>NC_089496.1:36662612-37268612 GCF_036850765.1 Saccopteryx bilineata
AGGGCTGGAAGAAGTCGACATGTCATGTCATCTGTTACTCCTGGGTGATTGCCCTCCTGCCGTGTGTGTGTGAGTGTGTTTGTGTGTGTGTGTGTGTGTGCGCGCATGTTGTGCAGCAATGAACCTGTCAATAGACACTTAGGTGGAGTGTGACAAACCAGAGTTAGAAAGTAAGTCCTAAGACTCTCACTGTTGGGAAGGCATGCTCCTGTTTCTGTAAGCTTAAGCATTTACAGATAAGTTTGTTTTTTTTTCTCAACAAATCAACTGAAAGTTTAAATTCATAGTTCTAATGCTAACTGGGGGTTATGTCAAACGATTTGAGTACTTTCAAGACTATCAGAAACACACTGTAATTCTCAAAATGAGAATGATTTTTATTGCAATCCTGAAAAGCAGCAACAGAGGTTTAGATCCTGGCCTTTTACACACACGCAGACGTACAACGGCAAAGAAGAGAGTTTGCTGCATTCGCTCTTCTTAAGCATCTCGTTACTATTGGAGAAATTTAGTACAGGGCTAGAGAGCATGACTCATGCTTAAATATTAATAGATCTCTTTGACTGCTAAAATGAGGAGCTATAAAATCTCCTTTATTTGATGAGCTTCAAGGAGAAAATGATTGTCCCGTGAAGTCTTTGGTAGGCATTGTGTAGTGTGGAAAGATTTGAAGCAATGGAAGGAGCCAACACAATTTTCGAATGCTAAGCATTGTCAAACAGGAAGTTGTTTCTCAAGTAATTGTTTTCCCATGGTTGGTTTGGAGGAGAAGAGCAGTTAATGCAAAATGTTGGTTTTGCACATCCTCCTGGCTGCTGATCTGGCTTTTTACATTCAGTGTCGCCTGACACTTCCAGTGACTCTCATAACCCGGTTCTGCTGGCTCATCGCAGAGGAAGAGATAGAAAACACGGCCGGACACCGTGCAGCCGAAAGGGGTGGGTTTCCTCTGGTTTGGCTTGATCAGAACATCACATGTCCTTCATATCCCACACTCATCACATCTGCATCCTCACAGCATAGCATGTGGAGGATTTCTGAGGACCAGTTTGATTGAGTAGAGCTGGCTTGACATTAAGTACTCAGAGACAGCACTTAAAAGTATCTCAGAAAAACAATACAACTCAAATCCTGTAGAGAGTCCCAGATGTTTTCGTGGGACAGTTAAAAGTTGCATAATGCTATTTTGAATTTATATTTTGCTTTTAAAGCAGTTTAATTACACTGAGACATATGTAGATTGTCCAACACATAACCCCTGTTGCACGTGGTCAAATCTATCTGTTAGCATGCTAGAAGTCACCAAAACAAATCATCAGGATGTGCTACTTCCCAGGTACACTTACTCTAACTCTAGAATTTGTTATGTTATTCATAGGGGATAGAACGTGTTGAGAACTTGTCCATAATACTCATTATAGTAAAAATATTCACCGTGCGAAGTGAATTATTCAGCCCATGCATTGTTTCTCGAGTCCCACATGCCACAACATACCATTATTTTTTTTCTTTTCTTTTCTGAAGCTGGAAACGGGGAGAGACAGTCAAACAGACTCCCGCATGCGCCCTACCGGGATCCACCCGGCACGCCCACCAGGGGCGACGCTCTGCCCACCAGGGGGCGATGCTCTGCCCCTGCAGGGCGTCACTCTGCCGAGACCAGAGCCACTCTAGCACCTGGGGCAGAGGCCAAGGAGCCATCCCCAGCGCCCGGGCCATCTTTGCTCCAATGGAGCCTTGGCTGCGGGAGGGGAAGAGAGAGACAGAGAATAAGGAGGTGGGGGTGGAGAAGCAAATGGGCGCTTCTCCTATGTGCCCTGGCCGGGAATCGAACCCGGGTCCCCTGCACGCCAGGCCGACGCTCTACCGCTGAGCCAACTGGCCAGGGCCAACATACCATTATTATGGGAGCCAAACTGCTCATCAGCGGCCTCCACCCGCTGAGCCTGAACAGCAGGCAGCACAGGAGCTACTGGTAGGCGTAAGTGCTCAGGCACGTCAGGCCGTTCTGCACCTTGTACAAGACGGGGCAGCTACGTGATAATGGAGCGATGTGATAATGGGTTATGGAAAGCACTGTTCAGGTGCGAGAAAGCCACGGGGGAATTTCCTTATTTTCATTTAGGATGTAATCTCTAAATCCCTGTCACACAGATTCCACAGCTGCAAAGGGATAGTTAAGTTCAGGCAAAAGGAAACGAGCACATGACTGTATTTATTCCTTTATTACAAATGGTTACTTCGCACCCACTACATCCTAGGTACTGTTCCATATGCTGAGGCTGTAGGACTGACCACAATTTTTCCATGGAGCTTACACTCTAGGGACCACTTTTCCAAGACTTCGTAGGACTTAGCCCACTTAATTCCTATGAAGATCTATGTAGAAGACGCTACAATCCCATTTTAGACATGAAGAAACGGAGGCCCTGAGAATTTGCATAATACGGGGAAATAGAATATATACCCGTGTAGTGGCTTCTTAACCATTTTGTTATCCTGCCTGTGTATACTTGGAACAGAGAGGTGTGTTTGGAGGAAAAGACGGACAAGGAGTTGGGAGGGCAGGAAAGAATGAGCATCGCCTACCGAATGTCCCAGGCACTGGGCCAGGTGGCTCTCAGTCTATCCACTTGTGTTCTGTCACAGTTTTATTTGACAAGGTTTCACATCTACTAAGGGTCACAACCAGATAAGGGAAAGGATCAGGAAAGATCCTAAGGGCTCATGATTTTTGTTTTATAGCACACTGTCTGAAAAGAGAAACAAAAGCAAACACTTAAAAACTCATTTGTCAGATTTGCTTCAAACAGCCTTTGGCTGATTTCTTTTTATTTTTTTTTAATTCAGTTGTTATGAATTAAAATCATAATTGCTTTAGCCTCTTAGACTTTGTATCAGATTTAGTGAGTGAAATGCATAGGTATTTCTGCTATTAAAAATAAGTCCTCACGATATATCCAACATGTAGTTTTGGGCAGGGTTTTCTCAAATCCTTTTTCATTTTCAGAAGAAACATTGTGTGGCAATATGGTTTGAAGATTTTCACAGAAATTTTTAGTCTTTGAGAGTACAAAACATAAATTAAAACTATTTAAATTGGCTAATCATACGACAGGCAATATGCTTTTATATTCTGAGTTCTCCCCGTGTGTCACCAGCACATAGTAACTGACCCGGTCACGTCAATGGTGTCTCTCTGTGTCCGTGCCCCTTCCTTCCTCTGGGTAGAGTCCCGCTGGTTCTCCTGAGAACTCCCCCTCCCCTGCATTGCCCGACATATGCTGATGAGCAGGTCTGCTTCCGGTCTGATTCCAGTACCTTCTGGGTGCCCAATGCCCACCAGACCCCTCTAACTCCGTGACTATGGGATCCGAGAGCCCTCCAAGTACCAAAGCTGTTCAGATTTCTGCTTTAAATGGGAAAAGTTTCTCTGATGGTTCTCAAAGTAGTGTCCCACTTCTAATGTCTTGACTCAGACACTAGTAAAGATGCTCTTTTGATTTCTGTCTTTCTCCATGTCTTAAATGAGAGCACAGTAGTGCTGGAGTAATGAATAACTCCAAGGAAGAAGCATTATATAGTATTTACTCAAAATTAAGGATCTCTCATCATTAGTAACTGAGACTCTCTATTATTATTTGGAGCTACCTTTTGCATTAGAATAATTAGTCTACTGGGAGTTGCCCAGTCCTGTTACAAAGGCTTCTGGAGGGTCCACACTGCCAACTTTCTAAACATGCCTAGACCCAGTCAGTGTACTCTGAGACTTAAGTTGTAATACCTTACAACACTATATGATACTTACTAGAAATGAAACATCATAAATATTATATTTCATCTTTATAACTCCACGAGGAAAGAATATTATTTTCATGAGTCAATTAAGGCTTAGTGTGATGAAGTGACTTCTCTCAGGATATGGAGGGTAAGTGACCAAGATGGGACATTCATGACTTCTGAACCCAAGTTCAAGGTTCTTTCCACTGTACTGCAGTGTCTTTCATTTTAGAAAAGCAACAGACTGATTTTTCCTAAAGATATGAAAACCAGACCTCTTCACCCATATGTCTCATTGAATGATACCGATAGCCATTTACATTTTTAAGCAAGCAGAAATCTCCAATTCAGACAGAATAGTATTCAATTATGCTATTAAGAAAAATTGTTTTAATTTTCACTTTTCAATCATCAGTAGACACACTTGGGAGGCAAGGCATCATATCTGAAAAACAGCATTGATTTGATTCCACCATAAATCTGGAATGCGTCTTAATTAATTTATGAAGTTACAGTTACTCTTCTAGGCCTCTGGATTATGGCACAATTTTCTATTCAAGGCAGGTTATTTACTGACAGATTTTTAAAGGACAGATCCTAAAAAGTAGAAGGAATCTGAAAATATTTCCGCTTGCTTTTTAGTGACCAACTTGTAATAAATTTGTACCACATAGCTATTGAATTACATGAGTGTTTATATCTCAGAGAATGAACAATTCATAGCATATGACTGTTAAAAAAAACGAAGCCGAAGAGACATAGGACGTGTCTCCAATTACACACTGTACACGATGTTGAGTGTGCTCTCTGAGCACTCACATACACGTGCGCACTGTGTGGGGTAAGGCAGACAAACGTTTCGCACGGGTGGTCCCAGACGACATAACATAAACCGCTTCTTCAAATAAATCTATCGGTTCTTCCTCCGAGACTGCACCAGGTGGACAAACTAATCGCCGTCTTGACAGTTTTCCTTTCCTGGTGCTGATCCCCACACAGTAAGGCAATTAAAGATGCAAAACAATTTGAGCATGGGAGAGACTGTCTTAAAAATATAAGAACTTTTTGCTAAAATGAGTTCAAAAACATAAAACTTGATTTTACAAGTGAGAAATAGCATGTTATGGATTAAAATTCTGCCAAATATATTTAAAGACGTACAAACACACTTACGTACAATAAGTGTATGCTCTAGGTTTAGTAGTAAGTCTGTCCCTGACTTCAACGGCCTTATATGCTACTGAGCCACCTGTCAGATTGCTGGAGCATCTCGGTATCACATTTCCATTCTTTCCTGCTGTCTTCAGATTCCAGAAATTATACATAGGACAGTTCCACTCCATGGATCAGGTCTGCAGTGAAACCATCCTAATAGAATCTTCTGCCAGTAGCGAGCAGATCTTTTTATAAAGTTCACCACAATATATTCTACTCAACTTCCTGGTGTTAGAATTTGTGTAGACCACCTTAAAGATTAAGGTTCCAACGTGTGTTCCGAAACATGTAACATGCATTCCCAGCTCCTCTATCAAAGTAGTTGCAATGATGAGATAAATATTTTTATTTTTATTTTTTGTATTTTTCCAAAGTTGGAAACGGGGAGGCAGTCAGACAGACTCCTGCATGCGCCCTACTGGGATCCACCCAGCATGCCCACCAGGGGGGGATGCTCTGCCTATCTTGGGGCATCACTCTGCCGCAATCAGAGCCATTCTAGCACCTGAGGCAGAGGCCACAGAGCCATCCTCAGCGCCCTGGCGAACTTTGCTCCAATGGAGCCTTGGCTGCGGGAGGGGAAGAGAGAGAGAGGAAGGAGAGGGGGAGGGGTGGAGAAGCAGATGGGCGCTTCTCCTGTGTGCCGTAGCCGGGAATTGGACCCGGGACTCCTGCACACCAGGCCGACGCTCTACCACTGAGCCAACCGGCCAGGGCGAGATAAATATTTAATGTTCATAAGGAACTATAAAGTTTAAGAGGTTCACGTGCATGTTCATGTTAATAGTATTAATATTGCCTGACCAGGCGGTGGCAAAGTGGATAGAGCATCGAACTGGGATGCATAGGACCCAGGTTTGAAATCCTGAAGTCGCCAGCTTGAGCGTGGGCTCTGGTTTGAACCCAAGGTTGCTGGCTTGAGCTAAGTGTCACTTGGTCTGCTCTAGCCCCCCCGGTCAAAGCACATATGAGAAAGCAATAAATGAGAAACTAAGGTGCTGCAACAAAGAATTGATGCTTCTCATCTCTCTCCCTTCCTATCTGTCCCTATCTGTCCCTCTCTCTTTTTCTCTTTGTCTCTGTCACACACACTAAAAATAGTATTAATACCTATTAATCCATGACATTGACTATATCACCTTAGTTGTATGATCTCCTTGTTGTATGTTTTATTATCCCTACTTAATAGAAAAGCATCATTTCATTATTGTGTATAGATCATAGTTAGAAAAACTGCTCTATAAAACCACATATATATGGTCAACTATTTTTTTTTTTTTACAGCAACAGAGTCAGAGAGAGGGTTAGACAGGGACAGACAGACAGGAACAGAGAGATGAGAAGCATCAATCATTAGTTTTTCGTTGCGCGTTGTGACACCTTAGTTGTTCATTGATTGCTTTCTCATATGTGCCTTGACCGTGGGCCTTCAGCAGACCGGGTAATCCCTTGCTTGAGCCAGAGACCTTGGGTCCAAGCTGATGAGCTTTGTTCAAACCAGATGAGCTCGCACTCAAGCTGGTGACCTTGAGGTCTCGAACCTGGGTCCTCTGCATCCCAGTCCGACGCTCTATCCACTGCGCCACCACCTGGTCAGGCCAGTCAAATAATTTTTGATAAAGGGGCCAACAACACACAATGAAGAAAAGAAAACTTCTTCAACAAATGGTGCTGGGAAAACTGGAAAGCCACATGTGAAAGAATGAAACTTGACTACAGTTTGTCCCCTTGTATGAAAATTAATTCAAAATGGATCAAAGACCTAAATATAAGACCTGAAACAATAAAGTACGTAGAAGAAGACATAGGTTCTAAACTCATGGACCTTGGTTATAAAGAGCACTTTATGAATTTGACTCCAAAGGCAAGGGAAGTGAAGGCAAAGTTAAATGAATGGGACCACATCAGACTAAGAAGTTTTTGCTCAGCAAGAGAAACTGACAACAAAACAAACAGACAACCAACTAAATGAGAAATGATATTTCAAACAACAGCTCAGATAAGGGCCTAATATCCAAAATATACAAAGAACTCATAAAATTCAACAACAAACAAACAATCCAATAAAAAAAATGGGAAGAGGACATGAACAGACACTTCTCCCAGGAAGAAATACAAATGGCCAACAGACTTATGAAAAGATGCTCATCTTCACTAGCTATTAGAGAAATGCAAATCAAAACTACAATGAGATACCACCTCACACCTGTTAGATTAGCTATTATCAACAAGACAGGTAATAACAAGTGTTGGAGAGGCTGTGGAGAAAAAGGAACCCTCATCCATTGTTGATGGGACTGTAAAGTAGTACAACCATTATGGAAGAAAGTATGGTGGTACCTCAAAATATTAAAAATAGAACTATCATATGACCCAGCAATTCCTCTACTGGGTATATACCCCCCAAACTCAAAAACACTGGTATGTAAAGACACATGCAGCCCTATGTTCATTGCAGCACTGTTCACAGTGGCCAAGACATGGAAACAACCAAAAAGCCCTTCAATAGAAGACTGGATAAAGAAGATGTGGTACATATATACTATGGAATACTACTCAGCCATAAGAAATGATGACATCGGACCATTTATAACAACATGAATGGACCTTGATAACATTTTACTGAGTGAAATAAGTAAATCAGAAAAAAGCTAAGAACTATATGATTCCATTCATAGGTGGGATATAAAAATGAGACTCATGGACATGGACAAGAATGTGGTTGTTACCATGGGGGAGGGAGGGAGGAGAGGGAAGGGGTGGGGAGGGGAGGGGCACAAAGAAAACCAGATAGAAGGTAACGGATGACAATTGGACTTTGGGTGATGGGTATGCAACATAATCAAATGTCAAAATAACCTGGAGATGATTTCTCTGAACCTATGTACCCTGACTCATCTATGTCACCCCATTAAAATTAATAATAATAATAATAATAAAAGAAAACTGGCTCTGGATCTATTCTCTTCTCCCCTGGGTAAACAGTAATGCAAACCCACCCAGAAAGTAAAAAATACAGCTGGTCCTAAAATAGCATCATCTCATTATACCATTGTTTCATTGTAACACTGATGAGGAAGAACATCAACAAAGACGACTCCGGGTCAGGGCCACTGTCTGTATGGAGCTTTTGCACATTCTTCTATATCTGTAGGTTTCTCTGGGCACCCGGTTTCCTCCCACTTCCCCAAACTGTGCAGGTGAATTAGCGTGTCCACATTGTCCCAGTCGGACTGAATGTGTGTAAATTGGGGTGTGAGTGGTCCTGTGATGGAAGGGTGTCCTGCCCAGGGTGGGTTCCTGCCTGGCACCCTGACTGCTTGGAGAAGTTCTGTACCCCAAAACCCTGAACTGGAATTGGCAAGTTGGAAAAGAATGCTTTTATTATTTTAATTACTCTTTCTTAAATGTGTGTACAGCTCATATGTATGTCAATGGTTTAGATTGGTAGTGCTTGGGGTCTTTATTTAAAAGTTTGGTGATTTTTTTTTTTTTTCATTTTTCTGAAGCTGGAAACAGGGAGAGACAGTCAGACAGACTCCCGCATGCGCCCGACCGGGATCCACCCGGCACGCCCACCAGGGGGCGATGCTCTGCCCATCCTGGGCGTTGCCATGTTGCGACCAGAGCTACTCTAGCGCCTGAGGCAGAGGCCACAGAGCCATCCCCAGCGCCCGGGCCATCTTTGCTCCAATGGAGCCTTGGCTGCGGGAGGGGAAGAGAGAGACAGAGAGGAAAGTGCGGCGGAGGGGTGGAGAAGCAAATGGGCGCTTCTCCTGTGCGCCCTGGCCGGGAATCGAACCCGGGTCCTCCGCACGCTAGGCCGACGCTTTACCGCTGAGCCAACCGGCCAGGGCTTGGTGATATTTTTTAAGATTCAGAAATATGTCATAGAAACTTAACTCTTGTTTGTGTCCATTACCCTATGGTAAATTGGTGTTATCTGTCATTGTTGCAGTTTCCAAGCACCTATCAATGACACTAAGTGAAGACTTACTGTAGATATATTAGATATAAAACAGCTTAAAATGAACAAATGTCCAGAATTATATTGTAATTTAGTTGATCTTCCTTTGTTTTATAAATTTTTTTTAAATTTTATTTATTCATTTTAGAGAGGAGAGAGAAAGGGAGAAAGAGAGATAGAGAGGGAGAGAGAAAGGAGAGAGAGACAGAGAAAGAAGGTGGAGAGGAGCTAGAAGCATCAACCCCCATATGTGCCTTGACCAGGCAAGCCTAGGGTTTCGAACCGGCGACCTCAGCATTTCCAGGTCGACGCTTTATCCACTGCGCCACCACAGGTCAGGCATAAAATTCTTTCAGCATAACACAGATGTGGTTTGATAAATGTTCAACCTTATAATTCTATTTTACAGAAATGACGTGAATTCTGAGAACAAGTGATATCCTCATTGTTGCCCATAAGATGAACAATAAAATACATATCAAATGTAGTGTATTTACCAACCCTCTTGGCTATACAATATCCAATGTGAAAGATAAAAGTTATTAATTACTTGGCTAAAACAAAGGCAGGAAGCTCATGTCTTTTCATAGTTATATAGAGATGCCAGCCAGCCACCAGAATTCATGACTGCCTGGCTATTATATAGACCTGTGGTTGGGAAGCAGCTTCTGAGCTAGGCAGGATAGTTTCCCTTATATTTACCTTAGATGGGGGTAGGGGGGTAAATGTCACTAATGGAACAGGAACAGAAACATAGTCATAGTCAAGGATGTGTTTTCTTTTTTTTTTTTCTTGCATTTTTCTGAAGCTGGAAACGGGGAGAGACAGACAGACTCCCTCATGCACCCGACCGGGATCCACTCGGCACGCTCACCAGGGGTGAAGCTCTGCCCACCAGGGGGCGATGCTCTGCCCCTCTGGGGTTTTGCTCCACCGTGACCAGAGCCACTCCAGCGCCTGGGGCAGAGGCCAAGGAGCCATCCCCAGCGCCCAGGCCATCTTTACTCCAATGGAGCCTTGGCTGCGGGAGGGGAAGAGAGAGACAGAGAGGAAGGAGGGGGTGTGGAGAAGCAAATGGGCACCTCTCCTATGACCCCTGGCCGGGAATCGAACCCGGGTCCCCTGCACACCAGGCGGACGCTCTACCGCTGAGCCAACCGGCCAGGGCCAAGGATGTGTTTTCTTTAAGCTTTCTTCCCTTCCTGCCAACTTGCCCATAAATGAGGAGTCATAAAATAGAAGAACACGAGTCTTGAATCTTCCCATGAAGAAAAGCAACCTGCCAGAAACACTCAGGTCAGAATGTTGTCCAACTGAGAAATGGGCTTCCGCCGCAGCCATTGAAATTTTGGACTTCATTATAGCACTAATGTTATCTCTCTGATACAGAATTGAACATACATTCCAATGAAGTGTTAATATCATTATGTAACAGATAAAAATCTAATATTTTAATTTATGAAAGAAATTAAGAGAGTGAATTATTTTTAAGAATTATAAATACTGAGTAAACTAAATGTGTATTTTCTTTTTTCAGAGATCATATAAAGTTAATTGTAACTAGCTAATATAATTTATAGATGAACTTCCTTTTATAAAATTTTTTAAAGACTTTATTCATCTCAAGAGAAAAGGGGGGAGGGGAGAGAGAAAGAGAAGGGGTAACAGAAAGCATCAACTCCCATATGTAACTTGCCCAGGCAAGCCCAGGGATTTGAACCAGCCACCTCAGCATTTCAAGTTGATGCTTTATTCACTGCACCACCACAGGTCAGGCTATAGATGAATTTCCTAATTAGCTATACAGATGTTATCTCACTCTTTAAAGATATGATAACAAGAATACTTTTCTGGTAGCTGATATAATTTATCAATGGAGCGCTCTAATTAAACACACAGGTATTTTACTTTGCTCTGAAATGCACAACACAGCCCTTTGACCAGCACAATATTATCAGCCAGAGAAATGATCTTAAAGCAAACTGGAATTTGGAGAAATCTCTTTGTCGCATTTAAGAAGCGGTATCTCCATGTTTCTGTCTGTGTCACATGTGTTTATGTGCCCGTTCTCAGTCTTGGTGGCCAAGGGCCAGGGTCCAGAGGTGGAACTCCAGTGAACCATTTCCAGGCTATGAGACGGGAAATTGACTCCACCTCCCTTAGTCTCAGCTTCCCCATTGGTAATACGAGAACAATATCTAGGCTCTAGGATTTTTATAAAAGTAAAAATGATACATATAAAGGTACCTTTTAATCTGTAAATAAAAATTCACATGTTATTTGTTGTCATTAGTTTTTGGACTTGGTGACAAAACAATGCCAACTCATAGGAAAGCTTGACTTAAACGAAGCAGAAATTCACTCTTGCAGTAGTCCCCGCATGTGTGTGTATTTTAAAATATTTCTGATTCTCTGCTTTTTATTTGCTCCATTTCAGTGGGTTAAAGAAAAGACAAATTAGTCATCTGAGACTGCCCATACAATCCACTCTTGTAGGTCAAGTTGGAGACATGTTAATGGAGAAAAGACATCATTTATTTACAAACACTTCAGTTAACTGAAGTGACTCTATGTCTATTCAACGGAACTCAGAGCTTCTAGAGGTCACTGTGTAGAAGAAAAAAACTAAAGTAATCATCAAAATTAATCATACTGACGCCTGTTTGTCTGATATCTTTTATAATATTGTGGGAAGCAAACAGCAATGAAATTTGGCAAACAATTTGGAGTGTGTGTGTGTGTGTGTGTGTTTTCTAAAATATGGCCTTTAAGACTTGTGACTAAGCTTTGGCTCATACCCCATTTTCTGGAGTTCTGGACAAACCAAGTTTTCTAATACAAGAGATGTTGAACACCAGTTTGCAAAAGAAAAAGGGGGTGGCAATAAATTTAATACTTACATGGAGAAAATTCCCCCAAAATTTGTTAGTTAGAAAATAGCTATACTATTGAATAGATAGTTAATAAAATATGGGATTCAATACCAGAGATATATTGTATATGCCCTAAGGAAATTTGTAATGTGATTTACTAATTGAAATTCATTTACATAAGTCTTATTCTATTAAGAACACTTCAGTTAGAACACTAGCAGGTGTCTTTGGTAATATATTCAAGACCAGTGGTCCCCAACCTTTATTGGGCCACGGACCGGTTTAATGTCAGAAAATATTTTCACGGACCGGCCTTTAGGGTGGGACAGATAAATGTATCACATGACCGAGACAAGCGTCAAGAGTGAGTCTTAGACGGATATAACAGAGGGAATCTGGTCATTTTTAAAAAATAAAACATCATTCAGACTTAAATGTAAATAAAACGAAAATAATGTAAGTTATTTATTCTTTCTCTACAGACCAGTACTGGTCTGTGGTCCGGGGACTGGGGACCACTGGTCAAGACTCTAAGCCATAGATAGCACACAGAAATGTATTTTCAAAAAAGATGAAAAGTATAGCCTACTGGGAATAGGAACAAATCACATTAGACCTATGGTTGACAGTGGAAATTATAAATGTAGTTGTGGCACAGCGACTTTTCAGTTGAACAGATATTCAAGTCATAGCGATGATTTAAAACTATTTTATGTCACATAAAACAAGTCTCAAACATTCCATTAATTATGACAATTAGAAGGCATCCACCTGTGTAGGAACTTTAGAATAAAAGGTTAAAGTTCAATACTCCAGGGAAACAACCTTTTAGAGGAAACATTTTGGATAATAAATGTTAGGAGTCTCATAATGACATTTGTATAGCCCATTGCACTTAGAGGATTCTTTGTATTTAAAAGGTCTGTCATAATTTTTACTTTCAAATGATAATTTTTTTTTTCTACAGAGAGAGAGTCAGAGAGAGGGATAGACAGGGACAGACAGACAGGAACAGAGAGATGAGAAGCATCAATCATTAGTTTCTCATTGCGCATTGCGACACCTTAGTTGTTCATTGATTGCTTTCTCATATGTGCCTTGACCACGGGCCTTCAGCAGACCGAGTAGCCCCTTGCTGGAGCCAGCGACCTTGAGTCCAAGCTGGTGAGTTTTGCTCAAACCAGATGAGCCCGCACTCAAGCTGGCGACCTCGAGGTCTCGAACCTGGGTCCTTCCGCATCCCAGTCCGACGCTCTATCCACTGTGCTACCGCCTGGTCAGGCTGATAATTTTTAATTAAGCCAAATCCTCCTAATGTTAGATAATTCAGCCTTCATTGAAAAGTCTGTCATTTTTAAATGACTTAAAATGCCTTCTTTTATGAAAATGCAGGGCTTACTGCCACAGTGGGCTGACAGAAGACTTGGGTAGCAAGCAACAGAAGGCTGCTGATGAACTGTCCTGGGTAATTTAGAATTCATTAAGTCCTTACTTACCTCGTCTCCCTTTGAACATACAGTTTTTTAAATCCTTATCGTTAGATCCTAGTTTCCAACCTTTTAATCACTTTTATGGCTCTGCTGTAAACCTGTTTCTAAATTTGTCTCGTAGATTGGGCAGGCCAGAACTGTGCAGTCATTTCTAACCGTCCTCTTGAGTCAAGGTGTTTTCCTCTGTTCTGTTAACAGTTACGCAGGTGTCCGAACACTTTATCGTTTTCTGAAGTTCCCACTGAAAACAGCATTCAAACAGCAACCCCGTGCCAATATGTGAGACTTCAGTAAAATTTAGCCTTTGGACATAATGATAAAATATCATTTCCCTCCCAATTCTCTTAAGTGACAGCTTGATTTACATTGTAACATATTTGAACACACTCAGAGATTATTTACTGGCCTTTTTGTGTGATGATAAACTGACTTTTCTAAAATGATTTTTATATAGTTTGATTGAACCATTTATTAGCGGTAAAAACAGACTTTGGGATTTACTAGTGGAAACAAATTAGCGTGGTTGTCATCTCTAATTCAGCTTGAATCACTGACTTCTATTGATGATGTTCTTGGAAGCAAATGATGCATCTGGCTGCTCTATAAAAATAGGCAGGTCAGTTCTTTGGGGCATGGTTTGCAGAGCTTAAAAGTGTTCAGTATCTAAATTACACGACACATTCACTATATACACAGAAACTCATCCTTGACTCTAAAACCTGACGTTTTAACTTTTATAGGAAATGCAATTGCCTTGAGGGAAAGGGAGAACAGAAATGAGTAGCAGTCAGTTGATTTCTAGACTTATTTTTAGAATTATTTCCAAAATGAGCCTCCATACCTTCTTACTGTAAAAGATGATGCATTTCCAAGAATAAAAGATATTTCTAAAAGGAGATCTCTCCAAGTCTTGCAATGCTATGTACTTAGAACGTATTCTTTTAAACTTTTTGAAAAACCAGCCCAAGTGTAAATATATATTCTAATTAAAGGTACGTACAGTATTTGAATTTAAAAGATGTACCTGTGAAGCCTGACCAGGCGGTGGCGCAGTAGATATAGAGTGTCGGATTATGATGTGGAGGACCCGGGTTCAAAACCCCCAGGTCGCTGGCTTGAGTGCAGGCTCATCTGGCTTGAGCATGAGCTCACCTTCTTGAGCGCGGGTTTGCTGGCTTGAGGCCTAAGGTTGCTGGCTTGAGCAAGTGGTCACTTGCTCTGCTGCAGCCCCCCAGTCAAGGCACATACGAAAAAGCAATCAATGAACAACTAAGGTGCCGCAACAAAAAACTGATGATGCTTCTCATCTCTCTCCTTCCTGTCTGTCTGTTCTTCTCTCTGAGTCTCTGTAAAAAAAAAAAAAAAAAAAAAAAGAGAGAGAGATGTACCTTTGTTTACTACACATGAATAAGCCAAGAGAATATCAAAACTATTGGATTGGTTGAGCAGTGATTAGAAACACTACAGTAAACAATAAAGCAGGGGTCCCCAAACTTTTTACACAGGGGGCCAGTTCACTGTCCCTCAGACCATTGGAGGGCCAGACTATAAAAAAACTATGAACAAATCCCTGTGCACACTGCACATATCTTGTTTTAAAGTAAAAAAACAAAACGGGAACAAATACAATATTTAAAATAAAGAACAAGTAAATTTAAATCAACAAACTGACCAGTATCTCTCTTTTTTTTTTTTTTTTTGCATTTTTCTGAAGCTGGAAACAGGGAGAGACAGTCAGACAGACTCCCGCATGCGCCGGACCGGGATCCACCCGGCACGCCCACCAGGGGGCGACGCTCTGCCCACCAGGGGGCGATGCTCTGCCCATCCTGGGCGTTGCCATGTTGCGACCAGAGCCACTCTAGCGCCTGAGGCAGAGACCACAGAGCCATCCCCAGCGCCTGGGCCATCTTTGCTCCAATGGAGCCTTGGCTGCGGGAGGGGAAGAGAGAGACAGAGAGGGAAAGCGCGGCGGAGGGGTGGAGAAGCAAATGGGCGCTTCTCCTGTGTGCCCTGGCCGGAATCGAACCCGGGTCCTCCGCACGCTAGGCCGACGCTCTACCGCTGAGCCAACCGGCCAGGGCCACTGACCAGTATCTCAATGGGAACTATGCTCCTCTCACTGACCACCAATGAAACAGGTGCCCCTTCCAGAAGTGCAGTGGGGGCCAGATAAATGGCCTCAGGGGGCCGCATGCAGCCCGCGGGCCGTAGTTTGGGGACCCCTGCAATAAAGTAAGCTTGATGTGTTTTTCAAGCAATTTCATATGGCTGTATTTATGTGGGATTCTTTGTATTCAATGAATTAGAACAACTTGAGCATTGCAAATGATACTTTACATCTCAGGATATGCTCTGAAAGAGAACACCAGTGGTTAGTGTGCCCTCTTAGTGATGTTTGCTGAGATCTGTGAAGGCTACTGGAATTCCCAAGGACCAGTTTAGAATTCCATTCATGTTCATTCACAAGGAATAGTTTTCTCTCCCCCAAATTTGTATTTCTAATCCCATCTGTGTAACAGCTCTTGACGCAGGTCTGTGTCAAGCATGTTCACTAGGTCCTGTTCTTACTAGAACATTTTGTGACAGTTGCTTAGAAACTATATGGAAAAAATGTAAAAACAAAAAGAATTTGTTCATACCATCACTCATTGACTAAGGATGTTGTTTATTGCTGGTAAAGCCAGAACTTTATGTGAATATCAGTCTTCATTTTTCTGGGATAATTGCCCGGTAGTGCTACTGCTGTGTCATATGGCAGTTCGTGTATGTGTGCGTGTGTGTGTGTGTGTGTGTGTGTGAGTGTGTGTGTGTGTGCGCGCGTGTGCGTGTGTTTAAAGAAACTGTAAAATTGCTTTCCAGAAGTTTTGCACCATTTTATAATCCTACTAGAAATATGTGAGTGATCCAGTTTCTCTGCATTCTCACCGGTATTTGATGTCACTATTTTTATTTTATTCATTCTGATGGGTGCATAATGGCTTCTCATTGTGGTTTTAGTTTGCATTTCCCTGATGGTTAAAGGTGCTGACCACTTTTTACTGTGCTTTCTTGCCATCTGTGTATCCACATTGTTCACATCTTTTGCCAGTTTTCTAATTAGATTATCATTTTACTGTTATATTTTGAGAGTTCTTTACATATGCCAGGAACTAGTCCTTTTGTTGAATATGTGGTTTGTGAATATATATTATCTTTCAGGCTGTAGGTTGTCTTTTCATCCTCTTAATAGGATCTTACGTAGCGCAAAAGTTTTTAACCTTGATGAAGTTCAATTTATTTATTTTTTTTCTTTTCTGAATTGTGTTTTGGGTCTTACATTTAAAAACTCTTTCTGTAGTCCAAGACCCCAAAGATATCTCTGCCGTTTCTGTCTTGCCTTCTATTAATTGTCTTTTTTTTTCATTCAGGTTTGAAGTCTTCCTGGTTCTTGGTATAAAGAATGACTTTCTATTAAGACTTGTAAACTTTGGAGGTATTACTGGTTTCTGGATCTTATTTGAATTTTCTCTTTTCGCTGGTTTTCTGTGATGCCCTGCAGTAGGCAAAGGAACTGATGGCGTCTCGTTGTGGTCAAATCGGGGCAGAAGTCTAGGCTTCCCACTTGACTTTCATTGACACTCAAGGCTGAAGACTCTGTGTGATTCCTGGGTCAGAATGGGACTGCTGACTCCTCCCTAGGTCTTCACTCCTGACTCCTGGCTCAGACGCACATGGGTTACTACTTTCAATGTGGCCTTCAGTGATAGTACAGAGGGGAGTGAGTGCCTCTTTCCGGCCAGGTGGGCAAAGTCTTGTCTCTGCATTTGGCCTTCTCAGACACCATCCCAGGACATCATCCCAGTGGTGGGAGGTTGGGCTCCTTCTTACATCCTGGCCTGAATGGGAGGCTAGGTAACACACTCAGTCGATGTTGGTGTGGCTGTGCATTGGGCCGTAGGTTTTCTGTGGTATTGGGCTGAAGTAGAGTAGTTCTTGTTGAAAAGGTATTTTAGTTTGCTTGTCTGTTTGTATTTGTAGGTTGCTAGCTTCTTTAAATTTAAGTCTGGCATATAGGAGGCTGAAGAAAAATCCAGGGAACTTGGCCGTTTCCAATAGCCCTTGCTAACCTGCCTTCTTTTCTTTTGTGGAACTTTTATGTTTATCTTCTGCGGAAAATCCAGGGTTTTTAATTTTAATTAGTCTGAGGAGAGAACAAGTACATTTCCTTTATCTTCTTAGAAGCAGAACTTAGAGCTTGCATATTTAATTGCTTGGATATCTCTCCATCACCCCCAAGAGTTAATTGTTGCTTAATATGAAATGCAGTCCAAGTCTTCTGCATATCTCAAACTGAGTGAGTGATTTATTCTGGGCCTAAGTGATTCTCTCTATGGAGCAAATTGCAATAAAGTAGAATGCAGTGCTGCTACCCATGTCATTGTGGGTCACGAAAAGTAGAAATGTTGTTTTCTCTTACATAACGCCAAGATATCTGAGAATTCTGCTCCAAATATGAATGGTATGTTACTGAGAATGTAGGAAAAACTGAAAACATTTTAATTCATTAAAAAAAAAAAAAACCCTGGCCCTGGCCGGTTGGCTCAGTGGTAGAGCCTCGGCCTGGTGTGCAGAGGTCCCGGATTCGATTCCCGGCCAGGGCACACAGGAGAAGCGCCCATCTGCTTCTCCACCCCTCCCCCTCCCCTTCCTCTCTGTCTCTCTCTTCCCCTCCCACAGCCGAGGCTCCATTGGAGCAAAGATGGCCTGGACGCTGGGATGGCTCCTTGGCCTCTGCCCCAGGCGCTAGAGTGGCTCTGGTCGCAACAGAGCGACGCCTCAGAGGGGCAGAGCATCGCCCCTGGTGGCGTGCCGGGTGGATCTCTGTCCGGCGCATGCGGGAGTCTGTCTGACTGTCTCTCCCCGTTTCCAGCTTCAGAAAAATACAAACAACAACAACAACAACAAAAACCTCCTGTGCTTCATATTGATGTGATGATGAGACAGTTTAGGCAGCAAATAAGTTAAAGCATGAAAAAGTGAGTCCCCGTGAATTTTCCAGCCTGCTTATATAGACACTGGGATTGTTTGTTTTGAAGTTCCCTATTCAATACTTTAAACACTAAAATATACCCTAGAGTTCACCATTAACTAAATAGCTGTTTCAAGCATTTTTCAGCAACATGGATAATAAACACATAAAACAAAACAGGGAAAAATATTTTTGTTCATTCTTGTGGTTGACATTCAGGAAACATCAAATGACTTAATTAGTGGTTGATTGTAAGGAATCAGACCCCTGCTATATGGATGGCTCACATTGCAACTAGTTAATACTTTTCCCATCCATTTTAGGAACAGAAACTACTGTCTACCGCCATCCAAGGAGCAGCCATCTTTGAAAGGCAGAGCAGTGTCTACTGTTTTATCTGCTACTAGAATAGACCAGTGTCAGTCCACCATACTTTTTACAGTTTCATTGTTACTGTGGTCCATTGGGTTAAACTGGGAGTATATAGTAATTTACAACAACTTTTTGTGAAATAATAAAATCTGATTTCCAAAAAATTTACTTACAAACACACATACTTTTTTTTTAAGGGTTCCGTATATAAGCAGAAATTATTTTGCTTATTTTTTCCTTCAATCCCCCCTTCCCAGAATTCAGATGTTTTCAGTAGCCCACAAGCTTCTTTCGTCCCTTCTCTGAAATTTAGGGCCGAATCTAAGCTTGAAATCAAACTTCAGAAGCCTACTTATTGGAAATTACACAGGATGACTTTTTATCTATTCCCATTCATTCTTCTGGTCACATTCTTAAAGGATAAGGGCTAGTGAATATGTCACTTAATTAGTGATGCTACAAGAAATTCTGTATCATAAATATAAACTAAAAATAGGTGTTTTAAATTCTAAAACAAACAGTCACACAGAACTTCTATCCCCTCTTAAAGGCCTCAGAGATCTTTCTGGTTTGGCTTGCACATCAGCCGCCTCAGCCACCTGGGGGCTTTCTCCTCCCTCCGTTGAAGGATTCAAGTGATAAACTGACTCATGGGAGGTAACAATGGAGTAACTGCCCCAAGGCCAAACAGTCAGCAAAGAATATCGTGCAATCTGCTCAACGTCTCAAATCGAAAAAATTTATTATTATTATTTATTTATTTTGGTATTTTTTTTCTGAAGCTGGAAATGGGGAGGCAGTCAGACAGACTCCCGTATGCGCCTGACCGGGATACACCCGGCACGCCCACCAGGGGCGACGCTCTGCCCACCAGGGGGCGATGCTCTGCCCATCCAGGGCATCGCTCTGTCGCGACCAGAGCCACTCTAGCGCCTGGGGCAGAGGCCAAGGAGCCATCCCCAGCACCCAGGCCATCTCTTGCTCCAATGGAGCCTCGGCTGCGGGAGGGGAAGAGAGAGACAGAGAGGAAGGAGAGGGAGAGGGGTGGAGAAGCAGATGGGCGCCTCTCCTGTGTGCCCTTGCCGGGAACCCGGGACCTCCTCACGCCAGGCTGACGCTCTACCACTGAGCCAACCGGCCAGGGCCAAGACATTTTTTTTAAAAAACACGGTCAACATAATGGATATTATTATTTTTTGTATTTTCAACATCCTCACAAAGGTCATTATCATCTGTACTATCATAATCAAAGATAAAGGTTTAATTTTTGAGTGTTCAATATGGCTAAACATATAATTTACATAATTTCAATAAATGCCTGTGCTTATGAATAAGTAGAATATGGGTATATGTATATATATGAGTCTTTCTGTATGTATTATTTATACACACACACACATATATATATGCATATATATAAATCTGTAGACACACATATATATAACCTAATACCTATCAAGAGGAATACAATTTTATTTGACCTCATAACAAATTTGTTGATTGAATTTTATCCCTTATTTTCCCAATGAAAATCATGCAGGGTTTTTTTTTTTTAGATTTTATTTATTCATTTTAGAGAGAAGAGACAGACAGAGAGAGAGAGACAGAGAGAGAAAAAGGGGGAGGAGCAGAAAGCATCAACTCCCATATGAGCCTTGACTAGGCAAGCCCAGGGTTTTGAACCGATGACCTCAGCATTTCAGGTTGAAGCTTTACCCATTGCACCACCACAGATCAGGCAAATCATGCAGTTTTAAAAACCCACTTAAGGATGAAAATCTGACTGTGTATGTGAATGAAATGTCCTGCATGTGGCATGCCAGTATGGAAAAGTTGCTAATAGCACTAGAATACCTTTCGCAGTGTCTCCCAAAACCTGGGTGATAATTTGTGTCATAGTTTTTCTTCAGATGGAATCACATGTATTTAATGGTAATGCAACTTATCTGAGACCAAAGGAGGCCTTAAAAATTTTTTTAAATTTTATTTAGAAAATTAACTTTAACAGGGTGACATTAATCAGTAAGAGTGCATAAGTTTCAGGTGAACATTTCTATAGCATTTGAACTGTTGATTATGTATATACCCATCACCCAATGTCAAATCATTTACTGTCACCTTATATTTAAGGAGAAATATTTTACCTGTCTGAATTAAGGAATGATACTTTAATTCTTTATTGAATTTTAATTATATTTTTTACTGAAAAGCTAACATAAGTATTAATTAAACAAAGAACCATTTGACTAACGTGGCTTTAAATAAAAATTAAGTGTGTGTGTCCTTACCAATTAGAAGGATTTTTCAGTAGACCATCTTTGGCAGTGGTCCATGGACCACTTTTTTGGGCCACGAACCAGTTTAATGTCAGAAAATATTTTCATGGACCGGCCTTTAGGGTGGGACGGATAAATATATCACGTGACTGAGACAAGTATCAAGAGTGAGTCTTAGACGGATGTAACAGAGGGAATCTATCTGGTCATTTTTAAAAATAAAACATCATTCAGAGTTAAATATAAATAAAACAGAAATAATGTACATTTTTTATTCTTTCTCTGCGGACCGGTACCAATAGCCCATGGACTGGTACCGGTTCATGGCCCGGGGGTTGGAGACCACTGATCTATGGCATGACCTCACTTCTAGACTTCTTGTCTTGTGAGATAATAAATTACCCTATCATTCATGCTATTTTAAATTAGATTTTCTTTTACTTGCAGCCTTAATGGCTTAACTGATATAAGTAGTTTCTGTGAAACTGGTTGTATAAAAAATAACAAGTATGAAGATGGTGATGATGAATATTTTCTACCAAAATTTCAAATTTTTTTCCATTGGAAACAAATGTGATCATATAAATACAATGTATACTTGCTATTTTAAGCATCAGCCATCTTTGGAATTGTGATATAAATGTGGAAAATAGTAGATCTAAAGAATGATTGTGTAGTAGGTAGAATGAGATCAGGATAAGTGAGGCTTAACTGGGGGTCTTTGGCAGTTCTATCAAAATATATATCATCGGCAAAAAGAAGTTTACTTCTTAGTTGTGTCCTATAATACGGTTCTCCAAAAAGTCAAATGAAACAGTAGCAATGCTAGACAAAGAAGAAGTAGTACATCATTGTAAGACTGCATCCAGGGAGTCCCAAAATGTGTAGTGTGCCATTATAAAAAGTGACACCAGGCACAGAGACTGTTGGTAGGAGAAGCCAGACCCTAAACCAGGGGTCCCCAAACTTTTTACACAGGGGGCCAGTTCACTGTCCCTCAGACTGTTGGAGGGCCGGACTATAAAAAAAATATGAACAAATCCCTGTGCACATTGGACATATCTTATTTTAAAGTAAAAAAACAAAACGGGAACACATACAATATTTAAAATAAAGAACGAGTAAATTTAAATCAACAAACTGACCAGTATTTCAATGGGAACTATGCTCCTCTCCCTGACCACCAATGAAAGAGGTGCCTCTTCTGGAAGTGCGGGGGGGCCGGATAAATGGCCTCAGGGGGCCGCATGTGGCCCGCGGGCCGTAGTTTGGGGACCCCTGCCCTAAACAGTCATGAAATTCATCTTCCTGGAACATATCGAAGTGTTTATTTTAACTCAGGCAGGGGGACTAGGTCTGGAAATAACCTGAAAAATCAGTGTCCAAGATATCATTTGATGTTTTCAGTTTTAGTACTGGTCAGACTGGATAGATGCTACAAAATGCTCCTTTTCTTACATAGGTCAAGGTTTCCAAAATGGGCCAAAATCTGAAAATAATGACATTCTAAAAGTTTATAGAAAGAGACTGGTACTTATTTTGGAAGAAATCAAAAATCATCTTTGATGCAAATAACTGGTAATTGTGTGATATTGACTATCATTTCTGCCTACCATTTATCTTATCTTCAGAAAAAAATAATTACCTTATCTCAAAATTCAGTCACAAGATTAAGTTAGTGGATAAGATGTTATAAAATATCTCAGAAGTTAGCTGTAAAAGTAGATATTTTTCTATAAATTCACCCACCTAAAACCTAGGGACATATATTCATATTCAAAAATTAGCTCTACACAGGTTTTTAAAAATCATCCCCTTAGTTCAGTATTCTAAATATACTGATGATGGAGTAATGAACATATTAACACAACAAATAAGGAGAGATGCCTTGCACACAATAGCTATAGTTCCTCTATAGCAGTGGTCCCCAACCCCCAGGCCGCGGACCGGTATCGGTCCGTGGGCCATTTGGTACTGGTCTGCAGAGAAAGAATAAATAACTTACATTATTTCAATTTTATTTATATTTAAGTCTGAACAATGTTTTATTTTTAAAAAATGACCAGATTCCCTCTGTTACATCCATCTAAGACTCACTCTTGACGCTTGTTTCGGTCACAGGATACATTTATCCATCCCACCCTAAAGGCCGGTCCGTGAAAATATTTTCTGACATTAAACCGGTCCATGGCCAAAAAAACGTTGGGGACCACTGCTCTATAGCAAACTTCTTCCTTTTATATATAAAAAAAAAACCCTTCTTCAATAAATGGATTTTATAGTATTAATATGTAGGTCAAATAAGTTTGTAAATATGATGTATATGTTTGCTCACTTATAGTTTGCATTGGGTGTGGGAGACAGGCTGTAAACTGGCAAGGTCATTATAGCCTAAGGCTTAGTTTTAAGACTAAGCCTTTCCCACCCTTTTAATACTAAGATCTTTTCAACACCCTTCTAATATTAAGATATTCTCAAAACTAAGCTTTCCCCACCCCTTGACTGTTGCATGATAGGGGGTGGTGCACTCTTATGAGGAATCCCATATATGCCTCAGATAAGTGGCTTTGTATCAGAGACTACCTATTTTTATATTGGCTTAAAGGCTTTAATTTCTACACTATAAAATAAGGCAGACCAGGGTTTCTCTTTCTCAGATCCTGCCATCAGCATTGCAGAGGAGAGGCAGCTAAGATAGCAAAGTGCTAAAGGAGGCGCTAGTTTGTGCAGAGTTTGTGCAGAGAGAAGGAGATGGGGAACAGAGGTGAATAAGGCTGGTGGGGCCTTTGATTCTAGGAATACTCGGATGAGTCAGTGGCTTTGGGAGTCCTGAATGGAAAGGGAAGTGTTTTCCCACTGTGTTTATTTCTTGCCTGCCAGGTGCGAGCCGGCATTAAAGGTAATGGCCCACGAGTTCTTGGCTTCGTTGTTTCATTACCATCTGTCCAAATCAAATGCAAACCTGCACAGGCCCGGTGGCTGTGATGGTGGCCATGGCTACTGGCTTTACAGAATACAACTTGATTCCGTAGGTGATTCAAATTGACAAATCAAATAGTATGCAATCTTGTTGTCCCAAATATATTGAATCCATTGTATGGCAGTCTATTGGATAGCTTTTTAATAAATCTCTAAACACCTCCATAGCTAGTCATGGTGTATTAAAATTTGGGTATATTACCAAGTATTGGCAGAATCCAGCTAGCACCCTGACCTTGTCTTACTATACTTTCTCACATCTACCATCTGAATTCCTTGGTTCATATTGTTGGATTGAATACCCAATAACTAAAATAGAAAGAATTTCTTCTTTGACTATACTACTTATTTAGTATATATTGTCATGGTAGAAGAGACTTTAGAAATTATAAAAATATTTTTAAAAAATCATTTGATAACTATAGAAACTTTTGTGTCATCTCCCTAATACATGCTTAAAGCATTAACTATTTTTATACTCAAAGAGAAAATCTATAATAGATCCTGAATCTCATTAAAAGGCATAGGAATTCTTGAGACCCCGACATGTACTTCATTCAGCAACTGGCAGTGTAGTCCACTGGAAACAGCCCTTGGCTAAAATTCAGAAGGTTTGTGTTCTAATTTACCCACCAGAAACCTTGGATAATTGACTTATTCCCCTTGGCTTTATTTTCTCATTTGTTAGATGAGTATAACCTTACCTGTTGTACTAATTTAAGGAGGTGTAGTTTAAGAATTAAAAGGAAGCCCTGGCTGGTTGGTTCAGTGGTAGAGCATGGGCTCTGAGTGTGGATGTGTCGGGTTTGATTCCTGGCCAGGGCACACAGGAGAAGCTCCCATCTGTTTCTCCACCTTTCCCTCTCTCTTTTCTCTCTGTTTCTCTCTTCCCCTGCTGCAGTCAAGGCTCCATTGGAGCAAAGTTGGCCCAGGTGCTGAGGATGGCTCCATGGCCTCTGCCTCAGGGGCTAGAATAGCTCCGGTTGTAAGAAAGCAATGCCCCAGATGGGCAGAGCATTGCCCCCTGGTGGGCATGCTGGGTGGATCCCAGTTGGGCACACGCAGGAATCTGTCTCTCTGCCTCCCTACTTCTCACTTCAGAAAAATACAAAAAAAGAAAAAAATGAGGTAAGCATGTTAAAAGCTTTGTAAAAAGTATATGGTATTTAGATAGCAGTCATTTTAACATGGCTGTTTGGACTCCATTGATAATCCTAATCTTTTAATTGTAGCCCTTTTAATAATTTATTGATAGGGGTAGATTTGGCTGAATAGGATAAAAATGAAAATTAAAGAGTGATAGCAGAAACTATTTTTTGCTCTCAAAAAAAAATTTTAAGGTAGCAATCTTGGGCTAGAATGATGACTGTGTGATGCCATCAGTGGGCCAGACTCCTGCCTCTCCTCTCTGTTATCTTCACACTAGAAAGCCCGGTGGTCATATGAAATGACCGCTGTTCTAGATACTATAAATTGTAATTAAAATGATTTGTGCAAAGGTGTCTGCTAATTCAAACTGAATTACCCAGGGCAGGCGGCGAGGACGCCCCTTTGCTTACTGCCCCATGGGGTTTCTCCCTTCTACTTGCTTAATTGCTTAAAGTAGAGTGCAATGAAGGAAACCACTGGCGGTACATTTCTTAAGAGCCACCGCTAGCTCAATAAATAAAGGTGATTTAAATAATAAAATGTTAATTCACATGTCAAAGATCTCTTTGTACACAACATTTCTCGTGTAGATCTTTCCATCATTTTTAAGCTCGCCTTGCAGAGGACCATCAATTATTTTTAATTTTACATCCATTCTTTCATGAACTCTTGAACAGGCAACATAAAGTTGACCATGTCCAAATGCAGGCTCAGGTAATAAAATGCCAACACGCTTAAGCGTTTGGCCCTGAGACTTATTGATGGTCATAGCAAAGGCAAGTTTTACAGGAAATTGTCTACATCTCAATTGAAACGGCAACCCTGTTTGAGATGGAGCCAAATCAATTCTTGGAATGACATGTATTTCACCTTTAGAGGAGCCAGTCAAAGACTTAGCTATTATGACATTATTTCTCAATTGGAGAACCTCTAGTCTTGTACCATTGCAAAGACCCCTTCTGGTGTTAAGATTTCTTAACAGCATAATAATTGCTCCAATCTTTAACCTCAATTTGTGAGGTGGCATGCCAGAAGGCGGGACTATTTGAATGTCGTGGCAACTTCACCCCATTGGCTAGTACAGTTACGCAAGCAACCAATAAGGTATCAGTGACAGACACTTAAGCCGCATATAATAAAGATGCCTCCATCCCTGAGATTACCTACGTGAGTTCTAGCCACAGCATCTGTCTATCTTTTCTGTAGAAAGAAGAGGGAGGAATGGGGAAAGGATAGAAGTACTCTTTTCCCAGCTGAGTCAACCTACTGCAAAAGGCATTCCTAGAAGAAATGTACAGAGACTTCTGCTGGCTGTCCCACAAGAGTCTGAAGCATGCAGTATTTTAGCTGAGGTCAACAATAGTTTTCTGTGGTCTACGTAACAAAGTGTCAGACTTCTGCTTTTTCTGCTACCAAATAGGAAAAAAAAAATAATTGTGAAAGACAACTCTATCTCTTTCTTGAGACTTACGCTGTCCCTGAACCTCCCATGTCCTGTCTGCCACACCATTCCTGGTTTAGGACAGAGGGAAGGTAAGAAGTGGGCAATATTCAGAGGTAGAATCAGGGGTAGACTGATGCCCAAAGATTCTCCAGGCCTACATACCTGAAAACAAAGGGCCATTTAAAAAATTTTGATATGCTTTGACAATTTGAAAATATTAACTATTTATTTGTTCATTAATTTTTTTAAGCAAATAATTATTGAGCACCTTCTTTGTGGTGAATATGACAGAAAATGTTTCTACTGATGTGGAACTTGTAGTGGACAAAACGGTAGACAATAGAAATTTTAAAGTGTGAGTCCCTTGAAGATAAAAGAGGTTAAATGAAGAGCAAGAATGGATTGTGTAGAGGAGTAGTATGTAGAAGAGAGGGTGAAAGAAGGTATCTGGAAGGAGGGAGGATCTAGGCTGAGATCAATAATCAGTTTTGTAGGAAATTTAATACTATTCCAGCTATTAATTAATGCTGATGCGCAATCCTTATAACTCAGTGGACACAATTACTTGTGAGGTCTGGTCCTTTCTTCCTCTTTCTTCTCTATACATGATCTACCTTGTCATAGCATCAAAAGATTTCCACTGCTGAGTCATGTATGGGAAAAGGAATGATAAAAACCAGATCCACGTTGACATTTCCCCCTCGGGTCTGTTAATTCCTACCCTACTGCATACATCACTGCCATCATCCCACGGGAAACTCGCATATACAACAGATCTATGAGAATGTCAAATGTGACCTTCTTCTCTGTTTTTCCTCAGGGTCAAATGATGATATTTGGATCTTAAAATCATCTTGTTCTTAATTATGTATAAATGTAATGATCATTTTTTTCCACCAGCATCCATTTGCCATCCCTAAAATGTACGATTCTTTTTTTTCTAGCGTGGGGATTGGGATTACATTTAAGTCTTGTATTGATTTATCTGCTTGTAATGATGTAACAGTTCATCCAACAACAGTTATTGGGCACGTGCTATATGCCACATGCTGCACTAGCACAAGATGAGGGGGAAATAACTAAAGTAGCAGGAAAAAAAAGCCAGATTTCTTACACGCACTTGCCCACCTAATTATGTCATATTTACGGTACCATGATCACGTATTGCCTAAACCCATTGAACCAACAGTAAAATTTCCATTTCAACTCAGTCTGCCTTGGTCTCTTAATGGCTCCTTTTACAATGGAGAGGAGTCTGGGTGCATTCACTTTAGATAATTATCTATGTTTGTGGAATCAATTTGGACCAATTTTGGCCAACACTCTGTGCCAAGAAGAGGGAGTTTATTACTTGCCTTTGGGGCTTTTGACTCATCTCCTTGAGTGAGCGGGCCGCCAGCCTGCCCTGTGCTGAGAGGATGCTCCTTGGACTGGAGCGCATGTGGTTTGGCAGGGCCTGGTGTGAACATGTAAGTGCCAGTAACCAGTGCTGGGTTCCAGAGCTGAGTGCACATTGTAATCCCAGCCTGATCCTTCTTCTGCCTCCGGGAGGGCCTGCTTCAAAGGAAGCCTGGCTTGTGATTTGAGGGAAAGGCAGCAGTGAAAGACACATCTAGAAAAATTAGTTGGCATTGCTTTGTGTGATTCAGCCTTGGATTATTCCTATAAAGGAAGAGAGGACGGGGGGAAGATGGCCTCAGACATTGCAACAATGTTACTGTTGAAGGATACGGTTAAAGGTTTCTGCTCCATGTGACAGTATTAAATAAATAACTATGCCTTTATTACGTTATCACCATGTACGAAGCACCGTGGGGGATTGTAAAGAGTACAAGACAAACATCCTGATCTTTGATGAGCTGCAGTTTCATTGGGGGGGGGGGGGGGGGACGACAAGATAAATACACATGAAAGAGGAATAAAAACACAAGATAGTTTGTGATTAAGAGCTTACTAACTAATGTGGTTTGTACCCTAATTATTGTGAGAGCTCCGGCAGATTTCTTCTTGTTTTCTGTTTTGTTTCTTTCCTTTTTTTTTTTTTAATGAGTTTACAGAGTAATTGCTTCATCTTGGGGAATCAAAGAGAAAGCCCCACCAAATATTTCCATAGGTGAAAAGAGGCAACATGGCATATTCATTCAACAAATACTTGTTGATGAACAACGACTTAATAGTCACTCAGAGACAGAGATAGAGGCAGACGCTCTGATATCATCTGGTGCGATGTATATTGTACTACATTAGATACGTTAGGGTTTCGTTTTGCAGATTTCATCCGTATAGGTCCTGATGGGGTGAAGAGGACTGTGGTGCGGCCAAGTTCAAAGGTGAAGACGGTGGAACAAGCCCTCGCTGGAGAGGCAGCCACTGATTGGCTGGAGCCAGTTGTCATCAAGGATGAATTCGGGCTTGGTGTTGAGAATCTGCAGATTCTTTCCAAGAGAAGCCAGCAAGACATTCACTGCTCTTTAAAGCACTCTTTTGAGGATTGACTAGAAGTGGTGGCTGCACTTTGAGACTCCAAACTGTGGGACGTGTGCTGCTCTTCCTTGGTCATGCTCTTGGTGGCAGTGGCTTTGCATCAGCTTCTGTGTATCAATCAGTGATCAGGTAATGTATTCTAAGAAAGCTCTGCACTAAAAATTCTAAGCAGTATTGAAAGGATGCAATTGCCTCAGTCTAGGTGAATAATACAAGACAGTATTTGAGAGAATTTTTGAAGTAAACAACCCTAAATGCAAGACAGAAACAATTCTCTCTCTAAACATCATTCCTAATACTCTCTTTTTTTGTGTGACAGAGACAGAGAGAGAGACAGAGAGAGGGACTGATAGGGACAGACAAACAGGAAGGGAGAGAGATGAGAAGCATCAATTCTTTGTTGCGGCACCTTAGTTCATTGATTGCTTTCTCATATGTACCTTGACGGGGGGCTGCAGCAGAGCGAGTGACCCCTTGCTCAAGCCAGTGACCTTTGGGCTCAAACCAGCGACTCTAGGGTCATGTCTATGATCCCACGCTCAAGCCAGCGACCCTGCACTCAAGCTAGTGAGCACGCGCTCAAGCCAGCAATCTTGGGATCAAGCTGGTGAGCCTGCACTCAAGCCAGATGAGCCTGTGCTCAAGCCAGTGACCTCGAGGTCTCGAACCTGGGTCCTGTGCATCCCAGTTCAACACTCTATCCACTGCACCAATGCCTGATCAGACTCTGACATTCTCTCTCTCTTTTTTTTTTTTTTGTATTTTTCTGAAGCTGGAAACAGGAAGAGACAGTCAGACAGACTCCCGCATGCGCCCAACCGGGATCCACCCGGCACGCCCACCAGGGGCGACGCTCTGCCCACCAGGGGGTGATGCTCTGCCCCTCCGGGGCATCACTCTGTTGTGATCAGAGCCACTCTAGCGCCTGGGGCAGAGGCCAAGGAGCCATCCCCAGCGCCCGGGCCATCTTTGCTCCAATGGAGCCTCAGCTGCGGGAGGGGAAGAGAGAGACAGACAGGAATGAGGGCGGGGGGTGTGGAGAAGCAAATAGGCGCTTCTCCTATGTGCCCTGGCTGGGAATCGAACCCGGGTCCCCCGCACGCCAGGCCGACGCTCTACCGCTGAGCCAACCGGCCAGGGCTGATATTCTCTTTAGTAAGAGAAAAGCTGTTGTGTTCTTTGCTTGGCAGAAGTCTTACCTAAGCAGCTGCCTCTTTAGCGAATGCTTGGTTTCTCCTCTCACCATTTGGCATGGCATCGCCTTTAATCCACCTCACTCATCTGGCCTGTGCTTTAAAGGGGAGAACGTAGGAGCCTAAAGAATCTGACTTCCCTCTGCTTTCTCTTTCCGGGATTTTTTTCATGCACTAAAGGAGATGAACTGGGAAGCTTGGCAGTGCAGCCATGAAATTCCTCTCCACTCTGCTCATCCCCACTCCAGAGAGAATGGTTTGTAAAGTTGCTGCCTACATCCACACAGTGGGGATGTTAACACTGGCCTCTATCAAAACTTAGAGGTGCCACTTGGAGGCTAATCGCCAAGCTGGCTATCTACTCTCCTTCTTCTCTTTATTCAGCTCTGATAAGCAAAGTATATACAAATATTTAAAAATGTGCCCATTTTTGGTAAATTAGTAGTATGTTGTCCCGCATACATGAGCTTTAAGTTTAATTTTAGTTTCTTATAATCTTCATTATTTTACCCAAATCATGTCTGTCTTTTGAAGTGGGACCTGACCTCTTATTGAAAAGAAAGCTTTTATAACTAAGTGTTTCCCCCCTACCCCAGGGAGCAGCTAAACAATGAACTGAAAATTGAGACTATTTCTCCTTTTCCAGACTCCTGAAATATTCCATCATGTTTGTAAGCTATTTGTTTTTCCGTCTTCCTTGTTTTAACTTTCAAATGTTCAAAATGTGCTTCTTTTTTTCCCCGTTACCCTTCAGATGTGATTTTCATATACTTTATGCAATATTGCATTTTCTTGAACAAGACCATGGGCCTTTTTTTAAGCTTGTAAAGAATGGTGTATTGTTAAACAGTAATGCTTACTGTTTTAAAGCTAACTTTAACTCACCACTAAAGAGAGTAATGCATGATCTATCAAATAAGTCACTGTACCTTGTGACTCTCTATAAGGCTAAACTGTGTTTAGTTCAGGATTCAGACATGAGTATGACCAGAGGACAAGGCTAATCAAAATATATTTATATTTACCTAAGAGATCAAGGAGTTACCTGGAGAAAAACTAATCACACAAGGGATTTGAAGTGCACGTGTTTGGCCCAGATTCAATGCCCCAGTATTAGAATGAGGGATAATTTTGGGTACAGTTCAAAGGCACCTGTAGTTACATGTATCTTTGTATACAACACTACTTTTTTTGTTTTTTATTTTCTCTTTTTGTTCTGAACATGTATGTCTGTGATCTTCATCAAAGGCCTCCCTGAGTATTATTTATAAAGTGAAATTTCAAAGCACCAGCTGCCATTTGTAATTGAGAAATAATACAACAAAGATCAGTGACTGAATTGTTTTTCTCAAACCATTCTTTAATTTAAAAATTTTAAATTATTATTTAATTTTTAAAATTTCAAATGTAAATTTAATAACTCTTCATTAATGGACACATTTAGTAAGTAAACAATCAAGAAGGCCATCAGGAAACTTACCAGTACATTTAATAAACTTGATAGAGAATACACAGTTTAAATAAAGAGTAAACACTTCTTTGTCCATTGAAACTAATCTTGCATTTGTTACAAATACACAACATTAAAAAGTCACAGATGCTAATGGTTAATATTATTCATATGATAACATACAAAAACTACTTCGTAGTTTTCAACCTAGACAGCTTACAACCTAGACAGATTGTCACTATCTCTTTCATTATTTGAGTGTCATAAAAGAATATAGTTTATACAACAGAAGAAAATGATAAACCTGGTGAAAATATTGGTAAAGAAGACATAAAATTATTTTTTATAATAATCGTATAGGTAGATCATTCAGGAGATTCTGGATTACGTTCTTTATAATACTCAAAATCAATAATATGAAGGCTGCATTTCATTCTTTTTTTTTTTTTTTTTTTTTTTTTTTTTGTATTTTTCTGAAGCTAGAAACCGGGAGGCAGTCAGACAGACTCCCGCATGCGCCCCACCGGGATCCACCCAGCACGCCCACCAGGGGCGATGCTCTGTCCACCAGGGGGCGATGCTCTGCCCATCTGGGGCGTCACTCTGTCGCGACCAGAGCCAGTCCAGCGCCTGAGGCAGAGGCCATGGAGCCATCCCCAGCACCCGGGCTATCTTTGCTCCAATGGAGACTTGGCTGGGGGAGGGGAAGAGAGAGACAGAGAGGAAGGAGAGGGGGAGGGGTGGAGAAGCAGATGGGCACCTCTCCTGTGTGCCCTGGCTGGGAATCGAACCCGGGACTTCAGCACACCAGGCCGACGCTCTACCACTGAGCCAACCGGCCAGGGCCTATAATTGCACTTTTATTTCTAGAACCAATATTAAGTGCAACATATTAGCTAGATTTCCCTCTGAGAATGAACTCAATTTGCAGTAGCTCCTTAAATTGTATAGATTTATTCATACAAAATACTAAGAAATCTGCCGGTTGCATTTCTACATCGCCTTCATCTGAAAGTCCCCAAGTCCCCCTGTAAGGATAAAGCAACACCACCTTTGAGAAGCCTCGTTGCTCTCAACCAGTATTCCAAGAAATAATGGGCTCTGGGGGAGTCCAGTAATAATTCCTACCCCACCCCAACCCAACCCATCACCTTCACCTATTGACATTAAAATGTCCTCGGCTCTGAAACCTGTGTCTTAACTCATGTCCATCGGATGATTCAGAGTCTGGCAGGACTCAGAGGAGATGTTTTGTTCATCTGGGTTTTGTAGCTCAGATGTTTTGAAAATGAGTTTTCGAGATCACATAACTGGATAAAGAAGCTGGCGCAGAGGTCCTGGGTTGGGGGTGGAGCACACTGAGAAGCATGCCATGGGCCTGAGTCATGGTAACTATGGGGATGCAGAATGTGCCCTGGTTTCTTTTCAAAGTGTTTCAGATAGTGATTACCACTGTTTTAAAATTAGATTTCTACATAGATTCATACATGGTGATTATATTAAGATTGTTCTAAATTGATCAGCGTCCCTTCTTCTGTCCTAAAGGAGAAGAAAAACAAATTTTGTCAAGGGAAGTACTAAATTAATGAAATATTTGATGATTTCTAAAAAGTTTAATGCCTGACCTGTGGTGGCACAGTGGATAAAGCGTCGACCTGGAAATACTGAGGTCGCCGGTTCAAAACCTTGGGCTTGCTTGGTCAAGGCACATATGGGAGTTGATGCTTCCAGCTCCTCCCCCCCTTCTCTCTCTCTCTCTCCTCTCTCTCTCCTCTCTAAAAATGAATAAATAAATAAATAAATTAAAAAGTTTAATGATGCCATCTAGGTCAAACTTTCTCATATATTTGTACAAATATAAACAAAAATTCAAATTTTAAGCAAGCATAAGTAGTGAATTTCATACCATTTAATGTTATAAAAATTAAATGCCTAAAAACAGATCAAATTGATAGTTTAGCTTATTATCTTTGTTTTGTTGTAGTTCTTTTTTTTGTTACCAGAGCATGTACTTTTAATAAGATAAATGTACTGAAGGAAAGCAAAAAAAATCACGACATTTATCTGCAATTTATTTTGATTCCAAATGCTGTCTCTATGAGGCCAGGAAACTTAATTTACAGTTTTTTGTTGTTTTTTTTTTTAGAGAGAGAGGAGAGAGAGAGAGAGAAGGAGGAGAAACAGAAAGCATCAACTCCCATATATGCCTTGACCGGGCAAGCCCAGGTTTTTTTTTGTATTTTTCTGAAGCTGGAAGTGGGGAGAGACAGTCAGACAGACTCCCGCATGCGCCCGACCGGGATCCACCCGGCACACCCACCAGGGGCAACGCTCTGCCCACCAGGGGGCGATGCTCTGCCCCTCCGGGGCGTCGCTCTGCCGAGACCAGAGCCACTCTAGCGCCTGGGGCAGAGGCTAAGGAGCCATCCCCAGCGCCCGGGCCATCTTTGCTCCAATGGAGCCTTGGCTGCGGGAGGGGAAGAGAGAGACAGAGAAGAAGGAGGGGGGAAGTGGAGAAGCAAATGGGCGCTTCCCCTATGTGCCCTGGCCGGGAATCGAACCCGGGTACCCCACACGCCAGGCCAACGCTCTACCGCTGAGCCAACCGGCCAGGGCCTAATTTACAGTTTTTTAAAGATAGTGAACATATTTATTTTTAATTTCAGGCAATACCTTAATGGACATTTTAAAACTTATTTACCTTTTATATTTTTATATTTATTTATTCATTCAATAAATATTTGCTAAGGACCTATAACAGGGGTTGGGAACGTTTTTGGTTGAGAGAGCCATGAACGCCACATATTTTAAAATGTAATTCTGTGAGAGCCACACAATATGTTTAACACCAAATACAAATAAATGTGTGCATTTTATGTAAGACCAACACTTTTAAAGTATAATAAGTCTCTGAATTCTTTTTAATAACATTGTTATGCTGTTGCTAACCAATGATGAATAAAGTACTTCTTACCATTAATGTGACTTCTGGTGCTGCATGGTTTTGCTGATGGCTTTGTAGTCTGGTTGATACGTGGTGAGGTTAAGCTTCATGCAGGCGTTGAGACTTCCATCCATTAAACATTATCACAGGTTGGTCTTAACGTCCTTTAGATGTGAGAAAGACTGCTCACATGCATATGTAGAGCCAAACATTGTCAGTACAGCAATACTCACACACTGCAGTGTGTGGTATGTGATGGGAAGCGCATTCCTAGTTTTGACAATCAGCTGGTCTGCGGGTTGAAGATTTTTCATTTCTCCCCACTTGTGTTTGCTCGCCAACTCTGCTTGCTGTAGTGCAATTCTTTCCAAATCTTCATTCAGTGATTTGATCTTATTCACTCACATGTCTGAGGCCTTCAGGTCAGCAGCCTGTAGCTTAAAATCTCTGACAGAGACACCGGGGATGTAACTCAGGTTGGCGCTGTCCACTGCACCCTCGTGTGGATGGGTAATGAACTTAAAAAGACAAGTGCGCTCATGAAATTCTCCGAAGTACATTTGAATGACTGCAGGAGATTAAATGTGAAGCCCGCTAGCTGCTGGAGATCAAGATGTTGAGCAGGGTCACTTGCTGTGCATGCATCTTTAAACTCTCCCAGTTTTTCAAAGTGTAGTAAACGACATGTTTCAATGTCTGTGATGAAGAGTTCCAGCTTGTTTTCAAATGCAAACACTGCTTGTTGAAGGGATAAGACTGTATTTCCAACACCTTGCATTTTCACATTGAGCTGGTTCAGATGTTCAGTCATGTCCACGGGATAGTAGAACTTCAGGAGCCACTCAGTGTTAGCTAACTCAGGATGCTCGATGTTTTTCATTTCAAGAAAAGTCCAGATTTCACTCAGACAAGCTGCAAAACGGCTGAGCACCTTTCCTCTTGACAACCAAGGCACATTGCTGTGCAGAAGCAGACCAGCATAATTATTCCCAACTTCATCCAGCCGTGTTTTAAACTGGTGATCATTTAAAGCTCGGGCAACAGTAAAGTTGACCACCCGAATGACCAGTGACATCACCTCACCAAGCTGCTCGCCACACATCTGAGCACAAAGCGCCTCCTGATGTAGGATGCAGTGAGAACTTAGGATGGGTCTCTTTTCATGTTCATGAAGAAGTGCTACGAATCTTGTTTTTCCCCACCATGCACGGAGCACCATCAGTACACACCAAGATAAGTTTATCCATCGGTAGATTCTTTTCTTTAGCGAACTCAGTGAAAGACTTGAATAAATCCTCCCCTCTTGTTGTCTCTTTCATAGGCAAAACAGCAAGACTTTCCTTACGTAGTGTGTCACTGACAGCATACCTTGCAATCACGCTGAACTGGGATGTCTTACATCTGTTGACTCATCCAAAGCGATAGAAAAGAATGGTGCTGCATTTATGTCCTTCACTTGTGTTGTCTCAATTTGATTTGCCATCATGATGGTACGATTGTGAACAGTTCTTGCCAACCGAGGCATGTCTTTTATTCATTTGACTATCTTGTCTTTATCCGAAAAGTCATCAAAAAGTTCATTGGCAACATCAAGCATGAATGTTTTGGCATACTCCCCATCTGTGAATCGCTTTCCGTTTCTCACAATTGCTAAAGCACCAGCAAAGCTAGCCAAATTTCAGTCACCTTGCTGGGTCCAAACACGGAGTTGCTGCTGACTAGCTTACACTCTGCACAGTAGCTCTTGACATGCTTTCTTCCTGCTGTCCCCGCTGGATATTCGATGCAAATCTAGTATGGTGTGTGTCAAAGTGCTGCCTTATATTTGACCCTTTCATTGATGCAATTTTATCATTGCATATTAGACATACTGCAGAACCTGCTCTCTCCACAAAGGCAAATTCTTCTGTCTATTCCTGCTGAAAAGTACGATACTCCTAATCTATTTTTCTTTTAGCCATCTTCTTTGTCTAAAGGGTTTCTGCAATTAGCTAGCTGACTACTTGATTAAAAGGAGGGAAGTTTACTTCCTGATCTCACAACGACCCGTGTACCTTATACATTATCCAATAAAAATTTGGTGTTGTCCCAGAGGACAGCTGTGATTGGCTCCAGCCACCTCCAAACATGAACATGAGCGATAGGAAATCAATGGATTATAATACATGAGAATGTTTTATATTCTTAATGTTATTATTTTTTTTATTAAAGATTTGTCTGTGAGCCTGATGCAGCTATCAAAAGAACCACATCTGGCTCGTGAGCCATGGGTTCCTGACCCCTGACCTATATAACACAGTGGTCCCCAACCCCAGGGCCACGAACCAGTACTGGTCCGTGGGCCATTTGGTACCGGTCCGCAGAGAAAGAATAAATAACATGAAACGTTGTCAGAATAACAAATTTAAATACAGCCTGAGCAATGAGGACATGCTCGTTCCTCCTTTAACTTAGCCCAATAAATATCATAAGTTCGACAATTATATTTAAAAATACCACAGTTTTTACGCCAGTCGCATAATTTTATTTTGTGCATTTAGCCGTCCCACCCTAAAGGCCGGTCCGTGAAAATATTTTCTGACATTAAACTGGTCCGTGGCCCAAAAAAGTTGGGGACCACTACTATAACATACTAACTAGCAGCTCAACCTTTGGGGCAACAGCAAGTCCTGCCCACATAGAACTTCTTTTCTAGTTCCGCAAATGATAACAAAGAGAAAATGATCATTTGTTAAATTATGAAAACCTCCCTGAAAAAGTGGCATTTGGGAAGACCTGAAGGAAGTAACAAAATATGTAGAAAAATATTATTTAGTCATCATCTTTTTAAAGAGGTTTTAAGTCAAAACGATTTATAAGTATTTGAAAATAGCAATAGTAACATCATTTATTTCATTAGTCATTACACAAGAAAGATGTGTACAGACCACTAAAGACATATAATCACCTCGAAAGGTAGCCTGGGGTGTTCTGCAAGATCCTAATGACTTCTGTTTCATTAAAGGCAATGTTAGTATTCAGTGTGACTTTGTTCTGTCTTCTTGAAAATTGGGGATATGGTCATTTTATGGATTTAGCTTGACCTGCTCAATGACTGTTCTTCAAACGAGAACACCCCATTCTCTGACCATCACAAACTCTGTGTACAGAGTGTATAGAGCTCTGAAGTAGATCTGAGACCTGAGTACCAGGCTGAATGCTCACTAAGTAGCCTTGTGACTCCACACAACACTTTTAATTTTTCTGTGTCTCAGTCTTTTCGTCTGCAAAGCAATCAGTTTGTATAACCCGGTCCTTTAAGATTTTTGTTTTTGTTTTTTTTTTAGAAGTTGTAAATGTTCATCATCATACCCTTCTGGGCCTCTTACTAGACAGAGGGCAGCAGGATGATGGCAACTGGTCTGTGGGAAGCTCTGTGGATGACTCCACAGCCCACACTAGGGGTCAGGAGCACTCCTTTCTACCTGTGCCCAGGTTGAAGCTTCTCTTGCACTTTTCAGCTGTGGCCTCTGACTGAGGCACCTGTTGTGCCCTTCCCACAGTCCTTACCCCACTCATTGCTCAGTCCGTGTGCCACCCTGCTGCTTCTCCTGCTGCTGTTTCCCAGAACGTACACCTGCCCTACAGCGCTGGAAGCTGTGCTTTGAAGTGCCCACACCTGTGGGTGTGTTGTTCTATCTCACCATGCCCAGGTCCTGGGAATCCTGAGGTAATCCTCTCTCCTCAGCAGCTCCGTGAAAATGGTGGCAGTGTGTCTGAGTGAAGAGTTACATGACAGTTGACTATCCTGGCGTCGGGGATGAAGCTGTTTGTTTGTTTCTTTATCTATCTATCTGTTCATATTTTGTAGGGAGAGGATATTATTTACTGTTCAACTGAGCTCAAAAGTCCTAAGTCCAACTTAATATTCCATTTTATTCTTTCCCACTCCTACAAAGGGGCCCGGGTACTTTAACCCAGATTGGTCCCCTCTCCCCTTTCTTGTGTGACAGCTGAAAGTACACATCTATACTTTGGAGATAAACTGGATTTGAAGTTCAGTTATGTATCTTACTTGACTGGGTATTTGGAAAATCACTGTTGATACCACTATGGAGTATGGACTGTAATGACTGTATATAATCATACTCACTACTCCCCAATAGGATTTCATTTCTTTTAAAATACCAATTGTAATATTCACATCACACAATTTTTGTGAAAATAAATAAAAGGTGATGTGGGCAAAACATTCAATCACTGAAGTACCCAACTGTTGATACATACTAAATTTCTCCCTTGAACTCTGTTACTCAGTATCTTTAAGCTGAGCACAATCATTTTATAATTGTTTCACCTGCATAAATTTTGTGAGAAAAGGACAATTGCCAGATTTTTATTTAGGGTCCTCAATGTAGTGTCTGCACTACTTGAGGGCTTCAATAAATTAGTAGTTATAGCCTGACCAGGTGGTGGCGCAGTGGATAGAGCATTGGACTGGGATGTGGAGGACCCAGGTTCAAGACCCCGAGATCGCGTGGCCTTGGCCGGTTGGCTCAGTGGTAGAGCATCGGCCTGGTGTGCAGAAGTCCTGGGTTCGATTCCCGGCCAGGGCACACAGGAGAAGCGCCCATCTGCTTCTCCACCCCTCCCCCTCTCCTTCCTCTCTGTCTCTCTCTTCCCCTCCCGCAGCCAAGGCTCCATTGGAGCAGAGATGGCCCGGGCGCTGGGGATGGCTCCTTAGCCTCTGCCCCAGGCGCTAGAGTGGCTCTGGTCGCAACAGAGCGACGCCCCGGAGGGGCAGAGCATCGCCCCCTGGTGGGCAGAGCGTCGCCCCCTGGTGGGCGTGCAGGGTGGATCCCGGTCGGGTGCATGCGGGAGTCTGTCTGACTGTCTCTCCCCATTTCCAGCTTCAGAAAAATACAAAAAAAAAAAAAAAAAAAAAGACCCCGAGGTCGCCAGCTTGAGCATGGGCTCATCTGGTTTGAGCAAAGCTCACCAGCTTGGACCCAAGGTTGCTGGCTCGAGCAAGGGATCACTCAGTCTGCTGTAGCCCCACAGTCAAGGCACATATGAGAAAGCAATCAATGAACAACTAAGGTATCGCAACAAAAAAACTGATGATTAATGCATCTCATCTCTCTTTGTTACTGTCTGTCCCTCTTTCTAACTCTCTCCTTGTCTCTGTAAAAAAAAAAAAATTAAAAAAAAATTAGTAGTTATAAACCGAGCACTTAGCACAGTGTCAGGCATATAATCACTCAATAATTATTTTATGAATGAGTGGGTTTTCTCAATTATTTGCTGCATTTTTTAAAATTTGTGTGTCTAATTTACTGCCCCTAAAGTAGTTTTCTTCCAATCAAATTTCTACTTGATAAAAGCAACCATGCTTAGCTGGACCTACCATAACTTACTCCAGAACAATTCTGATAATTAGAGGCCTCCCATCCCACATTTCTAGAATATTAGATTCTATCTTGTGGCGTCAAGGGAGCCAGATTGCCCAGAAAGGGATATTCACATAGAAGGATGTGTTTTCAATATAGGTGTTGGTAGAAGGAGGCCCAGAGAGGCCTATGAAAGCTATGTCTAGGCTTAACTGGCAACTCCGCAGTTGAAATCAACTCTATTCAAAACCATATCTGGCAAATGTTCAAGAAGACAATCTGAGTCCTTTAGATTAGTGGTCCCCAACCTTTCTTGGGCCACAGACTGGTTTAATGTCAGAATATATTTTCACGGACCGGCCTTTAGGGTGGGACGGATAAATGTATCACATGACCGAGACAAGCGTCAAGAGTGAGTCTTAGACAGATGTAACAGAGGGAATCTGGTCATTTTTTAAAAATAAAACATTGTTCAGACTTAAATATAAATAAAATGGAAATAATGTAAGTTATTTATTCTTTCTCTGTGGACCAGTACCAAATGGCCCACGAACCGGTACCGGTCCGTGGCCCGGGGGTTGGGACCACTGCTTTAGATGGTCCATTCTAGTTTTAGTAAGTAACAACTTTTTTAAATATTTTAAAGGAAAACTTCTACTAGAACTTTGTTTGTGTACCTAAAGATCACAGTGTGAGTAATGATTATTAAATGGTTTGTAACTTGGGGATCTTTAAATAATATTCGCATTCCTTGCACTTAAAAATAAAAGGAGAAATCAGCCAAGGTGTGTGTCACCTAAATAAATACGGTGAGGTTAATTTAACTGTTTTGAATAACTATGAAAGAAATATGTTTGGTTTAGCTTAGTAGTCTCAGGTTTTAACTTTGGGTAAGAATCAGGTAAGCAATTTACTGAAGTTATAGTCAGTCTGGGGTGAAAACCAGGAATCTGCATTTTATCAGGCAGCCCCGTGATTCTGACACTTGTTGTTTGTTGATCTCAGTAGGAGAAACTTTGTCTGAGAGTCCACAGTGTATCATGATTAATGAAAGAGCAGGTGCTTTTTATAGCTCAAGAGAACTCGGTTCAAATTCAAGATCTGCCACTTACTCTCTTTGTAATTAAGGGAAATGATGTAACCTCTTTGACCCTCAGTTTCCAACTGGAAAGCTGAATAATTCTTAACATACAGGTTAAGATTAGATGAGGTATTATTCCGAGAGCATTTTGTACATCAAAAAGCAATCACTGAATGGAAACATTACATATATGTTTAAGTTTTTCTCTAGCTTTTGTGCCCTTCTAAATAGAGTAGCTAACGATGACTCCTAGCAGGGAAATATATTGTGAATGCAGGTTCTACTTAGTTCTTCTACACTTACTGAGGGATGGAAACTCGAGAACTATTAGCAGTGGGAACATGGAGTCTACACACGTCGTTGGGTTTTGGATCAGATCAAAGGATTTCTTGAATGCTATACTAGACAAAAGTTGTTGAAGGAAAGGCATACTTTTTTACACTCCATTGTCCTGAGTTTTATAAGGAAACAATCTCATCTATTTCTGGCTCTGTAACTCTAATTTAAGTCACAGCGTAATTTCCCGTAAGTATGAGTTGAGGGAGTTACTCAAGCACTTAATACCTGTAAAGCAATCTGCTTTGAGGCTTCCCAGAAGATCTGCAGCAAATGCAGGTAGAGGCTGGAAGGTTTAATAGTCGAGTTGTTTCGGGGCCCGCCCAGAGGTGTGAGGGCGCTTCACTGAATTCTGAGGGCCACCAGGGACAATTCCGAGGGGAACGCAAGCCCCACACGAGACTCTGAGGTTTTGCTGACTTGGAGTTACACAGGCCCCTTGGTAATGGACCTTCAAGTCTTCTGCTGAAGTTCTATACTTCAGTATTCGCACCTTTCTCTCCCAATGAGGACAGAGACTGTAGTTGACTCAATTTTTTAAACAATGGAAATTTATTGTCTCACAGTTCCAGAGGGTACAGATCCAAGATCAAGATGTCCATAGTGTTGGATTCTTCTAAGGGCTGTGAGCAAGGAATTTGTTTCATGCATCTCCCTAGCATTGAGTGGCTTACTGGTAATACTTGTTCCTTGGCTTGTAGAAGCATCACCCTGATCTCTGCCTTTATCTTCACATGGTCTTCTGTGTGTATGTGTGTGTGTGTGTGTCTCTAAATTTCTCCCCTTTTCAAGGATACAATTATACTGGAATAGAGGCCTATTCTACTCTAATTGGACCTTATTTTAACTAATTACAAGTACATTTGCAAAGACTCAATTTTGAAATAAGTTCACATTCTAAAGTTCTGAGGGTTAGAATGTCAACTATAAATCAAGGAGCTGAAATAGGGATAGACAGAGAAATAATTCAACCTATAACATTCTATTACTTTAGACGCATTATTTTACCTCTCTGTGCCTTCATTTATTTTATTATTATTTAAAATTTTAATTTTTAATTACAGTTTTGGGTTAGTTTCGGATGTTCAGCATAATGGTACATTTTCTCAGTTTTGTGTCTGTATAGAGGACAATATTGGGCATTAACATTGAATGAATGAATAAAATAACTGACTATTGTTAGTTATTTAGCATTTCCTGGACTGAGTAGTCTAAGAATAGAATTGCAGAATTATTGGATAAGTGTCTTTAATAATCTCTAGGAAGGAATAAGAGTGCCATTTGATTCATATACTCTCCATCATTTGGCGTTGCCTTTCTTTTTGAAAATGTATTACATTAGTGGCTGTGCAGTATATCTCTTTGCAGTTTTAATTTGTTTTTACTTGATGACTGTTAAAGCTCCTTTTAGTATATTTAGGGGACATTTAAATAATTTCTTTTGTGATTTGCTTTCTCAAGTCTTTGTCCTATATTTCTATTTTATTGTTTATATTTTTCTTATTGATTTATAGGAATTGCTTATATTTTCTTTATATCTTCTTTGACAATTCATTTATAAAAAGGTATTTTTATGCCCACTGTATACTTTACTGTTTTAGGTTTTTTTTTTAAGAACAGAAATTGTTTTGTTTTAGCATAGTCCAATTAATCATGTTTTCCGCAGCCTTTCGGAATCTTATGTAAGGAATATTTGCCTATCTCAGATCATAAAGAAAATTTCCTGTATCCTTATGAAAGCTGTAATGTTTTACATTTCACATTTAATCTACAATCCATCTGAAATTGATTGTTGTGTATAGTGTGAGACAGTGGTCTAATATTATTATTTTTTCCATATGGATATAAAATTTTACCCAGTACCTATATTGAAAAATTCAAAACTTTATCTATTCTAGAAAAGGCTATTTTTCCCACTGCACTACAATGTCATTTTGTCATAAATAATGTACAGATAAATATATGGGTGTATAGAGATGTGTGTGTGTGTTTCTGATGAGATCAGGCGCATTCAGGGTGGTATGGCCATAGATAGTGTGTACTTCTGAAAACAGTATTTTTAGTTCTGTTTCACTGGTCTGTTTTTTAGTCCTTGCTCGAAAAGAATGTTGTCAAACATAGTATAAAAGCACAGCTACGTAAATATGAAAATAGCCCCTTTTCTTGACTTCAGATGTAGATGTCTGACTTCCTTTAATTTTATCAAACATCAAAGAGAACATCTAGGTCAGTAGAACATACAGAAAGACTCTGAAAAACAATTAGTTGGAACTAGGGCTTATCACTGACCATGATGATAAAGGAATTTAATTAATATATCCATTACCTGGAAAACATTTCTGCTATTCATTCTCTCTCTTTTCTTTCTATTGTTTTAACAGCAGATATTTTGGTCTTTTAAACCTATATTCCATTATATCATAAGAATAAAATGTAAACATTTTTACTTAAAGAAATATAAATGTTTTATGCCCATCATAGATGAGTGGATAAAAAGCTGTGGTTCATTCACACAGTGGAATACTACATGGCCATAAAAAGAAGGAAGTTTTACTTTTTGCGACAGCATGGGTGGATCTGAAGAACATTGAACTATTATTTTTTGACACAGTAGCTGTTTTGTTGTTTTTGACATTTTAACTTTTTTAAGAAGTGAAAATTTGAAGTATCTATTTATCTTGCCTATTTTCATAGCGGGCATGCTTATATAACTAATACCTTAGGACCCGTGATGGAGAACCTTTTTATAAAAACTGCCCACTTTTGCAGTGCTGGTCAACCTGGTCCCTCCCACCCACTAGTGGGCATTCCAGCTTTCATGGTGGGCCAATCGTGGCACTGTTTGGTTGCTCTGCTAATGCTCACCGTGAAAGCTGGCACGCCCACTAGTGGGCGGGAGGGACCAGGTTGACCAGCACTGCAAAAGTGGGTGGTCATTATAAAAAGGTTCGCCATCACGGCCTTAGGACGATTGTTTCAAATACCACTCCAGTGTGTACAGTTAAAACCGACTCATGTGTTTTCACAATTTGGGTGGAAGGGGTTTCCCCAACTTCTCAAGACTTCACAGGTCACACTTTTTTTCTTTCTTTTTTTTTTTTTTTTTTTTGTATTTTTCTGAAGCTGGAAACGGGGAGAGACAGTCAGACAGACTCCCACATGCGCCCGATGGGGATCCACCCGGCACGCCCACCAGGGGCTACGCTCTGCCCACCAGGGGGAGATGCTCTGCCCCTCCCGGGCGAGGCTCTGCCTGGACCAGAGCCACTCTAGTGCCTGGGGCAGAGGCCAAGGAGCCATCCCCAGCGCCCGGGCCATCTTTGCTCCAATGGAGCCTTGGCTGCGGGAGGGGAAGAGAGAGACAGAGAAGAAGGAGGGGGGGTGGGAGGTGGAGAAGCAAATGGGCGCTTCTCCTATGTGCCCTGGCCGGGAATCGAACCCCGTTGCCCCGCACGCCAGGCCGACGCTCTACCGCAGAGCAAACCGGCCAGGGCTGGTCACACTTTTTTTAATGCTCAAGTACTAAAAGCCAAAGTTATCTACTCACTGTCTATAAAATACAGTTTTTGACAATATTTTCTGCCAGGAATACATTTTAGTTGGAAAATTGTACCTAGTTATAGTTACCCCTCTTTTCTTAAAGAATGTCATTCAGGACAAAGTCTATTCTTTACCTTTGCATAACCAAAAGTCTCATTTAAGTGTTTTTCTTGAAATAGAGGCAGGATTTGTCCTCAAAGGGGAATCCAAACTTCTACTTCTGCAGAAAAATTTTAAAACGAAAGTCTATAGCATTCTATTATTACATTTGTCTTTTCCATTTAATAGCAACATCTGTCATTTTAATTTTACTTATTGTGTTTTCTTTATATTTATATTTATATTATTTTAAGTATCTTTTACATTAAAGTATTTTGTTTACATTTTAAAATAGGACACAATTGACCGAAACTTCGAGTATGATGGGGAGAAATACATGAGTCTTTCAACATGGAATTTGTTATTTGTGATGATGTTATAAAAAAAAAAAAAAGATGGATATAAGAAAACCATAATTTAAAATCTTCTGAACAAGTCTGGTTATGCTATTTCACAGATGTAATCATCTGTGTGTGTGTGTGTGTGTGTGTGAGAGAGAGAGAGAGAGAGAGAGAGAGAGACAGGCAGACAGGAACAGATAGACAAGAAGAAGGGAGAGAGATGAGAAGCATCAACTCATAGTTGTGGCACCTTTGTTGTTCATTGATTGCTTTCTCATATGTGCCTTGACCGGGGGACTCCAGCCAAGCCAGTGACCCTTACTCAAGCCAGCAATCTTGGGTTCGAGCCAGCGACCTTGGGCTTCAAGCCAGTGACCATGGGGTCACGTCTGTGATCCCATGCTCAAGCTGGAAACTGTGTGCTCAAGCCAGATGAGGCCACGATCAAGCTGCTGGCCTTGAGGTTGCGAGCCTGGGTCCTCTTTGTCACAGGCCTATTCTCTGTCCACTGCGCCCCCACCTGGTCAGGCAGATGTAATCATCTTTCTACTTCTCTCTCTCTCTCTCTCTCTCTCCCGTTGTAATCTAGTTGTGGTTTGTATGATTGCAAGAAACATGAACTCACTTTAAGAAGTGGAGAGAGAGTTTTGGGAAGAACTCACAGGCAAACTTAATCCAAAAATAAGAAATGAAGTTCCAGCAGTCCACAGCAGAACTGGCAGTAGAAATTCAAAAGTGAGTTGACTGATTCCAACTTGAAAAGGCTTATCTCTCTTTTTCATCTCATTTCTGTTTAACTTTAAAGTTTTTTTTAAACAAGTTTTAGCATGGCCACCCTCCCTCCCATAGTTATGTGGTTTCAGAATTCATGTTTTCATTGGAATCTTAAATATGAAGCAGGAAGGACTTGTAATATTTTACTTCTTATGTTACTGTGCGAAGACTTTTAGCTAAAATAACGCTTCTGTCTTCTTCTCTCACTCGTTATGACGCCACATCTTGTAGTGAGTGGGGATGATTTGGTTGTGGGACGAGAGAGTGTTTGGTGTGCTCCGCTTGTAGCTTCCTTATTGCTCTCTGTATCTGCCTATGGAGAGGGTACATTCTCATGTACTCTAACTCATGTGGACATGCGACTTAAGTGGGAGGCCATCGGTAGCTAGTAAATAGCTGTTCTACTCCGTTTGGGCTGCTATAACAAAACACCATAAACTGAGTGATTTATCAACGGCAGAAATTTATTTTTCACAGTTCTAGAGTCTGGGAAAGTCAAGATCAAGGCATCTGTGGGTTTGATGTCTGGAGAGAACCCTCCTTCTGGTCCACAGAGAGCTGTCTTTTCATTGTGGGCTCACATGGCAGAAGGGGCCCAGCTCTGTTTTGTAAAGGCACCAGTCCCATTCAGGAAGGCTTACCCTCATGACCTAATCAGCTTCTCCGGCCTGGTCTCCTAATACTGTCAAATCAGTGGTTGGAATTTCAGCATATGAATTTTGGAGGCACACAAGCATTCAGACCATAGTAATAACTAACTAACTATGCCCAGTTTAGGAATAAATTCTTAGCAAGCCCATTTGGCTCTCGATCTAAGTCCATAATCTCCAATCAGCTGTTTTCAGTAGTAAAAGTAATATTTTCAGTTCCATGTTTCTGACTTTTGCTTCTCTATCTCAATTCTTTCTAAAAGAAAAAAGTAGCCTTTTATTTAGTGACTCACTTGAATGCCACATAGAAGGAAGATATGGTTTATTGTTCACAGGATGTGGCAAAATTATAATGTTCTAAGACATAACTGAGAAAAATGACATTTGTAAGTATATAGGTAAAAATGTACTGCTCACAAAAATTAGGGGATATTTTATTACTTCATATTCATTTTGAAACTATCCCCTAATTTTTGTGAGCAGTGTATTAGACAATATATTCATGAACTTGAATATGGAAGGGTTTTGAAAGCAAGGTAATTATTATATTGTACTCTATACATTTCTTTTTATGTCTGAAGTGTTTTATACTTTTTTGAAGAAAAGTTTGCCTTATTCTGAAATCATAGCCTTGTAGACTATGAATTGTAATATAATATGTGCTGTTATCATCTTGGGGTTACTAGCATTTGCTGGCTTCTTATTGCCTACCGGATAGAATTTACATGTCTTAGGTGATGTAGGTGGTCTTTTATATAGTTAGGATCTTCCTTTCCTTCTGCATGTATTTTCTCTTCTTCCTGCTTATAATATATTCTCTGAGAAACCATTTAATCAATCTCAATTCCTTGAGTGTACCATGTTTTTTTTGTTTGTTTGTTTGTTTTGTTTGTTTGTTTGTTTTGTATTTTTCTGAAGCTGGAAATGGGGAGGCAGTCAGACAGACTCCTGCATGTGCCTGACCGGGATCCACCCAGCATGCCCACCAGGGGGCGATGCTCTGCCCATCTGGGGCGTCGCTCTGCCACAATCAGAGCCATTCTAGCGCCTGAGGCAGAGGCCACAGAGCCATCCTCAGCACCTGGGCAAACTTTGCTCCACTGGAGCCTTGGCTGTAGGAGGGGAAGAGAGAGACAGAGAGGAAGAAGAGGGGAAGGGGTGGAGAAGCAGATGGGTGCTTCTCCTGTGTGCCCTGGCTGGGAATCAAACCCGGGACTCCCGCATGCCAGGCCAACGCTCTAGCACTGAGCCAACCAGCCAGGGCCAAGTATACCATGTTTAAATGTTTTTTGTTTTTCTTTTTTTACCTGAAATGCTTTATCTTTCTTGTTAAATCAGTGCCTTTACAAAAATATCCCAAAATCTCATACTGTGTTGTATATGTCAAAATATTATAATAGATTTACACATCTGTATTCTTTATTAAATATAGATCATGGAAGGTAGCAGAAGGTCTCATTTGTTTTTGTTACCCAGTGTCTGTCATAGTAGATGCTTAATGTCAAAAGAACAAATTATTAGAAGAGTTGAAATTTCAAAATGTTGAAGGGTCAGGTGCATAATTAATGATGTAAACAGTAAGCATCATTAAAATTCAGAAAATGTCACTTTGGGTTAGAATGGCCTGGAAGGATTTCAAAAAGCTGGTGGCCTTAAGGCAGGTCTAATAGGACAGTGGGAGTCGCAGTCATCGATGAAGGGGTCCGCTTCCCAAGCTGACCCAATAAAGAAAGCAAAAGTGTGGACGAGGGAAGCCTCTCTTTGCTCTGCAGATCTCAATTCATACGCTACCTCTTTAGAAAGGTATTGTCTTTATTCTCTGTGCACCATAGAAACTGTGCACGCTTTCTCCCTTGATGGTGAGTTCTCTAGAAGCATAGACTGTGTTACGGCTCCAGGTCCCTGGAGGAAGAAAGAGGAAGTGGGATAGTGAAGAAGATGAGGCTAGGCAAGACTATGTGGTCTCAGGTAGAGAAAAGCTTCGGCCCGATCCCACAGGGAGCTCTGGCACGTGAGTAGCACTTGGAATTAACTCCAAATTGAGGTGAGCCATATAACTTTTTATACATCCAGGTAGGTTAGTTACTGACAAAAGCTATCTCCTAGGTGGTGCTATCTCCTGGGCAAGAAGACTCCCATTTGTCTGGAGACAGTTCTCTACAGAAGGGCCAGTTGTGACCTATCAACAGCTAACAAACCCAGAAGCTAGGGATGGATATTCTCGCTTATTCAGATGGATCTTAGCAAGGCACTACCCCTAAATCCTCCTGTTACCATAAAACAAGTGTTTACTTCTCCAAATCTTCTGCTTTGTTCCCAATCTGTATCATGCTATTGAATCTTTGCTCCCCCACCCCACCTGTACTGCTTTTGCTGGGCACTATCACCTTAAAATTGGTCCTGACCTTCTGGACACCACTCTGTTTTATGGTCACTGGCACTACGGCCTGACACTATGGCCACTTCTGGATACCACCATTTATTATTGCCTGGCAATGTCAACTCTTGCTTCTGATTTTGTAGCTTTCTGGTGTCAAGTTCTATTCAAAGCTTAATGGAAACCCCCTAGCAATTTATTACATTGCACTTGTTAAATGGGAACCCAAAACAGAGAAGTTTGTAACCCAATGCTCCCAAGAGTTAAAGATAGAGCAAATCTTTCACTTGATTTAAGTAGGGACACCACTCAACCAAACCTACTGAGAATTCCCTCTTCTTCGATGACTAATGCTATAATTAGAACACTATGATCATTCTAACTCTCTGCTCTTTTAGGGTGAGTTCGATCCTCACTGGCCTCTTAATCCCTCTTGCAAATGGACTTTTGGTGGGTCTGTACCACCAAAGCTCCAGCCTTCCCAGATTATCTGAATTCCATTATTGACACAACCATGGTTTTGGCTACACATGCAAAACTTCAGATTAAGACTAAATTATATGCATAGTTGAAATTGGAGTTAATTCTCTATCAGTGACTATTATGGTGAAAACACTCTTAGATTCTGTTTAGAATCCCATGGTGGGCGGTGTCTGAATTTCCTATTCTTTTAGGCAAATACAAAGCCAATGTGCTGTGAGTAGAATGATTCATGGGATGAGGCATTCAATTAGCAGTGTTATTTATTGGCTGAACCATTAAAAACCACGAGAGATTCTTTTATGCTTCCATGCCATGTGCATCAAATGTGGAGAAGGCTTTTTGGTAGACCAGTAGTTGAAGCAGTCTGCACCATCAGACTTACAGTGGAAGTTGCATAAATGAGAAAAATAAGACATAGTCTTTCTTGAGTTAAGCTATTGAGATTTAGGTATTGTTTGTTGATACAGCATAAACTTAGTTTATTCTCATGAATAAAAACAACCACTTTAATTCTCCTTCCACTTTCCATTTAACTAAAAAATATGTCTCTATGATGCAAGAGATTTTGGTGAAGACTACAAATTAGAAAACTTCACACTAATGTATTTCTCTTTCTATTATATTATTTCTTTTCCTACCCTCTTCCCTCACCAGGTATATTAGTAAGAAATTTTTGTGTTTGAGAATGGTTTGGTAAAAATACCAAGCATAAGTAGATTGCAGATGGTGGTTAACCTGCCACCATTGTTAACATAAGTGTAATATCTGAGTTACAAAACAATTAGTTCATACAGTTTAAAAGGTCGTTAATCAGATCAATTGCACTGCACTCGGAAGCCAAACCTTTCAAACTCTAGTTTTTTTTGTTTTATTTTTGATGAAGTTGGTCAGAAGTCTGTTTTTAATCAATGTATTCACTTTGGAAAGTCTGATAATTAATACTAACAGTTATATAAATAGATAGTAAAATATGCTTTCTTACTGGAATCCCCTAAAGTAAATAAACCTCAAAAATAACTTTATTTACACTCTGTACTTGGAGAACCGTCCTGGAACAAAAAGGAAGATGGAATTGGAGACATTCCTATCATAACATAAGTTTCGCTTGTAGAATATTATTACTGCTAAGATGCTGAATATTTACTACAAAACATTTTGAGTGTATAATATGTGGAATGTGTCACTGAATATTTACCTGAACACTTCAATTATTTAGAAAATACTTAACATAAAACTCAACCCCTAGGAAAATTTACTTGTTTCAAATGCAGTGGCTAAAATCTGCGTCTGTTTTATGTGTATACGTGATTACCACACCGCTCCACTATTTAACATTGTCGGCCACAGAGCTGGAGGCCTGCTTCTTAGAATCTCCAATTCCCTTGTTATTTTTAAGAAACGATCTCTTGAAAAATGTTCTCTAAAAGCACGCTCTGCTTTTAGACTCAGCAACAACAGTTCATGGTCTGTCTGTGCAAAAAAACACATAACATCCACAATTAAATATATAGTGAACATGGATTATGTGTCAGGAATTGAATTCTACATGAATTATTTCATTTAATCCTCAAAAAAAGCCTTTAAGTTAGATACTATTATTATTTCCATTTCACAAAGCAGGAAACACAGATAGACCAAGTAACTTATTCAAGGTCATTGATACAGCGATTCGTTATACATGAATTGAACAAATTTGTTTGGCACTCGGGTTACAGAAATGAGTAAAACATGGGTTTGGCCCCTGAAGAAGTTAGTGGGAAAGACAGACATGTAAATAGCTAAGCAATATGACATGGAAAGAACCACGTACTTGAAACAGAAACCATGGTTTGACACAGAGAAAATAACATTTGAGCCGAGAGTACGATTTCTTCAAGAGAAGGGGGAAGATCATTCCAGGCATCATAACCATCATGTCCAGAGATGCAGAGACCCGTCATGTGTTGGGGAAGGCTCATGAGTTTGCGTAGCTAGAATGGAATGCATGGGATGGCGAAAAAGCAACTTTTATTGCCAAATCGACAGCTGTGATTATTCAATTAATCTTTGATTTAAAAACTTTTACCATTTTCTTCCTTCTATTTTTCATCGCCTTTCTATTTACTCTTTATATGCTTACTATTTCCAGGAAAACCCCCCCCACAAAACAACAACAGTAAAAAACCTTTATAGTGCTTATATTTTAAAAAACAGAATCATAGGCCCTGGCCGGTTGGCTCATAGAGCGTCGGCCTGTCGTGTGGAAGTCCTGGGTTCAATTCCCGGCCAGGGCACACAGGAGAAGCACCTATTTGCTTCTCCACCCCTCCCCCTCTCCTTCCTCTCTGTTTCTCTCTTCCCTTCCAGCAGCCGAGGCTCCATTGGAATAAAGATGGCCTGGGCGCTGGGGATGGCTCCTTGGCCTCGGCCCCAGGCGCTAGAGTGGCTCTGGTCAGGGCAGAGCGACGCCCCGGAGGGGCAGAGCATCGCCCCCTGGTGGGCGTGCCGGGTGGATCCCGGTCGGGCGCATGTGGGAGTCTGACTGTCTCTCCCGGTTTCTAGATTCAGAAAAATACAAAAAACAAAACAAAACAAAAAAAACAGAATCATTGAGATGAAAATTTATGAGCAAATGTCATGTAATAGATTCAGGAACGTGACAAAGTGAGGAAGAAAAAGATATTATTCCATCAATTAGGCCAAAAAGTTGTTTATAAAGTTAAATATCAAACAAAACCCTGAACATTCTAAATGGTCTAGAAAAGAAAGAATTAAGATATTGAGTTACACCCATAATTTAAAATTCTAATTTGTGAATATCAAACCCACTCATGAGATCGGAAAACCCCTAAGGTTATCTAGGGTATTTGAATAAACTACCCACGGGGAAAATAAGAAGTATAAACTTATTTTAGAAATTCAGGGTTTTCTGAGCTGCTATGTAATGATGCTAATATAATTTTTTAGTTTGACCATCTAACAGCTTATTTCAGAAGGCAGTGTGCCGATAAAGTCTAACTAAAAGAATACAAAGTAAAATTCTAAGATGGTTCAGAACATATAGCGCAATTCATGAAGTCATGCATGCATTTACTACAAATGAGAAAAGTATAAAACATAAGCCATGAGATATGATTTCTATCAAAGAATAGCAAAGCAATGATGGAGCTAGTGCTAATTTTATCTAGCTCTTCCTGACAAGACTAGATGCTACTGCAGAAGTCAGAAGGCTAGAGCACGAAAGATAACCATGTCTAACACAGCACGTAAAGGCCTGCAGGAACACCACAGGGAAATGCCTGCTTTACTTGTTTACCATTCAAGAACAAAGCCAGTGAAGGAAATTTGTTGGACACAATAGCATCTGGTGGGAAAGGCTGATAAAAATGCTATTTTATGCATAGAAATAATAATTAAAGATAGCATAAGTTAGAAAGTTATGAATGGGTGTATGTGTATATGACACATAGAATTTATGCAGATGCCATAATATCTAGTAATTTCAGGGTACATAATGGAGATTTTAAAAAAAGAGTGAAAAGGAAGACAGGTGAGATGTTATTTTTTTTCCAAAAATGACTACAACAATGTTTTCTATCCTCTTGATACTTCTCCCATTGACAGATGGGGTCTATCGCTCTCCTGCTTCAATCTGGGTGAGCCAGTGACTTCTGCAAGTAGGTCATAAAAATGATACAGTTATCACCTGGTTCTCTTAGGACATTCTGCTCTGAGACTCTGAACTTTCACATAAGGTATTTGAGGCTGACATTCTGTGAGGAAGGCCAGGCCACATGAAGATCTATATCTAGATATCAAACACCTCTAGCTGAAGTTCATGCAAGAATCAGATGTGTGAGTAAAGATGTTTCCAGATGACCCTCACTCCTGGGCTTCTCATCCTTCCAGCCAAGGCCTTAGACATCATGGAGCTGTGCTCACTGTGCCCTTTCTAAACTAAATCACTGATCTACCAAATCCCTGATTGTAATTATTTTTAGTCCCTAAGTTTTGGGGTAAATTTGTTATATATATAACAATAAATGATAAAAGGAAAAATAGCAAATAGCTTGCTTGTTGAAAGTATTGTGATTGACCATTCTTGTCCCTGTCAATCCACACCTATTATAGAAGTGGTGCTGCTAGATCACGGCATCGAGTACCTTAAATTTAACTATTGCCAAGTCCCATCAACAATGTGTAAGAGTTACCACCAACACTTAGACTCATCATAATAGTAAATTTTATCACTTTGACATATATGAGAAACATCTAAATATTATTATAATTTGTACAACATTTAATGTAGTATGTTTTAATACAGTAAAATCAAAATATCCTTAAGGGAATTTATTTACACAAGGAAATACAATATAGCAGTTAAAGATGAATGAACTAGATCTACACATATCAATATGATTCAACCCAGAAGCATACTTGTTGGGGAAAATAGAAAATTGCAAGAGAATATATAATATTATAGTATTTATAGGCATTTAAAATATGCACAACATCTATATTGTTGAACCATTCATAACATTTAGTGGTGTGTCTGCCAGATGCCCAGTTCCATTCTAGGTACTGGGGATACAACACTGGGAAAAAAACATAAAGATAAACATAGAGATCTTGGCCTCCTGGAATTCACCTGCTTGGAAGACACCATACATATCTGAGTATAGTGTAAGAACAGAAATGATACCAGCTTCAGAATAGTAGTCCCTTCTGAGGAGGAAGCAAGGGAGAGGGGAGAGGTAGATGGTGAGAAGTTACAGCATAGCTTCATTTACGTTTTATTTCTTTAAAAAACATGAAACAAGCATGGCAAAAAAATATTAACATCTGTAATGTTTTAATAGAAATCATATATTATCTTTTGTGTTTTTCAGTTTGCTTAGGGATGTTTCATAATTTAAAATTTAAAAATTAAATCGATTGATAGATTGTAACACAGTGACTGCTCCTCAGCTATGCGGTAAATACCTATCTTACCAATAAGCCACCTGCATGGACAAAAACTTAAAAAGTTTAAAATGTATCAGTATAGTCAGGTCTTGAACTAAAAGAAGGTAGTATATGCAATATATTGGAAAAAGGTTATGTAGGCTCTGGATCCAGGCAAACCTGAAGGAAAATTTCATTTTCTCCACACCCTAGTATCACTGGATAAAGTATCACTGGACCTTCTGAAAGTTCAGTTTCCTTATCTGATGATAGTTGTAATCAAACTTAAACTCACCTTTGTGGGTTGTTGTTTGAAGCAGAGATGAAGTAGGTAAATAGTTCACATTTATTAAATGCTGGTCGGTGGCAGGCAGTTGTTCTAAGTGATGAATGCAAATTAGCTCTGTGACTCCCAAATTGTGAACCCGTGGAGCCTATGGCAACCACTTAGGGGCTCTGAGGAATTCTTCAGATATTTAAGGAAAATTCTATATTTGATGTCTGCTGGATTCTGCTTGAACTTCTAGCTCAAGCTATTTCACAATATCAACACCTGACATCGCGTAATAGTCCTTGCGATTATATCCTTGCAATACTATTTTTCTTCTTTTAATTTATGTGTACTATATTTCCCAGTGGCTACTACTGTAAATTGTTAGGATGTATATATTTATAAAGTCTTTTGGACATAGTTACTTAAATGGAATTATTAGATATTTCTTTTGGCCTTAGGGACACAGTGAAAAAAATTACTCAGACATTTAGGACTTTGTGAACAAAGAAAGTTTGGGCCCCTTTCAATTAGCTTATTTAGTCTTCCTAGCCACCTAAGGAGGTAAGGCCTAATTTTATGTTCATTTTATAGAAATTAAGACACAAAGAGGTTTACAATCTTGTCCACACAGCTGAGAAAGGGTATTATGCAGAATCTGAACCTAGTCAGACTGACTGGAGATCCCACACTCATAACCAGTACACAACACTGTGTCTGTGTATGTAACTGTTTAAACAGCACACCTGTCAAATACAGTACAATGAAGAGACACATCCTGAGGAGAAATATAATTTCAATCAGAATATTTGAAGTACATAATTTCAAGCCAGATCTGGAAGGGACTTTATAAGTTATTGTGCGAGGAGGACACAATAGTCCTGCTGAGCCTTTGAGACAAACATACCTCAGCCCTGGCAATCAGTGTAAGAACGTCTCTCTCCCGTCCCCAGTTCGGAAGTACCTGAGCGAGTTCCGGTCTGGTGTGGCCATCAGAGCTAGGACGTACTTGTAATGCCAAGAGAGGACACAGAAAAATGCACACCCAAACTTGAAGGGCAGGCATCTGTGTAGCTGAAAACAATTACAGATTAAACGTCAGGTGTTTTTCCACTGAACAGAGGGGGATTTAAGAGGGGTTATTTCAGGCATGTATTAGAGGAACAGCTCCCCGTGGTCAAGTAATTCTCACTAAAAGGCTAGAATTTGAAGTCTTTGCATCTACAATTTGTGAAATACTACTTACTGCCTTTGTGCTCCACAGTGAATGATATAATTTATAATTACTCATTTCTTTTCATGTTGTCTGGCTTCCTGACCATCTGGGAGTTCCTGGAGGGTAGGGACCGTACCCTTTGCCTCAACCGGGATCTCCAGGGTCAGTCAAGCATAGTGCCTAATATACATAGAGTAGGTGCTTGAAAGTTGTTTGGAACATGAGTTTATAATAAGTGTATGTTGCCAGGAAGCGACACATGAACTATGATGCCATTTATTGAATCAGCCAAAACCTAAACTTGTCTCCAATCAGAAACACCCGATTTGAACTTGACATACTAAGTACAATAATAAATGTCTCTTAAATTGAGCCTCTGGAGTTATGGAGTTAATCTGTTACTCATCATTCTTCTTTACTGTTACTAATACATCTATTTATTATCTTTACTGTTACTAATACATCTTTTTCACCTCATGACACATAAACTACTAAAATTCTGCAGCACGCCAAAATGTATATGTATTTGCCAACCTGACAAAAAATTTAGCATAATTTTTATTCATCCACATCTGACAGCTATTGTTGTGTTAGCTGTTGTCATTTTTTTTATCTGACAATCTAAGGAAAAAGTGGTCAGTGCCCCCGACTAAACAGTCAGATATTACACGTTTTAAGAATTCTTGTGGCACACCAGTTGAGACTCGCTGACCAAAAATAACCCTCCATTTCTTTTCCAGACAAAAACTTTATCAAAAGTCAAGCCCCTCCTTGTACACTGAAGCTCCGCATGTCACCATCATGTAGATTCTGTCCTTTGGCCGCAGAGTGATAAATTCATGTATTCTTATGTGCAGAGAACTTATCATTTCCACCTCCTTTCCTTTGCTCATAATGTTCATGGTGCTCCGAATGCTCATTCTCTTTCTTCTTTCCTAGACACATCCTCCCCTGTCTTCATTATGTAGCCCTGGCTGATCTGCTGTGCTACACCTCTTCTAATAGTTTTAGATTCCACTGACGCTCTTCCTTTGAACCTGAATAGCATGACAACTGTGGGCTGCACCATTTGGCTCATGACTATACTGTCCTGTTTTACTCTTGTTTGTTAGTCTAGACTCCCCAGCTAGATTCCAAGCTCCTTGAGTACATGAATCAATTATTACAGCACCACCTGGCTTAACATGGTCCTAAAGACATCCTCATTATTTGTTATTTTGTAATTCATTTGCTCCATTGGTAGCAGCCTCACATATTGCCTAATTTCCACTGATTTAATAGGCTCCAAATCTGACCCGATAGAAGTATTTTATGAGGCACTAGGCACAAGTGGAAGTTGGTGATACCAAAAAAGGAAAGGAGGAGTCATTTATTGGGCACCAGGAGTTAGTGGGTGGAAGTTCAGCCATAGTTCATGGTCAAGTGTGGGAAGATCAGTAGTTTTAAGGAAATAAAAGGGCCAAAATAACAGAGCAAAAGAAGCTGAAGCTTAGATCGAATTGAACTGTTTGTGTCCTACTGAAGCCTATTTGAATACTTCAAAGCTTCATTTTATGTTGGCATCGGAGACTTAATGGTAGTGACTGCTTACGTGGTAGATCTTTCCAGACAAAGACTATAGTTGCAATCCTGACATTCGTGCCAATATCAGCAGTCACAGTGATGGACTTGGATCTCTCTGGGATTATGTGATATGTATAGGTTGGGGTATTGCTGCAACATGGTAGCGGCATCAAGGGGTGTAGTTCCTGTCTTCTGTTGGTAGCATTTATTACCATGGCACAATTGTATGTGGCTCTTTAATTCTTGATTTTTGTTGTGTTTTAGGCCTCTAGTGATAGAAGAGCTGAAAGAGAATGTGCAAGAGGGCAATAAATTCCAGGAAACTTGTTGACTCTTCGATAGAACACCAAGGAACAAACCATTTTTGCATAAACTGTCTTTCTGCCTACGTGAAGAGCATTAAAGAAATGTCTTTTCTTTCCCACACAGTGACTCTAAACCGTCCAGAAAGAATCAGTATTATTAGCATGTATTGGAAAAATATGAAAAGGGTTGTTTATTGTCTGGCATTATTGGAAATGCCATTCTCATTGTATTCTGAGAAGAGGTCATTGGAGTGTGGACGTAGCATAGAAAATAGACAAAACCAGATATTCAATTGCAAATCTGTAATGAGTCCCTCCATTTTCAATGTTTTTTTCCTTTTCTCCTTTTGATCCCCTATGGGGAGAAGGAGATGCTTCGGTCATGGTCACCCTTTCGCCTCCCCACAGGTCTATGCTCCACCCCTACCCGGCCCTAAGATAATACACGTTTACCTACGTGGTGGGCTGCACTAGGCTTCTCCAGCCTAGTGAGAGGAGGACTGTGCCTGTTTGCTAGAAGTAGACTGAATTATTGAATTTACTCATGGTAAACTAACACTTGACATTTTCTACTGTAGGTCTCATAATATCATTTGCTAGGAAACATCTCTGCTAACATCAATCAGTAGAGAGGAAGGAATATTGAGAAACAGTTTGTCCATCTGTTTGGCTTCAGGTATAATTAAAGCAGACGATTTCTGCATTGTTATGTCAGAGTGTGTGCCATTTTCCTTGTGTTGTTCTCAGAGGAGGGCAACAACATGTGCACCCTTCTTTGAATAACAGACCAAGTTACTGTATTTCCCCAGGTATAAGACGCACTGTTTTTCCAAAAGGAGAAATGCACCCCCATGTTTGTGGCAGCATTGTTCACAATAGCAAAGATCTGGAAACAGCCCAAGTGTCCATCAGTGGACAAGTAGATTAAAAATACATATATAGATCCTGGCCAGTTGGCTCAGCGGTAGAGCATCGGCCTGGCGTGCGGGGGACCCGGGTTCGATTCCCGGCCAGGGCACATAGGAGAAGCGCCCATTTGCTTCTCCACCCCCTCCCCTCCTTCCTCTCTGTCTTTCTCTTCCCCTCCTGCAGCCAAGGCTCCATTGGAGCAAAGATGGCCCGGGCGCTGGGGATGGCTCCTTGGCCTCTGCCCCAGGCGCTAGAGTGGCTCTGGTCACAGCAGAGCGACACCCCGGAGGGACAGAGCATCGCCCCCTGGTGGGCAGAGCGTCGCCCCTGGTGGGCGTGCTGGGTGGATCCCGGTCAGGTGCATGCGGGAGTCTGTCTGACTGTCTCTCCCCATTTCCAGCTTCAGAAAAACAAAACAAAACAAAACAAACAAATAAAAAAAACATATGTACTATGGAATACTACTCAGCCATAAGAAATGATGACATCGGATCATTTACAATAACATGGATGGACCTTGATAACATTATATGAAGTGAAATAAGTAAATCAGAAAAAACTAAGAACTATATGAATCTATACATAGATGGGAGATAAAAATGAGACTCAGAGACATGGACAAGAATGTGATGGTAATGGAGGGGAGGGTGGGGGTACGGAAAGGGGGAGAGTAAGAAGAGAGAGGGGGTGGGGGGAGGGGAGGTGCACAAAGAAAACCAGATAGAAGGTGACGGAAGACAATCTGACTTTGGGTGAGGGGTATGCAACATAATCAAATGTCAAAATAATTTGGAGATGTTTTCTCTGAACATATGTACCCTGATTTATCAATGTCACTGCCTTAAAATTAATTAAAAAGTTAAAAAAAAGACGCACCGTTTTTCAAAAAATTTGGGGTCTAAAAACTGGGTGCATCTTATACAGTGGTTGTGGCATTCAAAATGCCATAGATGGAACTGAGGACAAGGCAATATATGAAGACAGTGATTTGTCATCAGACACAGATGAGGACAAGCTAATGGATGGGAGTTTTGACAGTGATGAGGAGTGTATGAATTTTATGATGAATAAAACTTGAGTTCAATAACTTTATGTAATTTTTTTTTCAAATTTTGGGCCCCCAAAATAAGGTGTACCTTATATATAGGGAAATACAGTATCATCATGGGTGCAGATTTCAGAGAAGAGGGAGAATGTAGAGACGTGAATGAGGATGACGTCTACAAAGGGGAGATACAATTGTTCCCTTCCTGCTGTTTTCTTGGCCAGCAAGGCATCCCTTAGAAGGGTACAGATCATCAAAAATAAATAAGGCTTTATGTGAGTAAAAAATATAAGTGGCTAGCTTAAAAAGCTTCATCACAGTAATTATATTAAAGAATATAATATAATATTCTTTATATAATATTCAGAAGAATAGAAAACTTAAAAAAATTTTGGAGGGGTTTAACTTAAAATAACAGTGAGTCACAGGTGTGAAGAATACTGTATTGACATTATAAAACACCTTCAGCCCTGGCCGGTTGGCACAGTGCATAGAGTGTCAGCCTGGCATCTGGATGTCCTGGGTTTGATCCCTGGTCAGGGCTCACAAAAGAAAGGACCATCTGCTTCTCCCACACTTCCCTCTCCCCCTTCTCCCTCTCTTCCTTTCTCACAGCCAGTGGCTCGATTGGTTCCATTGTCAGCCCCTGGTGGTGCTGAGGACAGCTTGGTTGATTAGACTTTTAGAGCATAGGTCCCAGTGGGGGGTTGCTGGGTGGATCCCGGTCCAGTCCCGGAGCATGTGGGAGCCTGTCTCACTATCTCCCCTCCTCTCACTTAAAGAAAAAAGAAAACACATCGATATAATTGAAATTGATGATATTTTTTGTTATTATTTTCCAACCACCTCAAGATTTCTGGTTATTTTTAAACTTTATTTTAAGGTTTTTAATGTTTGCTTTCAAACACATGAGTCTTTTCCAATTTGGTTCACTATATCAAGCTCAATCAATAAATCATTAACCTTCTGGAATGGGTCTAAACTATTAAAAAAAATAGGAGCAGCTAGAAGAAATTGGGTCAATAAACAATTTGCCTTAAAGTAAAAGATAAATGGTCCCAAGGTGTCTTGCCTGGGAAGAATGATGGCGAATGTGTGAAAAACAGAAGATGGAACAAAATTAATGATAGAAAAAATAATCATTTCAGTTTGTGGCCAAATGGTTGTTACAGGGTTATTTAACAGCAGTCTTTAGAAGAATAGATTTGAAACCCATTAGGAGGCATTCCACCGAAGGTTTATAGTGGATAAGCTTATTGTGATCTTTCTCCTTCTCTAACCTCTCCCCACCCCGCCCAGTTAATTTCATCAATAGATATTAGTTCTGTTCCTTACTGACATGCTCCATCGCACTTCTGTGGCTGTTCCCAACATGCGTGGTGGGGGTCAGGGAGAGAGGAAAGGAAGAGGTTTCCGTTTGTTTGTTTCTATTACTCCTCTAGGAATCAAAGCGCTAACAGGGAAAGGCAGGGTGCCCGCTGAGGTGCCTGAACAGTATGCCCCCTGAAGAGCTGTGCAAACAAGCCTTTTGGAAACGTGAGCTCTGTCCCCCTGCGAAGTTGTGTCTGGCGTTTGACATTCTCTGTTGCTACTGTTTTTGTTGCAGCAGGCTCAATATACAGGATCCCTTTGTGAATTATGTGAGACTCCGCTAAATGCATTCTCTGACGGTACAGTCAGCTCTGGGCAAGACATGTGAGCTTCAATTAAGTAATATATGAGGCCCTGGCCGGTTGGCTCAGCGGTAGAGCGTCGGCCTGGCATGCGGGGGACCCGGGTTCGATTCCCCGGGCCAGGGCACATAGGAAAAGCACCCATTTGCTTCTCCACCCCCACCCCCTCCTTCCTCTCTGTCTCTCTCTTCCCCTCCCGCAGCCAAGGCTCCATCGAAGAAAAGATGGCCCGGGCGTTGGGGATGGCTCCTTGGCCTCTGCCCCAGGCGCTAGAGTGGCTCTGGTCTCGGCAGAGCGAGGCCCCGGAGGGGCAGAGCATCGCCCAGGAGTCTGTCTGACTGTCTCTCCCTGTTTCCAGCTTCAGAAAAATACAAAAAAAAAAAAAAAAAAGTAATATATGAGCTGGAAAACATCTGGCGTATTGTTTAATACAGTGATCTCCAACCTTTTTTGGGCCACGGACCAGTTTAATGTCAGAAAATATTTTCACATACTGGCCTTTAGAGTGGGACGGACAAATGTATCACGTGACTGAGACAAGTGTCAAGAGTGAGTCTTAGACAGATGTAACAGAGGGAATCTGGTCATTTTTTAAAAATAAAACATCGTTCAGACTTAAATATAAATAAAACGGAAATAATGTAAGTTATTTATTCTTTCTCTGCAGATTGGTACCAAATGGCCCACAAACCGGTACTGGTCCACTGCCCTGGGGTTGGGGACTGCTGGTTTAATAAATGAAGGTAACACATTCCTCTCTTCAGATGTGCTTTAGATGACGCTGAGTCGGTTTAGAGAGATTTATAACGAAATGGGATCTGTATGACAGTAGAATTCAACCCTTTATGGCTCTCGATGCAGAGTTGTATGCAGTAAAATGTCTGATTATGGGCTCAGCACAATCATTCCGGAACGTGATCCTGTATCGCAGAGCACCTCATCATTTAGACAAATGTCTTAGTTTTAATACTTTCTGATACAAATTCAATTAGTTTGGTGCCAAGGTGTATAGTAAGTGTAGTTACACACTCCTCTGCTCTTTCCTCACAGAACTTCCATTTCATTAATCTTCTTAACGCTGAAAAGAGACGTCCAAGTGAACACTAGGAACATTTTCCGGGAACGCACATCTGTATTGGATTTGTTTATCTCTCAGTAGGCACGTGTGCTGAAAACAGTATGTCATCGTGGGTTTTCCCGAGGGGCGGGATGTAACTTTGTACGGAGCAAGGAGTGTCCTGTGCAGCCGGGAGCTTTTATCTTGTTGCTTTGCCATTTATATATCTTTGATTATGGCACCTTCTATTCCAAAGTGTTAGGAGTTGCTTCTTGACTGAAAGAACTGCGGTTAGTTAAAAAATAAAGCAGGTCTTAACCCACCTGTGCTCTGTACTACTGACCATCCTCTCATGAAAAATTGCAACATCTAAAGTTCATCATCTCCGATGCATCCGTCCATAACTCCTAGTTGAATTCCCCCAACCTGCCAAAACATTACAAAATCACATATCACCAATAAAATATAAGCAAGTGAGGCTCAAACATTTAAAAATTGACAGCAATCTACTTTAGGAGATTATGTTAAAATAAGGACTGTGGGTTATATGTAACATTGTTCGTGTTTGAGTGTGTGTTGATGATGGCACGCTCTAAGTATGAACAGGGTGACTGAAATTAGAGTGCCCCTCCTCTGTTCTCTAAGCCAAACTAATCTCTATATGACACTCACAGACTACAGACAGTCGATAATGGTGATGCTTACTTTTATGTGTTAACTTGACTGGGCTAAGGGATGCTCTGCTAGCTGGTAAAACATTATTTCTGGGTGTGTCTGTGAGTGTTTTTGGAAGAGGTCAGCATTTGAATTGGAAGACTCAATAAAGAAGCTCCACTCTCAGCAATGTGTGGCAATCATCCAACCTCTGAGGGCCGGAATAGAACAAGAAGGTGGAGGAAGAGTGAATCTGCTCTCTGCCTGACCTGGGGCATCCATCTTCTGCACTTGGACTTCGGCACTCCAGGCCTTTGGGTTTGACCTGGAGCTACATCACTGGGTGTTCTGGGTCTCCAGCCTGCTGATGGGATGGAGGATCATGGGAATTCTCAAACTCTATCTACACTTGTGTAAGCCAATTACTCATAATAAATCTCTTTCCATATATCTGTATAGTATATCCTATAGGTACTATTTCTCTGGAGAATCTTAATCTAATAACTTAATATTCTAAGTTCTTATAGCAATATGAATCACTGATAAGAACCAACTGTTATGCTACTGGCTATTTACCTTTTATATGAAATTAAATGCAAATCAGTAGCAGAAGTTAAATCAAGACCTACGTAGAATATTGGAAGGCACACGCTCTCCCTTTGAGTTTAAGACTCCATTTTGGAACAGAAGTTGAGTGGTGGGAACTCTTTTCGGCATGTCTCCTGAAAGCTTTTGCCCCACTCTTGTCTTCACCTGGGAAACAGGAACGTGCTGATGATTCAATCAGTGATTAATGTGTAGCAGCTAAGAAAGGGCTCTCAGCACACAATGTATATGGCTGCAGAAAGGCTCTTGTCCCCCTCTCCTCCAAGGGGCCCACCTCCTAATCCCTGGGACTTTGAATATGTTACTTTATGTGGCTATAGGGACTTTGCAGAGGTGGTTAAATTTAAGGATCTTGAAACAAGGAGAGTAAGTTGGATTATCCAGGTGGGATTAATTTAATCACTTGAGCCCTTAAAAACAGAGGGATTTTCCTAGCTGTGGTTGGAGAGAGAAGTGTTCATAACAGGAGAGTCAGGGAGAAGTGAGGTGAGGATTCCGTTGGCTGTTCCTGGCCTAGAAAATATGAAGAGGCCATAAGCTAAGGCATGCAGACAGACCGTAGGAGCTAGACATGGAACGGAGTATGGGTGAGTTGAAGTTGGTTCAATAATTTCCTCACGTTCGTGTGCACAACAAACTCATGGGTTACTTGTTTCAAATGTGCATCTCTAGGCACAACTCCAGGCATTCTGACACATTATATCTACTGTGGGGGCCTAAATTCTGAACTATAGCTTTATTTAGGTAACAGTTTATCAAGATGAGCTCTAAAAGACGTTCTAGCTTGATTTTATTAAAAATTGCCATATTTCACTTGTCATCATTTATCAGACTTATTTTCTATATATTATAGAAACAGGGAAGAGTCTCTCTTTCTCTCTCTCTCGCTCTCTCTCTCTCTCACACACACACACACACACTCACATTCACACACACACAGGTGTTTACTGTTGATTGCATTAAAGTTAGCCGGCTTGATGGCCTCTCTGGAAAATTCACAAAATTTTAACCTCAGTTTATGAGAATTGAACCAAAGATACATGATTGGAAAAATCAAGAAATGTTCCCTTCCAGGACATTTATACATGCTTGTCTGTTTAATGTATGTTTCCCATGCTAGACTGTAAGTCCATTGAGGCAAACCACATGGGCACCTCGTCGTACTAGCAGCTCCTCCAGCCAAATGCCAGACACCGTTAATCAAGAAGTACTTTCTCTTCAAAGAAATAAAAAAAAATGTACAAGTGCAATTAGTAATAGGAGAGGTGCAGGGCAGAGCTAGATGGAAAAAATATTTAGGAACTGAAATGAGTTAACATACCAACGTGACGAGGGGTTGTGGAAAGCCAGTCTACAGCTTTAAGCTTAGATTGGCAAATGGAGATACCCCAATCGAGGAAGAAATATGTATGGTGATGACTAATTTAGTTTCTGAGATGATGTGTTTGAGATGTCTATGGAAGATAACCATTGAACAATTTCAGAGCTATACACAGGGTGGGGCAAAAGTAGGTTTACAGTTCGTACGGAAAATAACGATGATTAATAAATACTAATGCAATAATAGACTCACAACCGTGTTCCTGTTCCGTGTACTCACAACTATAAACCTGCTTTTGCCCCACCCTGTACTTGTACAAGTTTCTGGTGTGATAAACATGTAATAGCTGCCAAAGCCTCCATGCTCTCATTCTCAGAACTGTGACATTATGTTACATGGCAGAAGGGTGTTTGCACATCTGATTGAAGTTCAGAATCTTAATATGGTTGTGTGTGTGTGTTTTTTGGGGGGTATCCTGAATTACCCAGGTGGGCCCAATCTATTCACATGCGTTCTTTAACGAGCCGTTCCCAGCTGCAGAGAATCAGAGGGCAGTGTGGGAAAGAGCTACAGCTACTGGATTTGATGATGGAGAAAGGTAGCCATGAGATGAGGAGTATGGGTGGCCTCTAGAACAGGGGTCCCCAAACTGCGGTCCCCTGAGGCCATTTATCCAGCCCCTGCCGCACTTCCGAAAGGGGCACCTCTTTCACTGGTGGTCAGTGAGAGGAGCACATTGACCATCTCATTAGCCAAAAGCAGGCCCATAGTTTCCGTTGAAATACTGGTTAGTTTGTTGATTTAAATTTACTTGTTCTTTATTTTAAATATTGTATTTGTTCCCGTTTTGTTTTTTAACTTTAAAATAAGATATGCGCAGTGTGCATAGGGATTTGTTCGTAGTTTTTTTTTTTATAGTCCGGCCCTCCAGCGGTCTGAGGGACAGTGAACTGGCCCCCTGTGTGAAGAGTTTGGGGACCCCTGCTCTAGAAGTAGAAGAAGGGGCTGGATTCTGTTCCAGAGCCTCTGGGAGGAACTCAAGCCTGCCAGCACCTTGACTGGGGCATAGTGAAACAGATTCTGGACTTCTGACCTCCAAAACTGGAAGAGAATAAATTCACTTTTTTTTTCTTTTGTCCTGAAAGGGTTTGTTGAGTGATCCGCCGATAAAAGGACCAGGTCTTGTGCACAGGATCTTAATCACCAGCCACAAGGCTAGACGGAGAAGTTAAACATGAGCACCTTCCTGGGGTTGATGGCGGCTCTTTTACAAAATTAAGTCACCATGTTTGTGACAATCTTTACAACAGCAATAGAAAATGAATATACCAGCTAGTCACCTTCCCCAAACAAAACAAAAGTTTATGAAGCCTAAAGATTCAACTCTCTGGGGCCACGTTCTCTGGAGCCAGGAAAGGAGAAAACACTCCTCACTCCCCTTCCCTTTTGAGCGACACTTGCTAAGTTGTTCATTTCTGACCTGGGTTTTCACTGATACGTACTTTTGAAGCTACTGAGGAAATTGTCAGGGTGAGGCGTGCTAACAACACAGCAGAAAATGCGAGGCTCTGACTCTACCAAATGGGCTCAAAGCTATACTTGAAAAAAATTCCTGTTGAATTTATTGGGGTGACATGTGTAAATACAAGTGTATAGATTTCAGGTGTACAATTCTATAACACGTCATCTTTGCATTGTACTGTGTGTTCAGCATCCAAGCCAAGTCTCCTTCCATCAGCATTTATCCCCCTTTGCCCGCTCCTACCTCCCCCCACCCCCTTTCCTTCTGGTGATCAATTACCTACTGTCCTCTGTGTCTATTGGAGCTTATAAAGTTTGTTTGTTTTGCTTAATTTCTTCACCTTTTCACCCAGCATCCCCAGACCCCCTCCCCTCCAAAAGGTATCGGGTTGTTCTCTTTGGGAAAAGGTGTCTTTGCAGGTGTTCTGCCAATTTTTAAGTGGATTATTTGTGTTTTTGCTGTCAAGTTGTGTGAGTTTTATAAATTTTGAATATTAACCTCTTATTAGATGTATCATTGACAAATATACTATCCGGTGGGGTGTCTTTTTATCTTGTCTATAATCCTTTGCTGTGTAAAACCTTTTCTGTGCTGTAAAGTTCTGTGGGTTTTGACAAATGTATAGTGCCATATATGCACCATTACATTTTCACATATGATGGTGTAATTACCCTCACAACGTCTGGGCTACACTGGTTTAACATCCTCTACCCCCAGCAACCACTGATCTGTTTACTGTCTTTATAGTTTCACCATTTCTAGAATGGCATGTTAATAGAATCATACAGCCTTTGCAGACTGGGTTTTTTCACTTACCAGTATACATTTCAGATTTTTTTCATATATGTGCATGGTTTAATAGCTCAATACATATTATCACTGAGTAGTATTCCATTAAATGGGTGTACAACCTTTTCCCCCCTCATTCAACTTGTTGAAGGACATTTTGGTGGCTGCCCAGTTTTGGCAATTATAAATAAAGCTGCTGTAATGATTCCTGTATAGGTATTTGTGTGGACTTGAGTATTCAAATGTTAGGTAAATACTCAAGTCCTTTTTTGTTTTTCTGCTATTGAGTTATAGGAGTTTTTTTATATACTTTGAAAATTAATTGTGTATCAGATACATGGTTTGCAAATATTTTCTCCCATTCTGTAGGTTATCTTGCATGATGTTGATTATTTCCTTTGCTGTGCAGAAGCATTTTAGTTCATAGTCACACTTACCTAGTTTTGCTTTTGTCATCTGCGCTGTGTGTCATGTCCAAGAAATCATTGCCAAGAGCAATGTCAAGAAACTTTTCTCCTATATGTTGTTTTAGGAATCCTACAGTTTCATGTCTTGTGTTTAAATCTTAGTCATTTGAGTTGACTTTTATGTATGGTCTAATGTGGGATCTAATTTCATTTTATTTTGTTTTGCATATGAATATCCAGTTTTCCCAACACCGTTTGTTGAAAAGACTATCCTTTTTCTATTGTATGTTCTTGACACCCCTGTTGCAGATTTTTCACTGTAGATATATGGATTTAGTTCTGGGCTGTCAGTTCTGTTTCATTGGTGTGTATGTTTGCATTTAAGACAGTGTCATACTGTTTTCATTCTTGTAGCTGGACTGTCTACAGACTGTACTGTGTTTTGAAGTTATGAATTGCCTCTCATTAAGATTGCTAGGCTACTCTGGGTTTTTTGTGGTTCCAAATTTTAGAATGTTTTCTATTCTATAAAAAAAGTCATTGGAAGTTTTGATGTGGGTAATGTTGAATCTGTAGGTAATTTTGGATAGTATGGACATTTTAACAATATTAAGACATCTAATTCAAGAATACAAGATGTCTTTCATTTATTTGTGTCTCTTAATTTCTTTCATCCATGTTTTATAGTTATCAATGTACTTTATAAGTCTTTTGCCTCCTTGGTTAAGTTTAGTCCTATGTATTTTATTTATTTTAATGCTATTGTAAATAGAATTGTTTTTCTAATATTCTTTTCGGATGATTCATTGGTACTATATAGCTGTGAAACTGGATTTTATATGTTCTGTATATTGAAACTTTACTGCACTTGCTAATTCTAATGGTTTTTGGTATGGAGTATTATGGTTTTCTGTGTATAGAATTGTTATCTGTAAACAGATAATTTTAACTGGTCCTTTCTGATTTAGATGTCTTTATTTCTTGCCTCATTGCTCTGACTAGAACTTCCAGTACTATGCTGAATAGAAATGGTGAGAGTGGGTATTTTGTTTTATTTCTGACCTTAGAGGAAATACGTTCAGCTTTTCACCATTTAGTATGATGTTAGTTATTGACTTGTCTTATATGCCCTTTATTATACTGAGGTACTTTTCTTTTTATTCCTCATTGGTTAAGTGCTTTTTATCAGAAAAGGGTGTTGATTTGTCAAATTAGTTTTCTACATCTACATGTTGATTTCAATATTTTTTATCCTTCATTCTGTTAATGTGGTGCATCACAGTGATTTGCATAATTTGATCAATACTCAGATCCCAGGGATTAATCCTACTTGAACATGATGTATGGTCCTTTTAATGTGCTGCTGAGTTTGGCTTGCTAGTATTTGTTGAAGACTTTTGCATCTATTTTCATAAGGGATATTGGCCTATAATTTTTTGTGTGGTTTTATGTTGATATCATAGTAATGCTGGCCCCATAAGTTTGAAAGTTTTTTCTCCTCTTAAATTCATAGGAAGAGTTTAAGAAAAGATTGGTGCTAATTATTAAACAGATTGCAAAGGCATCCTGTGAAGTGGGAGAAAATATTTCCAGACCTATGTGATTAGACTTATATGAGGTATCCAGAATATTCCAAATCAAAGAAACAAAAAATACAATAGCATTTGCCAGGGGCTGAGGGTAGGGGAAATAGGGAGCTATTATTCAGTGAGTATAAAACTTCAGTTGTGCTAGGTGAATAAATGCTGGTGATCTGCTATATACACATTGTGCTTAGAGTATACAATACATAGTATGCACTTTAATGTTTATTAAAAGGGTAAATATCAGTTAAATGCTGTTACCACACAGACACACACACATAGACACATACACATACAGAGACAAAAGGAAATGCTGGAAGGTGTTGGAGTGTTCATTACCTTATTATGGTGATGGTATCACAATTATTTGTATATTTCCAAACTCATCAAATTATCTATGTGCAGGTCTTTATATATCTATTATACCCCAATAAAGCTGTTTCAAATAAAAAATAGAAGTGATGCATGGTCCCATTTACAGAAAAAAAAATAGGTAAATCCCTAGGAGCATGAGCTACATATCTGGATTGTATAGTAAGAGCATGTTCAGCTTTGTAAGAAACTGCTGAATGGTCTTTGGAAGCGGTTGCACCATTTTATATTCCCATCGGAAACTACCTGAGAGTTCCCTGTTGCTCCTCCTTTTTGCCAGCAATTGGTATTGTCAGTACATCTTGATTTTAGTTGAGAGAGAGTTCTCCTGGACTTCTGACCTATAGAACTGTGAGACAGTGAGCTTGTTCTGTTTTAAAGCCATCCATTTGTGGTTACTTGGTCCAGGAGCAATAGAAAACTCACACTGTGTGCAGGGTTTATGTCACAAGGAATGTAGACATTTTGGCAAGTCTATTCTCTAGTCCAAATCCAATTATATCTCCTTCAGAGGCCATCTGCCAGAATACTACCAACAATTTGGAAACTTATTCATGACAAAGAGAAATGATTATATTTCTTATCTCCATAAAAAAATAAGAGCAACACCTTTTAGCAATGCCCAGGTGAGACAGGGTATCCAAAACTCATCTTTCTAACTTTGGTGTAAAGAAATGCTAACAAATATGGAGTTTAAAGATCTATATTGTAGCTCAACTTTATCTAAAAGTATGTTTATGTAGCTATTTAAATATATACTTTATATGTTCGGCGTTTTGTTTCTAAATCTCTCTCTTATTAAAATCAAGCTCCCTTGAACCTTTCAGTTCTTCTAATCACATCTCAGGATTATTACTTTAGATTTATTAAGATTGCAGGAGAAATGCAGAAAATTTGAGAGGTAAAATCTTCTCTTGAGAAATAGTCTTATGATTGATATTTTAATTAGCAATGTAGAACAAAAAATAAACTTCCAATAGGGGTAAATCAAGGTTTATAACTGTTTTTCTAAGCCATTTATTTCTTATTGCTTTTCAGTTTTATTCTGTTATCTCTTTCTTTATTGTCTGTAATTTCGGGTTCCCTTCCACACTGGGCTATCAGTTCATTCTGTCACCATTATTTATTTTCCTCCACATTAAAGAGCCATTCCCAAAGTACTTTTACTCAACATTTTTAAGTGTATTTTTTTGCTCCAATTCATTGGGGGGGGGAGCTAATTATGTACTTTCTAACACAAAGCAGTTTGCAGCCTGTATTGAGAAGTGTGCTATAAAGTATCTAAAAATTTTTCTGCATATATTTTTTAAAAAATACAGTACAGTAATTCCCTTTACTCCCCTCTTTTCACAAGTGCCTTTTAGAGTAATATTTCATAGCACCTGTTATAAAAATAGAAACCAGTAATGCATAAGCATATACCTACCAATATATATGTTTGTTAGAGAAAAGCAAGAATGTAGACGCCCCATAAGTGGCAACCAACATACCTGATTATGAGATGATTGTTGAAGTTAAAAAAAAATACATCACTAAGCTAAGCACAATTTATTTCAATATATATTCACCTGAGAGGTAAACAATTAATATACCCTTAGTGCTTGACTTCAGCAGACCATATAGATGATTGCCTCTAAGATCAATGACTAAAAGATTATGTAGTGTTTCACATTTGAGGTGAAGGGATACTATCAGTGGTGATAAGACAGTTTTCAACCTTGAGGATTTTACAGTTTATAGGGAGAATGACAGGTACAAATGTAACAATTTAGTTTAATGTAAATATCAATATAATGCAAAACATGGTCACTATCATAACATAAATATAGAAGGTTCAAGAAATTCAAAGGGAGATAGATTGTGTCTGACCGGAGAACCGAGTGAAGCTCTAAGACGGGGAGAGCTTTTGGGATAAACTAGGATTGGCGAGAATTTTACAAGAGGGACCAGAAGAAGCAAAGCTAGAAGTAGAAAAGTATAGTGACTATTTAAGAAACGTAAAGTAATCCTGAATAGGGTTAGGATAGGTTAGCAGTAGACAAGTTAAAAATTTAGCTGGATTTACAGTTGTGGAAATCCCTAAAAGTCAGACAAACATTTTACTTAATTCATTAGACAATATGGAGCCACTGAAGATTTTTGAGACTATTATGGAGGCAAAGATACATAAAGGCAAATTATGCAAAATATTAAAATATAATTGGTAATTAAGCGGCCACTGCAGTTGTCTCTCTAGGTCTGGATTTCAAGCCTTAATGTGTATAACAATAGTTATGTGTCACTAACGAAAAAGTCAGTGGCTGGCCCACTCTGGAGACTGTGATTCAGTTCACAAGTAGTGGGACTCAGTGATCTTTATTTTTAACAAAACTGTCAGTGGCTCTATGCATGTTAAAATCTGAATGTTTAAATGACAGGTGAGAACCCAACTTTGAATGTGGCAGAAGAAATGGCTAAGAGGGTACAAATGAGACAGGTGTGGCACTCTGCCTCAAAACCCAAATTTTTATAGATGACTCAGTTTCGGTTCTGTGGCTCGCTTAACTGAAGCATCAAAAACAATGAATGTTTCTTAAGCTATACGGTGCTATTTCTCAGAAATGCTTCCTGAAGGTGACCAGAACTGAACATTGTCTTAACACATGGTTTGTGGTTGGATCTAACAAATCGGGACTAAACTGAGAGGCTTAGAGTGTCATCACTTCTTATTCCCTTAATTTCTTTTTTTTTTATTTTTTTTTATTTTTTATTTTTTTTATTTTTTATAATTTTATTTTTTTAATGGGGTGACATCAATAAATCAGGATACATATATTCAAAGATAACAAGTCCAGGTTATCTTGTCGTTCAATTATGTTGCATACCCACCACCCAAAGTCAGATTGTCCTCTGTCACCTTCTATCTTGTTTTCTTTGTGCCCCTCCCACCCCCTATCCCTCTCCCATTCCCCCCTCCCCCCCGTAACCACCACACTCTTATCAATGTCTCTTAGTTTCACTATTATGTCCCACCTACGTATGGAATAATACAGTTCCTGTTTTTTTCTGATTTACTTATTTCGCTTCGTATCATGTTATCAAGATCCCACCATTTTGCTATAAATGTTCCGATGTCATCATTTCTTATGGCTGAGTAGTATTCCATAGTGTATATGTGCCACATCTTCTTTATCCAGTCATCTATTGATGGGCTTTTTGGTTGTTTCCCCCTTAATTTCTTAAAAGCATGCTGGAGCTGCTCAAGAGATTACAGGAAAGAAGGAAGATGAGAACAAGTTCTTCTGGATCAGAGATATTAACTCATTCATCTCTCTCACAGCAGAGTCGATCTTTGTGAAATGAATAAACAAATGAGTGAATGATTAAAGAGAAAACATGGCTGACGTCTGATGGAGATTTATTGGGCAGTAGTTACAACAGCATCAGGAAAAAAATAATATCCACAATGTCCTAACAGCAAAGGTTTTTAAAGATTATGCAATATTGGTTCATGAAGTCTCTGTGACTTTCTACCACAACTGAGAACGAAGGTAAACCAAAAGCAGCTATTTCTTGTGGAACCTTTAAAACTCCTTTTCCCAGAAACACTTGCACTAGAATTTTCTACTCAGTAACGGCTGACTAAAAAGGTTATTTCAAATGAGGACATTCCTGATGGAGGGTCTACTTGAATATCTCTTTGGTACAGCAAATATAGTGCTCAGAAAAATGAGGGAATATTTCCAAATTAATATGAAGCAATACAATATCCCCTAATTTTTGTGAGCAGTTTATTTCTCATACCAGGTTTTCTCCCACTTTTGGGAGAATTCAACGAAAGATAACACAAAGCTCAGAAGAGAGCTTCAAGTGAAAGGCTCGTGCTGCAGGGCAAACTCTATTTGCCCCTAAGAAATGTAGTTGTGCATAAACTCTGCGTGAGCAGTACGTATAAATACACTTCTATGTAATAGAAAAACCATCTAGAGTGCTGATTAGAGTAAGTCCGATTGAATGATGTGTTACATTCTGGAGAACAGCTATTTTTTGGGCCATTTACTGAAACATAATTATTAACATTATTTATTCATTCTGTGAAAGGACAAGAGGCCAGAAACAGAGAACATATTATTGTTTAAACTGATATGTGTATTATATTATTTTTAATGTTTGACTCATAAGCCCTGACTCTTGAGCTCTGTGACTTGGAAGATAAATATATCCCAAATGAGTCTGACTAACTGGTGTTTCAGCTTCCAAAATAGTATGTACAGTGTACTGTTTTAAATAGAAAAAACTCAGAAATCTAGCAGGTGTTAGATTTGTTGGCAAGTAATATGATTCCTGTTTTTATCATTGTGGAATATTATCATTCTTAGATGACTTGAAGTAAATCCTATTTATTTCATTTGACTTTTACCAGGATTATAAAAGTGACAGTCCTCCACTACAGCGGAGCTTGCCTGCTCTCATGAGAACAAAGGCATTTATTTCTAGCTGTAATATATCATAGCATACATTTCGTCCCACATTATAAACAGCTGTGTAATGGAAACAATGTGGCCACTGATACAGACAACGTACCTAGTGTCTGAGGGCGCCCCGGGTCATTCTCATGTCACGGTCAATATAGTTATCAATTTCGATCATAACCATATGGCATTTTAGAGATCCTAGTTTCTAACTCCAACATACTGACAATGATTATAAATAAAACTTAGACTTAAATTCCACATTTAGTGGCATTGTTAAATGTACCTTCTGTAATAATTAGCAGAACAGAAATTACATATGGCCTTCCTTACAAAATTAGGCAGCTTTTAAAATTATTCATCCTATACTATTTTAATAATATTCAATTATCCTAGTTAATTCTATTGAAGGGTAATTTTAGATGCAAAAATATTTCATACTGAGCTCCTTTTTTTCCTTCCAGCTTTGTTGCAATATTGATATGCATTCATACTCTTGCAAATTACAACTTAAGATAATAGTTAACATAGAAAATAAGTATCATTTCTTTTGTAAGATAACCACATTTACTGTATGTTTATCATCCAAGCATACACTAAACCAGGGGTCCCCAAACTTTTTACACAGGGGGGGCCAGTTCACTGTCCCTCAGACCGTTGGAGGGCCAGACTATAAAAAAAACTATGAACAAATCCCTATGCACCCTGCACATATCTTATTTTAAAGTAAAAAAAACAAAACGGGAACAAATACAATATTTAAAATAAAGAACAAGTAAATTTAAATGAACAAACTGACCAGTATTTCAATGGGAACTATGCTCCTCTCACTGACAACCAATGAAAGAGGTGCCTCTTCTGGAAGTGCGGTGGGGGCCGAATGAATGGCCTCAGGGGGCCGCATGTGGCCCGCGGGTCGTAGTTTGGGGACCCCTGCACTAAACCATTGTGGGTTTGCAACAAATATTTCACAATAAGAATAGAATAAGATTTGTTTAGAAGCATGCTCAGGTTTCACTGGAATTTTGGAATACAAACAAAATCAATCTAAGCATTGAATTGACTAAATATAACAGCTACTTCCAGGCCCCTGTCCTGTAAATAAAGCTATGAAGACCCCTACTCTCTTCCCACCACCTGCTAGGGAAAATAAGTATTGGGGGTAGGGTGAGAGACAAGGATAACATTTAAACAAAATTCTAAAACAGTCTTTAAACATAGAATTTATATTAAGTAGCAATTTATACTGGACATTTAGATGGTTTTCTAGAAATTTTCTACTTGAGATTTTTGGGCGGGTCACTTATTGATTTGGAAATATTTTGACCTTCCTATCCTAGACTATATACTTCAAGAAACTGCCTTGAGAGACTGCGGGAAAGGCTAATTTATGGCCCTTGCCATGTAGAGCAAGGCAAATTGGAAATCCCAAGACAAAGATGATTCTTGAAGTTCTTGCTGCTGAATGGAACTTTCATTCTTTTTTATGGAAATGTTATGGCGGTGAACCAAAATAGTGTATGTGAGCCTAATCAAAATATTAGTGGTTTACGAGAGAAGTAATTGGTTGTTTAAAACATGGGTGAAGATTTTTAGCTTATGTTGATATTTACTTGTTTCTAAAGTATCAAAATAATGCTAAATTTTTAAAAAGCTACTGGCATTTAAGGATACATTCATTTCATAGATTTATATGAGTATATTTTTGGAAATTCATTTATTTAATCATTCATTCATCATTTGTTTCTATACTTATTAGCCTGACCTGTAGTGGTGCAGTGGATAAAGCGTTGACCTGGAATGCTGAGATTGCCAGTTCAAAACCCTGAGCTTGCCCAGCCAAGGCACATATGAGAAACAATTATGAGTTGTTTCTATACTTATTAAATATTTAATATGCACTCAACCCAGGATATTCAAAGAGAATCTTCATTCCTTGGCCAAATGGAAATCAATATAGTTCTTTCTCATGCCTCAGCGCCTCACATAGTGATCAGTGAGCATAGTTCCTTCCATTTTTATTTTCAGCCTCATTTCTCTTAATATTCAGAGGAAACCCAGGCTGTGCCAAGGCTAACAGATACCAGGATGCACTCACCATGGAGATGTTGTTATTGGGCCATTTTCTCTGCCTGATAACTCTCTTCCCTTGAATGGAAATCCCTCTGGGGCATGTGGGTAATAACAGTGAATTTATTCCCAGCAGGCCTTACCAGGGTACCACAGTGTGCAGAGAAGTCAGCAGTGGGCACAGCTTAGGGTCCAGTGGACATTCCCTTTCAAGGTTAAATGAGGTTTCGGTTAGGAAGTATCTCCTTTCAAGCCAAGGAGTGGCATGGAAAATGATCTTGATAAGGACGGCTAAGGCTTGGATGGGTGCTTGGGTGAATGAAATGACAGACCAAAAACTTATTATACATATAAAAATGTAGCTTTAACCATCTGCCTCTCCTGGGAAATTTAAAATTGTTTTCACGATTGGTTAAGCATTGACCTTGCAATAATGGAGATTAGTTCAAAGCTATAATCCACAGTTATTGGGTTATTCACTTTCTATAAAACAGGGAATGTTGTTTGGATGAACAATATTGTTATGTCAGAGTTCCAAAGGAGTCACTTAACAGAAGTGTGGCAGGAAAAATCCCCCTCTTCATCACCATTCTCTTGAACTTCTTCCAACTTTCTTACATGCCATTAACACATTGCTATCATTTTGCAATGTCTGTACTTCTGGACAAGAAAAAGACATGCAGCTTTACCTGGGCACATGGACTTTCTTTTTTATTTTATTATTCAATTACAGTTAATATTCAATACTCTTTTGTATTTCAGTTGTCCAGCATAGTGGGTAGACAATCAAGTACTTTACAAAATGTCGCCCAAATATTTCAAGTACCATTTGGCACCATACATAGTTATCACAATATTATTGACTGTATTTCCTATGCTGTACTTCGTATCCACATGACTATTTTGTAACCACCAATTTGTACTTCTTAATCCCCTCACCTTTTACAGTCAGTCCCCCAACCCCCCTCCTCTCTGGCAACCATTAGTTTATTCTCTGTGTCTCAGTCTGTTTCCGTTTTGCTTGTTAGTTAATTTTGCTGTTTAGATTCCACGTACAAGTGAAAGCACATGGTATTTGTCCTATTTCACTTAGCACAATATCCTCCCTAGGTCTATCCATATTCTCAGAAATAGTAAGATTTTATTTATTTTGTGTGTGTGTGTGACAGAGACAGAAAGACTCAGAGAGAGGGATGGATAGGGACATACAGACAGGAAGTAAGAGAGATGAGAAGCACCAATTCTTTGTTGCTGCACCTTCGTTGTTCATTGATTGCTTTATCATATGTGCCTTGATCGAGGCGTACAGCAAAGCGAGTGACCCCTTGCTCAAGCCAGAGACCTTGGGCTGAAGATGGTGAACCTTGCTCAACCCAGATGAGCTCATGCTCAAGCTGGTGACCTCAGGGTTTTGAACCTGGGTCCTCCACATCCCAGTCTGATGCTCTATCCACTGAACTACTGCCTGGTCTGGCAAGATTTCATTTTTAATGACCAAGTAATATTCCACTATATAAATGCACCACAGCTTTTTTATTCTCTTATCTGTTGATGGGCACTTGGATTGCTTCCATATCTTGACTGCTATTACTAATGTTGTAATAAACATAGGAATGTATATACATTTTTGAATTAGTGCTCTGGGTTTCTTCAAATAAATATCCAGAAATGAAATCACTGGGTTGTAAGGCAGATCCATTTTTAATTTTGGGGGGAACTTCCATACTATTTTCTATAATGGCTGCACCAATCTGCTTTCTCACCAACAGTGCATGAGGGTTCCCTTTTCTCCACATCCTTGCCTACACTTATTTTTTGTTGATTTATTGTTAATAATTATTCTAACAGGTATACATTGACTTTCTGAGAAAAATTCTTTGGGGGCTTAAAAAGTTATTAGAATAAAAATCTGAGGCCCAAACAAATTTTTTATTTTCATTAACACAAACTTTTTCCATATAAACAAGTTTGATCACATAACACTAAATACTATGGAGTATACATATAAATTTTAGCTGTCCACAGGATGTAAATGGGGCATAGAGATAAGCAATCAGAATGTATCATAGTGATGGCAAAATGTATTTTTTACAGAAACAAAATCAGAGTGTTACTCATATGACTTTCTCAGAATTCATTTGCAGGGTTTCCCTAGATCCATGAGTCATGCTGTATCTTCAGCCCTGGGAAATAGCTCTCCTTTATCTGTCTCTCCCTCTTCCTCAAACAACGTGGGAAGATGGATAAGAGCCTTGGTTAAGAAGCCGTGAGGTTGCCTTAAAATTACTGCTTTTAAAACCACTATCTTTTCTGCAAAGATAGAACGCTTCATGAATTCAAGATATTTTAGATAGAGATAGCAAAGATCCTTATGCCAGTAAGTTACTGCAGTTGTTCTTAGGTCTCAAAATCCCACTTCAAGATTGACTTGAGACCTGCAAACTGAGATACTGAGACAATCAGACTAATAAAATCAGACTGGGTTAATTCTGCAAGTCATACTCATCTTGGCTATGTAAGGATCTTGGTAGGTGATTAAGCTTTATAAAATGGAGGTAACATTTCATTTAATCTTTAGATGTAATGTTAATTGTATCAATTATAATGTGAGAAATTCCACCCCCAAGTGAGAAGTGGGGTGAAGGGGGGAGGCAGACAGACTCCTGCATGCGCCCAATCAGGATCCACCCGGCATGCCCACCAGAGGGTGATGCTCAGGCCATCAGAGGCATTGCTCCACTGCAACTGGAGCCATTCTAGCGCCTGAGGAGGAGGCCATGGAGACATCCTTAGTGCCCGGGCCAACTTTGCTCCAATGGAGCCTTGGCTGCAGGAGGGGAAGAGAGAGACAGAAAGGAAAGGGGGAAGGGTGGAGAAGCAGATGAGCACTTCTCCTGTGTGCCCTGGCTGGGAATCCAACCTGGGACCTCTACATGCTGGGCCGACGCTGTACCACTGAGCCAACCAGCCAGGGCTGAGAAATTTTTTTAACTTATTGATTTGAGAGAAAGAGACATTGATGTGTTTCTGTATGTGCCTTGACCGGAAATCAATCCAACAACCATTGCCCATTTAGACGACTCTCCAACTAACTGAGCTATCTAGTGGGGTGAGAATATTTCTTCTGAGCCTTTTCCTTTATATTTGATAACCAATTTTTTCTATCTAATTTCCCTAAAATTTAGATACTTAAACTTTTGTTTCCTTGCCTATATTTCTTTGGTCCAACCTCTATCACCATTTTACCACCCACCCCACCAACCAAGGCATTTCAGAAAAAACTTTGAAGCACATAAGTTTGATATGGCCTGACCAGGTGGTGGCGCAGTGGATAGAGCATAGGACTGGGATGCCAAGGACCCAGGTTCAAGACCCCGAGGTCGCCAGCTTGACTGTGGGCTCATCTGGTTTGAGCAAAAGCTCACCAGCTTGAACCCAACGTTGCTGGCTCAAGCAAGGGGTTACTCGGTCTGCTGAAGGCCCACGGTCAAGGCACATATGAGAAAGCAATCAATGAACAACTAAGAGGTCACAATGAAAAACTAATGATGGATGCTTCTCACCTCTCCATTACTGTCTGTCCCTCTCACTGACTCTCTGTCTCTGTGAAAAAAAAAAAAAAAAAAAAGTTTGATATGAGGACAGCCCATCCTTTAAAGCAGTCATTGTCAAAGGGGCAAAAGTCCCTTCATATGTAGGGGAGAGGGTTGGTTCTTCTGGTGCAAAATCTGAAATATTAAAATGGCTTTTGGCTTTCCAAACAATTTATGTACTATTTATCTGTACATTGACTGTTATACAGTGAATTAATTTCATGGGGTGGGGACTGCAAGTAGGAAGAAAAAAGTCTAAAAAAGACTCGATAGGGGAGAAAATACTTAAAAGGGCTGAGAAACATTGCTGTCTCATCTAAAATGGCTTAGTCACGCAGAAGCAGCCCCTTCCCCAGCTCTGAAGATCTCTTGTATTGTTTTAACTACAAATCTCAACCAGAAAGAAATATTGTTGCTATCTCTATTTTCCTAATACTGTGTTCTTATATCTTTGTTTTAATATCAGGTACTGAGGTTTGGTGATTTTCCTGTCTGTACAAGAATGTTTTTAAGTCATATTTTTCTCTTTGCTAAGTAATTGGGAAAGAATGTACCTATGTTTGATAAACATCCTGATGACTCAACAGAACTCTTCTTTATCATTAAGATTGCATCATTCTTTTCTTCTAAAGCTTTTTAATTTATTACTAAGGCATCTTGGCAGTGAAAATAGGATTGCCTGGAAAAATTAGTTCACAGGTGACAGTTTCCTATTTTGGTTCAAATCCCATTTTTTTTTTAAAGTATCTATGGCCCTGGCCGGTTTGCTCAGTGGTAGAGTGTTGTCTAGCATGTGGATGTCATGGGTTCAATTCCTGGTCAGGGCACACAGAAAAAGTGATCCTCTGCTTCTCTACTTCTCTCCCAATCCCTCTTTTCTCCTCCTGCAGCCATGGCTCAATTGGTTTGAGCAAGTTGGCTCGAAGCTGAAGATGGCCCTGTGGCCTCTGCCTCAGGTGCTAAAAATAACTCAGTTGCTAAGCAACAGAGCAATGGCCCAGGTGGGGAAAACACTACAGGGTAGGGGGCTTGCTGGGTGGATCCCAATTGGGTGCATGTGGGAGTCTGTCTCTCTGCTTCCCCACCTCTCATTAATAAAAAGTGTCTATGGTATTTTCCATTTATTTTGAATATGATGTATAACAATATATTTTAGTCCTTGTTATTTATATATATTAAATTGATGTGTCTGTAAATTGGCTAAGCTGAATAGCACAGCCTTCCTCAAATAAATACTCAATATCATGTGCCTATTGCAAATGAACTAAATATTAACACATTTTTCATGCTCATATTTAGTGATCAGTTGTGTCCTTTTTAAAAATGTTTGGTTTTATTCAGATAATCTTTTTATTGAACTGAATTGGCTTTTTTATAGTTTCTTGCATGCTCCTTTTGGAAAAAATAGGCATAAAGTTTAGAAAGTGCAATTACTATTTGCAAGAAGGGGGAAAGCACAAATATGAAATGCAGAATAAGTTATCACATCAACTTAGAACATCCTTAGAAATATGTATATCTGGATAACTTGCAAAAAGTCTATCTCTAAATTAACCTTCTCTCTCAAACTCTAGACCATGAGTTAGCAAACTATGGCCCTTGGCCCCAACTTGGCTGCAGCCTTTTTTGTAAATAAAGTTTTATTGGAACACAGACTTGCCCGTTCTTTTGCATGTTGTCTGTGGCCACCCAAAGGCAGAGTAGTTGTGACAGATCACATTTGGTCCACAAAGTCTAACAAACATTTATGGTCTTTTTAAAGAAATGTTTGCTGACCTTTGCTCTAGACCAGCGGTTCTTAACCTGTGGGTCACGACCCCGGTGGGGTTGCCTAAAGCCATCGGAAAATACATAATGCATATCAGGTATTTACATTCCGAAGCATAACTGTAGCAAAATTACAGTTATGAAGTAGCCACCAAAATTATTTTTTGGTTTGGGGTCACCGCAACATGAGGAACTAACTGTATTGCAGGGTCACGGCATTAGAAAGGTTGAGAACCACTGCTCTAGACTCATATACCTAACTACCTCCTTATGTCTCCTCTTAGATGTCCAAAGACATTGCAAATAAAAAGGTTCACCAAACTCTTGTCTTTCCTCTAAAACCTACTCTAACTCGAGTCTTGCCCACCCCATTGATGGCAACTCCCTCTTTCCAGATGTTTAAGACTAAACGTTTTGGAGTCCTTCCCTTCTTGGTTTCTCTCTCACCCCACATCAACTCCATCAGCTCACCCTACAGGCTCTGTTTCCAGCATGGACTCAGAATTAGGCCCTCAATCCCTCCGCAGCAGGTGCTCTGAACCAGCGCCATGGTTCAGGTATGCCACTGCTGTTGCTGCCTGCTCTGTCTGCTTCTGTCTCTGGCCTCTACTGTCTCCATCTCTCTGTAACACACATCCAGAGTAATCCTGATGAAATGGAAATCACCAGATGGCCCTTTTCTTCTCTGAACTCCACAGTAACTCCCAGTTTTTCTTAGGGTAACAGCCCCAAGGCCCTATGTGGTCTGACCCCTCCATGACCGCCTGACCCTGTCACCCACCACTGTCCCTGTCACTCACTCCAAAGCAGCCGCTTTGGACTCCTGCTGTTTCTCAAAAACCCTACTCCTGCTCCAGGCCTTTGCATCACCTCTGTTTTCTGCCTTCACTGTTTCACCCCTTTGATATCCATATGGCTCACTTCTTCACCTTTTGAAATACTTATTTTTTAATAATTTTTATTTTTCAGTTAGAGTTGACATACATATTTCGGGTCCAGGTGTATAATCATGTGATTAGATATTTGTATCCCTTATGAAGTGATCGTCCTAGTAAATCTAGTACCCATCTGACACCATATAGAAATCTTCTCTTATTTACAGTTATAAACTTCCATCCTTCCGTTACCTCCCCCCAGAGTCTTGATATCTTTACCTTGCTCTTTTTTTTCCCACAGCACTTACTACCTTTAAAATAAATAATTTACTAGTTACTTTGTCTACTGTTAAGTCTCTACTTCTAATTCTTAGACTATAAGCGCTGTAGAGCAGGGTATAGGGCATGTCTTTATTTACCTATGTATCCCAAGCACATTGAGGGCTGCCTGGCCCATAGTAGGCCTAAGTAAATGATAGATGAATAGAAAATTAATAAAAATTGATCTAAACTTATTTAGTAGAAAGCACTATGACAACAGTAAACTTTTTCATCAGATAAATATTCTTTTTAAGACATTTGCATATATGAATGTGTGTGTGTGTGTGTTCTTTTGGGCCTCTTTCCTTGTCCCATAACATGACAGTTATTCTAAATGTCTTCAAACTATGGTTGCATTTTCATATGTAAGACCACTTTAACTCAGTGCTTCTGAAATCACTGCTTTTCCACCCTTTCTTCTAAACACTCAATAGGCTATATCCATGTCACATTGTTTTGAGAGTTGCTAATGCTCTATGACCATCAACGAGTCATCTTGATGGTCATTTCAGTTACCTTCCTTAGAATTTAATTAATAGAATTCTACATTTTGACCCTATCCATTTTTGTTTTGACACTCCCTCACCAAAATTTTATGTCTTAGCCTAGGTTCTTTAGAAAGCAGAGCTGGAGGCAAGGGTCATAAAGCTTCCCTATGTTAAGGCAGTAAGCTTAGGGCAATGATATAGTGGAAAATAGTAATGAGGCAAAGAAAGAAACAAAGCAACAAAATACATTGGGCTATTGCACCAGCCACCCTTCTCAACCAGCCGCAGAAAGACACAGAAGGTACTCAGTAGGCATGTTCTTCCGGTGTGAGGAATTTTTTGCAAGGAATGCCATATTTCAAATTATCAACCGAAGAAACAAAGAAGTGGAAATATTTCTCTCTGGTGCCTTTTGACTCCCATTAACTATTGGTCAAAGTTTAGAGAGTTGATTTTCCTCACATTTATATCACATTGTCTGGCTGTGCAAGAAGCAGGTAGTGTAGCATTTTATGGAAATCCAGAAATGACTTGGTAAAGATGAGCTCAGCATATGCGAAATGAGAACAACTGAGGCCCAGTATTTTTACTGAGGCCCAGTATTTTTACTGAGGCCCAGTATTTTTAAATCTGACTCATGCCTCCTCTGAGCACTAGACAAGGACACCAGCCAAGTCACTGGAGGTGTGCAAGGAGGTGGAACTTTCAGAACAGGAGGACGTGTACAGAACCACCAACTCCAGTTATCGCTGGCGTTACTTAAGTTCTAGCCATCCTCAGGAAATAAAAAACACCTTTGGAATCTTCCTTGTTTAGTTCCTTTGACTTCTCCATCATTGGTCCCAACCTTCCACATATTTGCTCTTCCTTCTAGTCAGTGGGAGCCTAACCCTGCCCCTGATCTCCAGCCTCTGCTATTTCAAAGACCTCACCCTGCAGCAGCTCTTTTTCAGTTCTTCCTGGACTTATTAGCCACAGTCTTAACCTAGGGCTGCTTTTGCTTGGAACTTGAGCCTACCATTCAGGAAAATCTCCAATTCTTACCTTCTTTGTCCATTTCTACTCTCGGCTTGCTGTGTAATACTAGACAGTAAAATGTGACAAAAACATAGAATGAATGTCAAACAAATCCATACAACTTGACACTCGGCCATATCCGTACTGCTGTCCTTTCGTCTTTTTATTCATCTCAAATGGACTGTCTGCAACAGTTGCACCACCAACTATTGAGATATTATACTGTTGGCTCAACCTCCAAATTCCAGTTTATCATCTCAGTTCTTAGAGATGTTACAATTGTCTGATTGAGTAGTTTCAAGATTGTTCGAAATGGGCTCCTCCCCAGGTGAAAATCTTGTCCGCGTTCTTCCTAAGGTTAATGATTTTACTGATGATGTGGTTCCACCCTGGCTTACCTCCTCGAGAACCGTACTTCAGTCATTAGCCACTCTTGTCTTCACTCTGCCCCACCTTTCTTTATCCACCTTAGGAAGCTGTTAATTAGGGTATCTTCTGTCGTGAAATCGAAGCACACAAGAGGGAGGTGAAATAAAGCAGTTAGTCACTGACAGTAAGTGGCAGAGCGGGAACAGACATAAAAGACCATGTCATGACCGTGTATCCGATCATGCCTAAAGGTATATAAATGTCTTTTTTTTTTTTTTTTTTTTTTTGTATTTTTCTGAAGCTGGAAACGGGGAGAGACAGTCAGACAGACTCCCGCATGCGCCCGATCCACCCGGCACGCCCACCAGGGGCGACGCTCTGCCCACCAGGGGGCGATGCTCTGCCCCTCCGGGGCGTCGCTCTGCTGCGACCAGAGCCACTCTAGCGCCTGGGGCAGAGGCCAAGGAGCCATCCCCAGCGCCCGGGCCATCTTTGCTCCAATGGAGCCTTGGCTGCGGGAGGGGAAGAGAGAGACAGAGAGGAAAGAGGGGGTGGGGGTGGAGAAGCAAATGGGTGCTTCTCCTATGTGCCCTGACCCGGGGAATCGAACCCGGGTCCCCCACTTGCCAGGCCGACACTCTACCGCTGAGCCAACCGGCCAGGGCTATAAATGTCTTTTAATAGTGGCAACATTTCCCCTTGGGTGAAAGCAAATTTTTAGTTTATATTTTCTTCTATCTGTTTATATATTTTTTTTGTAGTCTAGATCCCTACTTTCATGTCAGTCAATTAATCTGTTGAACAACTTGAACTTCAGCAGATTTCTTTTGGGCTGTGACTACAACCCAATGCATGTAAAAATTTTTAGTCTCGCTTGGTGGAGTGATTCTCTTTTGGTAGGTGGCCCAGAGATGCAGGATTAGGAAAAACTTTGCCAAATAAGGGAAGTTGGTAAGAGGTAGGAAAGCCAAATCAGAAGGCCAAAGTTAAAGAAGACTGATGTCTAAAATGTTAAAGGTATACAACCTTAGGTAAAAGACTAGGATACAGGAAATGGGGGATTTAAAGCTGGCGCAAGATATGGAATCAGCCTGTTACAGAATAAATTTACCGTTTAGAATAAATGGAAGGATGTTAATCTCACTTGTAGCCAAGGGCTTCCTGGCCCTATCTCTTGAAATTCCAAGAACTAAAATCATAAGTAAAATATGAGAGGGATTAGGACTATGAGAAATGGCTATTTGTTGGGAATGTGTGTTCTTTAGCTACAGCTGTAGGATTCTCCCAATGGGTAGCCCAACTTCTTCCTATCTAGAATCTTTGCTACATCCAACATAGGAATACTAGCTATAAACAATTCCAAGTTTTCCCTTCCTTCCATATTTGAAATAAAATAAGATGTAAATAAATTTGATATGCAAGGTAAAATGCTTATTCCATTTTAAAAATCTATCCTGACAAATCAATAGCATTTTCTCTCATAATTATAGTGTAATTGTGATATAGTCTATGGAATTAAAAATCCAACTCAGATGAATGCCACATGAATTAAAAGAGGTTTCCTTTTGTTATTTTATCATTCTTTCAGTAAGAAAAATGCAAATGAACTTATAAGATTTTTGTTTGGCACCTATTTTGATTTTTGAGATGCAGTCATTATTAACCGAAAGTTAAGAAACACAGCACTATGTTAAATGAAGAATCTAATGGTTTTTATTAGTATGGTTATAGGGGGAAGAGGGTGGAGGACCATAGCAGAGAGTACAGGGCAAATGAATGGTGAGGGAAGGAGACTTGACTTGGGCTGTAAACATGGCAGTACAATCTGCTGACGATGTATTGTAGAGCTGTATACCTGAAACCTATATAATTTTATTAACAATGTCACTGCAATAAATTCAATAAAAAATATATCTTACCAGTGGCAAGAGAAAGAACTGATACCTAAAAAGAAATGATAGCTAAAGAAATAATACTAAAAGCTCCCGCTACTGCTATGTATTTATTGATATTTTCCATGATGCCAAGAATAGTCTATTTTACATAGTCCGTCTTGTAAAATATTAGTTGATTTTTCATAGAGGTTTCATTTCTGGTTCTTTTCCAGTTCTCGGGGAGCTCACGTTCAATCTGTCTTTGAGAGGGAGAGGCCCCACTTGTAACTGACAAGTTGCAGGCAGTCCGGACCTGCCCATCATTGTCAATGATATGGGTACAACTATTTATACATTTTAGGTACAGAAGAGCCTCAAATATGTTCATGTTTTGCCAATTGAGATGTGGGAACGGTTTCCATTTTATTCTCAAGAGAACACTTTTTCTCTCATTTTCTTTCCAAATGACTTTGCAGACAAGACAGTGAGAGTGAAAGCTGTTTTATTCTTATTGACTCTCAATTTTGCAGTAAATCATGTGGTTTCTCTCACAGAAACACAAATGATAAGTCGGAAAGAACCTTAGAAATCCATCCTGTTATTTTGCACGTGAGGAAAGCGTCAACCAGAAAATTAAAGCGACTTGCCAAGGTAACAGATTTAGTCAATGGTTGAGCCAGAACTGGAATCTGTGTTTACCTTATTCCTCATCTAGCATTGTTTTGCCTTTACACACAATCCTATTCTGCATATATCATGTCAAAATAACTTCTCAATCCCCCCCCAAATTAAGTTCAGTTGGTTATTTGGCCTGTTAGCCCATGATGAGTGCTGCAAAATTCTCCGCTATGTGTATTACATACACGTGCTATTAATTCTTGTATCACTTGGTATTGACTTGATGAAGACAATAAGGCAAATGTGCCTTTCTAGTCTTTGTATCAGAATATATTGATTTATTCTGAACAACTTGATTCTGTCACAGGAACACTAGATTCTGCAGCTGACCAGGTTTTCCTTTTCTAACTGGCTTCTGGACAGCTAAGAGCAAATATGTTGCATAGTTTTACCAGTGTGGAGGGCAGTAGGTAATAGATCATTGTTATCTTCAGTTCTGGTTGTAATTCACATCCCTAACCTTGATTCTTTTTCTTTTAAATTCTGTTTCTATTTTGTTATATTGCTTTATTTGGTTGTTGAAACTTAAATCTTTTTTTGTGACAAGGCAAATATAAACATATATGGGATCGAATTTACTATGCCACTATTTTATCATAGGTCAAGTTTCGGCATTTATTCCAAAGCTTATTTTGAATATATCTAGAGTGTCTTTTCTAACTGAATTTGATTAGTTTACTCTCTTCAACCTCGGGTTACTATCATTTGGATAAGTTTACATCATGGGAGATGACATGAGGAAATTAAATTATTTTGTACCTTGTTTACATAATTTGATTTCCCTGAACTATATCTGAACCTGAATTTAAACATACAGAAGATAAATAACAGATTTGCTATAAAAAAGTATCTCTATCAGTATGAAGGGATGTTAATTACCAGTACTTTTAAATTCTTTTAACCAGGTAAAATGGTTGCTTTATTGGATGTGTTCTTGGAGGTGAAAAAGCTGTTTGTATAGCAGATAAATTTCTGAGAAAAGATCATTGGTATTGGCTTAAACTTCAAAGGGTGCTCTTTTCTAAATATTTTGCATCTAGTACTGAAGAATCACTTAAAAGGATAAAGATGTACAGTAGATTACAGAATAGCTTAAAATTGATCTGACAATTCCAGGTCATGTTTGCAATTTGTTCGGGGCCTAAGCATGATTGAGTTTTGCTTGAAAGTTGATATACTTGATAAAAGGAAAATTGAACTGTTTCTGATTATTCCATTCAGAGGACAACACGACCTCAAAAGCAATATATTTCATTGGTTCTTCCTGAGCTTTTCTGAGTGTCCGCTATGAATCTTTAGTTGTCTATTAGATGTGACAAGATTATCAGTTGAGAATCTGCAAATGCTTTGAGGGAAATGGGGCATGAGATTTCAGGCTCACTTTGCTGTGGTTGTCTGCGCCCCTTGATCTGGACCCCTGACACTCTGGCTGCCATTACTGTTCTCTGATTACTTTAGCCAACTGGTGTTCATAGTTTTTCCCATTTACACAGTTATTCCCAGGAGGAAGATCAATCTGATAAAAACAGTATTATCATACTGTATTATATCACAGACTTTCTGTTGTACAAATAATACATGTAGATTACCTGGTTCAGTGACAATAACTACCCCCTCTTCTTTTTCCTTAACTTACAACTAATACTATATTCGAATGTAATGGCAAAATTTGATTTCTCTAAACTTAGGAAATTTCAGTCGTAAAATTTTTAAATTCTACTGACTGACTTCTTTCTCAGTGACCATTCTTTTTTTTTTTGTTTTTTTTTTTTTGTTTTTTAATTTATTCATTTTAGAGAGGAGAGGGAGAGACAGAGAGAGAGAGAGAGAGAAGGGGGGAGGAGTGGGAAGCATCAACTCCCATATGTGCCCTGACCAGGCAAGCCCAGGGTTTCGAACCGGCGACCTCAGCATTTCCAGGTCGACGCTTTATCCACTGCGCCACCACAGGTCAGGCTCAGTGACCATTCTTGCTGCCCAAGTTGTCTTTTAGTCAACTTACTAGAAGCTTCTAGTTTAGTCTGGCAGCTCTCAAGTCTCATCTTTTGCTTCAGCTCTCTTTTTGTTTGTTTGTTTTGTATTTTTCTGAAGTGAGAAGCAGGGAGGCAGAGATACAGACTCCCACATGCACCCAATCGGGATCCACCCAGTATGCCCACTAGGGGGCGATGCTCAGCCCACCTGGGGCATTGCTTCGTTATAACCGAACCATTCTAGCGCCTGAGGTGGAGGCCACTGCGCCATCCTCAGTGCCCTGGCCAACTTTGCTCCAATGGAGCCTTGGCTGCGGGAGAGGAAGAGAGAGACAGAGAGAAAGTAGAGGGAGGAAGAGTGGAGAAGCAGATGGGCGCTTCTCCTGTGTGCCCTGACTGGGAATCAAACCCAGGCCTTCCACATGCCAGGCTGATGCTCTACCGCTGAGCCAACCAGCCAGTGCTGGCTTCAGCTCTCTTTTAAGCTTTTTCTCCTTAGTTTAAAACTCAGTCAATATGACCCATGTTCTCAACTCTAATCCCTTTACCCTGTCCCCTGAAAGCTTTGAGTATCCCTCCCCACTGAAGCGGAATTAACTGAGAAATATCCTCCTGTCTCTCAGCTGAAGTCATTTCTGCTTCTTCATTTTCCATGCTCTGTAACATTCTCATATTCAGGCCTAATGACACCATTTGACTGGATATCGGTCAGGCCTTCCCCAAGATGTCTAGGAAAAAGGCCAAACTCCTCGGCATGATCTGTGAGGTTCTTTGCATATTGCCCACTGTGCCCACTGCCTCTTTCTCCAGCTGCATTTGTAGCTTCACTTCCAAATGCCTCCAAAGGTCCAGTGTGTATCCAGAATTTTTTAAAGGAAATATGGAGATTTTTTTCCCCCCAGAACATGTCATCTCTTGCATGCCTCTCTGTTCTGCTCCACTTTCTCCCCTCAGTGTTCTCCCTGTCCCAGAAGAAACCCTGCTGACCCTTCGGGGTCACCAAAGCATCATCTGTGTTGTGACATCTTCCTCCCTCCTGACTTTTTTTTTTTTTTTGTATTTTTCCGAAGCTGGAAACGGGGAGAGACAGACAGACTCCCGCATGCGTCCGACCTGGATCCACCCAGCACGCCCACCAGGGGCGACGCTCTGCCCACCAGGGGGCGATGCTCTGCCGCGACCGGAGCCACTCTAGCGCCTGGGGCAGAGGCCAAGGAGCCATCCCCAGCGCCCGGGTCATCTTTGCTCCAATGGAGCCTTGCTGCGGGAGGGGAAGAGAGAGACAGAGTTCCTCCCTCCTTTTAACAGCCCCATGGCACTGCGATGATCCTAACATTGGTCTGTTTACATTAGAAAAGTTTACAAATACTGGTAATTATTTTCCTATCTTTTCCCCAGCTGATGGGTTAGTACCTGAGATTCCTTTCCCCTACGCACAGTGCTCGCTCACCAGGGCTTGTTTCTGTAACTGCATTTCAGTACCTAGGAGGGTTTGACTGAGGCCTTGCCTGACTCAGACAGAAGGCTGCGTCAAGCCTCATGGAAGTCCTAGGAGGCTTGAAACATGGAGGCTGCTTTGCTCGGGTGGGTCTTTCAGCACCTGTCAGCTCAGCACACAGGTAGCTGCCAACTTTTCTTACCCCGTGCGCCCACCCTAGGATTATAAAGGACATTGCCGTTTTTAAGCATGGCAAAGAATTTCCCCCCCCTAATCCCTTCACTAAGCTTTATAGTGCCGTGTGGAACAAAGACTGTATGAAAATATTATTATCTTGTCAATTGAGCCAGAAGTTACATATCTATCTTTGAATTTGGTTCTTAATTTATATCACGGTATAAATCCAAGTGGCTGCATGATTCCTTATATAGTTAGTTGGCTCTTAGCTGGGGGTGAATAATTTTACTTAGCAACAGAGTTCAGAGGTATTGGGGTTGCTTTATAGATTAAGATTGTTTTCCAGCTCACACTCTGAAGATCTAAACTACAATGTAACTTTAAATGCAAACCAGGCAACTGCTGGTGCCCGAAACGGTGGAAAATGAGGTCTCGGTGTTCTCAGTATAAAAGTTTCCAAAATGCATACTGGACTCTAAATGGAAGAAACACCAAGGAGGGAAATAAGGGAAAACACTTTAGGGCACACCCTGGGATACCTTAAGAAGGTTGGAATGGAAAAACCAGAACAAATCCAGTCATACCTGGAAGAATTATATAGAGAAAATAAACAGGCTATTGGATGTATTTTTGCAAAGCAGACGGGGTCGGTGCTGCCGCCCACAGTTGGAACCGGAGCGCAATCTGTACTGTGGCGGTGGACGCAAAGCAGCAAACAGAACATCGGCTGAATCGGAGGAATTTAAAGGGGGTATAACCCCATGAAGAGAGTCACGGAGATGAGCTGTTCAGCCCCAGATCGCAAAGCAGGCCAAGCCTGCTGGGGCCGCGAGTGACAGGGTGGCTCTCCCTAGGGTGGTCACGTTGGTTTTATCTTCCTGCTCTTCCCATCCCCTAAAATGGGGGAGAGCAACAGAAAATCTTTTGCAGGCACTCCCTGACTTAGGAAAACAATTCAGTAAGGAAGTGTCTCAAGGCGGGCTGACACCAGACCTGAGTTGAGGACCATGGGGCAGGATGTCTCTGCCTCCCCAGCGCAGTACCCCTGGTCACCCCGGAGCTGCGGCCAGTGCCCTCCCCTGTGAGAAGCGGGAACTCAGATCGCCAGATAAATGCCAGGGTCGCCGAGCTACATAGTCTGACTGAGAGGAGGTCTGGGGCTGTGTGGTAAACAGGGAAGGCTTTAGGTGATAGCAAAAGCAGCATTTGTACATTGAAACACATGTCACTGATGAGCCGATGTAAATTCCAAGGGGCAACGGAGGGGATGGAGAAAATCTGCTCTGGGATACGGATGGGCTGGTTGGGAGTATGCAGTCTCCTAAGGAGTTATTTTATTTATTTATTTATTTATTTATTTATTTGTATTTTTCTGAAGCTGGAAACGGGGAGAGACAGTCAGACAGACTCCCGCATGCGCCCGACCGGGATCCACCCGGCACGCCCACCAGGGGGCGATGCTCTGCCCCTCCGGGGCGTCGCTCTGTCACGACCAGAGCCTGGGACAGAGGCCAAGGAGCCATCCCCAGCGCCTGGGTCATCCTTGCTCCAATGGAGCCTCGGCTGCGGGAGGGGAAGAGAGAAACAGAGAGGAAGGAGAGGGGGAGGGGTAGAGAAGCAGATGGGCGCCTCTCCTGTGTGCCCTGACCGGGAATCGAACCTGGGACTTCTGCACGCCAGGCTGACGCTCTACCACTGAGCCAACCGGCCAGGGCTAAGGAGTTATTTTTTAAACAATTAGTGCTAAGCTCCCACCTCCACACCAAGAAATGACAGCCCTTCTAGGGAAGCTAGAAGCAGCCTTGCCCACCCCCTATTGAGGCGCACTATGGTGATTTCTAATGACTTCTAAATTCAGTGAATATACAGGCTGGGGCAAAGGTGGGCTGACTGTTGTCTGTATGGAAAACAATACAATAATAAATAATAAAACAAGAATAAGCGCTGATTCACGTACTCACCACGGGAAACCCTGTGTTTATCCCATGTAGAAGAATGACTTTCTGTTGGGGCATATCACAGAAAAGAAAGCCTGGGAAATAATGTCACGCGCAGGATCGTGTTATTACACTATCAGGATGTCTTCACAACACCGCGGATGACGCTGGGCACACCAGGTTGAACTTGGCACTATGCCCTTTGCATTGGACACTGCAGGGCCAGACTCTGGCTGCTGTCGCTTTAGCCTCTTTTCGCTGCGGTTCATTGACCTTAAGTGTCTGATAAAGTGGTTGTGTTGCCCTCATTTTCAGTTCCATGAGAGGACTCACTTCACTCTCAGCGACGTGTCTTGTCGCAGATGCCAGCAGCGCTCTGTCCCCACCCATCAGTTCTGAGCGAGCTAGGACGCATGATGAATGCTTACAGCTTTTCTGCACTGCGCTTTCAGAGCCTTCCTAGAAAAACCAAAACAAAAACAGCTGGCTCCCGGCCTGGCCTCTGTCTTGAGTTGTAAGAGATATTCCTCTGAATTAACACATTTCTCTGATTTGTCCCTATAGGTTATTTGATTTTTTTAAATGTGCTTTATATGACAAAGGCTGTTAAAACCTTATCACAGTCAATACTGATAGCTGTCAGCTTAGGAAGTTTTTAGTGGAAAAACAGATTGTCATTTAACACAAACCATCATAGAGGGAAGACACGAGTCACCAAGCATTAAGCCCCACATCCCTAACAAGTCATTTCTTCGGAAGACTCACATAACCTAAACTTAGGTCCACGTTGTTTATCATTATGTACAGAAATATATATATATATATTTTTGAAAAGACCATCTAAGTTTGTCCAAGGCCTTGAAGAGAGCCTATTTCTGAGATGCTTAATTTAATGCAAACATTCCACACTCACTGATTAAATGAAAAACAACATGAAATAACACTATCTATAGCACATTTTCCATTCATTGCGTAGAGCTGGCCTCGGGCTTGTTTTAAAAAGTACCAGATGTTTTCTTTGGGAAATATATTTGTCTTTGTGTGATGAGAGATGCTTTTTGAAATTACAAAGTATGTAATAGCAGAGTTTACCATTCAAAATCAGGAAATTCAAAAATTTCAACCCCAAGTCACATCTAAAATTCAAAGCTCACTATAAGGTTCTTTAATGCGATCACATTACAGGCCTACCATTTTGAATTTTTACCCCACCAAAAGGACTAATTAATTTTAAAAGACAAAAGGCTCATTTGAGAACTATTTTTCTGTTTGGATTGGGGTGTTGGGTGATATTAACATAAGTCATTGGTCTATACCAGTGATAGTCAACCTGGTCCCTACCGCCCACTAGTGGGCATTCTAGCTTTCATGGTGGGTGGTAGCGGAGCAACCAAAGTATAAATAAAAAGATAGATTTAACTATATATAGTAAGTTGTTTTATAAAGATTTATTCTGCCAAACTTAGCAAAAATCTGACAAAGTACTTGATAAGTAATTATTATTATATGTTTTAACTTGCTGTAACTCTTGCTTTATAAATTTTTTATTTATTTTATTTTTTACAGAGACAGTGAGTCAGAGAGAGGGATAGACAGGGACAGACAGACAGGAACGGAGAGAGATGAGAAGCATCAATCATTAGTTTTTCATTGCGCGTTGCATCATCTTAGTTGTTCATTGATTGCTTTCTCATATGTGCCTTGACCACAGGCCTTCAGCAAACTGAGTAGCCCCTTGCTGGAGCCAGCAACCTTGGGTTCAAGCTGGTGAGCTTTTGCTCAAACCAGATGAGCCCGCGCTCAAACTGGCAACCTCGAGGTCTCGAACCTGGGTCCTCTGCATCCCAGTCCCACGCTGTATCCACTGCGCCACTGCCTGGTCAGGCTGCTTTATAAATTTTATAAAGTAAAGTTACTTCCCTACTTTATAAATCAGCATTACTGTGGAACTGGTGGGCGGTTAGAAATTTTACTACTAACGGAGATACAAAAGTGGGTGGTAGGTATAAAAAGGTTGACTACCAATGGTCTATATGCTGTGGTCTAAGGTGTAAGCTCAGTTCTTTCTCTCAGTTCTCCTCATAACTGAGGAGAACACTCAGGAGAATGTGATAAGTTTTTCAATTTATGGATATGAGGACAAGTTAATCTTCACATAAGCGGGGAAGATGTCTATGCTGCAGAACTAGTTATTGTGTTCCTAAAAGGCTAGCTCTACTGATGGTGCTCAACAAGGTGAATCATTAGAGTCATTCAATTGGGAAATATATTCCACTGGTTGCCAAAGATAAAGAAGAATTGATGGTACACTGTGTTGATGAGTTGTGAGGGAATTAGCATTCTCATAATTGATTGGTAAGGAATGTAAGTGGTGATACCTTTTGGTGGGGCAATTGATAATAAAGCTATGAGAAATAGCCTTGGGCCAGCAATCTTATTTCCAAGAATTTATCATATATATTTGTAAAGGCATGTAGACATGAATATTCATTATAATACTGCTATAATAGAAAAAGCAACCTAGATGTTTAACCAATATGGGACTAGAAAAATTAATTGTGATTTATCCACCTAGCAGTATATTATATAAGTATAAATGCTACACTACCACTGGGGTAAAAATAGGAATATCCATGTGCATATACACACATCTATATACATACATTCACATGCACATTGATGTGAAGTCATTTATATGTTTTTCTATGCAATATATCCATGAAATATTTCTGGAAGGGTGCATAAGAAACTGCTAAACAGTGTCTTCTAGGAAGAGAAACTGAAGCCTTAAGTGGGAAAATGATATATTTTTATTGTGTAATTATTTATTATTTTGTATCATAGAAAGTTTCTCTGTCCATCTGTCCATTTTATAATTAAATACTTATTTAAAAATTTCATTTTTTCAGAAAAGTTTATTTTGGAATAAATCCCATTTTCTTTTTGTTTTACATTATATGTTTGTTACTAAGGATAACATCTCCCATTAGGCTAATTGGGGAAAAAATTAAGGTTGTGGTCAGCTCTTACTGTATGAGAACTCCTGGTATTAAGAAGACTCACATTACACTTATGTCTTTCCTTCTTGGTCTGGTAGGTAAATAATAAAAATAGTGGGTTTTTAGCAGACAGGCATTTAACTCATCATGTCTGGTCTGTCCTGCACCCTTTTCTTCAAAAACATCATCATCTTCCTTTCGGAGTTTCCCTTCCCTTCCTCCAACCATGTGTCCACAGGAGTTGAGTTTTTTACCTGGCCACGCCTCCTTGGCTGGCCACGCCTCCTTGGCTGGGGTTCCCAGAGAAAACACTAGATTAAAGCCCAGCCAATCAGGTCTTTCCCTGAGAGTTTGTAATCAGGTTAACATGAAGTTAAAACTCTCTCTAACTTTTCTCTCTTTCATTTAAATAATATTTCTCAAATTAGAAAATTGGAAATAAAGATATTTTGAAAATTACTAAAGCACATATCTGTGTTACCTGTTACCATATAGACCATATATACCATAAAGAGCACAAGACTTGAAAACTCTGCAAATTGTACTTAGTGAGGCAAAACTCTGAGGTTTCTGTTTCAAATAAACTTTTCTCAAAAAATGAAATTTTAAATAAGTATTTAATTATAAAATGGACAGATGGACAGAGAAACTTTCTATGATACAAAATAATAATTATACAATAAAACGATATCATTTTCCCACTTAAGGCTTCAGTTTCTCTTTGAAACAGAGAGAAATTTTGTTTCAATTTTCTAGACTTCTTTAGAAAGAATTTCTTCTTTAAAGATTCCAGGGATGAGGCCCTGGCTGGTTGGCTCAGAGGTAGAGCGTCGGCCTGGCGTGCAGGGGACCTGGGTTCAATTCCCGGCCAGGGCACATAGGAGAGGTGCCCATTTGCTTCTCCACCCCCCCTCCTTCCTCTCTGTCTCTCTCTTCCCCTCCCGCAGCCAAGGCTCCCTTGGAGCAAAGATGGCCCAGGCGCTGGGGATGGCTCCTTGGCCTCTGCCCCAGGCGCTAGAGTGGCTCTGGTCGTGGCAGAGTGACTCCCCGGAGGGGCAGAGCATCGCCCCTGGTGGGCGTGCCGGGTGGATCCCGGTTGGGCGCATGCGGGAGTCTGTCTGACTGTCTCTCCCCGTTTCCAGCTTCAGAAAAAAAAAAAAAACCACAAAAAAACAAAAAAAAAAGATTCCAGGGATGCCAGAACCAAAAGTATTACTGTTACCACACTGGAGTAAAATCAAAATGAATGACACAACAGCAAAAAAGCTACAAGAGTAATTGTTACATATTTGCTTTCTCTTTTATTAAAGACAATATGTTTTCTGTGATACTAGGACCTCTTCCTGGCACAAGCTCTGAGGACTCATTCCTGTTCGACAGTTTGTTGTCTGTTTTCATGTTGCATCTATTAAAAATGCGTCTCAAAAGCTTTCGGTTTTCATAAAATATAGGCGTCAATATTTTTACTGACCAGGACTGCTGATCTTCCCAGCCCTCCACATAGAAGTCTGTTTTTCATTGTGAAAAGTTTTCATTTAAATACTAGGATGTGTTGATGTGTTCTAAGTTCACACTTGTTGCAATGGTAATTAATTAACAGCAAAATATAAAAACAGAATTTATTCAACAAGAGAGGATTAATTTAAAAGTAGAGAAGAGCCCTGGCCGGATAGCTCAGTTGGTTAGAGCATCATCCCGAAGCACAGAGGTTGCTGGTTCGACCCCCAGTCAGGGCACATACAGGAACAGATAGGGGTTATTATCTGTCTCTCCCTCCCTCTTCTCTCTAAGATCAATAAATAAAAATTAAAAAAAAAAAGAGGCGGTAGGCCCTAGCTGGTTAGCTCAAGAGCATGACCCTGAAACACTAAGATTTCAGTTTTGATTCCCAATCAGGGCACGTACAAGAGGCGACCAGTGAATACACAACTAAGTGGAATAACAAACGAATGCTTCCCTCTCTTTCTCTCTCAAATCAATCAATTAAAAAATATATATAGAGAAAAGGACAAGTAGTTTCTTTTTTTTTTTTTTTTTTTTTTGTATTTTTCTGAAGCTGCAAACGGGGAGGCAGTCAGACAGACTCCCGCATGCATCCGATCGGGATCCACCCAGCACGCCCACCAGGGGGCGATGCTCTGCCCATCTGGGGTGTCGCTCTGTTGCAACCAGAGCCATTCTAGTGCCTGAGGCAGAGGCTACAGAGCCATCCTCAGCGCCTGGGCAAACTTTGCTCCAATGGAGCCTTGGCTGCGGGAGGGGAAGAGAGAGACAGAGAGGAAGGGTGGAGAAGCAGATGGGCGCCTCTCCTGTGTGCCCTGGCTGGGAATTGAACCCAGGACTTCCGCACGCCAGGCCCGACGCTCTACCACTGAGCCAACCGGCCAGGGCCAACAAGTAGTTTCTGAATGTTCTTTTGAGAAAAGAGCAGACCTAGAAATGTTGGTAAGGTCTAAGAAGATATAATAAAGAGCGAGTTCAGATGTGTGATGATCAAAACCTGGGTTCTAAAGACTTGCCCAAACTTGGAGAAGGTGAATGAGCAGACAGATCAGCGAGACTGAACTGATGGTCCCAACTGCAAACTCATGAGAGATGCTTTTGGAACGGTTTGGACCAGTTTATAAGAAGCCATAAATGACATCATGAGGACAGAGGTGAGAGATCTGGTGAACTGGTGGAAAATGAACTGACTTGGGAAGAAAGCCATTTTACATAATCCACTTTGACGAATGACAGGGCCATATAAATGGGGACAATGACAGAAATTCATGCCCAATCAGTTATTGTGATAATAATATTTAGTTAGTATTTACTCTGTGCGGGAGCAATTCTGTGTTTCAGAGCAAAATCTATTTTTTAAATATAATTCTCATAATAACCATAAAAAAACTCTTATTTCCCCACTTTATGTAGGTAAGGGAACAGAGGTTCAAAGAATTTAAGCAATCCATCCAAGCACCAAGCTCCCAGCTATTAAGTGGTCCTGCCAGGATTTCACACTAGGCTGTCTGGCTCCTCCATGCTCTGCTGCCTAATGGGATGTGGTGACCTGACCCCCTTCTCACCTTTTCTCTCTGAGGCACCCCAACCACTTCTCTCTTAGCTGATTCTTCTCTACCCAGGCTAGCATCCTTGCTGTTTCTGAACAAACACTTTCCCCACTCAGCTATTGCTCCTTGTAATTCTCATACCTGAGATACTCCTTCCTGGAAACCACATGACTTCCCTTCTCTTTCTTCAGGGGCCTTCCTGAGCATCTTGTGAGTAAGATGTTCCTTGACTTCCCATGCAAAATAGCTTCCCTGCGCTCATCACATTGTCACTGTAGATTTCATCCAACCTGACACACTATTTATTCAATTATTTGTTGACTGTCTCCCCAAGTCCCAGTAGAATAAAGGGCTTTAAAAATAGCAGGTTGCCCGTTTTTCACTCTAGGGCCTATGTGAATGTCAACGACAAAGGGGATATTTAGGAAATATTTGTTGAAGAGATGAACAAGGAGAACTAATAAAACTTCCTGTTGAAAACTTGATTTAAGGATACGTCTTGAACCCAGCAAAAGTATTATATATCCCCCTCTAGACAGTTCCAAAATGGCATAGATCACATCTTCCAGCTTTATATAATGCCTGCACAGTGCTATAGTAGAATTATATATTCTAGCAATATAACCAATGAATCAAAATATGTAATACATGTGCACCCAGCATGGTAGGTATACCACAGTAGGTATGTACATAAACTTTGGCTGCACCTGTCTCAGATGGAACCTTCTTCAAGGTTTTTCCTTCTCTTGTGTGTTAACAGTTTTGAGTTTGGTGTTCCTGACTAATTCACTGTCTGGGCTCATGAGGTATTCATCTATTTCTTGAATGGGTCTCTTTTTCTCCTGTCTCAAAGTGGTTTGTGTCTATACCGTTTATTGGCTTTCCTTAGTTATTATTTTAACATTAATTTTTTTGTGCATTTGTATCTTTCCTGGCCAACTTGATGTTTTCATGATCTGTAGCACTCTTAAGATGTCCATGTATCTTTGACAAGAGTATGTCCATGAATAAAAGAAATAAATGAGTTCAAAGGTGAATAGGTTTTGATGATAGGAAGGGTTAACGAAGGTAAAGCATCTCTGTATAATGATCAAATAGATGGAGCGAGTCCCCAAGGATTTAATTACCTGAAGTGGGACTAACTTACCAGACCCCTTACTGCGAACTCCAAAAGTCCTTTGGGCCAGAGGAGGTGATGAAATGTGTAAGGAGAAAGTAACTAAGGGAAATCTTTAAGATTTTCCTAAGAGTAAGTGTGATTATTCCTCATTTGACTAGCTTTCACTGAGGAAAAAAAAATTTAGACAAAATATCTCAAATATAAAATCACATAGACTGCTATATGGAAATTACTTATTAATGAGCATCATTTATTGTGTTTACATAGATTCTAATGTTGCCCTGAATGCATCCCCCCTCCCCCATATTCCCCTCAACATCTCCCTTGCCCCCCTCCCCATAGCGCCCTCCCCCCTTCCCTTCAGGCTTATCCCATCCTATCATCCCCTTTCCCTCTGTCCTCTTTTCCTCCGGTCCCTTAAAACAATCCTCTGTCTCAATTCTGTTCCTCAGTTCTCATTATTCCTTGGATTCCTCAAATGAGTGAGGTCACATGATATTTTTCTTTTTCTGCCTGGCTTATTTCACTTAACATAATAGTTTCCAGTTCCATCCATGTTGTCGCAAAAGGTAAGATTTCCTTCTTTTCCATGACCCCATAATATTCCATTGTGTATATGTACCACAAATTTGTAATCCACTTGTCCGCTGATGGACATTAGGCTGTTTCCAGATCTTCGCTATTGTGATCAATGCTGCCAAAAACATGGGGGTGCATTTCTCCTTTTGAAACGGTGCTATGGTGTTCTTGGGATATATTCCTAAGAGTAGGAGGCTGGGTCAGAAGGCAGTTGGATTTTTAATTTTTTGAGGAATCTCCACACTGTTTTTTACAGAGGCTGCTCCAGTCTGCATTCCCACCAGCAGTGCAGGAGGGTTCCCTTTTCTCCACATCCTTGCCAGCACTTATTCGGTGTTGTTTTGTTGAATGAGCATCATTCTTACTGGTGTGAGGTGGTATCTCGTTGTGGTTTTAATTTGTATTTCTCTAATGATTAGTGATGTTGAACATTTTTTCATCTGTCTACTGGCCATCTGTATGTCCTCTTTGGAGAAGTGTCTATTCATTTCTTTCACCCATGTATTGATTGGATTGTTAATCTTCCTGGTGTTGAGGTTTTTTTTTTTGTTTGTTTGTTTTTTTGTATTTTTCTGAAGTTGGAAATGGGGAGGCAGTCAGACAGACTCCCGCATGCGCCCGACCGGGATCCACCCGGCATGCCCACCAGGGGGCAATGCTTTGCCCATCGGGGGCATTGCTCTGTTGTGACCAGAGCCATTCTAGCGTCTGAAGCGGAGGCCACAGAGCCATCATCAGCACCCGGGCCAACTTTGTTCCAATGGAGCCTTGGCTGCGGGAGGGGAAGAGAGAGACAGAGAGGAAGGAGAGAGGGAGGAGTGGAGAAGCAGATGGGCGCTTCTCCTGTGTGCCCTGGCCGGGAATCGAACCCCGGACTCCTGCACACCAGGCCAACGCTCTACCACTGAGCCAACCTGCCAGGGCCTACTGGTGTTGAGTTTTACAAGTTCTTTATAAATTTTGGTTATAAACCCCTTATCAGACATATTGTCGAATATGTTCTCCCATTGTGTAGTTTGTCTTTTTATTCTGTTCTTATAGTCTTTAGCTGTGCAAAAGCTTTTTAGTTTGATAGAGTCCCATTTGTTTATCCTGTCTTTTATTTCACTTTCCTGTGGAGATAAATCAGTAAATATATTGCTGCGAGAGATGTCAGAGAGCTTACTGCCTACGTTTTCTTCTAAGATACTTATGGTTTCATGGCTTACATTTAAGTCTTTTATCCATTTTGAGTTTATTTTTGTGAATGGTGTAAGTTGGTGGTCTAGTTTCCTTTTTTGCAGGTAGCTGTCCAATTTTCCCAACACCATTTGTTGAAGAGGCTGTCTTTACTCCAATGTATGCTCTTACCTCCTTTGTCAAATATCTGTTGTCCATAAAAGTGTGGGTTTATTTCTGGGTTCTCAGTTCTGTTCCATTGATCTATAGCCTGTTTTTATGCCAGTACCAGGCTGTTTTGAGTGCAATGACCTTGTAGTATAACTTGATATCAGGAAGTGTGATGCCACCCACTTTATTCTTCCTTTTCAAGATTGCTGAGGCTATTCATGTCCTCTTTTTTGGTTCCATATAAATTTTTGGAATATGTGTTCTATATCTTTGAAGTATGTCATTGGTATTTTAATTGGTATTGAATTGAATTTATAAATTGCTTTGGGTAATATAGACATTTTAATGATGTTTATTTTTCCTAACTATGAGTATGATATATGCTTCCACTTGTTTGTATCATCCTTGATTTCTTTTATCAATGTTTTATAATTTTCCGAGTACAAGTCTTTAATCTCCTTGATTAAATTTACTCCTAGGTACTTTATTTTTTTGGTTGCAATAGTGAAGGAGATTGTTTCCTTAATTTCTCTTTCTTTCATTGTTGGTATATAAAAATGTCTCTGATTTATGAGTATTAATTTTATATCCTGCCACCGTGCTGAACTTATTTATCAGGTCCAGTAGTTTTTTGACTGAGATTTTGGGGTTTTCTGTATATAATATCATATCATCTGCAAATAATGATAGTTTTACTTCTTTTCCAATTTGAATGCCTTTTATTCCTTCTTCTTGTCTGATTGCTGTGGCTAGGACTTCCAGGACTATGTTGAATAAGAGTAGTGAAAGGGGGCACCCCTGCTTTGTTCCTGATCTTAAGAGGGTTGCTTTTAATTTTTGCCCATTGAGTAGGATGTTGGCTTTGGGTTTGTCATGATGGCCTTTATCATGTTGAGGTATGTGCCCTGTATTCCCACTTTGCGGAGAGTTTTGATCATGAACGGGTACTGGATTTTAGCAAATACTTTTTCTACATCTATTGAAATTATCATGTGGTTTTTCTCCTTCCTTTTGTTTATGTGATAAATCACATTGATTGATTTACAAATATTAAATCAGCCTTGCCTCCTGAGAATAAATCCCACTTGATCATGGTGTATCATTATTTTCATATATTGGTGGATCCGATTTGCTAATATTTTGTTGAGGATTTCAGCATCTAAATTCATCAGGGATATTGGCCTAAAATTTTCTTTCTTTGTGTTGTTTTTGCCTGGTTTTAGAATCAGAATAATGCTTGCCTCGTAAAAGGAACTTGGAAGTCTTCCTTTCTCCTGAAGTTTTTGAAATAGCTTGAGAAGGATAGGAGTTAGTTCTCCTTTGAATATTTGGTAGAATTCACTTGTGAAGACATCTGGCCCCGGGCTTTTGTTTGTTGGGAGTTTTTTGATAACTGTTTTGATCTCATTTGTTGTAATTGGTCTGTTTAGGTTTTCTGATTCTTCCAGATTGATTTTTTTTTACTTTTTTTTATTATTAAATTTAATGCAGTGACATTGATAAATCAGGGTACATATGTTGAGAGAAAACATCTCCAGATTATTTTGACATTTGATTGTGCTGTATACCCTTCACCCAAAGTCAAATTGTCTTCTGTCACCTTCTATCTGGTTTTCTTTGTGCCCCTCCCCTCCCCCTCTCTCCTTCCTCACCCCATCCCCCCTTCCCCCACCCCCACCCCTGTTGCCATCACATTCTTGTTCATGTCTCTGAGTCTCATTTTTATGTCCCATCTATATATGGATTCATATAGTTCTTTGGGAATGCAGACTAGTGCAGCCGCTGTGAAAAACAGTATGGAGATTCCTCAAAAAACTGAAAATCAAACTGCCTTTTGACCCAGCTATCCCACTTTTAGGAATATACCCCAAGAACACCATAGAACGGCTCCAAAAGGAGAAATGCACCCCTATGTTTGTGGCAGCATTGTTCACAATAGTGAAGATCTGGAAACAGCCCAAGTGTCCATCAGAGGACGAGTGGATTAAAAATCTTTGGTACAAATATACTATGGAATACTACTCAGCCATAAGAAATGATGACATCGGATCATTTACAATAACATGGATGGACCTTGATAACATTATACGGAGTGAAATAAGTAAATCTTCCAGATTGATTTTTTAAAAGATTATATGTTTTAAGAAATTTGTCCATTTCATCTAGGTTGTCTAATTTTTTGGCATATAATTCTTCATAGTATTTTCTTACAATCCTTTGTATTTCTGTTGTGTCAGTTGTTATTTCTCCATTCTCATTTCTAATTTTATTTATTTGAGTCCTCTCTTTTTTTCTTGGTGAGTCTGGCTAAATGTTCATCGATCTTGTTTACCCTTTTAAAGAACCAGCTCCTGGTTTCATTGATCCTCTGTATTGTTTCTTTAGCCTCTATGTCATTTATTTCTGCTCTGATCTTTATTATTTCCTTCCTTCTGCTACCTCTGGGCTTTACTTGCTGTTCTTTTTCTAGATCTTTTAGATGCATGGTTAAGTTGTTTATTTGAGCTTTTTCTAGCTTCTTAAGGTTTGCCTGTAATGCTATGAACTTACCTCTCAATACTGCTTTTGCTTTGTCCCATAAATTTTGAGTTGTTGTATGCTCATTATCATTCATTTCTAGGATTTTTAAAATTTCTTCTTTGAACTCATTGTTAACCCATTCATTATTTAATAACATGCTATTTAGTTTCCAAGTGTTTGAGTATTTTTTCAGTTTTTCTGTTGTGGTTGATTCTAGTTTCATGCCATTGTGATCAGAGAAAATGCTTGATATGATTTCAGTCTTCTTAAATTTGTTGAGACCGCTTTTGTGCCCTAACATGTTGTCTATTCTAGAGAATGTACCATGAACACTTGAAAAAAATGTATGTTCTGTTGCTTTAGGGTGAAAGATTCTGAAGATATCTATTAAATTCAGTTGATCTATTGTGTCCTTTAAGTCTGCTGTTTCTTTGTTAATTTTCTTTCTTGAGGATCTATCTAGTGATGTTAGTGGGATATTGAAATCCCCTACTATTATAGTGTTGCTATTGATTTTGCCCTTTATATCCATCAAAGTCTGCTTTATATATTTAGGTGCTCCTATATTAGGTGTGTAGATATTTATCATGTTTATATCTTCCTGTTGAATTGCTCCCTTTATCATTATGTAGTGATTTTCTTTATCTTTTACTGTAGCCTTTGTTTTAAAGTCCATTTTGTCTGATATAAATATTGCTACCCCAGCTTTTTTTTATTTCTTTTTGCATGAAATATTTTTTTCCATTCTTTTACCTTCAGTCTATGTGCATCTTTTGTTTTGAGGTGTGTCTCTTGTAGACAGCATATGTATGGGTCCTGTTTTCTTTCTTTCTTTTTTTAAATAAATTTTTATTTTAATGGGGTGACATCAATAAATAAGGGTACATATATTCAAAGAAAACATGTCCAGGTTATCTTGTCATTCAATTATGTTGCATACCCATCACCCAAAATCAGATCATCCTCCGTCACCTTCTATCTAGTTTTCTTTGTGCCCCTCCCCCTCCCCCTCCCCCTCTCCCTCCTTCCCTCCCCCTGCCCCCTGTAACCATCACACTCTTGTCCATGTCTCTTAGTCTCGTTTTTATGTCCCATCAATGTGTGGAATCCTGCAGTTCTTGTTTTTTTTCTGATTTACTTATTTCACTCTGTATAATGTTATCAAGGTCCCACCATTTTGTTGTAAGTGATCCAATGTCATCATTTCTTATGGCTGAATAGTATACCATGGTGTATATGTGCCACATCTTCTTTATCTAGTCTTCTATTTTTTTTTATAGTGATTAAAGCTTTTAAGCAAACTCTTGGCCAATACAGCAAGAATCCATAAAAGAATAGTGTCCTTAACAAGTTCACCAAGTCCAAGTTGGCCCCAACACCATGCCAAGTCCCTGATAAATGCAACCCAACCCCAGTTCAGTCCATTAGGAGCTGTCCCAAGGAGCAGGAGTCCAGGAAAAGTCTGCATTGGAAGTGTTGTCACAATTCTATACTTTACAGCTCATGTCCAAGTCCCAATAACCGCTGCTTCTAGCTGGTAATGATTCAGGTAGACTGGAAAAGCCATCTGCAGCATGTGTGGAGATGGAGCTTTTGTTCTCCTCTGCCTTGAGAGATGAGACCAGGTTGCTTTTCCCTGGAGCTCTGCAGCTGTGGCTTGGTAAAGAGAACCTTGGGATACACTAAGCTGGGTGGCAAAGGTAGATTCATAATATAAGTTGGAAAAGGGGGGAAAGAGAGCTCTAAATTAGGAGTAGGTCCCAGCCTGAAATATGAGTAGGGCATTGAGGTAGGAGGAATAAAGAAAACACTATATATTAAACAAAGCAGCAGAAAATAGGACTATCAACACCCACAACAGAGATCTTCGAGGGAAGAATAAAAAACCTGACTATTGGCCCTGGCCGGTTGGTTCAGCGGTAGAGCATCGGCCTGGTGTGTGGGGGACCCAGGTTTGATTCCCGGCCAGGGCACATAGGAGAAGCACCCATTTGCTTCTCCACCTCCCCCCCTCCTTCCTCTCTCTCTCTCTTCCCCTCCTGCAGCCAAGGCTCCATTGGAGCAAAGATGGCTTGGACGCTGGGGATGGCTCCTTGGCCTCTGCCCCAGGCGCTAGAGTGGCTCTGGTCGTGGCAGAGCGATGCCCCAAAGGGGCAGAGCATCGCCCCCTGGTGGGCAAAGCGTCGCCCCTGGTGGGCGTGCCGGGTGGATCCCGGTCGGGCGCATGCGGGAGTCTGTCTGACTGTCTCTCTCCGTTTCCAGCTTCAGAAAAATACAAAAACAAACAAACAAACAAACAAAAAACCTGACTATTCAGGCAAGACATAGTTAAGTGGCCCTTGTGCAAATGAGATCAGTTTACCTGCTTCTTGGAAGAAATACCCTAGGCTTGTCCACAGTGTCTTAGATGGGGCCGATGGCCCTGGGCACCTTCAGCCTTCAGTGACAAACCCCAGCATTTTGGGCAAGGTTAGGTCATAGGTGGCTGGAGCAGGGCTGGAAGAGACTGAACTCTCCCTTAGAGGAGCAAGGGGGAAGCCTGCCTTCAAGTGGCCCTGTTTCCTCAGAGCAGAGTCATGTAAGTCTGGCAGGCTTTATTTCAATGTGGGTCCTGTTTTCTTATCCATGTAGCTACCCTATGTCTTTTGATTAGATCATTTAATCCATTTACATTTAAGGTTATTATTGATATGTAGTTGTTTCTTGCCATTTTCTTAATTTTTAATTTTTTTACAGGGACAGAGAAAGAGTCAGATAGAGGGATAGATAGGGACAGACAGACAGGAATGGAGAGAGATGAGAAGCATCAATCATCAGTTTTTTGTTGCTACACCTTAGTTGTTCATTGATTGCTTTCTCATATGTGCCTTGACCGTGGGCTCTTCAGCAGACTGAGTAACCCCCCTCTCGAGCCAGTGACCTTGGGTCCATGCTAATGAGCTTTTTGCTCAAGCTTCTTGCCATTTTTTTTAAAGCTGTATTCCTCTTTTGCTATATTCTTTTCCCACTTTGATCTGTTTACAACAGGCCTCTTAATATTTCTTGCAGCATTGGTTTGGTTGTAATGAATTCCTTGAGGTTTTTGGGGGGTGTTTTTTTTTTTTGTCTAGGAAGCTTTTTATTTTTCCTTCAATTTTAAACAATAGCCTTGCTGGATAAAGAAGTCTTGGTTGTAGGTTCTTGTTCTGCATTACTTTCTTGCCGTTCCCTTCTAGCCTCAAGTGTTTCTGTTGAGTAGTCGGATGTCATCCTTATGGGGGCTCCTTTGTAGGTGATAGCCTTTTTTTTCTCTATCAGCTTTTAATATTTTCTCTTTATCACTTAGCTTTGGTATTTTAATTATGATATGTCTTGGTGTAGATTTCTTTGGGTTTTTCTTTAATGGAATTCTCTGTGCTTCTTGAACTTGTGTGACTTTTTCCTACATTAATTTAGGAAAGTTTTCGGCTATGATTTGATTGAACAAAGTCTCTTCCCTTGTTCTTTCTCTTCTTCTTCAGAAACCCCTATGATGCAGATGTTATTTCTCTTCATGTTGTCACAGAGCTCTCTTAGAGTTTCCTCAGACTTTGAGTCTTTTCTTTTTGCTGCTCTGCTTCTGTGACTCTGTTTATCTTGTCCTCTAAATCGCTGATTTGATCCTCAGCTTCATTCATCTTGCTTTTAATTCCTTCCATAGTAGTCTTCATTTCTGATATTGTATTTGTCATTTCTGACTGATTCTTTTTATTATTTCAATGTTTTTTGTTTGTTTGTTTGTTTTTTATATTTGCTATCTCTTTATTTAGGTGCTGTTATGTCCATCTATTGCTGTTCTAAGATTTTTGAGTATCCTAACAATCATTATTTTAAACTCTGCATCTGGTAATTTGTTTATATCTGACTCATTCAAGTCCTTTTCTGGGGATTTCTCTTGATTCATTTGGGTTACATTTCTCTGCCTTCCCATCCTGTCTGTGTATAAGAAGGGTGTGGCCACTGGAGTCCAAAGGGTGTGGCCTCTGTGTTCCCTAGGTGTGGTCTGTCTGTAGACTTGCCACCCCCTCTGCTGCTGCCTTGGGCATGGGTATGGGTGTTGCCAGCTCCGGCCTATTGCGGCTTTGGTTTCCACCTCTCCTCCATGGAAGGGGCTAGGTTCAGGTGCCCGGTCTACAAGCCTCTGCCACCTCAGCCTACAGCCCCATGGGTGCCGCAAGCCTCTGGACCACAGGTGGGGCTGTGCACCTATGCTCAGCCCCGGGTCTACTGTTCCCCGGCTTTCACCCCGCCCCCATGGGCGGAGCTGTGCTTGGGTGCCAGCTGTAATTCCCACTTCACAGGCTGGGCAGGGCTACATGCCCACACTCAGCCACAGTTTTCTGCAGTTCCCAGACTTTGGCTTTTCCCTTGTGGGTGGGATTACAGGCAGCCCGCAGCCAGCCAGACCACTTTTGTGCACTGTTTCTGCCTCCACCAGGCAAGACTGAGCTCACGCCAGGCCTCAGTCATGGCCACACGGATTTCGTCCCTGCTGAGGGACCACGCTTCCGCCTCCCGCCACTGCCTGCTCTCCGGCAAGCCCTCAGCAGTGTGGGCGGGGTCGCTGCTGCTCAGACCTCAGCACTCAATACTGTATTCCTGAAGGCTCCTTCCTTCAAAGCAACTCTGTTCTGAGTGCCGCGGGAGCGCTTATTTGGCTGGTGTCCTGCTTCCCTTTGGTTCTAGGGGGAATATTCACTTTAGATTTGGGGAGTGACTCATCCCAGGGGTTAGTGTCACTGACCCTCAAAGTGTTCCTCCCTGTGCCTCCTAATTACATTCTCTTCCTGCTACTCTGGTCCTCTCAACTCTCCCCGTCCCCCAGAGTCCTGGGTTAGTGGTTGTGAGAAAGGTTTTCTGTGCAGTCCCTTTAAAAAGAATCCTGGGTCTGAGAAATCTGTTTCTTTCTCACAAACAGTATTCTGACTTGTTTCGCAGCTAAACACTGTCCATACACTTCTTCTAGGCTCTGGGGCTGCAGGCTGGGGCTTTGGTCCTGGGGCCCAGGACCCTCCCCTATCCGCTAAGTTCACTTCCTGCCACGCAAGTCTCTCCAGGCTGCCCTTAGGTCCTGGGAACTGGGCAGCCCTCTCCGTGTTTCCGCTTTCCCTACTAGTCTCAATGTGGCTTCTTCAGTGTTCCTTGGTTAAAGCATCCTCTTAGTTTAGTCCAAAGTTGGTTTTTCCAGATGATGGTTCTTAAAATTAAGTTGTAATCCACTTTGGTTCTGGGAGGTGGAAGTTGGTACGTCTGCCTACTCCAGCGCCATCTTGCCACCACTTGTGCATCATTTAGATAGCATGTCTTTCAATGTCTGAAATTGTGATTGCTTTTCTATTCATGATACATAACACTAAGGAGTGGACACCATGTTCACAATATTTAATTGCCTTAAGTAATGCTTCTTCATCTCTCATGGATATGCCCCTCTTATATAGTCTACAGGAGGGAATTACTGTAGATCCTGAGAAGCTCAGAAAAGGAGAGATGAGTATTCACTTTTGCTGATGAGAAAAGAGTCACAGTGTGGTTTGGTCATATGCCCAAAGCATGTTGCCAGGGGTGTCCATGCTAGTTAGTGTGCGTGAAGTATCACTCACTTGACAGATGACACATTGCCTCTAAATGCTATAGAGTTCTGTAAAAAATGCTCAGTAAATCACAAACGTCATGCGTGTGACAAACTAGAATGAACATAAGCAGCTCACCAAAGATGAGTGATTCGGTGTGTTTATGTAATTGCTAACAGTCTGATCAGTTGGAGCAACTCTACCTAGACAGAGTGCCAGATACAATGTGAAAGCGACCAGAGCAGGTGTTTAAAACGAGCACTTTGTGTTCGATCCAAAGTGTACATCATGTGTTCAGAGTTCTCTTTCTGACTTCTAAAAATTTATTTCCCTCTCTCCCAATTGTTCTTGCCCCACTGTGGCAAACGCTGGCAGCCTGGGGCCGTTATCTAGTTTATTTGTCTCTAGAGAGGAGCATTCTCACCCAAAGCAGACATCTGTTTGCTCTTAGCACTGTTGTTGTTTTTTTTTTTTTCTGGGCTCGCCAACTTTTTCAGTTTAAATGCGGCATTTAAAACATCCTTTCAGTATGACAACCTAAGTTGGCAAGTGATAAAATACAATACTCTAAGCAAAGCTGGGCAGAAAATAACTCTTGAGAACAAGAAAGCAGGTCAGAATGGCACGGATTACAAGTCCCACTCAGGAAGAAAGTGGATCTGTTCTTTGTTTTGTTTAATAAATATCTGTGCAACAGGATTAATTATAAGTTGGAAAAAAAAGTGTTAAAGAGGGAATTCCTGATACTAAAAAAAGAATAACAGTGTTTGTTGATTTAATGTAATTTGTCATAAGAACAATAGCCTCTGAAGGTAGAATATTAAGCAAACGCTAATGAATTTTTTAAAGTGAACTTAGTTAAATTTTTATATTAAACACTATAATTATTTTGAAAATTTATACTTTCCTAAATTAAACAAAAATTAACATAAAGCCAACAAAGATACACACACTTACATGCGTTTTACCAAATTCCTAATGTGTATTTAACAATTAATTTGGGGGAATAACAATGACAACAAGAAAAAATGGGCCATCTGGGATTTACTTTTCTAGATGATAAATATCTCTAACATAAAATCATGTGTCTCCGTAAACAGAAGTCATAGACACGTATATTTGATCGGTGCCCTGGGGATCGGCTAGAACAAATTTGCTCTCTTCAGTCCCCACAGCTCCTATGAGAAATGGCATATTGTCCTCATCTAGATGTGGACTCAGTGGTTTGGTAAAAACTTCATGTCCCCACAAGCTCAAAGAGGGGACATTGGAAGTCTCATGATGGCAACCTATTTTCAAATATTCTGAAGGGTGAAATAATGCTTATTTTGCTACTACTTTTTTTTTTTTGTATTTTTCTGAAGCTGGAAACGGGGAGAGACAGTCAGACAGACTCCCGCATGCTCCCGACCAGGATCCACCCAGCTCACCCACCAGGGGCGACGCTCTGCCCCTCCGGGGCATCGCTCTGTTGCGACCAGAGCCGCTCTAGCACCTGAGGCAGAGGCCAAGGAGCCATCCCCAGGCCCAGGCCATCTTTGCTCCAATGGAGCCTTGGCTGCAGGAGGGGAAGAGAGAGACAGAGAGGAAGGAGAGGGGGAGGGGTGGAGAAGCAGATGGGCGCTTCTCCTATGTGCCCTGGCCGGGAATCGAACCCGGGACTTCTGAACGCCAGGCCGACGCTCTACCACTGAGCCAACTGGCCAGGGCCTTGCCGCTACTTTTTAGTTTAAGAACTTCAGAGCTTCAAGCTACACAATTAGTGTGTGAGTGCAAGAGAGAGAAAGAGAGAAATGGGGAATGCATTTAAAGTAACAAATGAAACCCTTCCTTTCTAGAATAATACAGCCATCAAAGCAGAAAATGTCCTTAGCACCACTTTCAGGCAAGCTCCAAACGAGAAAGACTTCCAGTGAGAAGGAAGCCTGGATGCACAAGGCGAGCAGGGGCCTGCAGAACTGAAAAGGGTTTATTTAGGAAGGAAATGGGGAAAGACCGCAAGTGGATTGTTTATTTCCATTGTGCTTGGGAAAGAATTAAGAGTCGGAATTCCAAATACCATCGGAAATGACTGCCTTGAGAGTAGCAATGCATAAGGAAAAGGCCTAAATATCTAAAAATTAAAACCCATTGTCAGGTGCGTAACAGTAAACAAAGAGGTTAAAAAATGACCGTACTTTTCAAAGAGCTGACTCTGCTATGATCATTGAATTAGATTACTCACTTTTAAACTACAATTGTCTGATGTTGCAGGAACTGACCGTTTACTTATAAAAAGAATCCACCACATATAAGAGAGAAGCAATGTCCTCTGGACAAGCTTGCATGTGATCTTCATGTTTCCTAAGGATAGATATATGATCATTTGAGCATTGCACTATTCTTGGAGTTCTTTAGTACTTTAATTAAACAAACAAAAAAACAACAACAACAACAAAAAAAGCTCTCAATTTCCACAGGTCATAGCTTTCTCCAGGCCTTCAATTTTGAGGAGTATGTATCATATTTGCACCACAGTAGTCTCCCTGGTCACTAGTGGGCTCTTTTTGAGATAGGATATCTTCTATCTTCTCTAATGTAACTTAAAAGCCTCCTAAGAGACACATAGCAGGTTCACAATCAGGGCAAGGTTACTGAAGTGTTAATGTACCAGTTTAATGCTGCCAACCCTTCCCTCACCTCAAACCATCTTCACCTGCTACTGACTCACAGGACTCTTCCCACTTCCCCTTCTTAGGGGCAAAATGCATATCTTTGAGCAATTAGAAATGAATGGCCTATTTAAAACGAAGCTGCTTTTTTGAGGTAACGTGGCAAGGGTCAACTTCAGTTTCTTTTATAACCAGTTATTCAATCAAAAGTATAAAGCAGGCTTTTAAAGCTCACCCAGTTTGAGCTTTCAAAAACAAAGCAACAAGGACATTTAAAATATCCATACCAGAGAGGAGAAAGTGCTGCAGAACTGAGGGGCTAGGACAGAAGACAGACTTTCCAGACTGTACAGTTTCACTTTGAACGGCATGTGCTGGCCTTCTAACCAGGCAGAGAGAAATAGAAAAGGTTAACGGTATCCTTCTGCCTTGAAGCAGCAAGATCTGAAAAGAGGTATACTTTTTTTTTATTTTTTTGTATTTTTCTGAAGTTGGAGACGGGGAGAGACAGTCAGACAGACTCCCGCATGCGCCCGACCGGGATCCACCTGGCTTGCCCACCAGGGGCGACGCTCTGCCCACCAGGGGACGATGCTCTGCCCCTCCGGGGCGTCGCTCTGCTGCGACCAGAGCCACTCTAGCGCCTGGGGCAGAGGCCACAGAGCCATCCCCAGCGCCCGGGCCATCTTTGCTCCAATGGAGCCTCGGCTGCGGGAGGGGAAGAGAGAGACAGAGAAGGAAAGGGGGAGGGTGTGGAGAAGCAAATGGGCGCTTCTCCTATGGGCCCTGGTCAGGAATCGAACCCGGGTCCCCCACACGCCACGCCGACGCTCTACCGCTGAGCCAACTGGCCAGGGCCAAGAGGTATACTTTTTAAAGGACTCGTACAATTAAAGAAGGGTAGGATTTATAAAAAGGGGCCCCGTTTGTCAGATGTGGTATTTTTAAACAATTGTTAGGAAAAGTTAATTTCTGATACTAACAGAGTTTCTTGATAATTATTTGTCAAAGCATGTTAAATTATTACCCTAAATGGCTCTTACATTTCTCTAACAAGTCTGATTATAGATTGGATAGTCATCTGAATATGAGAATATTAATTCACTTCAGTAGGAAACAAAACTGGAATTTTCACATCTTTATAGCAAAAATGCCAAAGTTAAATAATGTCATAGATTCTTGATTATAAGTCAAAGTTAAAGTGAATCAAAATGGACAATATTCACATCAATATCCTCATGTAATTGAATGTCTGATAAACAAAACCCTAATGTTTCTAACTTGGAGAATATATGCTTTTAAAAAAACACCCATCAAAGTCAACAATTAGGTTTTCCAGTAAAATAACTTTAGTCAACATTATGTTGAGGTTTTATTTTTATTTGGCTTAAGTTCCTTCCGATCAGTAACAGCAAAAGAAATCTAACACAGAGAGGCTAGGTTACAAATTAAAATGTTAACTAATATATATATATATATATATATATATATATATATATATATAACTTTTTTAAGTACAACTGATTTCTAGCTGAAGCCACATTTCAAAATTTGATCCCTTTAAAAAATTGCCTTCTTTAGCACTAATTGTAAACATTAGGACAATAAAGAATGGGTAAAAAAAAATCAGTTTTCCATCAGAAAACTACTTTTTTTTTAAAATTTATTTTATTATTCATTTTAGATAGGGGAGAGAGGGAGAGAGAGGGAGAGAGAGAAGGAGCAGGAAGCATCAACTCCCATATGTGCCTTGACCAGGCAAGCCCAGGGTTTCGAACCGGCGACCTCAGCATTTCCAGGTCGATGCTTTATCCACTGCGCTACCACAGGTCAGGCCCTACTTTTTTTTTTAATGGGAGATTTATTCTTTATTGGGAAAATAAACTTTGTTAATTGAAGAGTTGGTTCTTGCCATAACTGGTGAATATCACACTGATACCAGGAAACCCTCTCTGTGATGATAATCAGTCCCTGTGTGAACCCTGCTGAGCCAAATAATTTAGCAGTTAGTACTCCTCATCTTCACCAGGAAAGAACCAGGAATGGGCAAACGGGAGAATCAGAGCACACTTTCTTCCATGATGAGTGCATATCAAATTTAAAATGAGATTCATCCTCCTGACTTTATTTTTGATATTTATTTTTTAATTGAATTTATTGTCATCTGAACAGTGAGTTCACGTCTGCAACTCACTGCAAACCATCTGCACGCTGCATCGTGTGCCCAGGCCCCGAGCGGTCTCTTTCACCCCCGCCTTTGCTCAACGCCACCGACGCCTGCGCCCCCTTCCCTCTGGCTGTCACCACACCGTTGTCTGTGTCCACGTGTTCCCTTGGAAACGCAACGCATGTTCCTGTTTATTGAGTTCTCATTTTTAACAAACATTTTTCGTTTCAAAGTAGCAAGTGAATGCATAGTTCAAATTTTCTAATTCCTTCGGAGACTGTAACATTTTAACCAATGTATATGACCAATGCTTTTTATATTTTAAAACCTCTACAATTTTAACAAAGTACTTTTCTAATTAAAATTGAAGTATTTTAAAGATTATTACTGAATTATTACTATTCTCCGGTCAATAGAACAACCTGTAGCAAAATTTGTGACCCAGTGATGGTCAGTATATTTATTGTCAGCTGATCTGACAATCATCCAAGAGTTAATTTAAATCCGGTCCAGTTAGACGTTGAAAGATAAAAAAAAAAGATAATCAAGCAAACTGTAAATGACATTGTTTAAAATTTTGAATTACATTTTTGTTATTGAGCCATTAAAAAGGTTAATTTTTTTTTTTTCTGGAGTTAGAAGCAGGAGGCAAACTCCCGCATATGCCCAACTGGGATCCACCCACCAGGGGGCGATGCTCTGCCCATCTGAGGTGTTGCTTCCCCCCCCCCCCCCACAGCATCTCCCTTCCCAGCGTCCCCCCCTCCCCCGATATTCTAGCGCCTGAGGCGGTGTTGCCCGGACCAACTTTGCTTCAATGGAGCCTCGGCTGGCTGCGGGAGGGAAAGAGAGAGACAGAGAGGAAGGAGAGGGGGAGGGGTGGAGAAGCAGATGGGTGCTTCTCCTGTGTGGCCTGACTGGGAATCAAACCTGGGACTTCTACATGCTGGGCCATCGCTCTACTGCTGAGCCTATTGGCCAGGGCTGGTTAAATACATTTTTTGCAGTGCTTTCTTTTTTTCATTTGTAGGCATGTACAACAGTAACAGTCTTTAGAGCTGGACATATTGCAAGTTTTAAAATTAATTTCTCTAAATTGCTGAAATTGACATTTAAGTACCCTTTTTTCATCATCCATGTATTTTTAATTTAAAAAAATTAATGATTGATTTTAGAGAAATAGGAAGAGAGAGACAGACAGACAGACAGACAGAAAGTATGTGAGAGGAACATCGATCTGTTTCTCTATGTGCCCTGACCAGGTATCGAACCAGCAACCTCTGCACTTCCAGATGATGCTCTAACCAACTGAGCTACTTGGGCAGGGCCATCCATTTTTTTTTTTTTTTTTTAATTAATGTCTTAAGGAACTCTAACATGTGCATTGGAATCCAAGAGTATATGATTTGGTCCTTGCCCTTGAGTATTTAACACTATTATATACAGAAGACCCACCACTGAACCTTGAACATGTCCTCTAAGACAGTGGTCCCCAACCCTCGGGCCACGGACCGGTACCGGTCCGTGGGCCATTTGGTACCAGTCTACAGAGAAAGAATAAATAACTTACATTATTTCCGTTTTATTTATATTTAAGTCTGAACGATGTTTTAGTTTTAAAAAATGGCCAGATTCCCTCTGTTACATCCGTCTAAGACTCACTCTTGACGCTTGTCTCGGTCATGTGATACATTTATCCGTCCCACCCTAAAGGCCGGTCGGTGAAAATATTTTCTGACATTAAACCGGTCCGTGGCCCAAAAAAAGGTTCAGGACCACTGCTCTGAGATCCATGAGCCAGAGAACTACGCATGTGGTGCGATTTCCATAACTTTGCACAGATCTTTGTTTTGAACACATCATTAAATATTTGTTGATTTAATTAATGAATGATGAGGAAGAGCTTTGCTTAGCAGAGGATTTGAAATGCCAACATGAGTATGCACTTGATATTTTGAGCAATAGGGAGCCATTATACCCAGTGAGTTTTAAAATAAACACGGTATATTTTAAAAATTGCTTGCTCTTTCAAGTGGCTTCCTAGGGCAAGGTGATAGTAATTTTTATTTCTTCCTCGCTGCCTTATTTAATTCTATGAGTTCTCCCTCCAGAATTCCTCCCAATACTATGCAGCATCCTCAATTCTATTCAGTTTTCTCCATTCTCATTCCCCTACTCTACTTTATGCCAATATCTCATCTAAGCAGGATAATACTATGCTGAAACCAGTGCTTGGATTTTAATTCTGGCTTGGTCATGAATTGCCCTATGACTTGAACATATTGCTGCACCTGAGTTTTCTCCTCTGCGAAAGGGAGCTAGTACCTACCATGAGGATTAAACGTGTTAGTAAGTGCAAAGCCCCTGGCGTAGTTCCTGGCTCATTGGAAACCGATATTAAGTGCCAGTGAGATTTTTAGCATGATTATTATTCTTATTGCTATTTCTACTGTTACTCAGCCATCTAACTAGTTTGACAACCCTAGTTTTGTTCTCTTCTAAGCCATTCTTTGTAATGCTGCCGTAGTAATCTTTCTAAAATACCCTGCCCCAAACCTTCTGAAGGTCCTAGCTCTCAAAATAAAGTGTAAACTCCTAAACATGATGACCAGGCCTTATTGCAGACACCCCCAGCCCTGTACCGCCAAGCCCTAAGCCCTGGCTGTTGGCCCCGATTCTATGCATACTGAATTTTTTTTTTTTTTTTTTAAACTGAAGCTGGAAACGGGGAGAGACAGTCAGACTCCCGCATGCGCCCGACCGGGATCCACCCGGCACGCCCACCAGGGGCAACGCTCTGCCCACCAGGGGGCGATGCTCTGCCCTTCCGGGGCATTGCTCTGCCGCTACCAGAGCCACTCTAGCACCTGGGGCAGAGGCCAAGGAGCCATCCCCAGCGCCCAGGCCATCTTTGCTCCAATGGAGCCTTGGCTGCGGGAGGGGAAGAGAGAGACAGAGAGGAAGGAGGCGGGGGGGCGGGGAGAAGCAAATGGGCGTCTCTCCTATGTGCCCTGGCCGGGAATCGAACCCGGGTCCACCGCACGCCAGGCCGACACTCTACCGCTGAGCCAACCGGCCAGGGCCCATACTGAAATTTTGTGACTCAAATGTGCCAGATCTCTGTTGCCTCTACGGCTATGAAGGCAGTTTCCTCTGACTTCAATATTCTTTCTCTCCCTGCCTCCTGCAGCTTTCACTCGTCTAACTCCTCACTCCCCTCATATTGAACATTGTTATCCCAGTCAGCCTTAGCCTACGTTGGGGTCTCTGCTTTGGCACACTCTTATAATTTCTTGCTAAATAGTCTGTCTCTCCCATTAGACTGTATGCTATTTGTAAAGATAATACTTCCTCAGTATTACTATTTGTAGGACCTACTTCCTCAGTATTACTATTTGTAGGACCTATCTCAGAATCTGGCACATAGTAAGTGTTCAAGATTACTTTTTGTATGAAAAAATGAGTGAATAACTTGGTGATTTTTCAAAGGCATCTAAGTCCATTCTTAGTCTACGTCATAAGTCCCTCTGTAGCCTGAGTTTCTGGAGCTCTATCTATTTTGATTTGTCCCTTAGAAATGAGAAATTATTTCTGTGTCCCTAAATAATGGTACATTATTTCATGCCTTTATGAATGGGCTTGTGCTGTTCTTGTTTTTTTTTTTTTTCTGCCTAAAATGTTCTTGTTCACTTGGTATATCAAAGTCCTATGCATCTATTAGTACACAGGCCAAGACTCCTGTGAAGCCCTCACTACAATTCCCCTCTATGGAGGTACAGACCCCTCTTCTGAGCTGTTATATGTGCATCTCAACTGAGCTGTGTGAGTCTTGAGGGAAAGAGTCAACCCTTATCCGAGCTCACAGAGTACCCGACACCTACCAGTATTGCCACCAGTAGAAGTTGAGTCAAAAGTCAAGTATCATAGATGCCAACAGAGGTGAAAAGAAACAGATACTGTTGAGTAGCCAGATGTGACGGAATAATCCAAAGATACAAGAATTTATCTGGAGAGTTGAATTATATAGAAAAAAAAACCCTTAATGTCAGATACAGGGGAATTAAGAGGAAAAAGACTATGTGAGAAGCAGGTAGAAGACATAATAGTCGTTTCTGTTAAGCATAGAACATCTGCCCCACAGTCATTGTTGCTTTATGGTTAACGTAGCAAGTCTAATATCCGATAACAATTCTCTGTTGTATGAAGACATTTTCTCCTTCCAGGCTCCCACCCACATTTGACAACTCCCATTAACATTGTTTTGAATATTGATGCGGGAGGACTGCGACCCACCATTTTAATTGGTCCTAACTGGTCAACGTACAATTTGATCATTTTCTCAGACACTGTGAACTTGATCTGATAGCATGGTTATTATGGAAGACAATCCTTAAAACTGAGCCCGTTGAAAAAAACTATGCTTACTTCATGAAAGCATGGCATTAGGCAAACAGTTCCAAATGTCAGTCACTATTTGTAATTTTAGAGAAATACAAATGACATTAAATGTGAAGCATTTAACCCCAAGTACCCTCCTCACACATCCCATTCACACATGTTTGGCAAATGTACCAGACTCAAAACCTTGACCCCGAGAATGTTGTAGAAGCATATGTATATGTTTTATTCAAAACCAGATACAGATGTATTGGGCAAGCTCTAAAGTTGATTCTGTAAACAGAACAAGTAGAAGAACAACACGGTGTGTAGATATTTGGTTAAGGTGATGGGCGCTGGAGTCAAATTTTTTGAGTTCAAAGCTCATTCTATCCCTTACTCCTTCCTGTAGGACTTTGGGCAGGTAACTGAATATTTTTTTCTCATTTGTACAACTGGAGAAAATAATAATACCAAATCAAAGATTAATTGTGACATTTAAATAAGATAATGCTTTGAACAGTGTCTAGCACATTGTGAACTGATTGTTATTATTAACTGTTACATTTATTTTTTATTCTGTGCTCGATGCTGAGCAACATATTCCAGGGGACACTCATTCAGCTTCACAGAGAGGCTGTATGTGAGTATTGTTAACCCTATTTTGTAAAAGAGGAGTCTAAGACTCAGAGAGGTTGTAAAATTTAGTTGAGATCACAGAGCTAATTAGTGTACAATCACATTTTAATTCCAGGGATCATAGACTCTCCTAAGCAACACTCTTTGCATATTTTCTGATGTTACAATTCAGAGTCCGACAGAAGGAGAGATGGAGGAAATGAACCTTTATTGAGAGCGTGTGACTTGCAGGCTTGTATGTTTTCCATTCATCTGTGGTGCTTTTCAACTTTAAATCAAAGTGCTTTGCTATCCTGGGAAAGGATTTAAGGGGGGAAAAACAGTCTACCATGCATGGTTTCTTTAAAATGGTCTTGAGTTCCCAAAAGAACTGACTGACCTTTGTGCAGAAGTTGAGATAATGCCCCTAGTTCAAAGTTAAACAACTTTATAAAAAGTCTTAAGTCTCAGGACCTTTGCACAGCAAACAGCTCTTAGGCCAGAGAACTCACTCTATTTCATGGGGCCATGAATGACGTACAGTCGGGAAGGGAAGAATAGTTATGAACTAGAATAAAGAAGGATAAAGCAATATCCAGAAGAGAGAGATAAGATGAAAAAATTTCTGGAAGGCCAGAGTCAAAGTAGAGCTTGTGAGATGTTAAACTATAACCTCTAGATTAATATTCAAGGAAGCACAGAAGTAAGCACTCCATTGAAGTTTTATGCTGACCATACTCTGTTCCTAAAGATAAGCTGATAAAACCAGTCCACCGGAGTCCCTGTGCTGACCCCCCAGCGGTGCCTCTGCGACGTTGGACAGTTTCGTGGCTCTGGTTCTCATGGCTGCTCACCGTGGATTTAAAGTCACTGGTTTCAGAAACTTAATATTTGATCCTCTCCCTTCTCCTCATACTAGAAAACTCACTTCATTCTCACTCTATTCCTCCTCTTTCCACCAACCAAGTTTGCTTTGATAACTTCCCGTGTTTCTACAGGATGGACCCTTAGTTTGTTCGTGTGCTTGTGTGTTCGCTCTTTTCTCTTCCTCATGGGTTGTCACAACCCTACCACCCCTGGCCACATATAAAGCCTGGAAGGTTGTGAACAAAGTCTTCAGTCCTTGGAAAGAGCTGGAGTTGCTTCATGCATCAGATGAGCAGGAAACAGACCCAGCTCAAACAAGTAGGAAAATAAATTGGAAGAGCGGCTGCCTAAGAGCTTGTCAATATCCAATCCATGCAAAATGCTTTATATCAATTTTCTGATTTCATTCTTACCTACCTTGAAATTGGAGCCCTTATTTCCCTGATTTCACATATGAAAAAACTGAAGTTTAGAAAGGCTAAGTTCAAGGTCAAAGAATCTACAGTGTTTGAAGTTGGAATAGAGGTAACTTTTCAGAGTCATGACCAGAGGGAGCCCATGCAAACCTGCTGTGGGACTGGCTACGTGTTCTTTATTTATCTGAATGCTGGTTACCTAGAGGCATTCACTCTGAAATTTCAAGCTTTACATAACTTATATGTATATTATATTATACTTCAGTAAATGTTTAATTTCTACAAACTCTAATAATAATTTAAAAAATAACGTGGTCATGCCTGACCAGGAGGTGGTGCAGTGGATAGAGCATTGGACTGGGATTCAGAGGACCCAGGTTCAAGACCCTGAGGTCGCCAGCTTGAGCGCGGGCTCATCTGGTTTGAGCAAAAAGCCCACCAGCTTGAACCCGAGGTCACTGGCTCCAGCAAGGGGTTACTCGGTCTACTGTAGCCCCGTGGTCAAGGCACATATGAGAAAGCAATCAATGAACAACTAAGGTGTTGCAACACACAATGAAAAACTAATGATTGATGCTTCTCATCTCTCTCCGTTCCTGTCTGTCTGTCCCTGTCTATCCCTCTCTCTGACTCATTCTCTGTCTCTGTAAAAAATAAATAAATAAAATTAAAAAAATAATAATAACGTCTTCATGATCTCAGTAGAAGAGCTGAAAAAGAACGTAGACCTTTCTGTCCCCAGAGCCCAAAGGTTTAAACTGAACACATTGCCCCTGTGTGATGGCCGCAGGGTACAGTGGATAATATGAGAGTGTGGCACCAAACCCCTCTGCATATGGGGGGCGGGGTTAGCTGTCTGCACAATCCCCTCAGGGAGATGGACTGGTTTCCTAATACAGTGTGGAGAAGTCAGGCAGACAGTCACTGCAGGGACCACGTTTCTGCTGGGTTTGGGGAAAGAGAATGTTGAAATGGAGACAGCCTCCACAGTTGCTACAATAGGAACCAAGACGTGGTTTCCAGGAGCTCAGAGACTGTCAAGGGGTAATGAACTGGCACCCAGAATTGGCTCTCCTCCATCCTAAATCTGGGTCCAGTATACTAAGTGGCACTATAGTTCTGTGATCCTGGGCTGGACAAAGTGGAAATGAGACTCTCATTTGGCTCTGGGTTAAGTTATTCCTTCCCTTTCTGTCCCTCCCCGACAAAAGAAAGAAGATTAAAAAAAAAAAGAAAGAAAGAAAAAGAAAAGGTAGAGGAAATATTCTCAGACAAAGCTAAAGTAGAAAAAAATAGATAAGAGAAGTTTCAAACCAAAAGGTTTGGTCAGAGGTGGAGACCCCGTACGGAACTATCAACCTGAAACCCCAGGAAACAACAGAGGGAGCAGGTTGTAGTCGCACAGGGGCAGAGTGGGGAGGATTTTTCCGAGGGGCTAGGGCTTTCTCCCTGGTGGCAGCCGGCCCTGCGGTCCCCTGATGGGGCCAGGCTCCGCACCATCTCACAGTCACCTTTCCCAAACTATTTGTGACTTATGCTTGTGCTGCTTGTCTTACAGGGGAAACATTGGTCACACACATGATGCTTTTTGCTTCCTAAAATTCCAGATATAATGCCTTTACTATTTATTTTATTTTATTTTTTTGTCCAACCCCAGTGACACAGAGCTCACTGGTTCCAGGAAAGCCTTTTACAGAGTCTCTGACCCCAGACACAGCTGTTTTCACCTTGCACATACAGGAAAATCATGGCAGCTCCCCTAGTCCCTTTCCCCTAAATGTGTTCCAAGTTTTATAGACAAATCACCTCCATATTTTGTCTGCTGAAATATTTATTTCAATGTTGCTCGGAGTTTGGCTGGTCTTTGCTCAACCAGGTGATGTTTTTCCTTCCCTTCTGCAGAAGTTGCATAAAAACTTCAGGTCAGCGAAGGCCATTGTCACGGGCCATCTCAGCCTCACTTCCGTCCATATCTGTGACCTGAAATGCTCCATGGCAGACGGCACGGAGGTCCTCCTCTTCCCATTGCTTCAGACACAGAGGAGGTCCTCATCTCACCTGGGTTTTTCTACATACAGGGAGAGGCCTCCACCCCTCAGGAAAAGGCATATTGAGACTCAGTCTAGAAGTTAACATAAACGGCAAGTTGGTAAATGAAACTTTCAAATTCATGCTGATGAAACAACAAAAAATTACTGTTGGTTAACAAGTGAAACCAGAATAGGGAAGAATGTGGAGGAATTGCAAAGAAAAAATTTTAAGTAAATCTAAAAATGAGGGTTGTGAAGAGCATAACGAGAGACCATGAATATGTTAAAATGGCAATAGTCTGCCCTTTGAAGTGGTGTCATGAGATTGGGGAAAGTTGGACGTGAAGTACCCAGTGAGTCTTATGTGCCAGACAAGGTCTAAGTGTATCTTTACTTCTATTACCTGCCATTCCTCAAACCAGCTCTAAGGTAGAGACCAAACCTCCTCTTGCAGATAAAGACATTGAAGAAAAGGGAAGTGTGAATTTCTAGTCATTCTAAGTCAGGATTTGTGCAGCTGCACAGATCACTGCGTTCACCACTGCTCTTCAGAGCTGGCCTCTGTACAGAGGAGGCCTGAGCGAGGTTTTGACTGGTGGGATTTGGCCAGGTGGGGGCAGCAGGAGATGTTTAATGCCAGAACGACCTTTCTAATATGCAGCTCTACTTATTGTAGTTTCCTGCTTGCAGCCCAGTAAGGATCACGTCAACAGTTTTTGTAAATGTAATAAAGGCCTTCACGATATTGTGACTATCTTTCCAATTCATGCTGCTGTTTTGTTTCTGTGCTATTGCTTTATTTTTTTTATTGATTCTGAGAAAGAGAGAAACATCAGTTTGTTGTTCCATGTATTTATTTATACATTCGCTAGTTGATTCCTGTCTGTGCCCTGATTGAAGAGCAAACTCATAACCTTGGCTTACTTATCTAGGATTCTCGAACCAACTGAGCTACTTGGCCAGGGCCATTTTTTAAATACATTATATTTGGTTTTGTCATACTCTTATTGTAGTTGTCATGTCATGTCTTTCCATTGGAAAGGCCAGAGCCTGGGAGAGACAGGTCTGTGTTTACTTTCTGTCATACCCTAGCACTAGGGGATAGTATTCAAAATATTAAAGTACCGGAAGGCATGGGCACCAATCAGAATAGACATCTGAGGTAAACAGCCCATAGGACCCTGTCATTGCATGAGTACCAGTTGAGTGCAGACCAATGGGGAATACTATTTGTGAATGAATGAATGAGTGAGTGCCTGATATTATTAACAAATCCAAGTAGCACTTGGCATTTTTATTTTTTTTTCCTGAAGCTGGAAACAGGGAGGCAGTCAGACAGATACCCGCATGCGCCCGACCGGGATCCACCTGGCATGCCCACCAGGGGGCGATGCTCTGCCCATCTGGGGTGTTGCTCTGCCACAATTAGAGCCATCCTAGCACCTGAGGCAGAGGCCACAGAGCCATCCTCAGCACCCGGGCCATCTTTGCTCCAATGGAGCATCGGCTGCTGGAGGGGAAGAGAGAGACAGAGAGGAAGGAGAGGGGGAGGGGTGGAGAAGCAGATGGGCGCTTCTCCTGTGTGCCCTGGCCGGGAATCGAACCCGGGACTCCCGCACACCAGGACACTCTACCACTGAGCCAACCGGCCAGGGCCCACTTGGCATTTTTTTGCCTTTTGTTTCATTTTTCACTCTCAGCTCTAGTTTGTTCTTTTACTTTACTTATATATTTTAATTATATATTTTAAAATATATTTTATGTATCCTTAAAAGTAGACTTAAATCCCCTCAGTGATCAGGATGGGAGTAAATGAGTTACTGGGTATCAGCTGCCATTCAGAACGATCAGTCCCAGGATCACCTAAACCAGAGCTGACCTAAAGAAAAGGCTGTGGGTATTAATTTTCCTTTTTTCAAATATCAATCCTCTGGCTGCTTTGGTGCCTCAAATTCTGTTGAAGAGATTTATTTCTCAGAATTAAAAGTGGTTTTTGTTTGTTTGTTTGTTTTTCCCCACAGATTAATGCTAAATTGAAAATTCTTGGAAAGGCAATTTAATTAATATTTGAACCTTAGCATAGATTTGTCTTACTGAGTTTCTCTCCATTTGATGTCTTGAAAATGAAAATAATTTTTTTTAATTAATTAGAAAATAAAATATAACAAAAGTAAAATATTAAAAAGCTACACTAGGCCCTGGCCGGTTGGCTCAGTGGTAGAGTGTAGGCCTGGCGTGCAGAAGTCCCGGGTTCGATTCCCAGCCAGGGCACACAGGAGAAGGGCCCATCTGCTTCTCCACCCCTCCCCCTCTCCTTCCTCTCTGTCTCTCTCTTCCCCTCCCGCAGCCGAGGCTCCATTGGAGCAAAGATGGCCCGGGTGCTGGGGATGGCTCCTTGGCCTCTGCCCCAGGCGCTAGAGTGGCTCTGGTTGCAACAGAGCGACGCCCCGAGGGGCAGAGCATCGCCCCCTGATGGGCGTGCCGGGTGGATCCTGGTCGGGCGCATGCGGGAGTCTGTCTGACTGTCTCTCCTCATTTCTAGCTTCAGAAAAATACAAAAAAAAAAAAAAAAAAAGCTACACTAATACTGCATGTTCATTGTAGCAAAGTGGGAGAGATGAATGTAAAGTTGTGTTCTCAGTGCTGGGTTAGACCTGGCTGCACAGAAAACACATGAGCACGTGTTTTACTCATGGCTTCCCAGGCCCAGATATTTGGATTATAATGAACTCCCATTGGTTTCAATGGGCAGCAGCTAGATTTGAGGACCACCAGTGGAGTATGGGCTTATGTGGCCAAGGTTCATCAGGATGGGGCATCCCAGAGCATCATCTGTGCAGTGAGCATTGAGTTCATTAAAGGCGCATTAAACAAGATGAGGAAGGATATGAATAGGCCATGGCAGGGCACAAAAAAGAAAAAATGTCCAGCTTCAGACATAAGAAATGATTTGTTTGGGTACAAGGTAGTCTGTTTTGAAGGACAGGAAGTACCCTACCTAGCCTCTGGAAGAAAATCTTTTCAGCATAAAGAATCGAAGCCAAAGATGCTTTTGGTCATATACCCAACCCAAACCATTGATTTCAGAGCATTCCAATTGAGGGTTTGAGGCACAAATAAAATAAATAAGACCTTTCAAGCCCAAACAGTCAGTTTTATTTATGTTCTCCTTTTCAAAGTACTAGAAATGACTTTCATGTTGATAAGTGCCAAAGTCATACATATTTTTACATTAAACTTTCACTATCTGTGTCGTTGCTAACTCAGGTCATGACTTTAGCAAGCTGTTTAAGTTTCCTAGCCTTCACTTTCTTAATCTATAGAGAGAGAGAGGGAAGGAAGAAGGGAGAGAGAAAAGAAAGAGAAGAGGTGTTTTAAAATTTCCAACCAACACTAATAGTTTAAGATGCTTTGATGCATCAGTACTAAGTTTGTTTAGGCAAGCTGAATTTGGGGATATGCTTCACTGGAAACAATTCTCTTTGGAATTAAAGACAAACGTTATGTTGACCTTAAGTGAACTTATACCAAGTTGGTAAATTCCATCATAAATTCTTTTCTGGACTCTCAGCTACTACTGTCAAAGTTGATTTGTACCTATAAGGTTGGCCTTTATACAACTATTTTCCGAAACAAGTTTTCCAGTTATGTAACATATGTTTAGTTCATAGTAATCAAGGATGATTGAAGAATTAATTCTTCAATCTGCACATATGTATGTTTGTACAGGGAGAAACATAACTTCCTTTGTGGAGGTACCTACCCTTAGACTTCAGTTTCATTCTGAGTACCTCTACAGCAGGCATTCTACCCTATAGACCATTTTCAAAGTGATCTCAAAGAGTAAGAATAGCTCTAGGGAATTTCCCTAGTCTTCTAAACTGGCAGGGAGCTTTGATTCCCATGTGTGCATGCACGTATTCATCAGCTCTTTGTGGTGGTGGTGGTGCAATAAATCTATCATAACTGTTCAACAGTCATTGTCAAAGAGATAATTCACTTTGTGGACATATCAAAAAAAAAGGTTCATTCGGCCTTTTTATCTTTTTATCTATGTTTAGTTTACCACTAAGAAATAGCATCCATATTTTAACTCTCTTAAATAAATGGTCTTTCTAATAACTTAGTTTTCTGGATAGCCAATGGGTAAGTCCCAGCTATTTTTGAGCATTAGTTTTGAAAAGAATTTTAAAAATAGTATTTGTCTAGTTTAGTAAGGACAATATAAGGAACAATCTCATGATCTATTAATGTTTGTTGCTAGAAGAATATTATTGAACCTTTCTTTGATCACAGAGAATTTCTCTAGGTTTAGAGTAATTATTCTAAATATAAATTCTAATGTATTATAGCTACATATATAGGAGGTAGAAGATTGGAGAGAGTCCCAAACCACTGTGCATGTACTGCTTCACTTCTGATTCTATCAATGCAGTTGGCCCCCAGAGTACTCCACAACCTGGGGTCCCGCTTCAGCACTGACCCTATCTCTCCACCTCTGCAAAGACACCAGGACTTGGTTGCATATGATGGTCAAAGGCTTCCAGGCATCTTGATGAAGGTGTTCAATACATTCTATCCTCTCTTATGTTCTACCATGCTGTTTTAGACTCTCTCCTCTGGGTTTCTCTTCCCATTGCCAACACCCCCCATCTCATGCTTTAGAAATAACTTCTTTGTACTTTTGAACTCTGCAAAGCACTCCATTCAATGAATTGCCTTCTCCAAAGTCTGAATTAAGTGTCAGAGTCTTTAACACTTGCTTAGAGTGATGAGGTCAGTGGGGGCCAGTTCACAATAGTTGAACTGGTTGAATAGCATATCAAATCAGTGAGCAGGTGTCAAAGACTCTGACACTTAATTCATAATCTTCCCCTCTAACATAGCTGCAGCCATCATTTTGGGGATGCCTAAATATCTCCAAGATATTTTTTCTCTGTAACCTCATAGTTATTTTGTGTGATCGTTAGGACAGAAAAATTTCTCTACATCAGCAATAACTCTCAGGGCCTTTGGTAGGACACATAGTATTAGCTAGAACAGCTCCACTTCCAAAATCTATGACTATAAGAACTGTCTATTTGACCTCAGCATCCTCCACTTCCTGTGCTCTCATACAGCTTACTCCCCTGACATTTTCGCTAATCACATCTTGATCTCAAGTCTTTCTCCATGACCTCCCTTCCTACAAGCCCAAAATATTCTTATTGGCTTCAGTTCCATCTGTACTCTGGGGCATCATTTTAAAAACTGTCTTGAAAATGCCTCAATCTCTTCCTTTCCAAAGTTCTTGTGTCCTCTATACACTGAATACCCCATCAAGGATCACAATGCATGTTCTTGTCTTCAGAGCTACTGCTAAATGTTTACAAGGCCAGTGCTATAAACCCTCAGCTATAGAGCGAATGCTTGCTAAGGATTTCTGGAAACAACTATGCTTCTATTGAGTTTGTTATTAACGAAAGTGGGTGACCTCTAAGCTTGAGTGTTTGGTAATCTCTCTCAGCAATTTGGGGGGAGGGTTTGGTTTTGTTTTTATTGCTTTTTTTGCTTCATCGATTTTCTTCTACCCTACATAGCTTCTCTAAACTTTTACTACTCACTATCTAGCCATTTTGTGTTCTCTTTCACACTTTAAGCACATGACTTTTTAAATAATTTTATGAATAAAATAGAAGCTTGAGCCATTCTAATTATGTCTTCCAATCCATAAACATGGAATATTTTTCCATCTTACTGTTTCTTTTTCAATTTCTTTCAATAATGTTTTGTAGTTTTCAATACATAGATGTCCTTCACATTCTTTGTTAAATTTATTCCTAGGTACTTTTTTTTATTATTGTAATTGTAAAAGGAATTGTGGGGTTTTTTTAGTTCATACAACATATTCAACAATTCAAATGCTATAGAAATGTTCATCTGAAATCTATGTACTCTTATTGATCAATGTTGCCCTGTTAAAGTTAATTTTCTAAATAAAATTTAAACAATAATAAAGTATTTAATAAAATAGCAAAAAAAGAAATAGAAGCTTTAGGAATGAATTCTTTTGTTTCCCACCTTTCATATTCTTACATATTATCAAATGCATCTTTTGTAAGTCAATATCAGAATATGAAGTGTTCCATCTCATAATCAGAACCAATTTTTTCATATGTTTTGGGTCTAAGATATTTCCATTCTTTCTAATATCTTGATCCAAGTACTCAGCATCTTTTTACAAGTTCTTCAACTGATTGGCTCTCTTCAATACTCAAGCATGCTTAAATTTTTCCCATCTTAACACAAAAATGAAACAAGCAAACAAAAATCACTCCATATTTCCTGAGTCTTCCATCTCTTATTCTGTTTTTCTTGTTCCAGTCATAACCAAACTTTCAGATAAAAAAATTGATATTTTACTTTCCCATCTCCTAACCCTTTTTGACGTTCTCAGCTGTCTCCTACCTACATCATATCACCAAGATTGCTCTTGCTGAGGTGGTCCTTCTTGCTGAGGCCAAATAGCATTTTCAATCCCTATTCTACAGTTTTCCTTCCCCATTATTTCCTAGTACTCATCCCATACCTACCTGTCTGCACCATCTTTAGCCTTCATTTTTTTTTTTACAGAGACAGAGCCAGAGAGAGGGATAGATAGGGACAGACAGGAACGGAGAGAGATGAGAAGCATCAATCATTAGTTTTTCTTTGCGACACCTTAGTTGGTCATTGATTGCTTTTTCATATGTGCCTTGACCATGTGACAGCAGACCGAGTGACCCCTTGTGCAAGCCAGCGACCTTGGGTCCAGGCTGGTGAGCTTTGCTCAAACCAGATAAGTCTGAGCTCAAGCTGGCGACCTCGGAGTCTCAAACCTGGGTCCTCTGCATCCCAGTCCGACGCTCTATCCACTGCGCCACCTCCTGGTCATCTTTATCCTTCTTTATATTTCTTTATACTACTTCTCACTCTTTAGAGGACAGAGTTGTTCAACATTTTGCCCTTGGTCCTCTTGGCTTCTGACTCCCAACTCTTGCTGGGTGATCTCTGCTCTGTGTCAGTTACCTCCTGCACAGACTTTCAAATTTATATTGCTAAACCAAGCAGGACTTCTGCAATTTATAGTCACATATTCAACTTCCTGTTGCTCATTTGTTACTGAATATTCCATAAACTTCAGGTATGATAGTTAAAAACTGAGCTCGTTGTTTATTTCTCCTTTGCACTGACCTATAAAAATATATTTCTCTTTCTGTTTTTATTCCGGGTGTTAAGCACGTCATCAGGGCTTCCTCCAGCCCAAATGGAACTTCTGTGGGAATTAGAAGGCTGTACCTCTTCTGCTTTACTTTCATCTCATATTAAAAGTATTAAATGCACTCAAAGCTATATGGTCCTAGTAACCAACATCACCTCGTTAAATTTAATTTAAAAAGTAAAATAAAAATATTAAATGTAGATTTTGTCCTAATAAGACACTTTACTGCTTGACCAGGTGGTGGTGCAGTGGATAGAGCATCAGACTGGGATCCGGAGGACCCAGGTTCGAAACCCTGAGGTCGCCAGCTTGAGCGTGGGCTCATCTGGTTTGAGCAAGGCTCACCAGCTTGAGCCCAAGGTCGCTGGCTTGAGCAAGGGGTCACTCGGTCTGCTGTAGCTGCCCACTCCCCCATCAAGGCACATATGAGAAAGCAATCAATGAACAACTAAGGTGCTGCAACAAAGAGTTAATGCTTCTCATCTCCCTTCCTGTCTGTCTCTATCTGCCCCTCTCTCTGTCTCTGTCACAAAAAAATAAAATAAAAAGACACTTGACTACTATTTGCCAGAAATTTTTCATAACACGTAAAGGTATAATGTTGAGATTTGAAGGTAGCCCTTTAGGATTGTGCGGTGCACAAACTCTTCAGCCAGAGATGGTGACTTGATCACGTCACCTAATATTCTATGCCAAATACCTGGAAGTGCTCCTAGACTCCTTCATTCCCTATGAACATGTATGTAATCAATCAGAAGGATGTCTTGCCAATATCAGCATCTGAATAAATGTACATTTTCACCCCACTGCTCCATAATTTAGAACCATGGCCTCACGTCAAGCTCTTAGTCTAGATCAGCCTTTCAGGCTCTTCACAGCAGCTTAGCTCCTTTGTAATTCATCTCAGCACTGCCTCCACAGTGCTATTTTGTGGCACACACCTATGATCATGGCACTCAAACTAATTTTGTATAATACACATTATTAAAGGTAAACAAAACAAATCGAGAAGTGCAGCTCATTTTTTTTCACTAAGTAAATACAGGTAACCATCCCCAGGTCAAGAAACAGAGCTATGCCCATTCCCAAATCACCCTAGTGCCCCTCCCAGTCACTGCCTCTCTCCGGCCATACCATTAACCAGACTCCTAGAACCATGAAATATTTTTACCTGATGTTGAGTTTTATAGAATTGTAATCATTTGCTATGTACATTATTTTGTATCTTGCTTTTTTGATTCAATACTTTTTTTTTTGTATTTTTCCGAAGTTGGAAGCGGGGAGGCAGTCAGATAGACTCCCACGTGCGCCCGACTGGGATCCACCCAGCACGCCCACCAGGGGGCGATGCTCTGCCCATCCGGGGCATTGCTCTGTTGCAACCAGAGCCATTCTAGTGCCTGAGGCAGAGGCCATGGAGCCATCCTCAGCGCCCGGGCCAACTTTGCTCCAATGGAGCCTTGGCTGCGGGAAGGAAAGAGAGAGACAGAGAGGAAGGAGAGGGGGGAGAGGTAGAGAAACAGATGGGCGCTTCTCCTTTGTGCCCTGGCCGGGAATCAAACCTAGGACTCCTGCATGCCAGGCCGGCGCTCTACCACTGAGCCAACCGGCCAGGGCTCAATACTTTTTAAAAGTAAGGTTGCCAGATTTAGGACATAAAAATATAGAATATTTAGGTAAATTTGAGTTTCTGATGAATAATTTTTTTGGCATAGGTGTGTTACATGCAATATTTAACTGTGTATCTGTTTTATATTTAACAATATTTATACAGTTAAACAATATTTAACTCATATCTGACAACCTTATTTTTGCACATAGCAGTAGTTTATTCCTTTATATTATTGCTTGATATTCCACTGTGAAAGAAACATAATTTTTGTTTCTATGTGCTTTTTGATAGACATTAGTAATATTGGTAGCTTTTAGTTGTAATGATTAGCACTCTTTTATTATTTACACATTTTTTTGAACATGTCATGGTATCACATGTTGTTTTAATTTGTGTTGAAGAGATGGCTTATTTCTCTTCTGGCATATTTAATACTGTTATTATAAAAATTATTACATCATACTGTACCAGCTGATATGCCACCCACTAAATGACTTAATTTTTTGTTTGTTTTGTTTTTTACATAGAGAGGGATAGACAGGGACAGAAAGACAGGAATGGAGAGATGAGAAGCATCAGTCATTATTTTTTCCTTGCGCATTGTGACACTTTAGTTGTTCATTGATTGCTTTCTCATATGTGCCTTGACCGCGGGCCTTCAGCAGACCGAGTAACCCCTTGCTCAAGCCAGTGACCTTGGGTCCTAGCTGGTGAGCTTTTGCTCAAACCAGACGAGCCTACACTCAAGCTGGTGACCTCAGGGTCTCAAACCTGGATCCTCCACATCCGAATCTGATGCTCTATCCACTGCGCCACTGCCTGGTCAGGCTAAATGACTTAATTTTAACCAAAGAATTGGTGACAGAGTTTCATACAAGTTATGGTAAATAAAAGAATTAATGTGGACATTTGATAAACAAGGTATCCCTGGAAGCTTTCTTTTCACCTAATTAACACATCAACAAATGCTTATTAATTATCTACTGTGTCCAGATACAGTTCTAATTAGACTAATTTAGAAATTCAAACTATCAAAGCACAAGTATATGTGGTTAAACTCGATCGTTCCTATTTCAGGGATTAGATCTCTAACATACTAAGAAGAAAAGAGAATCTATTAAACACACACACACGTCTACATCAAATACTGTATAATTAATTCTGATAGTCTATTCTTAGGAAGCTTAGTACAAGACTTGATGTAAGCCAGAAATAATAAACAGTGCACAAAAGTTTTAGACATTATGCTAAAAAAATATTGACAGAAATACTAAGAAGCATTACAGAAAAAATTTTAGTATTAAAAAATAAAATTTGAAAGACTCAAAGTGCTCAATAATTCTGAAATATTTATGTAAATAACACAAATTTACATTATCGAATGCTATGCAGTCATTAAAGTAGTGTGGTAGAAGGTTATTAAAAGTTATGCCGAATAAAAATGAACTGATCTAGAAAGGCCATTATAGTATTTTTAGAAAAGATATTCTTTTGGAAAAAACACATGAAAAGAAAAAGCCTGGGCAGACACACATAAAATATGTTTACTCTAAGTGATGTGATTGCATGATTTTGATTTCCTTGTTTTTGGTTGATGTGTTAATTAGATGAAAAGAAAGTTTCCAGGGATGCCTTGTTTATCAAATGTCCAAAGACTGTTTTCCATCTTTTTATGAATAAGAAAATTAAACAGTGCATGCTATATTTTAAAAGATTTGTGCAGTTTGTAAGTGGCACGATCCTGGGTAGTTCTGAGGTCTAAGTAATCATTAAGCTGTTTTTCATGTGGACAGCTGTGCCCCTCCCTTGATCAGCCAAGGCCCATGGCCTGAGATTTATCTTGGCATCAAAATTCTGGTCTGGATGAATCATTCGTCTAATGCAATTGTGAAATATTCCCTTCTTTTATCTACATACTAAAATATTAAAATACATTAATGAAAGGGAAAACAAAAGTTCCATGCTTTATTCAACTTGGTCCATATTCAACTTGATCATCTTGATCTTAAGGGCTTATCCAAACTGCAGAGCTTCTTCTAACGTGACTGAGCATCAGTGTTACACAATAAGCAACAACAAAAAATTGACCAGTGATGAAAACTGCAAATTACCTTCATGTTTAACAAACTAGGAAAATATTCTGTGATGTATCTCTAGCTTCTTAACTTCTGTAAAATAAGTTATTAAAATTAATAAAGAGCATTTCAAAGACTGATCTAATCTAACTCAGTGTCACTATAAATGTCAGTGTGATGACATCATTTTCCATGCTTGTCTGGTTATCTCATGGCATCCGTCATTCAAACAATTCTGCAAAGAAGCTCTACCCATTACTTAGGGAGAAAATACAGTTTCAGAATCGTTTCAACCTGGATTGCAAAACATATTTTTCTGTCTATTGGAAGAGGAACAAAATTGGTAAGACAGAATTGGTAGTGGAAAAGACATGAGATTTTGAGGCATATACCTCAGGATTTGAGTCTCCCCTCTGTGACCTTGGGCAAGCCACTTAACATCTCTGAACTGAGTTTCTTCCTCCTGTACTTCAGAATCATAATACCTACCTCACAGGGTGCTATCGAGACTAGAGAGAATAGACAAAGGGTTCCTATGAGTGCCTATCACACAACTGATTGCTTTCCTTGCTCCCTTCTTCTCTGCACCTTCTCCTTTCCACAGAGCTTAGGAACCAGAAATGGGGACCAACGACTGGAGTCATAGGGTTGTGTCTTTAGTCAGCAAACTTTCATTTCTAGGGGTGACATGGGGGGAAGTCTGCATGTTGAGGAAACTATAAACTTTACATGGAGACCATGGATTTCTTGTGGCTTTTTGAGGTGATAACTTGTTTATAGGGGTTACTAGATTTCTTACTAGAGAATTCAAAAGCAAAGGGGAGTTACTAAAGAGACATAACAGATGCACTGTAGGAAGTTTACCCCGATAAGTAGATAATGCACTAGAAAGTGAGAGGGCTCGAGGTTGGGAAAGAGTTTGGAGGGTGAATAGTTCAGGCAAGAAATAATTAGGCTTAGAAATAAGGAGTGTTATTCATGGAATGAAGATGAAAGGACTGATAGAAGAAATATTTAGAAATTATCTGTGTACAGGAAGAACCCAGTGACTAACTAGTGTGTGGAGGTTGAAATAAAGGAAGGGGTTCTATCTTGAGTGATTACATAAGCACGGTGCTCTTAATCCAAAAAAGTTAATGGGGATAAATTAGAAATATAGAACCCTGAAGCTAAAAGATATCATCAGAGATGAGCCTTGGCTAAGACAGAATTACATTTCAGAAAGGATGGTCAGGTTAGTGTGGCCGAGCTGTGTTGTCTCTGTGATGGAGGATTCCGCTGCCTTTGAAGAGTCCTATCTTGGGACCTCCACCCATAGCCTTCTCTTAAGCTTCTATGGTTCTCACAGAATCAGTGTGCCTCACAGGTCCTAACAAATTTAGCATGTGAAGAACATCACAATTATATGAGCAAATCATAACTAATGTTTCACACTGTTCTAAAGTTAATAAATTTGAATCTACTGTCATTTATTTTTTATTAAATTTGTTGGGGTGACATGGGTTAACAAGATTATATAGGTTTCACATGTAGATTTCTATAATACATGATCTGTGTATTGCTTTGTGTGCCCACCACCCAAAGTCAAATCATCTTCCGTCACCTTATATTTGGCTCCCTTTACTAGTATCACTTAAGTAGTAACTGATCTAAGACTATTTCTGCATCAAAATTTATAGTGTGAATCAGACATTATGCTTAAATTTTTCTATTCCCAGCAGTTTTACTTATCTCTACAGTCACTTTTACTTATTGAAGCCAATGGATAAACAAAGATGTGAATTGTTCGGTGATCATAATCTCAAACACAGCAGAAAGTTAGAGAATTTTTTATTAAAAACAAGGAAGACAAATATCCTAGATCAGTTTCTCAAAAAATCATAAAATGATTCTAAGTGTGTGCAAAACTAAGTCTTAAGATGCCTGTCATGAATCTCGAATCACTAATGAATCACTAATATGCTATAAACAAAATATGTTCAATTGATTACTATGTTATTCTATATTTAATATATATAATAATCTTTAAAATATTTTGCAAAGTATACAGATATTATCTGTTGTTACTTTTTTGAAAACTTGGTCAGTAATATAAGCCTTTTTTTAATAAAAGGAGATTCAACTGACATCATTTTTCTTTTTCAACAGCGGCTTTTCAAGAGTGAATTCTGCTGTTTGAGAATTACTGGACTCTTCATAGGATGAAAAGGTATGGAATTTGCTCACTCTGCTAATAGCTACCTACAAACCCATATTCTTTGCCTGTGGCAATTTGGGGAGCATATGCTTTAGAGCATTTCTGGAAATAAAAAGAAACAAAACCTGTTCTGCCCTTGGCATCTGCTGTCCCAGACTTTCGTTGCTGTTGTTGCCTGCAGAGCGGGTTTGTAACTAGTAGAATGAGAAGCTGAGAAACTATGGCTCCTTGAATCAATACATTCATCAGCCAAGTGTACCATGCAATTGCAGCAAGATTCTAAAATCAGAATGATATCCTAGAATATGTCCTTAAAATTCATTCTCATTCTTCTTGTCTAGATAAAGCAAAATTTAAGAAAGAAAATCCTATATTAAAGAATTTCAGGTTGTATTTGGATAGTGATTAGACTTTTTTTCCCCCCATGGTCTTATATTTTAATATCTTATATTGTTTCTAGGTAAGATGGTGTTTCTGCGGTTTTCAGTATTGGTGTATTTAGTGCTTTCTTAAATAAGCCATAATAGTGAAACAATCAGATAATTAAGTACAAAGATATTAAGATATTTGGACTGTTCTTACATATTATATTTTGAATTACATAGATATGTAAGAGTTGACATGCAATGATGCTTTGAGATAAACAAGAAATAATAGAGCATTTTCTCAGGAAAAGACTAGATTTTCCTAGCCTTATCTGCAGCCTACTTCCTCAATTCTTCCCTTTTTCATGGCAACCAACAACAAAGGCCTACAATTTATGATCCGTTGAAATCTTACCTGGTGAACGACTATCTGCTCACCATGAAATTTCCAGAACTGAAGTCACGCACAACAGCAATAGTTGTATTTTAGGAATAAGAATGAAAGAGACAAAGAGTAGAATCACTTTTAATGCTCAATTGTTTTTGTTTGTTTAACTTACTCAACAGACAGAAGTGAAATAGCCAGGACCTCCCTCTCCTTAATGGCAGTGAATCTCCAATGGGATCTCTGCTGGAGTAAGGGCACCACGGTGCTTCAGAGCGTGGCCTCCGCATCCCTGCGGCCTGAGCTCAAACGTCTGCTCCAACCTTGCTCAATGCTCAATGCACTTCATTTTGCTGAGTCTCATTTTTCTCCTTTATAAATAGTGGGTAATTCAGTACCTACTCCTCAGATTGATGTGGACATTGAATGAAATGGAGGGCATTGAATGAAAACAGTGCCTCATGTATAGTAATTATTTTTTATGGGTTTAATGAGAATGTCAATATAACTATTACCATATATAAGTATATATTAGGATTGCTATTAGCTACTATTTGCTCACCTTAGGGGGAAAAAAAACAGACCTAGTGCACTTATCATGAGCAATTCTGTCAACTGCAAAACTCCAGATTTCATAAGAACAAGGCTAGATCAGATCAGAGACCTGCGAATTTTCTTAGACACACGGAGCCGTTAGTGCCCCCGAGATCCCCTGAGTAGGCTGCACACAGCACAGCTCCACAGAGCACTTCTGGTAAACTGCCGATTTGTGGCCAGAGAAAAGCATAATCTTGTTTGTGCAAATATTTAAGTGTTGCCTTATCAAAATGTTGTCATTATTGGTCTTCAGTTGTATGTTGAAAAACAGATTTTATTCATTAGATTGCATATCTGAGTGAAATTATATAGTACTTTCTCTGACTGGCTTATTTCAAATAAACTAACAAACAGAACAGAAACAGACTCGTGGATAAAGAATAAACTGACAGCTGTTAGAGGGGAGGGGGAGCTGCAGGGCTGGGTGAAAAGGTGAAGGGATTGAGAGAACAAAACAAAAGCCTCATAAACACAGACAACATTATGGTGACTACCAGAGGGAAAGGGGTGGAGAGAAGTAGAAGAGGGTTAGATGGTGATAGAAGGAGACTTGACTTGGGGGGTGTTGGGCAGATAAAATATATTATGCTCACTTTGTTAAAGATGGCACTGCCCACGTAGAAGCCCGACGCCCAGACGATTGCTTGGGATGGGCGTGATTGTATTAATGTGTGTTGAGGGAGGGCTTTCGTGCCAAAAGGTTTAAAAAAATTTTTTTTAATTTATTCATTTTAGAAAGGAGAGAGAGAGAGAGAGAAGTGGGGGGAGAGCAGGAAGCATCAACTCCCATATGTGCCTTGACCAGGCAAGCCCAGGGTTTCGAACCGGTGACCTCAGCATTTCCAGGTTGATGCTTTATCCACTGCGCCACCACAGGTCAGGCCCAAAAGGCTTTAAAAGGAAGAGAGATTACGTTGTTCCAGGGGAAGAGTGATTGCATTCTAGGAGGAGGGCAGAGAGCAGGGAGGAGAGCAGAGTGAGGCCTCGTGGAGGAGGCCAGGAGAAGCAGCCAAGATGGCAGAATGTTGAAGAAGAAGCCAGTTTGTGCAGAGTTTGTGCAGAGAGTAGGAGATGGGGAACAGAGGTGAATAAGGCTAGTGAGGTAGAAACCTTTGATTCTAGGAAACTCGGATAAGTCAGTAGCTTTGTGAGCACAGAATGAGTGGGTTTTGGAGCCCAGTGTGTGCATTTCTTGCCCACCAGGTGCAAGCTAGGATTAAAGTTAATGGTCCACCAGTTCTTGGCTCTGTTGTTTCATTACCGTCTATCTGAATCAAATGTGTGGCTGCATGGGCCAGGTGGCTGAGATGGTGGCCATTGCTACTGGCTTTACAGGGGGGTAAACACACTATACAATATACAGGTAATATGATAGAATTGTACACCTGAAACCTATATAATTTTATTAACCAATGCCACTGCAACAAATTCAATATAAAAAAAGAAAGAAAGAAAAACAGTGCTTTTCAATATTTAGAGAGAAAAGATGAGGTGATCCTTTCTAACATAGGGATATCAGAGTCTAAAGAAGGATGGGAATTACTAAAAATTTCAAAGAGGAGCGTTGTCAATGAAAATGATAACAATTAAATAAAATTATCACGACCTTAATAATTTAATGTTGAGCTCTCCCTTCCCACCCTACCTTACGTCTCCCGACCCTAAAACATGTTTGCTCCTGGCTTTTGTACTGCTGCAGTAGCTGGGGCCGTCCAAAGCCAGCCCTTATCTGCAGGAAGGAAATGAGGGAGCAATAACTGAGCAAGAAAGAAGTTGAATGGAGCTATAGCCAGCTCCTCAGATAAGCCTAGGGCCAAGCCACCCAAGCAGGATTGGCTACACAACACGTGGGACCTGGTACAAATGAAAATGTGATGCCCCTTGTGCAGATATGATTAAGACTTTTGAGGTGGTGACAGCCAAGCATTCACCCAAGCATGCTAATTTTTTTAGAAGAGTCTAATGTTTTCTCTTTTCTTTTATTTTTATGATTTTAATTTGTGTTTACATAGATTCAAGTGTCCCACCAAATATATCTCCCCCACACCCTTATCCCCCCTAAGCCCCCCCATGCCCCCTCTTCCCAATGCCTCCCCCCTTCCCTCCAGGATTTGCTGTCCTGCTCTCTATAACGCTGTTATGTATATTTAATTTCATTCATCTCTTTCCCTTCTCTGATCCCTTCTTCTCTTCTACTTTCCCTTTGATCCCACCTCTGCCTCTGTTCCATTGCTCAGTTCACATTGTTCATTGGATTCCTCAAATGACTGAGGTCATACGGTATTTTTCTCTCTCTGCCTGGCTTCTTTCACTTAGCATAATAGTTTCCAGGTCCATCCATGTTGTCACGAAAGGTAAGATATTCTTCTTCCTCATGGGATGGCACTCATTTTTTTTAAAGTATGGAACCCTGTAGGGTTCAGGCTGCATAGCCATGGGACCAGCCTCACATATATGTCTTTCCTTCCCACCTCCCTTCCCCACTGAACACTAGTCCTGTCCCTACAGGAACCACCTCTGGTGCCCCAGGCTTTAGCATGTCCATGGAAGTTTACCTTAATTTAAACCCAAGTAAATATTCCGATTTTAATGCCAGTTACGTGACCCAGTTAACGGTTTAGGATGAAAGAATCCTTTTGCTCCAAAGCCTTAAAGATAAGGCCCTTTAATGAGCTGGCATGCCCTCATTGTCTGAAAACTAGATGTAGTTTATAACATATGTAAATGTATATGAAAGAACGTCCCTCGGGGTATCCTCAGCCTGCAATGGAAAATGGAAATATCATTTGTAAAGAGGAGGCCAAAAGTTCAACAAAGAAACCGTGAGCTTTATATATATTTTAATTTGATTCAGTTATTTTAAAGACCCTTAGAGCAGTTAAGCATTGTTCATTAAAGGCTACAGTGTGTGAGTTATACAAGTGAAACTGGCAAACCTATTGACATTCCTAATATTTTTGAGCCAGATGCCCTGTTGACAACTTGATGAAGGCTATAAAACCCATTGGAGATAAATACCCATTTGTAAACATACACATACACATGCACACACATGTACTATTCAAGCATCCTAAGGGTCATTCAAGAATCCAAGGTTGACCCTCACCAGTTTGCTCAGTGGATAGAACATTGGCCCGGTGTATGGATGTCCTGGGTTTGATTCTCTGTAGTACTTCAACCCACTGGGAACTACCAGTGTTGTGTGGAAAAAACCTACTCAAACTGATGTCAGGAGGAAGAGCGGGAGGCCTGCCAAGGGAGGCAAAGAAGACCTGAATCTCCTTCTCCCTCAGCTTTTAATGATCAGGAGCAGAATGGAGGTAATAGGATTACAAGGGACCAAGGGACGGAGGCCAGGTGATAAGAGGAAAGAACAACTAATGGCCATTTTGCTGACATGAAGAAAGGGCTAATTTGGGTCAGTAGTTATTTTTCCTTTGCTAATTAACAGGCATAAAGGAAGGGGCAATCCAGAACCTTTAGGCTAATTTTCTAAGGCCCGTTTATATGCATTTCTTTGTATCTGCACAAAGGTCACTCACACAGTGTCCTGGTGTTTGCATCCAAAAGACATTCACTCAGGGCTTTTAATTACAGTTCCCCAATCCAAGTTGGAGAGGGTTCAAGGTTAGATGGGTGATTCCCTACAATTCTCAGTTGGGGCACACAGAGAAGTGACCATCTGCTTCTCTTCCCCTTCATCTCTCCCTTCTCCCCCTCTTCCCCTCCCAGAGCCAGTGGCTCAATTGGTTTGAGTGTAGGCCCTGGGCCTGAAAATAGTTCTGTAGGTTCAAGTATTGGCCTCAGGCACTGAGGATAGCTCCACTGATTCCGGGCATTGGCCCCAGAGGGGATTGCCAGATGGATCCCGGTCAGGGCCCATGTGAGGAGTCTGTCTCTCCATCTCCCTTCCTCTCACTTAAAAAAAAAAGAAATGAGAAAAGAAAAGAAAACACCTATACTTCTACTTTTTAATGTTATGCTTTTTCAGTTAGTTAGCTCAGAACTAAGTTTTGCCTTTCAAAGATTGTAGAGTATTTAATAGTCATCTGAAATCTGAGGACTGGTGTAGGACTGCTATAGAGAAGATGATAAATAAGACTCCCAATCTTTCTTACACACTTAACCAGATAACAATCAGAAAAAGGACTGAATTGGCTCTTCCTGGAATTTCCACAGGGTCTGGGCAGTGGTTGGAGTGCACTATGATTGCTGGACACTTCCTCAGCGTGTATTTTCCTTCTGATTGTTCTTTGAGGGAGTCTTACCGGAAAAAAGTAAGAGAAATGGTAAAAATCCAGTCCTCTCTTAAAGATTAGCCTTTTTGATACTGGCAAGTGGCAAAATTCCTTGTTAAAGACGAAATGACAGCTGTTTATATAAGCAGATTCCATTCACTTTAATTATTGCTTTTGGCAGGGTACAAAGAGTTTAATCTTTTTAAAATCCCACTGTAATGTCTGCTGTCTAAGAGGCTCAGTTAGCCTGAACTAGATCTTCATCAGCTCCTTGCTATGTATGCACTGATGGCAATATGATTTGATATGGTTAAACCTAGTTGAAAGGTTAATTAAATTAATAGTCAAAGAAATATGAGATATATGCAAATCCAGTCTTAAAGAGATTTCCTAACAAACATTTGGATCACTAACCTTATTTTTATTTCTATTTCCCGATGTGGGTCAAATGTATCATCCTACTTTTCTCATTTAGCCTCTGCAGAGCAGGAATATTTAAAAGAGCAAAATATAACTAACAAAAGGAATTTACTAAATAAGTAGACTGATTGGGACTTAAGGTCTTTATTCGATTTATGTGTATGTCTGTTATTTTTCCGTACTATTTATTATACTCACTGTACTTTTGCATACTTTCAAATTTTAAAAATACACTACACAAAAATAAAAGCCAGTGTTTTAAATTGAACCATCATCAGATGAAAATAACAAGAGGAGACTTAATGTTTCAAACTTCTTTCCAAATTCCTTTCATAGTAATTTTGTTAAATGCTCATAAGGAGTTTGTTTTTCTCTATTTGGGAGTATCTCCACTAAAGGTCAATGGTCTGAAAGACATATATGATAATTCTTGCTAGATTAATAAAATAAAGGAAAAGGACAGGAAAAACCCAAGAGTCTATTATATAATTTGCATTTTTTAGAGATTTGCTTGCAAACCTTAACTTAAAAAATCTGAGTCTTAGATTAGATTAATTTAATAATCATTTAATGGAGAAAAACCTGAACTTTTTTTTTTTTTTTTGGTTTTGTGTGTGTAAATTAGGCAGAAGACTGCTTTTTTTTTCTACCTCTCAAGTTTTCTAAAGTTGACAATGTGAATATAATATTTAGAAGAGAGATTGTTTGCAATGAATAAAGAGGCACAATGTTTTATTTTTATTTTTTATTATTATTTATTTATTTTCCAGAGACAGAGAGAGAGTCAGAGAGAGAGATAGATAGGGACAGACAGACAGGAACGGAGAGAGATGAGAAGCATCAATCATTAGCTTTTCGTTGCGACACCTTAGTTGCTCATCAATTGCCCTCTCATATGTGCCTTGACTGTGGGCCTTCAGCAGACCAAGTAACCCCTTGCTCGAGCCAGCGACCCTGGGTCCAAGCTGGTGAGCTTTGCTCAAACCAAATGAGCCTGCGCTCAAGCTGGCGACCTCAGGGTCTTGAACCTGGGTCCGCCACATCCCAGTCTGATGCTCTATCCGCTGCGCCACTGCCTGGTCAGGCAAGGCGCAATGTTTTATAATTTTTATTTGGACTGATGTTTATAGATGATTGGTTTGACTTAATATATTTAAATTTATAAAATTATTTCATTAGCTATGTAATTAAGCACACAAGAGAGGCTAGCATAGGAACAAAATGTAATTAATTGTAGAAAGATATACTTTGTTTTATTTCACTTTGCGTTGCTTTTCACAAATGTTTCATTGTTTACAAACTGAAGGCAACACCCTCTATCAGCAAAAAAGATTACAACTTACCTTATTGTGATACTCACTTTCTTGTAGTGGTCTGGAACCAAACTTGCAATATATTCAAGGTATGCCTGAACACTGCTAAAAGAAGACTTGAGTGCGAGCTCATCCGGCTTGAGGGCAAGCTCACCAGCTTGAGCAAGGGATCACTGGTTTGAGCATGGAGTCCTAGACGTGACCCCATAGTCACTGGCTTGAGCCCAAAGGTCGCTGTTTTGAAACCCAAGTTTGCTAACTTGAGCCCAAGGTTGCTGGCTGAGCAAAAGGTCACTGGCTCAGCTACAGCACCCCCATCAAGGCACATATGAGAAGCAATCAATGAACAACTAAAGTACCACAACTATGAGTTGATGCTTCTCATCTTTCTCTCTTCCTGTCTCTCCCTCCCTCTCTTTCTCTCTCATGTGCTAAAAGAAAAAAGAAAAGAAAAAGGAAATAATAGGAAAGAGAATTCTAGACTTAGAGAATTTAGAAAACATTTGGTCTAATTGCATAAATGCCCCTGTTTTTCAATGAGCCTCAGTGTTATCATCTACAAGAGGGGGAGGGGCTAAAGAATATGACCTATAGTTTATATAGTATAAAATTAAATGGAAAAGAGTGTTCAATGAAAGTTAGCTATTGTTATGAAAGTATCCTCCCCCAAGTCATATAGCATATGTAGTTGATCTGGGATATATAAAATCAGGTTTTCCAACTTCTCTTCCTATGCTTCTTTTATCAAACTGTATGGCCAGTATCCACAATCACCATCACAGCAACCTGGCCCATGCAGGTTTGCATTGGATTCGAACAGTTGGTAATGAAACAACGGAGCCAAAAACTGGTGGGCCATCATCTTTAATCCTAGCTTGCACCTGGTGGGCAAGTAAAAACACACACTGGGCTCCAAAACCCACTCATTCAGTGCTCACAAAGCTACTGATTTATCCGAGTTTCCTAGGGTCAAAGGTTTCTAGCTCACCACTTATTCACCTCTGTTCCCCATCTCCTTCCTTCTCCCTTCACAAACTCTGCACAAACTGGCCTCTCACTCAGAACTCCACCATCTTAGCTGCTTCTCCTGGTCTCCTCCACATGGCCTTTTTCTTCTCTCCTCTCTCATACTAATCTCAGGAACCGAGAGAGCAAGCTCCCGGTCTGCCCCCACTTTATAATGTAGAAATCAAAACCTTTAATCCAATATACAAAATAGGGAAGTCTCTAATACAAAGTCTCTTATCTGGGGCATGATGGGATTGCACCACCCCACATCAAGAAAGGGTGGGAAAGGCTTAATCCTAAAACAAGCCCCAGGCTACAAGGATCCTGCCTGCCCACAGCCCACCCCCAACACACATTAATATCACCTGGGCGACGGGCCTCCACGTGAGCAGCACCATCTTTAACAAAGTGAGCATAACATATTTTATCTGCCCAACACAAACCAAAGATTGAAAAATACTTGATTATTTTACTAAGAAAGAATTTGACTATATCTGAAACCAAATCACTTGAAAACAATTGATTTCCTGTGTATTTGAGAGTCTCTAGCCAGAATGAACCCACTCTTAAGATTTTAAAAAAGTCTTGAAATACATCTGTCAGATTTAAATACACGGTTTTCTCAAAGACAGTCCTTAGATCTTGGCCCTGGGGATCACTTCTCTTTCCTCTGGATTTTCCCTCTTGACATTCAAGCTATTATTGCCTGTGTTAATCTGATATGATAACTCATTACCATAGCATGTTTTAGGTAATCCGATCTGAAAACAACTTTACAAAGCAGCTAGCTTTCAATCTTCATGCAGATTTTAACTTCCAAGAGAAACAGAAAATAGTAGCCACAGGTCTTTATTAGAGCATCGAAAGCAGTCTGCACAGTTAATGTGAGTTGGCTCCTGTTGTATACGCGTTTTTGAGGTTACACGATTAATGGAGTATTGACCTTTGTACATGTCATCATAGTAGCATTGTCATTAGCAGCCAAAGAAGTTCTTTTTACAATGGTACTAAATGAGATTCTCTAGATGGTAATACAAAGCATGTAGGTGTCTATGAGTAACATTGTAAGTATTCACTAAGGGCTGAGTATTTGTTGAGACAGTCATTAAGAAGAAAACTTTAAAAGCCTTAAACGTTTGTCCCATCAGTTTCACTGCCAGGAATTTGAGCAATAGGAATCATGAGATATAGCTCCAAATATTTATTACAAATTGACCGAAAGATTACATATAATCATGAAATTTTAAAAGCAACTTAGGCCCTGGTAGGTTGGCTCAGTGGTAGAGCATCAGCCCAACATGTGAATATTGCGGGTTCAATTCCTAGTCAGGGAACAAAGGAGAGTGACCATCTGTTTCTCCATCCCTCCTTCTCCACCTTCTCTCTCACCCCTCCTTCTCCACCTTCTCTCTCTCCCTCTCCACCTTCTATCTCTCCCTCTCCACCTTCTATCTCTCCCTCTCCACCTTCTCTCTCTCCTTCTCCTCCTTCTCTCCCTCTCTTCTCCTCCTGCAGCCATGGCTTGATTTGTTCAAACCTGTCAGCCCCTGGGCACTGAGGATGGCTCCGTGGAGCCTGCACCTCAGGTGCTAGAAATAGCTTGGTTGTGAGCATGGTTCAAGATGGGCAGAGCATCAGCCCCAGATGAGAGTTGCGGCATGAATCCTGGTTGGGGTGCATGCATGAGTCTATTTCCCCTCCTATCACTTGGAAAAACAAGGAAAACAACTTAAATGTCCAATAATGTTTTGGATATATAAAATTAAGCACATTCATGACTTGTATCTTTTAAATTTATTATTTCAAAGGATGATTATGTATAATATCCTCTGTGAAAAAATAGGTTTCAAAAGAGTATGTGCAGCATTATAGAAATCTGTATCTATGTATATAGGTAGGTAGGTATATGCATTAAGCTTTATCATTTGGGCTTGATTTGCAAAACATCATTTGTAGACTTATTTAATCCAGTAATTTATATGCATTCAGCCATTATAACTGAATGTTTACAGTTTGAAGGACATCACTGAGAATAGTTACTGATAAAAAATTAAAATTTGTAATATTTGAGATTTCAAATTTCACAAACCACTCTCTTCATATATCAGAAAAATCTCCTCTGGATTGTTGTTGAAATTATGTTAAAATATGTTTCCTTTGAAACTTGAAAATGCACTAAATGAAATTACATTTGGTAATTTGTGCCCTTTGACTATCAGTAGGCTACATTGTGGGGTCATGAAGATATAAGAACATGGAAAAATAAAGGGAAGAAAAGACAATAATTGAAACTATGGAAGTAAATTGCTCTTCTGCCTTTTACCAATGCTACGTAATGTACTAGACAGACTATACTTTGCACTCTTTAAATGTCATCTCAGATGAAAACCTGAGACTTGGTCTTTCCCAGTAAACATTTAAGATTAGCAGCCATGATAAAAGACAAAATTGTTTATCAAAGACTAGTCCTTTTATAAAGAAAGAACAAATAAGAGGTTTCCTTACATTAAACTTAAATAGAAAGAATTACAAATGAAATAAAAAGTTTCAAAGCTTGATTCAGAACATGAATTCAAATACAGTCTCTGGCCACTTAGGCATATACTGGGATTTTTTTTTTTTAATTGTCTTACAAATACTATGTGTAAAATAAAGCAAATATTTTCTTATTCATTTCAAATACTGCATCTTTGTTTAAGTCTTTGGTCTAAAATAATATGAAATAGTATCTAATTCATCTAATTACTGCAGAAATTAGTGTTTTTAAACTAGTCGATCTTGAAATAAGATAAACCAATGGTTAAAGTTGGAAATTTAATTTTCCTCATAATGAATGAAAAAAATAATTATTTTGATCACTATATATCATATTACCTTTACTAATTTGAAGATTTATTCATTTAGCTTTAGATTTATGTTTTTATTTCAAAATTATTTGTAATAAAAACTAGTTTATTTATCATTGATCATATGGCCAGTCCTATTTATCCTTGATCAAGGATTATTTCTCTTTGGTCCTATGTCAAAATACTTCTGCAAAGAGCTGGGAAGTGAAAATATAAGATTGTATTAAAGGGACATTTTTTTTTTTGACTGAATATAAAAATCCATGAACCAAAAAGTGATTCATATAGGAACGAAGGTGACTTTTGAGAATTGTGCTTCCCTTTTTATCTGAAGATAAGACTTGTACCAATTAAAAGTCCTATGGAAAATACAGATTGAAAGCACCTCACACCAAACTTTGTACCAAGAATGTGCTCAAAAACGTTGGATGACTAAGAGTTACTTACATTTGACATAGGTAGTAAACTTGTCCCCGAATTTTCATTATGATCTTTCTTTTAGGAAAGTAAGCAAGTCTGGCCTTTGGTACATTTGTGTTTGATTCTTATGTCATAACAAATAATGTCAGAGCAAACTGAAAACACAACAGAAGTATTTCTTCCAGTGACATGAAATAACATAAAATAGTTAAAATGCAGTTATCCATAGGTAAGCATCTCAGCTCTCCACCATCAAAGCTATGATTCAGAATCTTGTTTGGAATAATTATTTGTTCTGCTGCTCTCCCAGTTGTCTTTTTGGCCCATTACACCAGGCCACAAGTCAGCTTCAAATAGCAGCAACATTTTAGGCCATTGTTTAGGACCCCTCACCACCACTCCACTGGACCTCGAACTCTCTGGTTGAGTTTTCTTGACTTGATATACCAACATGCAGGTACTATTATTTCTCCATTTTGTCTTGTTCAGTTGCAATTACATTTAGCTGAAAATTTCTCAATGCAAGGATCTTTCTGGGCAAGATGATTTTGCTAGTGCTTGAGATCTTGCTAACAATATTCTTGGGTATCTTCCTATCAGTTTTGACAACTCATTATGTTAACAGATATGAATTTAGGATCCTTTATAAATAAAATTCACTTCACCATGCTGAATTGGGGACTTAGGGTGGGTTCGTTCAAGGGAGTTTTCTGAACACTAAAGGCAATTTTGATCATCAGCTCCAATGTTAGTTTCCATTCGGTACAGGTGACCATCTATCTTGAAACTAGATGTGGGTGTAGAGATATTTAAACCAGGGACTTCTTACAAAAGGATGGCCTGTTTCCCAGTATTGCAGACGGTAATTTTTCAAGAACGAGTTGAGGTTGGGTTAATTCCAGAACAGGGCATGAATAAATATTATTTTTATTTCTTAGAAGACTATAATCTGACCTTTCCTTAATTTACTGAGGCAAATTGGGAAAATAGAGAGAGGAATGAAATGCTGGTTATAGTTAAGGAAACTTAAGAGCCACTACATTTTCCTGTTTGTCTCAGGGGTTTATTCCAGTCCACAACTCTTAATACCATGAGTAATAATTATAATGAGTTGAAACACCACCAGAGTCTTGGGAGTTGGCCTGGAAATGGTTCTATATAAGGATGCCTAAGTCTTTTCCATAACTTCTATTTCTCTCTTTCTTGTTTTTTGTTTTTCTTTAGGAACTTTCATACTGTTTTCTAGAATGGCTATAAAATGACAATCCCATCAACAATGCTTGAGGGTTCCTTTTTCTCCACATCCTCAGTGAACTTTTGTTATCTTTTGTATTTTTTATATATAGTGGGCATTCTAAGAGGTGTCAGGTGATATTTCATTATGGTTTTGATATGCATTTCCCTTATGATTAGTGACATTGAGCACCATTTTATTTACCTGTTGGCCATTCATCTATCTTCTTTGGAAAAATGTCTGTTTGAGTTTTTTGCTCACTTTTTAGTTAGATTATTCATGGATTTTTTTTTCTTTGCTATTGACTTGTGTGAGTTCTTTATATAGTTTGGATTTTAACCCCTTACCGGGTATATTGTTTGTAAATATTTTTTCCCATTCCATCAGTTATCTTAACTTATATTTCTTTGCTAAGGTTTGGGGGTTCCCCCCCATTTGTTTCAAGAGGATTTGTAATTGAATTTTGAAGCACTTTATGACAGCTGCTTTAAAATTCTTGTCAGACATTTCAACATCTAATTTATCTTTTTATTGGCATCATTTGATTTGTTTTCTCATTCAGATTATGGTCTTCCCGGTTCTTGTTATGATGAATGATTTCCTATTATATCCTAGACATTTTGGCTATTATGTTAGGAGACTTGATCCTGTTTATATCTTCTGTTTTAGTAGGCAGTTGCCCTATTTTGGTTGAGCTTATATGTTCTGGCCTACTTTTGTTAGCTTAGTTCAAATGATAGTTAGGTTTTCTGAGTCTTTGCAGCGTTATTCTGCTTAGCTTCATTCTTCAGATGCTGTCAGGGTCTTGCACGCTTTCTTCAGGGACGATCCCTGGGGGAGAACTCACTGGGTGCTATTCTGTGGCAAGATCCAACTGAAGAGCAGGAAAAAGCAAATGTATGGAATTTTCTGGAATTGGAAGCCAGCCCAGGTCTTTAACTAGCTTTCCTAAGAGTTCTTGAAAGTCTTGACTGTCAAATGCATGAGGATGTTGTCCATAAAATATCCAAGTAAGAGGAATATCCGTATGACAACAACTAATGAAGGAGTATACCCTGGTAGGGAACAAAAGTCCATTTATCAATGTTTGGCAGACAGAGGAAGCACTGTAGAGGCCAGTAGACATTTTCATGTACTCAAATTGCCCGATGCATTACTTGAAATCTGACTTCTATTTCTCACACTCACCCTGGCTTTTCTATGAAACTCTGGAAACCCAGGCTCCATGGAGTTTATCCAAGAGTCCTACTCTCAGGAAAATGGATAGTAATTCCAAATAGTAACCTCACTGAGGCTTTAGAAAGCCTGGCACACATAAGTTCTCTACTCCTACTTCTTTTTGAAGAATATTTTCACCCTGTGGGGAAAGTGGAGAGTGTGTTCTCATTATTTCCAAAGCACTTTACACCAAGATTTTCTACCTGTCCACACACCATTCAAAGGCTAGTTGGTATTCCAGATGCTTGTACAATGATTCTCCTACTCCTCAATTAAATATTTGCCTGGTTTCTTTCCATTTCCTGATCCCGCTCTAGCATTTGGCTCAATTATACTCTTTCTAGTGTGGCTTTCTCGGCATGTCCCGGTATCTCTCATTTTCGTGGATGTGTGACTCTAGGAACCCTAACATGGTACTATAACAGTCTTTGCCAGACAAGAGGTCCAGGTTGGCAATGAAAAGTCCCAATGCCCAGCACTGATTTAGTTTTGTTTACAGCAAGCCATGCACTACTGATAGCTCAGATCATATCTTGTTTTAAAATAAAGCTTATCTCCTACATCTGTCCCGTTAGTTCATGTTCACCCTTAATTCCTAGGGTTGGGGAAGTTCTAGAACACTTGGGTCCATGGCCTATAAGTGCCCTAACCCAAAAGTCAATCAATCAATAAAACCTGGATTTGATGGAATAAGCACTTCCATCATTTTTGATTGACAGGCCAGTCGCAAAGCTTCTTTAGTTTTGAATCCAATATGAAAGCAGATGTTTGTGTTGGTCCCATTGAGAGCCCCTAACACAATAAAAAAATTACATTTTAATTTTCCACCAGCTAGTCCCAGCATCTGAGATTGGGAAGACATCACTGTTCTTTTTTGTTGAACAAATACCCCTTTCATTTACAGCCATTGACTGATGACACTCTGACCATTTCCTTGTTTACCCAACAAGAAATTTTGGACACATTTCTCTTCTACAAGGCAGTCTAAGGGACAGATATACAATGTTTATTTAATGTATCACTAACATTTTCTAGTGATGTGTTTATTTTAAACAAATTTTCCTCTAACAATAATCATAAGGTTTACAAAACAGAAGCAGTTTCAACAAACAGTTACAAACAGCATAATATATTCGGGGTACTGTGCAAAGTGCTAGAAATATAAAAGATTAAAAAAATAATACTATGGATCTGGCTTCCAAGAATGATGCCAGTGTAACAGAAGAAAAATCACATACACATATGAACAGAAGTTAACATATGGTATTATAAGTGCAATATTATAAATACGGGCAAACCAGAGGTCCTTGCTTTTGACGAGCAGTTGAATCAGGAAAGACTCAGCAGACCAGGTGATATTTCAATTGTGTTGAGAATAGATAGAAACCAATCACATACAAAGAGAGAGTGAAGACATGCCAGGCTTAGCAAGGCCCATGGACCATGTCGCAGAGGTGTGGAGCAATAATAGGAATTGAAAGCTCTAAGTAGCTCTGTGTCGTTCAAGTACAAAGAAGTGTGAGGTGAGCCCATCAAGGGTTTTGTATCTCTTGAAAAGGAGCTTGGTTAGATGTTATTCTCTAAGAACTAGAAAGCTTACGATAGATTTTAAAGTGGGAAGAGATATTATCAGATTTGCATTTTAGAGGAATCACTTTATTACAAGTAATATTTTAACACCCATTTGGTTTAAATTTAAATTTGTAACCTCATATTTAATCATATTGCCCCTTCCAATACAAGAAGGGTTTTATGTTAAATTTAAGCATAAAAATTCTTAGACATCTCATATCTCTTAGGTGGGGCTCATGAAACTTTCCTTGCCTTATGGAACCATGAAGAACAAATACATGCATTTTAAAAGAAGAAACTTTTTAAAAAAAAACAACAACAATTTTTTTAGTTAATATCAAAGTCAAATGAAAAAAAATTACTCTTAGAATGCTTGCAATTGTCTTGTCCTACCTGGTCTTCCTAGTGGATAGCAGATGGTGTCCTGTGTAAGCACAATGTGTGCTTGTCTGGCCTGTCACTTATGTCCTGGATGTGTCTTCCTGCCAACTGTCCCATAAAGACAGCCTTTATTCCCTATTTCCAGATAAGAATGTAACTCAAATCACATATTAAAGGAAAACATCGAGGGTGTATAGGCGATGAAAATTATCTATTTATGACTGGCTTTCTCTTATTATTGAACTGTACTGATCTTTTTATGTTGCTTGATGAAGACAACTGTCAGAGAAAAATCAGCAGACCGTGGCTACACGAGGGAAGGGGTGACAACCCCAGCTCCCTCCCCTGTCCGTGTCCTTCTCTTGCCACGATGGCCCAGAGACCAGGCAGCATGACTCTGGGTCCTCACCCTGCCTGAGGTTGACACAGATTTCACAGGCAATGGCGTGTACAAAAGCATGTCAGCCTGGTTTTTATGGAGAAAAATACAATTTCCTAAGCATCTCAGGTTCTTCATAGGCCATGCTCTGTGTGAAGAACGCAATGGAAGAGAAGTTGGTGGATAAATGGCCCGACACTCTGCGTTCTTGGTGTTTCGTGGATATGAACTTCACAGGTACTTAAACTTCTCTTGTGTAACTGACATTTAATTCATTAGCCTTTTTTTTTTAAAATAAAAGAGTAGAGAAGTTATTCTCCTGTGGCTTTTGCTGGTACTTTTTATAGCCATGGTGTGGTAGGAAGTAGGCCCCAAGTTCCCTTGGCAACAAGTTGAGTAGAAGCGATACACAGAAATCTGAATCATCAGTGAATCATCTGAGGATTTCTGTTTCCAATCCTTGAAAATAATTTACTGATTGTTTTTAATCTGTGAGATGTTTTCTGACGCTAAGTAAACACCACAGAGAACGTAAGAGTTTAGTTTAATCAATCATTTAAGAAACATTCTGAATGTCCCAAGAGGAACTTCATATGGATACCCAAGAAGCACTGTGCTTTGTTTATTATGACAACATGTATGAGGGGAACAGATGGATATATCAAGGCATCAGCAATGGGGAAGTTCCCCTTCTACCACAAAAACTAATGTTCCCAACAAGATGTTTCAAGACATTGCTGCGCTCTTAGCATCTAGAAAAGGTGATCTCTGTACAGCTCAGTGTTAGTCACAGATATTTTCAGATAGCCCAAAGAGTACTACTGATATGGCTCAGAACTGAATGACACACACGTACCCCACTCTACCCTACCGCGAGACTTCTGGACATCTGTTACCCATTTTCTACCACTACTACATCTCTTGTCTAGTCCCTTAATCTCATTCCTGTTGCTGCTACCCTATTTCAGGTTTACCACTTTGTCTTTTTTACTCAAACTGTCCTTTACTCTTTATGTAGAGAGAAAAGTATCTTTCTCTAAAAATGCTTTTGCTCGGTATCACAGTCACAGTTTATTAATGGTTCAATGGCTTCCTGAGCACCCTGATTTATTAATCATTGTATTTGTAGTACACTTCATGGTGCCTGACCCATAGAGAGTGTTCACTAAGTGAACGATTTATCGTAAGTGGGGTATTTTTGTTTATATGCCTTCTGTGATAGACATAAAGCTACTTGTGACTACAAGTCTAATCTTGCGTTTCTACCCCTAACTCCTTGTCTCCGGTATATTGTACACATTCAACCAATGTGTACAATCTACCAGAAATAGTGAATGAAATTTAAATCCTGGACTCTTGCATGCATATTGTAGTCTCCCCTACCTGGGTGACCTCATTTCCTACCACTCTCGTCCTTCCTGGGGGGTGAGCCTTTGTACCAATCTAGCTCCACGTAATCATTCAAACCATTTTCCCTCACATGAATTACCACCGCCATTCCCACCACCTGTTTAAATTCTAGCCTTCTTTCAAGGCCCCGCTCAAGTCTCATTCCTTGACAAATAGACAGACTACTTCATTCCTCCACCCCTCACAGATATTCATGTCCCTCAAACTCATGTCTATGACCTTCATTCAAATTTTGTTCCTAAAGCATTCTGTTGTTTGCCTCCCTTCTGATTCTCGGATGATGTCACCTATTTCCTAATCCTCTTGGCATCTCCTGCACTTTGATGGCATCAGCTTCTTCAGCTCTAGCTCTGTTGTCTCCTTAGGACATTAAAACTTGATGTTTTATAAGCTCCTCAGGTTCAGAATGGTCAAAAAGGTTGTTTATATTGTTAAATTTATTTTAGCTATGTTAGTTGTACTTTTTTTTGTTAGAATGAAGAGTTCTCTTTTGTTCATAGAGATCCATATTTAAAAATATTTATGGATGAAATAATATGTTAAATTTATTTCAAATTAATATGGAAGGAATCAAAGGAGGCAGTTATGCTATTCTATGTACTATGTGTTTTAACATTTTTATAATATAAACTTCTTAAACTTTAGTCGATTTCTTTCCTTTATTATTAGTTTCAGCCACTTCCAACCCGCTCTTCCTTTGCTAAAATGCACCATGCATCCCCCCTCCTATACCGGATTTATAGAATATTCTCTAGGGGGCATCAGGGTTTGACATGCAAGACTGAGCAAGGTTAGCTGCTCATGAAATCAGTGCCCAAGTAGAAGATTTGGTGTCAAGCCAAGTAAATTAAAAAAAAAAAATGAAGACCAGCTCTATTCTGAAAGAAAAATGAGACACTTGAGAGTTATCCCTCTCCCCCATCATGTCCATAATTTTCTGATTCTCTAAAAACAAAAGAGAAACATCCAAATTCCAGGGTCATGTTGTGTCTTTTGCTTGAACTATTTGAGATTCAGCTGAAGCATTCGTTTTTTGGGGGTTTGTTTTTGTAGCACTACCTGGACTCCCCTTCTTGGTCTCCCATAGACAGAACTGAATGTTCCCCTATCAACATTCAACATTCTCATAGGACATTGTATCCACTTCCTTTTTGACTACCTCTCTGTGGAGTATAGTTATTTGTTCTTCTGGCATTGTGCTATGTGGAGAGAAAACTAACTTAACTAACTTAGACCATCTCCCCAAACTCTTAAGTTCAAGGACTATCTTCTCCTTAATTCCCCCAATTAGAACAGAGCCTTACAAAGAGTGCATGCTCAATGCAAGCCTAAAATTGTATTAGATAGAACCTAATTTCTCTGTAGCACCTTTCTTCTGCTAAATTTTATATATCAAAGTCTTCCTTTCTAATTCCCCCCACCCCCAAAAGCACTCTCTTTTCATCTGAATTTACAGAACATTCCCCCACCCCTAAAAGCACTCTCTTTTCATCTGAATTTACAGAACATTCCCCCCGCCCCCTTCACAGCACATATCATGCTCTGCTTTGGTTTTGGTCCTGTGTTCTTTGCTGTCCAAGACTTGTGAGAACACTGATCATACCTTTTCTTCACACCATTCTCCACAGCGGCTGTTCCAGGTTCGGTTTCTCAGCACACTTGAAAATCTTATTGAATTTAACATTCGAGTGTAAATGACACAGGAAGAGTCTCGGTTTCCTATATGAGATTGGAAGTATCAAATATTGGCTGCCCATTCTTTGCTTGATTGAGTTCATGAGCTCCATTATTTATAGAGGGAATAACGAGATCTGGAAGCAGGCAGCTACAGTTCAGAGGGAGCACTCGCCCAGGTCTTTCAGGCTTCGGAATGATGTAGTATATGTCACCCACCTAAGTGGTTCCTGCTCATGAACAGGCAGCAGTGGAGGGTTTGTTTCAGAGTTAAGGAAACTGAAGCTACATTGGTAGCACGTTCAGGAATAGGGCTAAGAATTTCATCCAAAGACTTTCTTTTTTTCTTTTTAATTAAAAAATTAAAGTTAAATTACAGTTGACATACAATATTATATTAGTTTCAGGTATACAACAGGGTGATTAGACATTTGTATAATTGATGGAGTGGTCACCCTGAGAAGTCTAATACCCATCTGACATACATAGTTATTATCATACAATGTTATTGACTACATTCTCTGTGTTGTACCTTACCCAAGACTTCTAAATCCAACTCCACTGCCCATCCCAGCTACACCACTGATGCCTGGGAGTAAGTGATAACACTTCACTCAGCTAACACTTCTCATCCATTACAGGGATTTAGAGAAGTATTACAGCTTTGGGAATTAGGAAAAAGCCTCTGATGCCAGAATGTGTTCAAATCCTGGCTCTGGCTAGCTGCATGACCCAGGGCCAGCCAACAATCACTCTGGAGAGAAAACACTTGAAGTAGTACACTTAACAAAAGACACTCAGATGAACTGCTGTGGCAACTCCTTGCTATCCAATGAGCTCACTCGGTGCCTCAGTTTCCATGTCAGTCAACTAACTAATAACCCCTATCATAGACTTGTACAGATTAGATGAGTTGATGATATACACAAAGTATGTAAAACAGTTCTGGGCGCATAGCAAGTACTAAATAGAATGGTTTACTTTTACTACTACTTTGATAATTTATTTTAAAATAGAGCATATGTAATACATTTTGTATAGTAAGAAAGGCAGAACTATTTAGTGACTTCTTGGGATCATTTCTTGAGAGTAGTTCTAAGATCTTCATGGCATTGGCATCTAAAATCTCTTTCATGTTCTCCACAACCTTTCCAAACACATTTAGTTTGCAAAATCAGATTGGACATTTTACAGGAACAGCTTTTCTCATAATAATTCAGGGCTTTCGATTTCATTCCAGCTGGAGTCTAAAACACTGTTGGACACAGAAATTTAAAAAGATGTGAAAACAACATGATATAAACTTATTTTTTTTATTTATTTTTAGGAGGAGTGCCATTGGTTCACATGTGGAATAGAAGGAAAATGAATATCACTGGGGTATGCATTAATCACCTCACAAAACGGTCAACATATTAGGAGCTATTCTGATGTCTGGTTGTGAAAGAAAAGCTAGCAAAGCTGAAAAAGTGATATACAATCTATTTAATCACTGAGTCTATCAACATCATCTGAGCATGCTCCTATGCTAGGCAGTGTTCTAGAAGAGAGACACATAGACCATGTTCTCCACATGGAGCTGACATACAAGTGTAAGGAGGCAGAAAATAAACAAGTAGACAAGTCAAATATTTACAGATTTTTAAAGAGGGAGTTATAGAAGAAGTGTATAGGGTGATATGAACTCCCAGATCAATGGGAAGGTGGAGCGGCATCTTTAAATAGGGTAAATTGAGAAGGTTTAAGCAGAAATCTTAAAAACCAGAAGGTACAGAATTTGATGACACTGTATTATGAAAAACAGTCAAGAAACATCATGGAGAGGTAAATTTCCAAGAGGTTTTGTTGTTGTTTTGGGGGGGTGGGGGTTTGGCTCATATCTTTCATTCCTATCAGTAAATTTGATTTGGTTCAAAGGTAAAATAGCTAGGACAAAGCTCAAACATTATCTGAAACTCACGTCTCCTCTCCTTTTCATAGAAAAGTAATGCTCATTCTAAAAAAGTTTGGAAAATGAAAGTTTAAAATAAAATAGAATTTACCCAGAATCTAAAAACTTAAATGTAAGTGTTACTAATATGTTGTTCTATTTCTAAAGCAGGTCATTTTTAAGTTCTGTTTGTGGTTATCTAACCTTTGTGAAATGAGGTTAAATAAAGTAGGTAGCTGACTCAGCCTACAAAAAAAGAAAGAAAGAAAGAAAGAAAGAAAGAAAGAAAGAAAGAAAGAAAGAAAGAAAGAAAGAAAGAGAGGTCATGCTAATATTGAGCTTACATGATAATAAATATGTTTTGGTTTAAAAGTTACAGTTGATCAGAAAAATAAAATGTTGTAGTGTCAGAACAATATTGGCTAGAGCAATATTTTTATTTCAAATATTGCTAGATCTAATAATCTCCCAAAGCAGTATGACGACAAGAGATACAGCCATGCCCCACTTTGGAAGTAATAGCTTTGAGGGAAGGGGACCATTGAGAAATTTACCTTATTGTGATGGATGAATGTTGGGGTGGGTGTTGATGCCGTTTGCCCCGACATGGTCCATTATGATCAATCACTTGAAAATTTGTCAAGGTTCTTAACCTATATTGTTAAATTACTCTCCCAACAACAATATTTAAGAAGACCCTTCCTTTAAGCCCAGTATAGTTAACTATCATTTAAAAATATCTTTACTAGTATTAATTTTAATAAAATATAAGAGCCAAGAGCCAATTTTTATTTTCTTTGTATTTTTTTCTCATTTCTATCTTTTGGGGGTGGGGTGGGGAGATCAAAATAGGATCCCTCTTATAACTAAATCAGGCACAAAATGGTCAGCTACAGTTAAAAAAGAAAAACAACAAAAAAGAGCATGTCATTCTAAAACGTGCACAAGATTAGTCTATGTATTTATTTTGCAGGAACATTATTTTCTTAGAGCCATTTCAGTGACCTTGTGTCACTGCTGCTTTTGAATCCTGCATGGTCAAAGTTGGCTATTTTTGAGCGGAGATATTTCCAGAACTTTTTAAGGAACTAATATACCTAAAATAATATTAATACGAACCATGTGTTAACGTTATGCATTGAAGTTGCAAAGATCATTTGAATCATGTTTGCCTGAGTGTAAAACAAAAATAGCAGGTTTAAACATTTTTATTTGCTATATAAATTATGCTCAGTCCAGTAAACTATTTATAAATAAAAGCAATTTATCCTTTGAAATATTTTAGAAACATTTCATTTTACTAAAATATAGAATAAATTAAAATTGCTTGATTCTGTGGGATTTCAGCAGAATTGGTCAAACAAACTCTTTCTTTCCCATAGCTGTCAGATCAGACAGCTGCTTTATCTCTCATAGCATTTTTTTTTTTTTTTTCATTTTTCTGAAGCTGGAAACGGGGAGAGACAGTCAGACAGACTCCCGCATGCGCCGACCGGGATCCACCCGGCACGCCCACCAGGGGCGACGCTCTGCCCACCAGGGGGCGATGCTCTGCCCATCCTGGGCGTCGCCATGTTGCGACCAGAGCCACTCTAGCGCCTGAGGTAGAGGCCACAGAGCCATCCCCAGCGCCCGGGCCATCTTTGCTCCAATGGAGCCTTGGCTGCGGGAGGGGAAGAGAGAGACAGAGAGGAAAGCGCGGCGGAGGGGTGGAGAAGCAAATGGGCGCTTCTCCTGTGTGCCCTGGCCGGGAATCGAACCCGGGTCCTCCGCACGCTAGGCCGACGCTCTACCGCTGAGCCAACCAGCCAGGGCCTATCTCTCATAGCATTTTGTCTTTTCTATCTATCGTTGGCATCCCCTTTGTTGAAATTATAAGATAGATTGATTAGCTTTTCCCCATGATGCTTATTTGCCTCACTACTGATCTACCTGTATTTTTTTATACATCTTTCTTATATAAAGTTTAAATATTTAAATATAATATAAAGGTCAATGTCCTTTTGACAATTATCTTAAATCCTAGCCCCCTCTATATAACCAACCATTGCCTTAAGGTTAATGGTATTTTAGACTTTGGTTCATGCATCTGTGAACAGCAGTACTTACAGAGAACAGGTATAGTGCTGTTTTAGGCTTTCTCTGTTATGGACCTTGTGCTATATCTACCATGATATCAGAACCCTGATTTTTGCCTTGTCAGTCTCTCCTTTAAACTGCTACATTAAATTCTATATCACGGGTGATGTCTCTCTCTCTCTCTAAATGGGCATTGGGTTCACTTCCAGTACTTCCAGTTCTTTTCCATTTAATACTTATTTTTTAGAAATAAGTTTTATTTTTTTGAGAATACCTTCTTGATCCCTGCATTAAAAAACATTATACTATAATTTAGTGTAATACTTTTTTGTAGTATTATATTTATGTTTAGATTATCAACCATTTGAAATTTGTCTTTATGAAGATGAGATATGAACTATCTTTCTAAATAAGTACATCATTTTCCCAAAAACTTATATTAAAAATGTTTCCTTTACCCATTTATTTAAAATGCCACTTTTAGCATAAATTAGTGTATATGCTTTCATCTATTTTTAGACTCATTACAATGGTCTAGTTCTCAATTTTTGTTCTATTACTATACTGTTTTTATTTCCATAATTTTGTAATACGGTGGATATGTGTAGTGGGCAAGGCCTTCTCTTCTCTGTTTTCTTTATGGATTCATCTTAGTTATTTTTACATATTCCCTTTTTATGAATTTTAGGACAGCCTTTAAATTTTCATAAAACGAAATTTTACTTTTTAATTAGCATGGTACTAAATTCATAGGTTATTTTGGAGAGAACAGACATCTTTAGAATACCAAACCTTCTCATTCACGAACAAAGTATTTTTTCTCCTATTTATTTGGGTTTTCTTATAGGCTCTCCAGTGAAGTCTTATTAGGATTCCTAAGGATTTTATGTGATTATTACTATTATAAATAGACCTATTGTTCCAATTTATTTATTTTCCACTTGGCTTAATAATGTGAATAAAAGCTACAGGTTGGCCTGTAGCTTTTATTGATTAAATTTTCTCATTGGTTTTAAGATTTGGCCCATTGGAGTTTTTAGGCATATGCTTACATTATCTGCAAATTGTGAAAGTTTCATAACTTCCTTTCCAATATTTGAGTTTCCTTATAACACTGGCTGGGATCTTGAGTAAAGGCTGAACAGTTGTCTTCTTGTCAAAATTGACTCAACATCTCATTATTAAGTATAGTGCTTCATGTAGGGTGTTACTTTATATATTTCTTTTATTTTACAAAACAAATGTCAGATTCCTTTAAAATGCTTTTTATTGTTTGTTTTTACAGAGATAGAGAGAGAGTCAGAGAGAGGGATAGATAGGGACAGACAGACAGGAACAGAGAGAGATGAGAAGCATCAATCATCAGTTTTTCGTTGCAGCACCTTAGTTGTTCATTGATTGCTTTCTCATATGTGCCTTGACCGCGGGCCTTCAGCAGACCGAGTAACCCCTTGCTCGAGCAGGAACCTTGGGTCCAAGCTGGTAAGCTTTTGCTCAAACCAGATGAGCCTGCGCTCAAGCTGGCGACCTTGGGGTCTTGAACCTGGGTGTTCCACATTCCAGTCCAACGCTCTATCCACTGCGCCACCGCCTGGTCAGGCAGAGAGACTAAAATGCTTTTTTTTTCTTTCTTTTTTTTTTTTTAAAAAAACCTTTTTTTTAAAAAGACTTTATTCATTTTAGACAGGAAAGAGAGAGAGAGAGAGAGAAAGAGAGAGAGAGAGAGAGAGAGAGAGAGAAGGGAGGAGCAGGAAGCATCAACTCCCATATGTGCCTTGACCAGGCAAGCCCAGGGTTTTGAACCGGCGACCTCAGCATTCCAGGTCGATGCTTTATCCACTGCGCCACCACAGGTCAGGCAGAGACTAAAATGCTTTTTAAAGATCAAAAAGATGATCAAATAATTTTTCCACCTCTAATATCTTCATAGTGAATTCCATTAATCTAATATTGAGCCATTTTTGCATTCCAAAGATAAAGTCCTACTTGGTCATGCTGTATTTAATATTTTTACATTGCTGGGTTCAACATGTTGCCATTTTATTATTTTGTATCCATAGTCAGCCTGTTTAAAACAAAAAATTCCTGTTTCAAGAAGATTTATTAATACTCATAAAATAATCTGGACTTGGCACCTTTGTTGAGAGCTGGGGGGAATCATTATTTTATTACTATTTTAAATTCTACTACTATTTTTTATCTTTTTAGATTTTTCAGGTCTTTAGCCAATTAAAATTTTTCTTTTAATTTTCTGTACACAAAGTCTTATGTAGTCTTATTTTTAATCTGTGCCTTATTATATTTATTAATCATAATTTTCATAGTTGGGCCTGTTTTATATGACCTTTTAAGGAATTAAGGTTTTTTTAAATAATGTCAATCAATTTATTTTAATTCATTAAGTGTTATATTTATCTTAATTCCTTCTTGGATTTATTGATTTTTCCTGTGTAAAACTGTTGGATTGATTCCTTAGTTATTTTTATTTTAAACTTTTCTTATTTTCTAATAAATACATTTCAGACAACACATTTTCCTCTGATTATGGCTCTGGCTACACATCACCAGTTTTGATAGTTTGAATTTTTTTTTTTTTTTTTTTTTTTGTATTTTTCTGAAGCTGGAAATGGGGAGAGACAGTCAGACTCCAGCATGCGCCCGACCTGGATCCACCCGGCATGCCCACCAGGGGGCGATGCTCTGCCCACCAGGGGGCGATGCTCTGCCCCTCCGGGGTTGCGACCAGAGCCACTCTAGCGCCTGGGGCAGAGGCCAAGGAGCCATCCACAGCGCCGGGGCCATCTTTGCTCCATGGAGCCTCAGCTGCGGGAGGGGAAGAGAGAGACAGAGAGGAAGGAGAGGGGGAGGGGTGGAGAAGCAAATGGGCGCTTCTCCTATGTGCCCTGGCCGGGAATCGAACCCAGGACTTCTGCACGCCAGGCCGATGCTCTACCACTGAGCCAACCGGCCAGGGCTGATAGTTTGAATTATTTTAAGTCAATTCTAAACATACTTTTTCAGTCTTTGCTAACATTCTAACTTTTATTTTCTTCAGGTATTTAATGTTTTACAGATTAGTTACCCTTTTTATCTCTTAGATACTCAGGAGAATAGCATATTTATTCTCCAAAAATAGAAAAAGTCTTGCAGACTTGAGTGATCCCAACAACATTTCTAGAGATTGAATACTGCACCACTTTTTATTGCTATGAACATAGATTCTTACCCTGTAACCTGGAGCAAATGTTATACATTTATTGCGTTCGGTTCTTTCAAAAAGAGTTAACATTTCTTTGAGACTGGAGTTGATTTCAAAAGTGTGACACTAAGCAGGGTCATATTATTATTTCTAGGCATTAGAAAAAAAGCTGTTTCTAATTATGCTCAAAAGTCCAATAGCATTAATTTTACTGTTTATTTTTTTTATTATTTTACCTTTTTCTTTTTATTTTTTATATTGATGGCTCCCTCCTGTAGCCCCAGCCAAATATGAAGCCCTAAATTAGTAAGGATCTATTGGGCTGACGGGAAGTATTTCTCAGTGTCTGGGAAAGGAAGAATTGGTTAGATGGTGTGAAATACAATCATGGGACTCCTGTCTCTGGCAGGTTAGGCAGTTTCTATCAAACACATTTGTGCACATTCACATCCTCTCTTACACTACCTTAACACAGCATTCTGCTCATGGAACTGACTAAGGTAGGTTTCACACAAAACTCAGCTTTGCAGACACTCTACTTTTTGATGATTTCATTATCACCTTTTAGCTTTATGGGATTTTAAAGAGCTAGAGACTCTATTTTTGCAGTGCACAGACTTTCTGTTTCCCCTACATTTCATACCCACTTTTGAAGATGACTGGCTCTGAATCTACTCTTGTTAGCACCATGACCTTTTCATCACCCACTTTGAAGAACAACCCGATAGACGGCTGCAGAATATCATTAGGAAGTAAAATGCATGAGATACACAAAGTTATCAGGCCAAACAGTATTTGTTCCCTATTGATATGCATCTAACAAAACATTACATAGAATACTTTCTGCCTACTTTAAAGGATTCAGTTTAATTCTCCTTTTCATTCTGAGGTAAATAATATTTACACTTCAATTAAAATTTAACTATGTTTAGCAAGCTGCAGGGAGTTCAAAAGTTTATAGAAGTCCAGAAACCTTCGTATTTTATTTGAACTGGACACTCACTTTTTAACCTTAGCTATGAAGCTGAGGTTAAAGCTAAGGTCTGCTTTCTTCCCACTTAGAACTCACTTATTCTTGTATATTATAGAAGAATTGATAAACTAAATGTGACATAGAAGTGATTGATATGACATTGTTCTTAAATGAAGGAAGAAAATATTTCACAAATAACTCACCAGGGGGTCCTGAGTGGTATAGATAAATGGTGACACTATTTATAGATTTTTAACTAGACAATTCCTCAACTCCTATTTAGCCCTTGACTATATGATTGGGTGCTAGCTTATGAGAATTAAGCACATGGATCTAGTTTAATTTGTAACCCTTTAATGATCATTTAAAACAAAGAATCTTCATTAGAAGAGTAAATTCTAGATGAGAAGTAGTCATTGGCTAGCAAACTTAAAGCCCTGACAATAATATATAAAGAGGTCCAAGAAAAGAGATCTATATGAGTTTGAATTAAAAATTGTATACTTATATCAATTTTTATTCTTTTATGAGTAAAACAGAAACCTCTGTCTTTGACTCTTCATTAGTAAATATTATGAAACTTTACTCAGTTAAAGAGGTTTTATATTTCCACTTGCTTTCTTAAATTATAGTCAGGACAGCAACTGAAAATCAAAATCCAGATACAGTTTCTACTATCACTTGGTCCAAGTCAGAAAATATGACCTACATCTTCAGGTGGATTTTCAATGTGAAAACAAATTACTTTAGGTGCCATCACATCCTCTTATCATGGTTAAATTCATCTTGTTTTGAGAAGAAAGGCTGCTGTGGTGTCTGGAAATTTCTAAGCATGGATTAAAAAGTCTTAACTTCCTTAATTTCAATACTTCCCCATATTTTTCTATTGTCAACTTACTGAGAGAGGTAGTTTTATTCAAAAAACAACTTTAAAATAAAAACTCAGTCTATCCACTCTCCCCCAACTTGATAGTTTTATAGTATATCAAAAACCACCACCATAGAAAATAAAATGTGAAAAAAAAGCCTGTATTTCTTTTCCTGGAATAATGACGTTGAGTTTACATAGGGCAAGTAGTGCAATTATTTTGGTTAACAAATGTTTCAGTTTCTCAGTGAAGGTCAGGTCATCACTCCAGAAGGTGAGATTGGTGATGAGTATCATTTATACCTGCAGGTGTCACAGGCAAGACTAATGTGGCATAACAGTCCCCTCCCTGCTCTTTGCGCAAGCTGATTGCCCTTTGATTGTTGTGGCTGTTATTCACAGAGCCCACAGCTATTTGTAACCCACTCCTATAAATGCTCCAAGACCCCAGCTTTTGCTTTTTTTTTTTTCCCCTCTGGCAACCTGCCAGATAGTTTGTAGACTGCAGTGGTTTCTCATCCGTCTACATTTTCTCTTACAAGTTCAACCCAGAGCATCAGAAAGAGTGTGATTTTTCTATCTCCGTAATTATGGTTATTTCTCTCTAGTTCACTAAACAACCATCTGGGTGTCATGTTGGTGTGCAGTTATTTTCATATAGCCCATCCATCAGAAGTGCTGAAGTATTTATCATCCTCTTAATGAAGATATCTTATTCACAGCAAATAAATCAAGGGCAACCGTCAATTAATGACGGTTACCATTCGCTCACTTTGGTAACATTAGAATTGTTCAGCTAACATGAATGTTCTATGTTCTTGTTGGATTTATCTGTGGGAACTTCTCTGAGTTCTCCAACTTAGAATTGTTAGAATCCAGACAAGTTTATGGTAAATTTTTTCTTCCCCCACCCTTTTCCCTCTCTCTTTTAAAAATTGGAGTTTAATAGATTGAAAGTAATTTGATTGTGTTCCATTTATATGGTTGTGTTTATATTTTGGAAAAATACATCACCACCTCTCAGAAAAGGAGGGCTAATATTAATTGCATGTGCTAACTGCTTCATGTGCACTATTCCATGGCGAATCTGGAAGGAATACGTACTTGCATACTGTTATTAGGAATAATAGTTTTCCTTCATGCCTGTTTTGCAAATAGGCATGAAGAGGTTAATTGAACTACCCAAGGTTAAATGGATAGTAAGGTCAAACCAAGCTTTGGACACAACAATTGTCTAGCTCCAGAGTCTAGGCACTTGCTCTCTCTCTCTTTCTCTCTAGACAGAAAGACAGCTTACTATGTGCCAGCAACTCTCTTAATGCTTTGTATGTATTAACTCATTTAATCTTCATAATAATCTCTAAATAAGCACAGATATTATGTGTTCTGTATAGATAAGAAAACTGAGGCATCAAGACGTTAACTTGCTCATGTTAACTCAATTGGCAGGTAGACAAACGGGGAGCCCAAGCATTTAAGTTTTGGAATCTGTGCTTTTAATCATTTGAAAATTGCTGTTTCTAGTAATAAAACTCTATGTGAAGATATACTTGCAGAAATAGGATATGTTATTTTTTTTTCAGATGTCTTTTTTTTTCACCTGCATTGCCTATGTTTTCTTAATTGGCAATTCCTCAGATGTGGCAAAAGCTTTGAACATTTGTGTTATACAAATTCCATACGTGTTTCAGATTCATTTCAGTTAATTATGGCTGTTTTCGAAGTCCTTACATGTATATTTGGTTTATTTATTCTGAACCAGAATAAAATAAAAAAAGAGGAGTGATATGTGAATAAAAGTGAATTAAGGTAGATGACAACTGCAATTTTGGGAAGGATAAAGAAATTTCAGTTAGAAACAAAAAGATGAGTTGAAATACCCAGGATCTATCCATGCCCATGGCCTCATTCAGAGTCTGAGGTCCTAATTGATACAAACATGCCTCTGATGGCAACAGAGTAATTCCAATCATAGTCCTCATAATATTATGATTAATATTACCTCATACTACTAGACTCAATAATAAGTCTATTTTTATTATGCAGCAGAGGGGGGAAAATCATAGTTTCTTCACTCTGAAGAAATATAATTAATGCTTGTCATCTCCTCCATTCCACAAGATTCATATTAGCAGGTACTAGACACTTGTTCTGTTTACTCTTTGACTCAAAATTAAGTAATTTCCCCATCAGAAGTTTTGACCCAGTGGGCTACTTCTCCCCTCCCTTGACACAATTTCTTTACTTGGCTTTGAGGACACCATACTCTCCTGGGTCTTTCTATTGCATTAGCCACTTGTTGGCTGGCTAGTTCCTCTTCTTCTTCTCAGCTTCTTGTAGTTTCATGGTTTTTTAAATTTTTTTAGACTTTATTTATTTTTAATTTTTATAGACTTTATTCATTTTAGAGAGGAGAGAGAGAGAGAGAGAGAAAGAGAGGGAGGGAGGGAGGGAGGGAAGGAAGGAAGGAAGGAAGGAAGGAAGGAAGGAAGGAAGGAAGGAAGGAAGGAAGGAAGGAAGCATCAACTCCCATATGTGCCTTGACCAGGCAAGCCCAGGGTTTTGAACCAGCGACCTCAACATTCCAGGTCAACACTTTATCCACTGCGCCACCACAGGTAAGGCCTATATTTTCACTTTTTAAATAGTGTCTGTCTTTTAGAAGAGCAGACTGTTAAAATTTTGATAAAGTCCAGTTTCAATTATTGTCTTCTATGGACTATGCTTTTATTGTCTCATTTAAGAAATCTTTTACTACTATAAAATCACACAAACTTTCTCCAGTATTGTCTTCAAGATATTTTATAGTTTTCAATTTAGTATTTAGGTCTATGATATATTTTGAGTGAAGTTTTACATATGGAGTGAGCTATGAGTCAAAGTTCTTTTTTTTTTTTTTTTTTTACATAAGGATGTCCATTTATTCCAGCACTATTTGTTGGGAAATAATTATCCTTTCTCTACTACATTGCCTTTGGATCATTGTCAAAAATCAATTATTGAAGAGAATATGAAGACAAACTACCAAATGAGGGAAGATAACTGGAAATCACATATTTGACAAAGAACTAGGACTGAATTAAAAAAGGAACTTTCTAAGTTTCACAGTGAGAAAACAACCCAATTAAAACAGGCTGAAAAAACTACCAGATACTTCAGCAAAGAAGATATTCAAAAGGAAAAAAAAAACAAATGAAAAGATATTCAACATTATCAGACATTGGAGAATGCAAATTAAAACCATGATGAGTTGCCACACACATATTTTAAAATGGCTAAAATAATAATATAGTAGGACATGGTGGTGAAGAAGTGGAACAGCCTATGTATTGCTGGTGGGAATGCATTAGATTGGAATGTTGAGACCATAATAACATTTTCCTGGCTTAATTTCTTATGATAACAAAGGTATATAGTTTTTCAAAACAACTTTATAGGCCCTGGCCGGTTGGCTCAGAGGTAGAGGGTTGGCCTGGCGTGCAAAAGTCCCAGGTTCAATTCCCTGCCAGGGCACATAGGAGAAGTGCCCATTTGCTTCTCCACCCCCACCCCCTCTGTCTCTCTCTTCCCCTCCCACAGCCAAGGCTCCATTGGAGCAAAGATGGCCCAGGCACTGGGGATGGCTCCTTGGCCTCTACCCCAGGCGCTAGAGTGGCTCTGGTCGCGGCAGAGCGACCGCTCGGAGGGGCAGAGCATCGCCCCTGGTGGGCGTGCCGGGTGGATCCCAGTCAGGCGCATGCGGGAGTCTGTCTGACTGTCTCTCCCCGTTTCCAGCTTCAGGAAAAAAAAAAAAAACTTTATAGCATGTGTTTGTCTTTTGCAATAGTAGGTTAAAGAGAAAATCTATTTTAAATAGAAATATGCAGCTCACTTCAAGATCTATATAAAATACCACAGTCATATATTGCTTATGATATTAAAGATAATAATTACATAAGGAGAGATGTTTAGAAAAAAGGAGACTGGTGATTTTTTTTCCTTGCACCTTATTTACTGGAATTATTTGAAGATAAATAGTTCTTTAGAACTAGCAGGACAAACAAGATCCTTCTCACTGTCAAATCAATGAACTTCTCAGGTTCAAAGAACTCTTCAGCTATTGCCTAAACCATTTCCTCATTTCTGATGACAGCAAATGACTGGTTCATTTTCTTTTTTACAGTATTATGCCCTTTAGCTAAATCTAAATAAAACTGTTGCACTTGTTTGGTGAGAATATTTTCAACATTCCATTCTAAATATTTCTATTATTCACAAGCAGACCGTGTTAAGTTCAGAACTGAAAGACAGATTTCAAGACACAAAGTCTAAATAAAGTGAAAGTAAAATAAGTGAGATCTTAATATTAATTGCCAGTGAGCTGTCTTGAGTTGTTCATAAGTCTAGCCTTAACCTTTCCAATACCAGCTCAAGTTGTGTAATGAGACATTTAGAATAAAGACTCTGAACAATTAACTTATGCTTCACAGACCAAAGGTCAACTCAGGGTTTAAAACTTTTACTTGAGTCTTTTGTAGAATTAAGTAATGCTCTCCACAGTTCAAAGCGTCAACTGGTGTACTGTTCACTTCCTGGTAAACATTGCCTAATGCTTGGAGAAACAGACCTATAAAGTATAAAATAATCATGATAAATGTTTGACACTGTCAGAATAGTCAACAATCATCATTCCTCCTGACTATATTTGGTGCTATTGCTATTAAGCAAAATACTTTCCAAACATAAAGCTCTGCTACTTAAAATTCAGTCATAAAAACCTTTTCCTGGCATTGATTTATATTTCTCCTGATGTCTCTGTGTCAGCACCCAACCATGACTTCAGTTTATTGTCAGCACAAATAGACAAGGCTCGTGCATAGACCATATTTATTGAATTATTTTCTATCATAGTCTCATTGAAATGCAAAATGCTTGGTGCTTAGGAAAACATAAATCAATTATCCTAATCTAGAGTTTGCAGGCAGAATGTCAAATGAAATTTTAAGGTCCTAATTTATCTGCGCATGAAATTGATAGCTGAGAATCATGAGTTTATCAAGGGCATTTTTGGCTTGTTAATTACACAATGAATGCTCATGACAGAAATTTTCATATTTTGTTAGGTAGAAGTAATTTCTATTGACTTTCTCATTTCTACCTCATTTATAGTAACTCTTAATTTCTGACTCAAGAGTCTGAAGTAGGAAATAAGATGTGGCAAAAAACAAGTTTAGATTTAAGAGTGAGTGAGACATACTTGTGGGATTTTCAAATGGTAATCCTCAGGAGGCCCTTGAACTTGTGGAGGTGGTAATATAGGAGAGAAACCTGGGCTAAAGATGCAGACTTGTATCAAAAGCTATATAATTGGGAAGAGAAAACTTATTGTGTGGAAGAGTAAATACTATATATAAGGAAAGAAACATTTGGGAATGGGTAGAGGAAAGTCCATGAACAGAAGAGAGAATAGAGGACAAGAAGAGGGAGGGCATGGCAATAAAGAAGTCGAGGAAAGAGAGAATTCAAGAAAGAGAGATATGCTCACAGCAGCATCAGATGATGCTGAGAGATGAGGTAGGATAACCATACCAAAGTCTACAATTTTCTTTCTTTCTTTCTTTCTTTCTTTCTTTCTTTCTTTCTTTCTTTCTTTCTTTCTTTCTTTCTTTCCTTCTCCCTCTCTCTCTCTCTCTCCTTTCCTTTCCTTTCCTTTCCTTTCTCTCTCTCTCTCCCTCTCTCCCTCCCCTCCTTCCTTCCTTTCCTTTCCTTTCCTTTCCTTTCCTTTCCTTTCCTTTCCTTTCCTTTCCTTTCCTTTCCTTTCCTTTCCTTTCCTTTCCTTTCCTTTCTCTCTCTCTCTCCCTCTCTCCCTCCCCTCCTTCCTTCCTTCCTTTCCTTTCCTTTCCTTTCTCTCTCTCTCTCTCTCTCTCTCTCTCTCTCTCTCTCTCTTTCTTTCCTTCTTTCTTTCAAGAAGAAGACAGAGGGACAGACAGGGAAGAAGGGAGAAAGATGAGAAGGAACAACTTGTAGTTGCGGCACTTTAGTTGTTCATTGATTGCTTTCTCATATGTGCCTTGACCAGGGGGCTCCAGCTAAGCCAGTGACCTCTTGCTCAAGCCAGCGAGTGTGGACTTCAAGCCAGCGATGGTGGGCTCGAACTGGTGAGTCTGCCCTCAAGCTGGATGAACCCATGCTCAAGCCAGCAAGCCTGGGTCCTCAGCACCCCAGGTTGATGCTCTATCCACTGCACCACCACCTGGTCAGGCATCTCTCTTTAATTATTTTAGAAATTAAATGATCATGGATGATATGAACTGGTAGATTTCAGCAGCATGATAGGACTAACCAGAGGCAGTCTTTCAGTTATCCTGACTGTGTAAGAGAAAGAAATGACTTCATTGAAGGGGGAAAAATGCAAGGTGAGGAGAATTGTTTTTCTCTTTGATAGAACAGAGAGCCCTGATCTTATTCCCTTAGAAATGGTTATAGGTAAGGAAGCAATGATATTAAAGGTTCTTACTACACAAAGAATACCACTTTCTGTCTCGGTAAATTATTCAGGTTTCTCTTGATGACACCTCTAAAAATGATGCAGAAGTCAGACTAAAGGAAGCCATAAAAGACTCAATACACAATTCCTTCCTGAGAAAGTGGGATGACCTTACTGAAAACGGGGAAGTTCTGGCAGAAGCTTAATTTGGAAAGGCAAAGGGAGAGCTTGGAAATAGTCCACTGGGGTCCCCTTTGCCAATGTAGAGCAGCATCCAGATGTGGTGATGCTGAGAAGCCCCAAAATAAACAGAAACCGTAAAATAAAACTCATGGACATCAGAGCTCCTCCTGACACAAGGCATTATTTCTTCCCAATATTCACCTGCACCACCAGCAATAATTTCATCTATTCCTATATTTCTTTTTATTTTGAGACAGTTTTCAATTGGACTTACATTCAAGATATGATTTTCCCCAAAAATTCCAAAAATATTTTTTTAAATTAACTTTAAAGTAGATGCCCATTTAAAAAAAAATGATTCAGGTAATTGGAGAACTTATATATAATATTCCACATCATTTGATAATAGTTGTTATAAATAAAAATTACTGAAAAAAATAATTTTGCCTTTGAAGAGTTTTTAATATAAGTATAATATTTAAAGAACTATAATTTTATAGCATTTTATCTTATTCTACAGCCTCAATTTCTTGAATTAATTAGAGATGCCTTCTAAATAAGCTATTTCTCCAGATTCCCAGCTATGTTTTCAAATGCCCAAATTTATAGTGTGAAACCTGAGAAAGAAGATGTCTACTAAGAAAGGCTCTGGGTAGCTAACTGGGGTAAAATTAAGAAAAAAAATAAGCAAAAAACACGGACTTTTCATACAAACTGAACATAAGGGAGAAGCCTGCCCTGACCTCTCTGCCTCTGCACTGAACTGTGTTTCTGCCATCGGAACCAGCTCATATAAAGGAGGTCCTAGAATCCTATTTCAACCAATAGGACTGCTCTGATCAACCATAAAGGATCTATTCTAACTAATCAGGACAGTCTCTTTTAGACCAATCAAACTGAGGATTTGGGGTCCTCATTTGCATGAAGGCAGACCAATGACAGACCAGGGATAGATACTCCTGTTCATATAAGCCAGCTCTCCTCTAGCTCTGAGAGCACTTCTTTTCCACTGGAGACAAGACTGTGTCTCCCTGGCTAAATTGAAGCATCAAAGATGTCTTGCCAGAGCAGAGTGAAGCAGAGCAGCACAGTGCAAAGCAGACAGGCTCAGAGTAGACCACCGAGGTGCAGAAGAGAGCTACCTGTATTTAGTCAGAAAGGGACCAGGCCCCGGGGCTGCCTCACAGCCCTGCTGTTTTTACAGCGGTGCTGTTATCACACTTGAGCAGTTTTACACTAAATAAAGTTTCCTTCTTCACCTCAACCACAGTTGGGGATTCCTGTTTGCATTGAATTGATGCCAATGAACATTGGTTGACAGTATCATTATTCTTTAAAGTACAATAATTGTCATTTGGTAACCATAACCCAACAGAATTATAAGTGAATAAGATAGAATATGTAATGTATCTGCCACATAAATATTCATTTTGTCTTTGTCTTTAAATGAAGAAATAGCCTTTCTTCCTCATCCCCCAGGAGTGGTACACATTCAGAATAATTTTGTATAGTTAGAAGCCTTTGCTTCTATAGAAACATTCTTTCTATAAAGACTATCGTTCAGGTATTTTCACACTGGCAAAGATTGAGTCGGTTAGGATGCGCTTATCTCTTGCTATGAAGGAAGTTTTAAAGCAGGAGTCCCTAGAAAGTGAAAGACTTACCCATCTTAATGGAAACAGGCTTTTTCCTCTGTGAACTGAGCTGACTCTTATCACAAAAATACTGTGTTCCTGCTACTTAGGTCAATTTCATGGGTCTTTCTGTTCTGGGTATGATGCATAGCTGTAAATATAACCATGAAGCCAACATCTATAGCACAATAAAGACATTTCATCTGTTTTCTTATGGCAAAGGGAATGTTTATTCAATACATCTTAGTGTGGCAACTTACCTTGATCACCTGGACAAGATTATTAAACTTTTTTTTAATTGTGCTAAAATAACATAAAATTTCAACCATGCTAAGTGTATAATTCAGTGGCACAAAGTACATTCATATTATTGTACACCCATCACCATCATGTATGTCTAGAATGTTCTCATCTTTTCAAACTGAAACTCTATACCCATTAAACAAAAGCTTCCCTTTCTCCTTTCTCCCAGCCCCTGGCAACCACCATTTTACTTTCTGTCTCTATGAATTTGACTACTGATGTCATGTACGTAGAATCAAATAATATTTGTACTCTTGTGATCAGCGTAATGCTCTCAAGTTTCATCTATGTTTTAGTATACAGAATTTCCTTCTTTTTTAAGGCTGAGTACTATTCCATTATTATGTATATACTATGGATAAAATAGTTTTTTTTGGTATTTTTCTGAAGTTGGAAGCATGGAGGCAGACAGACAGACTCCCGCATGCGCCCAACCGGGATCTACCCAGCATGCCCACCAGGGGGCGATGCTCTGCCCATCTGGTGCATTGCTCTGCTGCAACCAGAGCCACTCTAGTGCCTGAGGCAGAGGCCATGGAGCCATCTTCAGCACCCGGGTCAACTTTGCTTCAGTGGAGCTTTGGCTGCAGGAGGGGAAGAGAGAGACAGAGAGGAAGGAGAGGGGGAGGGGTGGAGAAGCAGATGGGCGCTTCTCCTGTGTGCCCTGGCCGGGAATTGAACCCGGGACTCCTGAACGCCAGGCCGACGCTCTACCACTGAGCCAACCGGCCAGGGCACCATGGATAAAATTTTTTTTTTTTTTTCAGAAGGTTTTGTTTTATTTTTGTTTTTTGTTTGTTTGTTTGTTTTTTATTTATTTTTAATGGGGTGACATCAGTAAATCAAGATACATATATTCAAAGGTAATATGTCCAGGTTATCTTAAAGTTCAATTATGTTGCATACCCATCACCCAAAGTCAGATTGTCCTGTCACCCTCTATCTAGTTCTCTTTGTGCCCCTCCCCCTCCCCCTTCCCTCTCCCTCTCCCCCCTCCCCCCGTAACCACCACACTCTTGTCAATGTCTCTTGGTCTCAGTTTTATGTCCCATCTACGTATGGAAAAATGCAGTTCCTGGTTTTTTCTGATTTACTTATTTCACTCCGTATAATGTTGTCAAAATCCCACCATTTTGCTATAAATGATCCGATGTCATCATTTCTTATGGCTGAGTAGTATTCCATAGTGTATATGTGCCACATCTTCTTTACATGGATAAAATTTTAATGTGTGCTTTGTAACCAAAGCTATGTGGACATATGGTTTAAAAACATTATAAAAAACTGAATATTGAATTGTTGAGTTATGTGAAACAACTAAAAGGTATTGAGTCCTGAAAATATAAACTAATTCAATTTCTGAGAAAATTTTGTACTTTCTCTAGTATGGGCCAATTATTATTGGAGAAATAGAATGATAGTAAGTTTCAAATGTATATATATATATATGATTATTTAGAAAATTTTCATCTTTTAAAATGATATAATGGCTTTGGAATGAGGGAAGAGAAATGCTGGTTGCATAGCATTGTGAATGCACTAAATTCCACTGAATGGCACACTTTTAAAGTGGTTAAAAATTTCTTAATTTAACCCCAGTGAAAAAAAACACTATCATGATGGAAATTTTCTTTAACATTTACTGGTATTGTATTTTTACTTCAAACATCACATGTGTTGGTAAATAATGTTGATCCCTTTGTATTACTGCTAAAAGGATTAATTTATTATTACAGTTAATTATTATATATAAAAACAGAGAGGCGGGAAATGTCTTCATGGAAATGCCTTTGCATATATGGTTCTCTCTGTTCAGAATATTTCCCAAAGTCTGTCCATCTGCAGAGTCTAGCTCATTGGCCGTTTTCTTATAGAAGTCTTTCCCATTGCCTAAAATACCGTAAGTTTCCCCCCCTTTTTTTGGTACCTCTCTTTAGCCTCAGGTTCTGCCTAGTCGCCCCTGCTAAACTGAGAGCTCTTTGAGGACAAGTTCATGCTGTCCTTCTCTTTGTATTTATCGATCCTCTACAGTGGTCGGCAAACTCATTAGTCGACAGAGCCAACTATCAACGATACAACAATTGAAATTTCTTTTGAGAGCCAAATGTTTTAAACTTAAACTACATAGGTAGGTAACATTCCTTATTGAGGTAGCGCCCGCACATGGTATTTTGTGGAAGAGCCACACTCAAGGGGCCAAAGAGCCTCATGTGGCTCACAAGCCACGGTTTATGGACCAGGGCCCTGTCCAGTCAATATTGCTTACGTTAAAATGCATTGATTTATAGTTATTTAAATGGATTTGTCTTGCTCAACTGGGTTTTTCAAATCATTGTTTTATTATAATTATTTCTTAAATGCTCCATTCAGTTGGTAGAGAGAAAGTGGACAGAGAAAGCTAAAATTAGACCTGGCTAGTAGAAAAGACATTTCTTTATTTATCCATTGTCTTTCTTTTAGAAGCAGTATTTTTTATTGTTTTATCATGAAGTTAATTGCTAGCCATTTACAACTTTTGTGGGGTTTTTTAATTTGAAAGCAAAAATATTTTCTTGTCTGCTCTGGTATGTGCTCTTGGTCTACTCATCATAAGCAAAGCAGTTCAATTTTTTTAACAAATAACTATGATATATAAAGCATTGTGCAATAATATCCTGTTCATGATATTCACTGTTCTTGGAAGACCTGGATATGGTCAATATAGTTCAACCATAAAGACATAAACTCATTTATGGACAATGGTGAAACAATTATCCAATGCAAAGTTATAGGCAATAGAATACATTCATCATTACACAATTATTTATAAAATAGTTTCTTCCATGCTGTGTATCAAATTATTTCCCATGAAACAAAACATCAAACAATGAATCAGTATGTGGTCCCGAAAATTGAACCTCGAGAACTGGCTAAAAGTAAGGACCTGTGGCTAAAGAGATGTGAAACAAGACATCGTGGATAGATAAGAAAAAAATGAAGGAGGCTGATGTCAGGGAACTAAGAAACGAGATTCTTATTTGGAAAATGGACAAAGAGAATCTGTGAAAAAATGAGAAAGCTCTGCAGAAGTAAATAATGACAAGATGCATGAATGGAATTGCAGATTTACTCACATTCTTACTCAGATTTGGAAAGAAACATAGCCTCTTCACTTCTCTGTAACAACGAGATCGTCTTCATGATAGGCACCTACAACAAAGGAGAAAGGAAAGACTAAACTTTAATTTCATACAGAAGCTAAATCCACTATGATATGAATCTCTGGTAAAAATGAGCAGTATCTTAGAGGCTCTCTCCTTGGTCCTTTTCAGAAATGGCTTTCGTGGTTTTGGAGTGTGTGGTTGATTTGACGTTGTAGAGGCCGGGGGAAGGGGCCCCCTCTGGACACTCTCTGGCCTGTGTGGTGAGTGGCTGGCCTGGTCCACTGCCTGCACCAATGAAAGGACCCCCAGAGCTTCTGAGTAGTGTTCACGCCCGTGTTATCAACCCGTGAGCTGGAGGAACCAGGTCTGAACTCCCTGGACTTGATCAGGGCGCTGTCATCTTCCTCCTGACTCAGACCGCAGTAAGCTTTGATTCTGCACAGATACTGAGCAGTGACTCCTGAGCTTCGTGGAGCAGCCCCAAGCCTCCTCTCAAAAGACAGGCCCCTGTGAGTCCTATTTGTAACACACAGGAAGCAGATGGAAGAAAGCCAAACTCAGGTCTTCTATCTGCATACTCGCTCTTCACCACCAATTTTTCTGCTGTGTCAGGCCCAGATTGACAGGAGAGCTTTTCAGAGCATCTCATCTCATGTCACACACCTGATCTGAGTAGGAGGACTTGCGCCTGGGAAAGGGGACATTTAGACAGGGGCTTGTCTCTGGCTTCCTCTACCTGCTCCTCTCTTTCTCTTCCCATCAACTCTTGGAACCTAAACGGTAAGATTTTTCTATCTTCCTCTTTTTTTCTGACTACATTGTTTCTTCCCCAAAACTGATAAATCCTGCTAGGCCAGTTTCAAAAAAATTTTAAGGGAGAAATAAAGGAATTTAGAAAATTATTTCAAAGTCTGGCTTTCAAGCCTATATCTGTCTGCATATTGCCTTTGGGAATACCTTTAGCTTTGCCTTTCTTATATAAATCTCCTCATTTGCCTTAAATTCACAATGTATCTGAGGAAACAACTATCTACAAGGGAATGCACAAACAATCACATTACACTTCTTAAAATATTATATTCATTATATTTAGTCTCATATAATGCTATTCTTTCTTTAACAGGAAAGAATATAGATTATATACCTCTGTGCTTTACAACATATTCTTTAAGAGAAAATGGAAGTTTGTTTGATTTCTGAATGCCTAATGCCCTTTTTCTTTTAAAGACTATCTTTTTAGAGCAGTTTTAAGTTTATAAAAAAAATTAAAAGGATGTTCAGAGATTTCCTATATAACCCCCTGGCCCCATGCATGCATAATCTTTACCATTATCAGCATCACTTTTCAGAATATACATATTTTACTGCAGATAAACTGATATTAACATGTCATAAGCACTCTTGGTATTTGACATTCTTTGGGTTTAGAAAAATGTATAATGACATATATCATCATTATACTGTAACAGAGTATTCTCATTGCCCTAAAATGCCTCTTCTCTTTAGTTTTTCCATGTTTACGTACATTTTTTTTCTGGGTAACTAATATTACTTTCACTGGTTAGTTTTCTGATGCTTTAAAAAACGCAATGTTTACTTTTTCTTACTCTGTTGTTTATATTAGTTTTTGCATCTTAAAGATAAAATTTAATTGAGTTTGTGAAACTATTGCACCAAATAACTAGCATTTAATTGCCTCTTTGAGCTCCATTGTGTTTATCTGCTTTAGGGCACTTCAGTTCCCAGTGGTGATTTTAATTCATATATTTGCCTTCAAAGATGCTAGTTTCATCATTTCTAATCCATACCTTACCGCTTTATATATAGATGCTGCTTGGTGTTATCTGCAAACTTAAAAAGGATGCCTTTTATTTTCCTAATAGTATTTGATTACATTTACCTGTTGAGCTGTTTGATTGTGAGACAAGCCTTATGAATGATTATAGTAATGTGAAAAAAATTTCATTTTTTTCTGAACTTCTCTTAGTAGAGTTAGTAGCTCTATTCTAGTTGTTCTTAAACACTCAAAGAACAGCTACAGTTAGGGCAAGGGAAAAAATTTAAATTTGAGGTTAAGCACTGCAAACTTCAGAGTCAGTGAACCAAGAATTTAACGGTGTGACTTAATCATTTAAAAAGTGACAGACACTGTTTTGACTACCAGTACCAGTCATACCAGTGGGAAAAAACTTTTGAACTAGATGGTATAGACATAAACTCATTTTCATTTCTCTGCCTCTTCCTTGACATTTTTTTAATCAGATTACCCCGTAGAGCAAGTTGCCATTCTGTGGTTACTCACTTCTGAAATTTTAAATGTCGAGAAATGACAGGCATCACCTTGGACTCCAAAGTGTGATTGTTTAGGGGATATGTGGTTTCATACCCAAGTGAGTCAGTCTGCCAAGAACCTTGAGAATGTCGGTCTAGTCTAGACATTTCAATCTTAATGATTGATACACCAGCCGTGGCATAAGATTATATATCATTAGAAAGAGGATGTGGGTGTATAATAGTTCTATGCAAATACAAATATTATAGAGTTAAACCCACAAAAGCTTGACTAGTCATTTCCTCTGCTAAGCCTTTCCATTCCTACCATTTTTATTATCATTTATATCAATAACTGTTGACCAAGAAACCTCATATCTTTAAAATAATCTCTGCCTGTCCTCTTTCCAGAGTATACTATGATGCCTGCCTTAGTGGCTCCAGTAAAACTCTAGCATTGAATGAATACTGAGTTCAAAGGACTTACAGGAAAGTCATGGTAAATGCACCTCTGGTATTTTTTTTTTTTTTCTGAAGCTGGAAACAGGGAGAGACAGTCAGACAGACTCCCGCATGCGCCCGACCAGGATCCACCTGGCATGCCCACCAGGGGGCGATGCTCTGCCCCTCCGGGGCATCGCTCTGCCGAGACCAGAGCCACTCTAGCGCCCGGGGCAGACGCCAAGGAGCCATCCCCAGCGCCCGGGCCATCTTTGCCCCAATGGAGCCTTGGCTGCGGGAGGGGAAGAGAGAGACAGAGAGGAAGGGGAGGGGTGGAGAAGCAAATGGGTGCTTCTCCTATGTGCTGTGGCCGGGAATCGAACCGGGGTCCCCCGTACGCCAGGCCGACGCTCTACCGCTGAGCCAACTGGCCAGGGCCTGCACCTCTGATATTTTATCCAACTCTTCTCTGCCTCAATCTTTTCTTCTAAGTATTTCTTAATGGCTTCTAGAAATTTATCACTGATTTTCACTATATTCTCTTATTTTATCAACTGGCAGATATGATACTAGCTATAAATAATTGTATAAATGTCATTGTTATAAGATTTTTTTAAAGAGGGAAAATCAAGTTTAACTGGAAGATGTTCTTAACTTTGGGGGAGTATCTTTGGAACTGTCTGCCAATTTAGCATGAATAAATTTGCTGGTGAAGGTCGCAGGAGTTGAAATGGAAGTTTGGAAAGTTAATAGTACCTGCATGTTAATAGTACCTCAGGCTACTCCTTTCAGCTCCAATTTTTAAAAGGTTTTAAGCATTTGCAATCAACTGATACATACATTTTAAATCCAGTGGATCTCTCATGAAATATTTACATGAACATGATATAGAACAGGCATCCCCAAACTACGGCCCGCCCGCGGGCCACATGAGGCCCCCTGAGGCCATTTATCCGGCTTCCCGCCGCACTTCCGGAAGGGGCACCTCTTTCATTGGTGGTCAGTGAGCGGAGCACTGTATGTGGCGGCCCTCCAACGGTCTGACGGCCCTTTGTGTAAAAAGTTTGGGGACCCCTGATATAGAAGGATATATATAAAAGCCATAGCCTACCAAAAATTGTCTATAATTTTTCCCTTTAGTGGGAAAATAAATAATCCTACATGTAATAAGAATAGCAAATTCTTTCTGAATCACCAAAGGTAGCATCCCTTAAAAGGACAGATATAATGGAAAACTTCTGTTGGCCTTTGGGTGGATTATGAGTGTACTTTTTGAGCTTTGAATTTTTAAAATAATGCCCAGGGCTTTGACTGGACCAAATTTAGGACTGACATATTATCTTTTTCTTTTGATTAAATTTATTGGGATGACACTGGTGAACAAAATTATACAGGATTCAGGTGGACAGTTTTACAACACATTGTACACTGTATTGTATGTTCACCACCCCAAGTCAAGTTTCCATCCATTATCATTTACTATTTATTCCCCCATACCTTCCTCCACCTCCCCTAACCCCCTTCTCCCCACAATCACCACACTCTTGTTGTATCCATGAGTTGTTTTTCTTTCTCTTTCTTTCTTTCTTTCTTTTTCTTTCTTTCTTTCTTTCTTTCTTTCTTTCTTTCTTTCTTTCTTTCTTTCTTTCTTTCTTTCTTTCTTCTTTCCTCTTTCTTTCTCTTTCTTTCTCTTTCTTTCTTTCTTTCTTTCTTTCTTTCTTTCTTTCTTTCTTTCTCTTTCCCTTCCTTCCTTCCTTCCTTCCTTCCTTTCTCTCTCTCTCTCTCTCTCTCTCTCTCTCTCTTTCTTTCTTTCTTTCTTGAAAAAAACAACAACTGCTGTTTAGATGATGTGCCTATATCAGCTCTGAAATTATAAATGTTTCTGTGCTAGTGAGTGTATAGCATCTTCTGAGAACAGACAAGATCAGGCGTGTTCAGGGTGGTATGGCCCTATTATAGCATCTTCCTTCTCTTTGTGCCCTGTTTCCTTTCCTGGAAGCAGTAGCCCTCCGTACTATCAGGTCACTAACTGGTGCATGCCCAGTGGCCTGCAGGAGTCGCCTTCAGTCCTAGGGCTTGCTTTAGCTCGGATTCATTGGGACCTATGCAGAGTCACCTGCTGAGATGTTTGAGTTGAGGCCTGCCACGCATAATGCAGTAGAATTCCCTCCATGGCAAACCTGAGTGAGTCTTTGGGCCACCACCTGAGATAACAGGCAAAGCAATGGTCCCAGGCCCCGGCCACCGTGCCCAGGTCCACGCCTGCCTTACAACTTCACCTGTCACAACTCTAGTACTCCACTGCCACTAGTTACTCACACATAACTGCCTCCATGTTTTGAAGTTACCTGCCCCCACAAACCTGCACCTTGTACCATGGCTTTGGTCTATCACATACAAATCCCCACCTTAAGCCCTACACCTCACAGTCATGAAGGTATAGGCAGTAGAAACTCTTCAACCTCAATGGTTGAGGTGACTTTGGAAAACATTCTGCAGTACGTAACACCGGGGAGACATCTGCCCCTTTCAAGAGTATGTAGTGCTGATAACCTGGCCCACAACTTGTCGAGGCCAACCTTTCCTGTCCCACCAGAACTCCTCGGTAGCAGACTGGGTATCAAGACAGGAACAAGCTGGTCTGGACTCCCCCATGAAACACACAAAAGCATCAGAAACTCTTAAACAATGAAGGCACATTATTTCTTCTTGAACTCTACTTCTATAAAATGCTGAAAATTTAACAAAATAAATATACTCTCATTTGGGAAAAACTTTTCTGCCCTCTTCTTTTTAACATTTTATCTACTTTCCTTTTGATTAAGGATCTCAAGAAACTGTTGTGTGTGTGTGTGATCAAGTTTTTCTCTATATATAATATCTATTTGTTCTTGATTCTTAGCTCCTTGTTTTTACCCAACCATGGCAGACAGAACAATGGTCTCCCCAAACTGTCCATCCCTAATTCCTGGAACCTATAAATGTATTGTTACATGGCCGAAGAGAACTAGGTTGCAGATAGAATTAAGATGGTTTATCAGCTGAATTTAAGATAGGAAGGTTATTTTGAATTCATTGGGTGGGTTCCATCGAATTCCACTCCTTAGCAGGGAACCTTTCCTGGCTGTGGTCAGAAAGGGAGGCATGATGATTAAGTAATGGACACAAAGATGCTACATAAATAGGACTTGCCCCACCATCACTGGCTTTAATGGTGGCAGAAGTGAGCCTTGAACCAGAAAATGTGAACAGCGTCTAAAATCTGGAAAAGGCAAGGAAATGGATCCTTCCCTAGAGCAGTGGTCCCCAACCCCCGGGCCGCAGACCGGTACCAGTCTGCAGAGAAAGAATAAGTAACTTACATTATTTCCGTTTTATTTATATTTAAGTCTGAACGATGTTTTTTTTTTTTTTTTTAATGACCAGATTCCCTCTGTTACATCCCTCTAAGACTCACTCTTGCCGCTTGTCTCGGTCACGTGATACATTTATCCATCCCACCCTAAAGGCAGGTCTATGAAAATATTTTCTGACATTAAACCAGTCCGTGGCCCAAAAAAGGTTGGGGACCACTGCCCTAGAGCTTCTAGAAAGGAACAGCCCTGCTGACAACTTGTTTTTTTAGCCCAGTAAAACTCCTATTGAACTTCTAACCTACAGAAGTACAAGATAAAATGTGTACAGTTGAAGTCGTTAAAGTTATGGTAATTTGATACGGCAGCTATAGAAACTAGAATACTATCATTCCTTCCCCTAAAAATCCCCAGAACTAAATAAAAAAAAGTTTATGATAATGACACTGCTCTCTTGGGCCACATTCTCTGGTGTCAAGAAAAAAAAAACACACAAAAACCCCCCTCAATTCTCTTTCAGTTTGAGAGACTTGCTTCATTATTGGTCTCACTCTGGGCTTTCACTGACAAAATTTTCTCAAGTTAAGAAAACTGTCTGGGTGAGACATGCTTTCAGACACAAAGCGGAATATGAGTATCTGATGCTCTGCAAGTGATAGGGTGCAGTTTGAAAGAGAAGTTCACACTCTCCTGTCCAGCTCCCATTCTCACCATTTATTAATCGAGATTTGCCCCATCACTAAAGAAACTCATTTGAGGCCTTGCTAGAAGCTCATGTGAGCTGTGACTATTCAGTAACTACCAATTTGTACTTTTTTTTATTCATTTTAATGGGGTGACATTGATAAACCAGGGTACATATGTTCAGAGAAAACATCTCCAGATTATTTTGACATTTGATTATGTTGCATACCCCTCACCCAAAGTCAAATTATCTTCCATCACCTTCTACAAATATTGATCGACTTACGACCTATATAACTTACAACCATTCGATTTTAGGACCACAATCGCTAGCCACGACGGCTCCGAGTCTGGCAGCGCAAGCGTTGCCCAGCTGGGCGTACGACAGTGTGGACCAGCTTCTGGCAGCAATACCATCTCCACGTGCACCATTTCAACTATTATCCCAGACTTGATACAACAATTTGTGTTTTGTGTCTTGGATATTTTTCATCAAACCCCTCCCAAGATGTCTACCAAGAGGAAATTGTCTTTGCAAATATTTATATTAAACCAGTTGTACTGGTAATGCAGTGTTTTACTTAAACCTGACGAATGTAAAAATAAGAAACAAAATGGTGTAGAGATGATACAAATGGCATAAAATGAACAAAAAATTATGATATATAACAATAATAAAAGAAATTATAATAAAATATGACTTAAAGATTTTTATACCATCATTTCACAGTACTGTACATATAGCCTACTCAACTTATGACCAAATTGTGTTACGACCAGTCAGTCGGAACCAATTTTTGTCGTAAGTCAAGCACTAGCTGTATCTGGTTTTCTTTGTGTCCCTCACCTCCCCCACCCCCTCTCTATCCTTCCTCCCCCTCGCCCCATAGCCATCACACACTTGTCCATGTCTCTGAGTCTTGTTTTTATTTCCCATCTATGTATGGAATCATATAGTTCTTAGTTTTTTCTGATTTATTTCTTTCACTAAGTATATTGTTATCAAGTTCCATCCATGTTATTGTAAATGATCCAATGTCATCATTTCTTATGGCTGAGTAGTATTTTATAGTATATATGTACCAAAACTTTTAATCCACTGGTCCACTGACGGACACTTGGCCTGCTTCCAGATCTTCGCTATTGTGAACAATGCTGCTACAAACATGGGGGTGCATTTCTCCTTTTTAAACTGTGCTATGGTGTTCTTGGGATATATTCCTGAAAGTGGGATGGCTGGGTCAAAACGCAGTTTGATTTTTAATTTCTTGAGGAATCTCCATACTGTTTTCCACAGTGGCTGCACCAGTCTGCATTCCCACCAGCAGTGCAAGATGGTTCCCTTTTCTCCACATCCTCACCAGCACTTATTCTGTGTTGTTTTGTTGATGAGCACCATTCTGACTGGTGTGAGGTTATATCTCATTGTGGTTTTAATTTGCATTTCTCTAATGATTAGTGATGTTGAGCATTTTTTCATATGCCTATTGGCCATCTGTATGTACTCTTTGGAGAAGTGTCTATTCCAGGGGTCCCCAAACTACAGCCCGCGGGCTGCATGCAGCCCCCTGAGGCCATTTATCCGGCCCCTGCCGCACTTCTGAAAGGGGCACCTCTTTCATTGGTGGTCAGTGAGAGGAGCACATTGACCATCATTAGCCAAAAGCAGGTCCATAGTTCCCATTGAAATACTGGTCAGTTAGTTGATTTAAATTTACTTGTTCTTTATTTTAAATATTGTATTTGTTCCCTTTTTTTTTTTTTTACTTTAAAATAAGATATGTGCAGTGTGCATAGGGATTTGTTCATAGTTTTTGTTATAGTCTGGCCCTCCAATGGTCTGAGGGACAGTAAACTGGCCCCCTGTGTAAAAAGTTTGGGGACCCCTGGTCTATTCATTTCTTTTGCCCATTTTTGATTGGATTGTTAGTCTTCCTGGTGTTGAGTTTTACAAGTTCTTTATATATTTTGCTTATTAACCCCTTATCAGATGTCTTGTCGAATATGTTCTCCCATTGTGTAGTTTGTCTTTTTATTCTGTTCTTATTGTCTCTAGCTGTGCAAAAGCTTTTTAGTTTGGTAGAGTCCCATTTGTTTATCTTGTCTTTTATTTCACTTGCCCGTGGAGATAAATTGGTAAATATAATGCTGCAAGAGATGTCAGAGAGCTTACTGCCTATGTTTTCTTCTAAGATGCTTATGATTTCACGTCTTTTATCTATTTTGAGTTTATTTTTGTGAATGGTGTAAGTTGGTGGTCTAGTTTCATTTTTTTGCAGGTAGATATCCAATTTTCCCAATACCACTTATTAAAGAGGCTGTCTTTACTCCATTATACACTCTTACCTCCTTTGTCAAATATCTGTTGTCCATAAAGGTGTGGGTTTATTTCTGGGTTCTCTGTTCTGTATAATTGACCTATATGCCTGTTCTTATGCCAGTACCAGGCTGTTTTGAGTACAATGGCCTTGTAGTAAAACTTGATATCAGGAAGTGTGATACCTCCCGCTTTATTCCTCCTTTTCAAGATTGCTGAGGCTATTTGTGTTCTTTTCTGGTTCCATATAAATTTTTGGAATATGTGTTCTATATCTTTGAAGTATGTCATTGGTATTTTAATTGGTATTGCATTGAATTTATAAATTGCTTTGGGTAAATAGACATTTTAATGATGTTTATTCTTCCTAACTATGAGCACATTATATGCTTCCACTTGGTTGTATCTTCCTTGATTTCTTTTATCAATGTTTTATAATTTTCCGAGTAAAAGTCTTTAATCTCCTTGGTTAAATATACTCCTAGGTACTTTATTATTTGGTTGCAATAATGAAGGGGATTGTTTCCTTAATTTCTCTTTCTGACAGTTCATTGTTAGTGTATAAAAATGCCTCTGATTTCTGAGTATTAATTTTATATCCTGCCACCATGCTGAACTCATTTATCAGGTCCAGTAGTTTTTTGACTGAGACTTTATATACAATATCATATCACCTGCAAATAATGATAGTTTTACTTCTTCTTTTCCAATTTGGATGCCTTTTATTTCTTCTTCTTGTCTGATTGCTGTGGTTAGGACTACCAGGACTATGTTGAATAAGAGTGGTGAAAGGGGGCACCCCTATCTTGTTCTTGATCTTAAAGGGATTGCTTTTAATTTTTGCCCATTGAGTATGATGTTGGCTGTGGGTTTGTCATAGATAGCCTGTATCATGTTGAGGTATGTTCCCTGTATTTCCACTTTGCTGAGAGTTTTGATCATGAATGGATACTGGATTTTATCAAATGCTTTTTCTGCACCTATTGAAATTATCATGTGGTTTTTCTCCTTCCTTTTGTTTATGTGATGAATCACACTGATTGATTTGAGAATATTGTACCAGCCTTGCCTCTCCAGAATAAATCCCACTTGATCATGGGATATGATATTTTTTATATATTGTTGGATCCGGTTTGCTAATATTTTGTTGAGGATTTTAGCATCTATATTCATCAGGGATATTGGCCTATAGTTTTCTTTCTCTGTGTTGTCTTTGCCTGGTTTTGGAATCAGAATAATGCTTGCCTCAAAAGGAGCTTGAAAGTCTTCCTTCCTATTGAATTTTTTGAAGTAGCTTGAGAAGAATAGGAGTTAGTTCTTTAAATATTTGGTAGAATTCACTTGTGAAGCCATCAGGCCCAGGACTTTTCTTTGTTGGTAGTTTTTTGATAACTGTTTCAATCTCATTTGTTGTAATCGGTCTGTTTAAGTTTTCTGATTCTTCCAGATTGATTTTTGGAAGATTGTATGTTTCAAGGAATTTGTCCATTTCATCTAAGTTGTCTAGTTTTTTGGCATACAGTTCTTCACAGTATATTCTTCCACTATTTTGTATTTCTGTTGTGTCAGTTGTTATTTCTCCACTCTCATTTCTAATTTTATTTGAGTCCTCTCTCTTTTTTCCTTGGTGAGTCCAGTTAAAGGTTCATTGATCTTGTTTACCTTTTCAAAGAAAAGCTCCTAGTTTCGTTGATCCTCTGTATTGTTTCTTTAGCCTCTATGTCATTTATTTCCTCTCTGATCTTTATTATTTCATTTCTTCTACTACCTCTGGGCTTTACTTGCTGTTCTCTTTCTAGTTCTTTTAGATGCTGGGTTAAGTTGTTTTTTAAAGCTTTTTATAGCTTCTTAAAGTATGCCTGTATTGCTTATGAACTTCTCTCTCAGTACTGCTTTTGCTGTGTCCCATAAATTTTCAGTTGTTGTATGCTCATTATCATTCATTTCTAGTTCAAAGTTTTCTTCTTTGAACTTATTCTTAATCCATTTATTATTTAACAACCTGCTATTTAGTTTCCAAGTGTTTGAGAATTTTTCAGTTTTTCTATTGTGGTTGATTTCTAGTTTCATGCCATTGTAATCAGAGAAAATGCTTGATATAATTTCAATCTTCTTAAATTTGTTGAGACTACTTTTGTGCCCTAACATATGGTCTATCCTAGAGAATGTACCATGAGCACTTGAAAAAATGTATATTCTGCTGCTTAAGGGTGAAAGATTCTGAAGATATCTATTAAATTCAGTTGATCTAGTGTGTCCTTTAAGTCTGCTATATCTTTGTTAATTTTCTTTCTTGAGGATCTATTTAGTGATGTAAGTGGGATATTGAAATCCCCTACTATTATAGTATTGCTGTTGATCTCGCCCTTTATATCCATGAAAGTCTGCTTTATATATTTGGGTGCTCCTATATTAGATGTGTAGATATTTATAATGGTTATATCTTCCTGTTGGATTGCTCCCTTTATCATTATGTATTGGCCTTTTTTATCTCTTACTATAACCTTTGTTTAAAGTCCATTTTGTCTGATATAAGTATTGCTACTCCAGCTTTTTTTTCATTTCCATTGCATGAAATATTTTTTTCTATCCTTTTATCTTCAGTCTATATGCATCTTTTGTTTTAAGGTGTGTCTCTTGTAGACAGCATATGTACGGGTCCTGTTTTCTTATCCATGCAGCTACCCTATGTCTTTTGATTGGATCATTTGATCCATTTACATTTAAGGTTATTATTGATATGTAGTTGTTTATTGCCATTTTATTCTTTAAAGCGGTATTTCTCCTTTGCTATATTCTTTTCCCACTTTGATCTGTTTACAATAGGCCACTTAACATATCCTGCAGCATTGATTTGGTTGTAATGAATTCCTTGAGTTTTTATTTTTCTGGGAAGCTTTGTATTTCTCCTTCAATTTTAAATGATAGCCTTGCTGGATAAAGTAGTCTTGGTTGTAGGTTCTTGTTCTGCATTACTTTGAATATTTCTTGCCATTCCCTCCTGCCTCAACTGTTTCTGTTGAGAAGTCGGATGTCATCCTTATGGGGGCTCCTTTGTACATGATAGCCTTTTTTTTCTCTAGCAGCTATTAATATTTTCTCTTTATTATTTAGCTTTGGTATTTTAATTATGATGTGTCTTGGTGTAGATTTCTTTGGGTTTCTCTTTAATGGAGTTCTCTGTGCTTCTTGAACTTGTGAGAGTTTTAATTTAGGGAAGTTTTCAGCTATGATATGATTGAACAAAGTCTCTATCCCTTGTTCTCTCTCTTCTTCTTCAGGAACCCCTATGATGCAGATGATATTTCTCTTCATGTTGTCACAGAACTCTCTAAGAGTTTCCTCAGACTTTTTGAGTCTCTTTTCTTTTTCTGCTCTGCTTCCATGCCTTCAGTCAACTTGTCCTCCAACTCACTGATTTGATCCTCAGCTTCATCCATCCTGTTTTTAATTCCTTCCATTGTGGTCTTCATTTCTGATATTGTATTTGTCATGTTCGACGGATTCTTTTTTAATATTTCAATGTTCTTTTTTATACTTGATATTTCTTTATTTAGGTGTTCATAATGACCATCCATTGTTGTTCTAAGATCCCTTATCATCCTTACAATCATTATTTTAAACTCTGCATCTGGAAGTTTGGTTATTCCATATCACTCAGTTCATTTCCTGGAGGTTTCTTTTGTGGTTTCATTTGGATTGCACTTCTCTGCCTTCTCATTATGTCTGTTTGTTTGGGTGTATTGTTTGTAGAGCTGGTTGAGTCTAGGCTTGATGTTGGCTTCCTCCAGTTTTCAGTTGTCCCAATTTGTACTTCTTACTCCCTTCAACTTTTTCACCCAGTCCCCCAACCCCATCCCATCTGGCAATTGTCAGATGTGTTCTGTATCTGAGTCTGTTTTTCTTCTGCTTGTTTGTTTATTGTGTTCATTAGATTCCACATATAAGTGAGATCATATGCTATTTGTCTTTCTCAGACTGGCTTATTTTACTTGGCATAATACCCTCTAGGTCCATCCATTCTGTAGCAAATTTCATTATAGTTTATGGCTGAGTAGTATTCCATTGTGTAAATATACCAGTTTTTTAAATCTACTCATGTATTTATGGGCACTTGGGTTGCTTCCAGATCTTGGCTATTGTAAATAATGCTGCAATGAACAAAGAGGTGCATATATTCTTTCAAATTGGTGTTTTGAATTACTTTGGATATATTCTCAGAAGAGAAATTGCTGGGTCTTGAAGCAGTTCCATTTTTAACTTTTTGAAGTAACTCCATATGGCTTTCCACACTGGCTGCACCAACTGCATTTACCAGCAGTTCAGGAGGGTTCCCTTTTCTCAGCAGCCTCGCCAGCACTTGTTGTTTGTTGATTTACTGATGATAGCTTTCTAGCAGGTGTTGAAGTGATATCTTGTTATGTTTTTAATTTGCATTTCTCTGATGATTAGTAATATTGAGCAACTTTTCATATATACATTGACCATCTGAATGTCCTCTTTGCAAAAGTGTCTATTCAGGTTCTTTTCCTAATTTTTAATTGGATTTTTTGGGGGTGTTGAGTTTTATAAGTTCTTTATAAATTTTAGGTATTAACCCCTTATCAGATCTATCAGTGGCAAATATGTTCTCTCATTCAGTGGGTTGTCTTTTCATTTTGTTGATGGTTTCCTTTGTTGTGCAAAATCTTTTCAGTCTAATGAAGTCCCATTTGTTTATTTTTTTTTCTTCTGTTTCCCTTGCCTGAGGAGAGAAATCAGGAAAAATATTGCTATGAGAAATACTTGAAGTTTTACTGCCTTTGTTTTCTTCTAAGTTATTTATGTCTTTAAGTCTAATATTTAATTCTTTAATCCATTTTGAGTTTATTCTTGTGCATGGTGTAAGAAGGTGGGCTAGTTTGGTTTATTTATTTATTTTGCACATATCTGTCCAATTTTCCCAACACCACTTATTGAGTAGGTTATTTTTACCCCGTTGCATGTTCTTGACTCCTTTGTCAAATATTAATTGACCATAAAAATGTGGGTTTATTTTTAGGTTCTCCATTCTGTTTCATTGGTTTATATATCTGTTTGTATGTCAGTGCCATGCTGTTTTGATTACAGTGGCCTTTTAGTATAGTTTGATATTGGGCAGTGTGATTCCCTCAACTTTGTTCTTATTTCTCAAGATTGCTATGGCTATTCAGGATCTTTTGTGTTCCATATAAACTTTTGGAACATTTGTTCTAGTTCAGTGAAATATGCCATCAGTATCTTGATAGGAATTGCATTGAATCTATAGATTGCTTTGGGTAGTATGGATATTTTAATGATATTTATTCCTCCTATCTATAAATACAATATATGCTCCCACTTATTTGTATCTTCTTCAATTTCTTTCTTCTGTGCTTTGTATAAATAATTTTCTGTATACAGGTCTTTTACATCCTTAGTTAAATTTATTCTTTTGTATTTTTTAATGCAGTTGAAAATGGGATTATTTTATTTGTTCCCCTTTCTATAATTTCACTATTGGTATATAGAAATGCAACTGATTTCTGGATATTTATTTTGTATCCTGCTACTTTACTGGATTCATTTATCAGTTCTAGTAGTTTTTTGGTGCAATCATTAAGGTTCTCTACACACAGTATTATGTCATCTGCTAATAATGACAACTTTACTTCTTCCTTTCCAATTTGGATGCCTTTTATTTATTCTTCTTGCCTGATTGCTGTGGCTATAATTTCCAGGACTATATTGAATAAGAATGATGAAAGCAGATATTCCTGTCTCGTTTGTGATCATAAGGACAATAGTTTTAGTTTTTGCCCATTAAGTGTGTTGTTGGATGTGGCATTATCGCATATGGCCTTTATCACATTGAAAAATGTTTCCTCTATTCCTACTTTGCTGAGAATTTTTGTCATAAATGGGGTGCTGGATTTTATCAAATGCTTTTTCTGCATCTATTAATATGATCATGTGATTTTTATCTTTCATTTTATTTATGGATATCACACTTATTAATTTGCATATATTGTACCAACCTTGCATCCCCAAAATAAATCCCACTTGATTTTAGTGTATGATCTTTTTTAATGTATTGCTGGATCTGGTTTTCTATTTTTTTTATTGAGAATTTTAGTATCTATGTTTATCAGGGATATGGGCCTATAAGTTGTTTTTTTTTTTGTAGTATTTTTTTCTAGTTTTGGAATTAGTATAATGCTGGCCTCATAAAATGAGCTTGAAGTCTTTCCTCATCTTGAATTTTTTCAAAAGTTTGAGAAGGATAGGTGTTAGTTCTTTGAATGTTTGGTTAAATTTACCAGTGAAGCTATCTGTTTACCTAGTACACTGACTGACTTTGGGGCCTCCCGGGATATGCAGGCCAAGGTCAGCTATGGCCAGAACCCTGCCGTGTGGTCACTGCGCATGAGCTACAGAGGGATCAGATGCATACTTACGTTATTGTGCACTTGTAAGGGTCAAATGAGAATGATAGCGAAAGCACATTTTAAGCTATATATGAGCATCTGTATGAAAGCTGTTATAAATATGGCATTTGCACCCCACTTTGGATTATTAGCTCCTGTAGTTAACTACTATGACTTATTACTACTTTTCTGATATTATAGCTAATAGTAATACTATTTACAAGAATCCTAGGAGCTGAATGATAGGTAAATATATATTTTAAAAAACAAAGACTGCTTTTAAGAAACGTTCATACCTTTGGGCATTCACGAAATCCATAATGCATGAAGTTTTTAGGTGCATTTTTTGAACCAAAGGGAATAAAATGAAAGAAAATGGAAAGAGGAAAAGGAGAAGCTTCCTCTGTTCATTCTTAATTACATCATTGCATTTGTATTAAGATACCCTTCCAGTCTTTACAGGTGAGTGTCTAAGAAGGAAAAGGATCAGGGAACATAGATTTTGAAACCTAAAAGTTTCTTATAGATAGCCACTCCAGACTCCTTTTTTTATTGATAGGTGAAGAAACTGATGTAAAGATGTGACAGGAATGCAGTGGTTTAAAAATCTGTGATTGGCAGGTTAACTTTTTTGCTAAAGGATTTGCAGTTATCTTCAAGTATATTTTTCTTCTAGAAAATCAGACACTGCTGCTTCTGTTTCTTATAATGATATCTTTATTTCCTAGGGAGTCTCTCCAATGTGACAGGAAATGCTTTTCCTAAAACTATGAATAATACCCTCTATGCCATGTCAGGCGCTGTAACTACAAGCAGGGAACAATACCCTAGTGCCTAGTGGAGTTAACGAGCCTCCCAAGGCCACTAATTTACTATGAGGGAGTAGCTCAGAATTCAGGAAGATTAGATTCTTCTTTATTATATCAGTGCCCCTTTATTTTGTTAACCTAATGCCCCTAACATTTCCTGCCATTATACCTCTTTCCTTCCTTTTATACCCAAAGTCCTTAAATGACTCCTATATGCTAACCAGCTCCCTTTTCTTTACCTCTCAGCTGTGAATTTGGTTTTTGGCTGACTTCCATAAACCATATTCCAAGTGTCAGGGACTTCCCTGCTAAACAGATTCAAATATCTTTTCTTAATTTTCTCCTTCTTGATTCCTTTGTCATATTAAAAAGTTTTGACTATTCTTCTTGAAACTCTTCCTTCACTTGAATTCTGTAATCCTAAACAACAACCTTCCTGACCATCCCTCTCTCCGATTACACTATCCTTCTGCCCCTTTTCTATCATTTTTGCTTTTTTTTTTTCAGAGACAGAGAGAGAGAGTTAGAGAGAGGGATAGATAGGGATAGACAGACAGGAACGGAGAGAGATGAGAAGTATCAATCATCAGTTTTTCGTTACGACACCTTAGTTGTTCATTGATTGATTTCTCATATGTGCCTTGACCGAGGGCCTTCAGCAGACTGAATAACCCCTTGCTCGAGCCAGTGACCTTGGGTCCAAGCTGGTGAGCTTTTTTATTTTATTTTTTTCTCAAGCCAGATGAGCCTGTGCTCAAACTGGTGACCTTGGGGTCTCAAACCTGGGTCCTCGGCATCCCAGTCCAATGCTCTATCCACTGTGCCACCACCTGGTCGGGCTTTTCTGTTGTTTTTAAAAAACTGGATGTATAAGGGTGACACTGATTAACATAAATATATGGATTTCAAGTGTGCCCAATTCTACACCACAACTCTGTACTCCATACTCCATATTGTGTGTTCACCACTCCCAGTCAAGTCTTCATCCAGCACCATATCCTCCCTCTACCCTCCTCCAGTCTCCCTGCTAACTCCCTGCAATCAGCACACTGTCACAGTACTGTCTATGTCCTTGAGTCTTTCTCTCTCTCTCTTTCTCTCTCTGTCTCTCTCTCTCTTTTATTTTGGTTCTTGTAAGGCCAAGGGTCGCCGCCATTGTGGTCATGGCCATGCACATGCAGGTTCCTATTAGATTCGAGCAGACGATAAAGAAACAATGGAGCCAAAAAATGGTGGGCCATTCCTTTATTAAAGTCTCGCACTGATGAGCAAACACACAGAGAAAACACTTCCCTCTTCATTCAGTGGCTCACAAAGCCACTGTCACATTATCTGGTTCCACAACCAGGAGAATCTTCTTCGGTTTCTCCTAGAATCAAAGGCCCCACCAGTCTCAGCAAAGCTCACAAAAGTCCCTCAGCTCTGGTTCCCATCTGCACACCTTAACTCTCTCTTCTCTCTGCCAACATGGCTTCTTTCTCTCTTCAATACCTTCTGGCACAAAAACCTCTCCTCCAGCAAACATTAGTAAGACAATGGCCCTTCCCAAGCAGATAGGCAATTTGCAATTTCACAGATCACATACCTGGCGCTGCCCAGTGCCATTTTTTTTAACACTAAAAGTAAGCAAACTAAAAACATACAATTTTTTTTTGTATTTTTCTGAAGTTGGAAATGGGGAGGCAGTCAGACAGACTCCTGCATGCACCCAACCGGGATCCACTCGGCATGCCCACCAGGGGGCGATGCTCTGCCTCTCTGGAGCGTTGCTCTGTTGCATCCAGAGCCATTCTAGTGCCTCAGGCAGAGGCCATAGAGGCATCCTCAGCGCCCGGGCCAACTTTGCTCCAATGGAGCGTTGGCTGCAGGAGGGGAAGAGAGAGACAGAGAGGAAGGAGAGGGGGAGGGGTGGAGAAGCAGATAGGTGCTTCTCCTGTGTGCCCTGGCTGGGAATCAAACCTGGGACTCCTGCATGCCAGGCCGACACTCCACCACTGAGCCAACCGACCAGGGCCAAAAAAAAAAAATACAAATTTTAACAAACTCACTTGCCCAACAGTCCTTTTTTGTTCAGTCCCTCCACCACCCTCTCCTGGCCTCTTTTCTGTATTCCTGAGGCCCATTAGTTTTCTCACTTTCCTCTTTGGACAAATTTACTGATGTTGATGGCCTGAATGATCACATCCATGTTGATAATCCCCATACCTTGTCTCTAGTTTTCCTCTCTAATTAATATTCTAACCTCGTAATTTCAGTTGTTCTATTAGATTTCTTGCCATCCCTTAATTTAACATATCTAAAACTAAAATTATTCCACTAAGTTGTGCCCCTTACCAATACACCATTAAAAAAAATACAAATTTCTATTTCTTTGCACTTCAAACATGTAGCCAGTTTTGCTCCTACTATAAAAATATATTTGAAGAACTGTGAAATATTTTTTGTGTATATTTTCTTTTTTTAGTGAATACCTTCATTTCTGTACCTGCTATCAGATACAGAATGTATCCATCCATCTATCCATCCACCCATCTCCCCACCCATTATGATTGCCTGCTTAATCTTCCTCCAGACAAACCTATTTAAGAAGGTTTGACAAGAAACCCTCTTTGCCATGTTTTACTGGATTAAGTTTATCAAATCTTCCTGAGTATATTAAGCAGTTCCACTTGGTAGAGTTGTGAGTCCTCACCATCTTTTAACCTGACTTTATTCTAAATTAAGCACCACACACCAAACTTTTCTGTCACAAAAGGAGAAGATCAGTACAGTTGAGATCAGCCTGTCCTTTGTTTGTTCTTAATTGGATTGGGAGCAACTTGGTAAGGAATAAAATACATGGAGAAAAATACCCCCACACAATGCTATTTTATTTAATAGTGTTCTGATACCAAGGTCATCCTCGCTCATAAGAACTATTCATTTTTAATGTTTTGTTGTCACTTCTAGATCTTGCCAAAGAGTTACTTCCCTTTACTTAGTACAGCTTCTAGCAACATAGCACTTGGCCGCTCTACTTAGGCTAAACTCTGTGCCAAATAGATGCATCGTTCTGGGGAATTTATAGGTGCAATCTTTTTTTTAAAAGCCAAGTGTGGGTAATCATCTCAGGGAATAGGCATTTACATTGTAACCCTAGAAAAATGTTAGTAGTCTATTATTTTTTTTCTATACTTTTAAGTCCTGTTTCCTAAGCACATTGAGTTTATAAGTTATGGATTTATTCATCTGAAAAATGTAGAGCTACTTCTATGAGATGCCAGGTCCTTTGGTTCTGAGAATAAAATATGAAATGTGATAGGCACAGACTCTGCCTTCAGAGAGTAGGGATGACAGATACTAAAGGAGCAGCTATAAAAGGTTTGAGGAGTGTCAGGATATGAGAAGCGCAGGGTTCTGTGGGAGCATATGGTATTAATATCACCATCTCAGTTCCATCCACTACCTGTTGGCAGTGAGATTGAAATAAAGTAGCTTAACCTCTCAAAGGCTCATTTCCTCATATGTAAAATCGTGGCCAATAATAATACCTGCTTCATAGATTTGTTATGAGGATTAAATTTTTTAAAAAGCAGTCAGTATGGCATTTAGCACATAATAAGCACCCAATAAATGTTAACTGCAATAATAAAATAACATAAATTTTGTGTTACAACCCTGTTTTACTGTGCTCATTTTCATTTCTACAACTTAAAATTATTCTTAATTCTCGACAGTCATATTTTTTTTACTTCTGACTCAGTGCTTATGAATCTTCTAAATGTCCATTTATGAAATTCCTCAGGCATTCTTTTACTCGACAAATATTTATTGGGTGCCCACTCTAAACCAGACCGTGCCAGTCGCTAGTAAGTAAATACTAAGCACAGCCAATAGGATCTTTGCCTCGAGGGAGCTTACTGTCTTCTCAGACAGGTGGACATTGAGCAATCATCCATGAAGAAGTACAAGATGACAAACTGTCTCAGCATGTGCATAAATACACTTAGAGATGAAAGATAATGGTCTTTTTTATCAGAACAAAGACAAACAAGAGTCAAGCTATGAAATTGAAAAAACAAAAACCTAGTCCCTGTACCCTGTAAATATTATGCTTCCTTCAAGAGTGCCAGCCAGATCCTCAAACAAGCCTAGTGAAGATTAATCTTAAAACCCAGAATAGTGTGTTTCCGATTACCATGCTTCCTTGTTCTGATGTAACTGACAAAAATACTATTTATTATCATTTAAAAGCGACTATATTATATAATGACAGTTTTAATAGGGTCATAGTCTTTAGAATGTTACGTATGCTAAATACTCTTACGTTAGCGTTGGACACACACTGTCCGGTTTCCGTCTAACAGTGTGATCCACAGCATGCATGTTTGTTTTTCCAGTGAAGAAAAGTAGGCACTTGAGGAATGCATTGATGCATTTTAATTTGGTTCTAGGCCCTAGTGCAAAGTCCTTAAGGATGTGGACACTGGACTCTATCTTAGTTGTGAGACCTGAGTTAACTATTTATATTTTTAGTGCTCAGTGACTTTATTAGTAAATTGGGCCTAAAAATATTCAATAGTATCTTTTTTCTATGGTTAGAATAGAATTTGACACATATTGAGAACCCAATAATACTAATGATTGAATGTTAGCTACAGGCCCTGGCTAAGTTTAAATAGAGAAAAGTAAATTATTTGAGGCCGCTTAGGGTATGATTTACAGTGACCAGCGTGCCTGTTTGCTGGAAAATGGCTTTTACTTGACATAAGAATTTTACTTGGTTCAAAATCCCAGGTCAAGGCACATATGGGAGTTGATGATTTTTGCTCCTCCCTCCTTTCTCTCTCTCTCTGTCTCTCTGTCTCCTCTCTGTAAAAAATGAATAAATAAAATCTAAAAAGAAAAAAAAATATCTACCAGAAGACATTTAAAAAATAAAAAAAAATTTAACAATTAAAAAAAAGAGAGACAGGGAAAATAAAAATACATGTTAACCAAGAATTTTACTGCTCAAGGGACAGTCCGAGGCAAACAGGACAGTTGGTTACACTAAGTCTAAATTCACATATATGGAAGGCAGTGCCCAGACCCACAGGGATCGTCCCCTGTTGACATAATATCACTGCTGTGACAGGGATAACTAGTACTGTGTTCCAGCTGAATCGCATGGGCCAGTGATGAAGGTGGTGATGAATCAAGGAGCGTGATACATCTAACTGGGGGTACCTGAGCTTCTTGAATTCTTGTTCTTGAATTTTGAATTGCTCGTTAGTGTTTTTCATCCACTAGAAGAAAGGCAGGAAGTAAGGCATTGGGTCCTCAAGCACATATGAACTAGTCACAGAGATCTGCCTTCTAAGTCTTATTAAATATGTAGCCTTCCCATTCGATTGTACTGCTTCTTGATACAGATAAAAAGGACAGAATGTAGCATTTGTGTTTTAACAGGTGTTTAAATAATAACAGCTTTAAGAGAGGAAAGTTGGAGGTGAGGCAAGAACCACTATTTTGGTTTTTAGTGCTAAGAGCAGTAGCATCACAGTAGGTATAGAATGAGGAGCGATGTTAAAATCAACGCCTACATTCTACCATTCTTGTTTATTTTCTCTTAATTTTTTTCTTATTCTTTTATTTGGAATGTCTGCATATTACCTAAATGTCTGCTCCTCTTGTTGTGAATCTTGAACCTTTTATATTCAAGCAAATGTGTTTAGGTTCTCAACAACGACAAAAGTTGAACTGAATATTCATTAAGGCTGGAGAGATATTTTTACTATTCTATTTTTTCCCTTTCAAATCAGTCCCTATTGCAAAATTACAGGTCTTTTTAAAGAGAATAGGAAAGTTCCAGGGTTCGTTGTCACACAGATGAATTTTCACATTGGCGTTTATTTGATCTAACACCATGTCGGCACCCTTGAGGGATCGAGCTTTGCGACATGACATTGCCAGTTTCCTGAGAACACACTTCGCCATGGACTCAGTGATTGCCAATTGTTGTCACGTTGATAAAGGCAGCTACTGTATTTAGCAACTGTTCCAGTAAATCATTCTCCAGCTGTCTGGGAGTCACAATCCATAGTCTTAAATAGATATATCTGTCATCAGTTTTATTAGCTGCAGGTTATATGTGTCATCTGTTGGTTTTGGGTGCAGTAAGTGGTATGGGCAAATGCTTTTCTCAAAATATATTTTCTAAGAGACACACAATTATTGATTTGTTCTTGTTCCACCAGTGCAGAATTCACAAACAATTCTGTATTTGAACTCTAAAATCCATCACGTTATTTTTGTATTGGCTCCCAGAGTCCAGCCGAGACTATTAGAGGTGTGTAGAGTCTGTGAGCCAGGCATCATTCCGTAGTTGCCCCTGAGTACGTGCTCTGTGGAAGGCTGTTACAGAGGATGAAAAAGCTCTGTTGGGGAAACTGTAACAGAGAGTTTATTTCCATCAAAACTGAGAGAACAGTCTGACCTGTGGTGGCGCAGTGGATAAAGCGTCGACCTGGAAATGCTGAGGTCGCCGGTTCGAAACCCTGGGCTTGCCTGGTCAAGGCACATATGGGAGTTGATGCTTCCAGCTCCTCCCCCCTGTCTCTCTCTTTTTATCTCTCTCTCCCTCTCTCTCTCCTCTCTAAAATGATTAAAAAAAAAAAAGACTGAGAGAACACATGATTGATTGATTAATGTCTATACAATTAACTTCATGGATTTGAGACTATCTTCACTTCTAAGCACAGATATGCTCATTTGAAATAGTTACAGAAAACAAAGGGAAGAGAAGATATGCTATGTCGACATCCCAGGCCGGAAGCATAGAAGACACAAACCTTAGCTCTGAGCTTCCTAGTTCACAAGGGAAAAAGAGAAATATGCTGATTACTTCACTGACATTGTCTGAAAATTAGTACTCTCTAAGTAACCAGGGTCTGAGCCTCTTTTATGTCTGAGTCAACCAGAGGCATCTCCATCTTTACCTGTTTTTCATATTGGAATAAGGCACAGACTTTAGATTGATCTTTCTGTATGACTTATTTTTTTAAATTTGATAAATGACTCATGTAATTTGAGGAATTATATAATTCAAAAGGAGAATTTTTTTCTTGGTGCAGGATTCTGTAGTCTCGAGTGCGAGGTCACTGGCTTGAGTGTGGAATCATAGACATGACCCCAAGGTTGCTGGTTTGAGACCAGTGGTTGCTGGCTTGAAGCCCAAGATCACTGGCTTGAGCCCAAGGTCACTCGCTTTGCTGTAGCCCCCCCCCCCAAGTCAAGGCACATATGAGAAAGCAATCAATGAACAACTAAGGTGCCGCAACAAATAACTGATGCTTCTTATCTCTCTCTTTTCCTGCCTGTCTGTCCTTATCTGTCCCTCTCTCTTTCTCTCTCTCTCTGTCCCTCCCCCCCAAAAAAAGAATTTTTCCCAGATCAAAAGCAGAATGGGCAAGACATCATTGTAATCTAACTGGTGGTTTTACTATGGAAAAAAATGAATCCAGAGAAAACAAATGTGGTCATTCAAGGACACAGAGTTGCAAATTTGCTAGTTTGTCCTATGTTTTTCAGAACTGAGTAGTGAGTGCATAGAGAGAGAGGTGTTGGTAATAGTTAACAACTCTGGGGACACAGAGCTCTAATGTGCATTGCTGGTTGATTTCAGGCTATCTACATGACATAACTGAACACAGATCGGGGAGAGGTGCACATCAACGCTCACAGGTTCGTCCCAGCCAGTTCTGGTTCACCCTCAGAGAAGAAAACACCAAAGTGTGAAGACCTGAGCAATTCAGCAATGAAAACGGTGTCCTCATTATGTGGGGGAGGGCGCACCTCCAGGGAGGTCATTGTTTCCAAAACATGTTCTTTGCGACACAAATGGTCTAAGAACACCACTTGGTAGCCACACTGGACAGCACTAGACTTAATTCAGCCAGAACAGTGCCATTTTTATCTCTTACACTTTGACCACAGCTTTATTTTTGGTCTATGTTTTAGGCACCTTCCTAGAATGTAGTGCTCACTGTGCAATTTTTAAAAAACAATTTGCTTATACTGCTGACTTTTTAAATAGGAAAAATATTCCTTGAATAGAGGATGCAGTTATAGAATTTGTATAGATGACTTATTCTTGAAGATCGGAAAAATGTGAAGCAATAACAAATGTTTTGTTACTCCAAAGTCAGAAACAAAACAGTGATCTGTTGTAGAGAATGCAGGGTAATGTAAGTCTTTTCTGGGTGGGATACAGAGATTAAGGCTGTAAAACCTGGAAAACATTTTTTAATTAGAGAGAAAGAAACATATGCATTTTAGGGAGATTTTTTTTCTACATAAACTATTATCTCTAAATAGGACTTTATCACAAACTTGAGAAATAGAAAACATCAATTTCTGAACATTCTGTGGGTTACTCATATTAACAGTGATGGGAAACAGGCATTTGAAAACAATATATTATAGTTACAGTACACTTTGTTGAATATCTACTCTCACTATTTGACGAGTATACTCGGAGGAAATCTATGAAATATCGGATCATAACATTGTCAACAAAGCAAGAGACTTTTTCTTGCCCAATTTAAGGATGCCAGATAGTTCGTCTGAACTTGGTTCTATGGATAAATGTATTCATCCTAATGCTAAACAATTATTGTTCTTGATTTCAAATTCTGCATCACCAACAAAGACCCTAAGTTCTTAATAGTCACCATAGACACAATCTAAGCTTATATATAATATATAATATTATTTATATATAATATATAATTTATATATAATATATATAATTATAAATATATATTATTTATAATTATATATATTATTTATATATATATAACATATATATTATTTATATATAATATATATATATTCCAGTATGACTTTTTTCCCTTATCTTTTTCTCTAAGTCTCATATTTTTATTCTTTATTATTTCCCCACTTCTTAAATCAGGGGTTTCAGGGTAAGTTTATATTGTCCATGAACCCCTAAAACTGCATACAACACATTCTATACATGTGCACATTCTCCTTGGAAAGGGGTGGCATTTTTATAATTTCACAAAGGTTGTGTGTTGCAAAACAATGAAAAACTCCAATAAAAGTTGCTTTTCTCATAACCCTGGCCAGGTGGCTCAGTTGGACAAAGGAATGATTCACACCTAGGTAGGATAAAGTGAGGTTTCATCACGCTACTCAGAATATTGTTTAATTTGAAACTTATGAATTGATTATATTCCATTTAATATTTCTGGACCTTGATCGACCATGGTAACAGAAACCACGGGGAATGAAGCTGTGGATAAGTGAGGCCAGGACTGTTGTCCTTAAAGTTCAGAGTTGGAAGCAGGTCTACATATAAACTATGAAAGCACAGAATCATCCCCTACTTAAAGAACACCCTGTGATTTTCAATGACCTGGAGAATCAGGTCCAAATTTGTTAGCCTAGTTTAGCCTCAACCAAACTTTTCATCCTCAGTTGCTGGTACAGCTTCCATCTACACTCCAGTACTTAGTCATTCCCTGATAGCAGCCAGACTTCTTGCCTCAAGGAGGGACCCACTCGGTGATGCAATTCGTGTCCCAGCGTCACCCACAAGACCAGGCTGAAGGCAGGCTCGGGTTGCAGCCACACTCCTGCTCACATCCCGATCTCCTGAGACCGCTCACAGCCTCTGTCAAAGCTCTTAGGAATGTGACCTCAGACAGAAGGAGAAATAGTGTTCCCCCATGCGAATATTTTAGGAATAATAATTATTTATGAAATATTATTTTAAAAAGATGTTGTTCCAGCCCTGGACGGTTGGCTCAGTGGTAGAACGTCGACCTGGCGTGCAAGGGGTCCTGGGTTCGATTCCCGGCCAGGGCACACAGGAGAGGTGCCCATCTGCTTCTCCACCCCTCCTCCTCTTCTTCCTCTCTGTCTCTCTCTTCCCCTCCCACAGCGAGGCTCCATTGGAGCAAGGATGACCCGGGCGCTGGGGATGGCTCCTTGGCCTCTGACCCAGGCACTACAGTGGCTCTGGTCACAACAGAGCGACGCCCCGGAGGGGCAGTGCATCGCCTCCTGGTGGGCAGAGAGTCGCCCCCTGGTGGGCGTGCCTGGTGGATCCCGGTCGGCCGCATGCGGGAGTCTGTCTGACTGTCTCTCCCCGTTTCCAGCTTCGGAAGAATACAAAAAAAAAAAAAAAAATGTTGTTCCCAGCATATTCTTTTGGTTTGAAGTAATTTTGTTAGATTGTAAGATATGAACTAGAATCATAGGAAATCTGAATCAGAACTAGATCGGCAGTGGGAAATTTTAAGTAATTAAGTTAACTTCTCCTATACTGTATCTCTAAACTGACCTGCTCAAGCCATGTTGGCTGGGATGATGTTCCCTTTCAGGGGGTCAGCCTGTCACTTCAGAGGCCCTGAGATTTGATTAGGCATTCTTCTTATGTGCTTTCAGACTGTCTTGTACTTACGTCATGGACATTCCTGTTTAGGTCCCTCACCCTGCAGATCCTGTAAGTTTTCTTTATTTTAAATGGTTTTTAATTATATTTAAATTTTTTTAGAGAGAGGAAAGAGAGAGGGGGAGAGGGGGTTGGGAGGAATGGGAAGCATCAACTCATAGTAGTTGCTTCCTCTGTGTGCCTTGATGGGGCAAGCGCAGGGCTTTGAACCAGCACCCTCAGCATTCCAGGTCAATACTTTATCCACTGTGCCACCACAGGTCAGGCTCCCTGTAAATTTTCTGAATGTGAGGCAGGGATCATATCTCATTCTTTATGCTGTCCCTACTACTCAGTATTTATTTGTTGCATGAATACATTCTGTATGCCTATTAAATGAATATTATACTGTACCATTACTGGAATGATCTGGCTTCGGCATATAAACTTAATTACGTAGTTCACCTTGAATTACAAGTAATATAGCAAACTTGTTATTGACGTCTGAAAAAGACACAATGACTGAGAAAACTTGAATGACTGAACCAGCAATTAAACATAATATGAATGTAATTTATAGAATGTTTAATTTCAGCAATAAATGTTCAGGTTATGGTGAATTAAATATATTTTATATAAATGCAACTCAATTACACACATATTAATTAAGCATTTAATATTTCACCAGCACCTTCTTCAATTACATGGGAAATATGGCTTATTAATTTTAAAAAATCACAAATAACACAAGATAAAATATAAGTTCATGTGAAGCACACGGCAAAGCAAGAACTTTATGAGATTGCTGGGTGCAGTCTGAGTAAGTGGAGATTTGGGTTCTCAACTACATGTGAAAACCCAGCTCCCCTCCTGATGAAGAGAGAAACATGAATTAGACGTATTCAAGAAATCATAAGAAAATTGGTCTAATTGGAGGGGAGAGCATGTGCTGGGGAACGGGAAAGATACAACTAGATAGGAAATAAAGTTAAATTAGCTAATGGGATGGCTATTCAACCTTTTTTTATTTTTAAGTAGGCAAGAAGCAATGACAGGTTCTTGAGAAGGGAAGTGGCAGGTGTATTCAGAACAAAATGCTTTTAGAACAAAACTCGTGGTAGCATTTCATGCGGGATGGGGAAATTCCAGGTAAATCTGACAATTAGGAACTATTGCATTAAGGTTGGAATTGGACTATAAAGAAATGATAAATAAGCTTTTGGCCACAGGGCACTAGAAAATTTGATAAGAGTTTATTCTGTTCAATATTTAAAATTATATAAGTAATAGAGATTAAGTGTAATTCTCTGGTCTGACTTCTCCTCCTGAGGAGAACTGGAAAGTGTTTATCATAGTTGAGGTTCAAATGAATTTTTAAGTCCTAAGGGACCAAAACTAAGGAAAAGAGCCAGTGGAACAAGTTCTTTTAGGAGAAGCAGAACCAGACTTATTGCAAGTGTAAAGGGCACAGAAGAGACACAAACAGGAATGGAGACAGGCAGGAATCAGGCTGAAACCAGTGTTACAGCTGCGTCCAGAAATAACCGATCTTAGGAGCCCTGGTGCCCTCTCAGTGGTGGGGTGTGTGGGCTGCTTTACTGGTAACAAGTCTTGTAGCTCCACAGATCTAACAACAAATGTTTGTGAAAAATACAAAAGATGAATTAAAAGGCTTACTTTATTTCTTTAGACAGTATCAAGTCAAAGAACACAGAGCAAAATTTGTCCAAACCTGCTCAAAATCTTTTTTTTTTTTTTTGCATTTTTCTGAAGCTGGAAACAGGGAGAGACAGACAGACTCCCGCATGCGCCCGACCGGGATCCACCCGGCACGCCCACCAGGGGGCGACGCTCTGCCCACCAGGGGGCGATGCTCTGCCCATCCTGGGCGTCGCCATGTTGCGACCAGAGCCACTCTAGCGCCTGGGGCAGAGGCCACAGAGCCATCCCCAGCGCCCGGGCCATCTTTGCTCCGATGGAGCCTTGGCTGCGGGAGGGGAAGAGAGAGACAGAGAAGGAGGCGCGGCGGAGGGGTGGAGAAGCAAATAGGCGCTTCTCCTATGTGCCCTGGCCAGGAATCGAACCCGGGTCCTCCGCACGCTAGGCCGACGCTCTACCGCTGAGCCAACCGGCCAGGGCTCTGCTCAAAATCTTGACAGACGCGGAGTTCTGTTTGTTTGTCCATTTCTACTTAATCAAATTAGCCATAGTGCTTCCAATGATTGCCATCATAAAAAAATGTAACAATAACATGAGAATATAAAATTAAAGTGAAAGTTTTATTTTAATTGTAAGAAAGGCATCATTCTAACTCAGGAACATTCTTGGGAACTAGAGATGTGATGTCTAAATAACTATTGAATAAGCAGTCGCTTCTTCTGGGTTATCTGCTCAACAGAACCAATACATCCTTCACAAAATGTGTTTAGTCCAATATTATCTGAACAAAATGGACGACAGAAAAATACCACGGGGTAAATGTAACAGCTGCTTGTGGTATTAGGAATATACATTTTTCAAAACAAGAGAAAACAATCTTAGATGGCACGGTTTGGTCCTTCTCAGTGACCCTGTGCAGTAGGAATAAAACTTGCACATGTGTGTGTCACCTAGGGTTGAGTACAGGAAACAGAAAAAGCACCAGGTACTTAAGTAGACAGAAACTTAATACAGGGAATTAAAAGCTTACAAAATAATTGGAAAGGCTAGAGATTGAGCCTCCAGGGTGGGCACCCAGGAATGTTTCCAGAACACTGCAGACATGACCTACTGGGGAACTTCTGCTTCAGTCAGAAAGGTGAAGGATCCAGAAGTCACTACTACAGAATTAATTGAGGTAAAAAACACACCACCGTTGTTACAAGGGATCAGAAAACCACCACTGCTGGCCTTTGCAATAGCCTCTTGAAACCCTTGAACTTGGATGCTGGAACCTATCACACAAGAATCATATCTTCACAGTCTCACTTATTAGCAGAAAACAATGCAAGCCCCAGGAAGATTACCTCCATTTGACTTCCAAATCTCAACAAGTGCCACCTAATTGGCTGAAGCTGATTTACATCTGCAACTTAACTAGCACAGAACTCTGGGAAATGCAGTTCTTAGCTTGCCAGCCTCTGCAGTGCAGAAATGCACACTCTACAGCAGTGGTCCCCAATCTTTTTCAGGCCACAGACCGGTTTAATGTCAGAAAATATTTTCACGGACCGGCCTTTAGGGTGGGACGGATAAATGTATCACAGGACCGAGACAAGCGTCAAGAGTGAGTCTTAGACGGATGTAACAGAGGGAATCTGGTCACTTTTTAAAAATAAACCATTGTTCAGACTTAAATATAAATAAAATGAAAATAATGGAAGTTATTTATTCTTTCTCTGTGGACCGGTACCAAATGGCCCATGGACCGGTACCAGTCCGTGGCCCGGGGGTTGGGGACCACTGCTCTACAGAGAAGAACATTGCCCATTGGCCACATCCACCGTATTGCCATTCAGAGACTAGAAATTTCTTATTCAAGGTCACAGAACTAGCGAGTGCTAGAGCAATAAACCTGAATTCTAAGATTTTTGGCTCCTTGCCCAGTCCTCTTTCCACTACATCAGTCTACAGCACTGATTACTCTCTAAAGACATTTGCAAAGGAGACATATTTTCAAATCTTGTGCTAATTATATTTTTCACTGAGCCATTAATACAGGCATCTGTGAATATTGTTACCTTTTAGTCTTATGTCAAATCTAGTTCTTCTCCCAAGCTCACACTTAATCTTATTTTACAGTACTTACAGTTAAACCAACACTGCAAGGGTTTAATACCTTTGAGTATTTTTCTCAGCAGGCTTGCTGCTTAATCCATTTAATGTCAGAACAACACAAAACTTCTTATTAAAATGGGGAAAAGGACGTTATTAGAGACTGGATTAATGGCTTGCTTCTGCTAGATAAAACCTGCCAATATGGCAGTGATTGTACCTTATCTTTAATTTATGCTTTCTGTTAACCATATACAGAAAAACATTAAAAAATGAAAGAGTGGGAATGTCAAATTCTCTTGAATTTTAATCATACGTAAAAGAAAAATAGAAGAATGAAAATTCTCTTATTAAATATCTAATATTTTTCAATATTAAAAATATAGACTATGCAAATAAAATATTTGGATAAATGGAAGCAAGTTAATGCATCAGTAATCTCATTAATATCAATTACATAAATCATAACTAATTCAAAATGCTTCTTAAAGATTCGTTTGTGAACACATTGTTATACGCTTATTCAATGATCTAAGTACAGAAATTCCTTATCTGTACATTAAGAAAATATCTAACTTACTGAATACATTTCTGTTTAGACTTATCAACAATACTATGCTACAATTAAAGAAGTTTTCCATATACAATCTAAAGCACTCCAGCATTAATCAGATTGACTTTTTTTTTTTTTTTTTAGTGGTGATGGTGATGACTATCTCAGGATCACATAAAAAAGTTGGCATAAATCTGTGTGCTTATCAAATTTTAGTTTAAATAAGTATGGAAAATAAAGTACCTAACAAATGCTTAAAAACTCCGATTTCTGAACAGTTTAGGTAGAATTATTTACATTATAAAATATTTTGTTTTTTTAAATGCCAATGTACCCCCAAATAATTGTTTCATTTGCATGATCTTTTCAGAAACACATTTACTTTATCAACTCTTTATTCAGAGATGCGGATAACCAGAATGGATTCAATCCAAAGGAGAGACTGAAAGAAGGTAAGAAGGTTTTCGAAAACTGGGAATAAACTGACTTCTAACCCGTTCGCCGCAGGACTCCTCGACTCTGTAAAGGCAGATGGGATGTCAATCTGTGTTCAGGCAGGAAAGCAGCTCAATGAAAGTTGAAAGTTTTACAGGGGAAATTCTTCTACCCTGCCTTGAGAGGGAAGGGTGGAGAACAGGACACTCCACCCTCGGCAACATCCCCTTGATTAATTATGTAACCAGATCTCTTTTATCATTATCACCTTACCAATCAGGTAATGGCAGATTTTCCCAGTGCTTGGAATGGAGTTTAATCAAGGAGTGTCATGAGACCCTTACCTATTACACTAGTTTTGCTGAGTATTAATGTGAACAGATTTAACTTGGGGTGCAGGCTGATGTGTTTTTTTCCCCCAAAGAGTTTTTAAAAGCTACTATTTTAGCATGTATGCCTTACACATATAAATCCTCATAAATGTTGCATTGTAAAGTCTTACACAAGTCAAGGCATATAGGCAAAAAAAAGGGAATAAAGAAGATATTTCAAATTTATAGGAAAAGAATAAGGGAAAAATATTTGTAAGGTATTAGAAACTATTAGCATTTTAGTATACGCACTTGACTGGTGAATACAACAAAATGAATAACTTGTTAGCATAAACCAGCTAAATTCTTGTAATGCACAACTATCTGCAGAGCCCACAGATGCTGCAAAGTGGGAGTTCAGGCCTCTAAATTCTCAACCTGGAAGAGTGCAGAACTTTTATTTGAGTTCTTTCACTTATCTTCCATCTGTTTCCTGGAATCTCAAAAGTTAGAGCAAGTTCTAAAGCTTTATCTTATGTATGAGCTGGGGGATTGATTTATCAGTTCTAGCCTCACCTCTCACTGAAACAGTTATCGGGCTTCAGATAGTCAGGTTGTCTTTAAATTTTAAACTTGAGGGCACATGGCTTTTTGTTTCCATTTACTTTTTCCATTTTTTTGAGGGGGGAGAATTTTTCAACATATGAAAAAGTTGAAAGAATAATACAATAAATACCTAGAAACTCTTCACAATTGTGTATGTATATATAAATATATATGTGTGTATGAGCATGTGTGTGTGTGTGTGTGTGTGTATTATTTTTTATTTTTTTACTAGACCATTCTTAAGTAAGTTGTCAACACCAGGCTATTTCACACATAAATGTAGTAGCATGCATTTCATGAGAGTAAAGATTTTTTCTCATATATGACTACAATATAATTATCATACCTAAAAACCCTGACACCCAGTCCACAAACTATATCAACTAGATCAAAATCTCTGAAGGCATCAGTAGTTTTTAAAGCTCCCAGGTGATTACAGTGCACAACAAAAGCTGATGACCACTGTCTACAGATTGATTAGATTCAAGTGAAACATTTTCAAGAACATTGTTTTTATTTCTTAATATACATAAGAATATGCTAGCCTTTTCAAGTTGAACAGATCTAAACTATAGATTTTAAATCAGTGTCACAATAATTTACATTTTCTTGTTTTCCTTATGACATTAATATAATTTTATTTTTAAATATCTTTTATATTTGACCTTTGTCAGTTTCTTCTATATCATGACTTAAAATATGTATTGTTAAGTAGATCCCAAATATATATGTGTGTGTGTATATATATACATATATGTGTGTATATATATATGTGTGTGTGTGTGTATATATATATATATATATAGCTAAATGGCTTTTAACAAAAATTTTATACATGTTATTTGATAAAATGTTTAATAAATCATTTTATCTTACCATGTGAAACATAAAGGTTTTTCATAACATTTCCCGTAATCAAATTTCACATTTATAAGGATAAAAGATCCAGCAAGCAAAAATCAAAATCTAAGCCTAATATATTTTAATATTTGGATAGATTATGTTCTCTGTGTTAAACATTTTTTGTTTTTTATAACAAAGCATTATCTCTGAGTAAATAAAAATAATTTTGACTAATAATTGTTCCTAAATTTTATCGTAGTTTCCTTCTCAGTGTTAAAATTAGCATTAGCCTAAAAAAGTATTTCCAAAATTCTACAACACCTATTAATTACCTTTTTTTTTTTTTGCTTCTGACTATAAAACATAGTTATAGAATAGCCAAGCAAGGAAAAAAGTTATTAAGCATTTAGAAACAGCCTTTAGATATTTTTGTCTGTTTTTTAGGATTAGCATCAAAGCAAGTGATGTGTAAACTGATTATTTTAAAGAAATAAATCAAGCCAGTCAGTGTGAGATATAGTCAATATTTCTGCCTTAAATAGAAGGCACAAGACCTGAATTCTAGGCTATGATGAGCAGGCACTTTATCTCTCTGGGGTCATCTTGTTAAATGAAGGATTATCTATGTCCAACATACCCAAACTTTCCAGTTCACAGTACTCTCAGTGTGTCAGTAATTTTTCATGGTGCCGCCTGCTGAAAGGAACACCTAACAATTCCAGGTATTAACTAGTTATGTCCAAACTTATTATGTATGTCTGTTCTAACCACTTAGTAGCTGTTTATTAAAATAATACTCATACATTTTAAAAATAAATTTTTATTTCATTCTTAATAGGATGTGCACGTCTGGTGGCATTTTATAACTTCGCAGACCCGGGAATTGGATTGGAAACCACATCCTCAACTCCTGTTCCATGGCCATTGTGTTATATATCAGCACCTTACAAAAACTCAACCTCACAGAGGTATGATGTCATCAAAAAGAATGAGGAGGATTTGACATTGAGGTTCTAAACTTCCTGGAGCTAATGATTTTCGTTAAGTCCAGCTGATGTCATTGGGTTGGCCTTGAGAATTTTAAATATCCCACGATGATGCCCCTTTGTTGTGCTGCTCTTGAGGTATCTCAGTACACAGTCTGGGAGGCAAAGGGTATGCTCTCTAAAACATTTGCTATAACTGTAAGGTGTGATCTAAGCTGTAAAAGGGAAATGTGAATGAAATAGATCATTTTGGGGTGTGGGGTAAGGAGTTGTGGGATTGAAGAGGAGAGAGAAAAACTGTGACAAATATTCTATCTGCACAGAATGCCTTTACCTCCTTGCTTCACCTACAAAATGCCTACTCATTCCTCAGAATTCAGCTCAAGCTTGTCCGGGGCCACCTCCCCTCATAGAGTCAAATTCACCTGTTACACATTCTCAGAGGACTCATGTTTTAGCACTTATCACAGTGGCAACTGTATATTTTTTTGTTCAGCAACTTGATTGTGTGTCTCCCATTGGAATGTAAGCTCTAAGAGGGCGGGGAGATGTCTGATACTACCACTGTTCCCACAATGCTGGTATATTATAGGCACTAAAACACCTTCGGGAATGAAATGAAGGAATGCAGAGACTGTGACAGAATAGGTTAGAATTCATTTTGATTATTTTTCTTTATTCTGGAGCAGCTCCTGTTTATAATAGCATTTCTGAAATTTTTCTTTTTCTCATAATATTTTATTTTCTATCTATTGATTTTAGAGAGAGAGAGAGCAACATCAATTTATTGTTCCACTTGTTTATGCATTCATTGGTTGTTTCTTGTATGTGCCCTAACCCAGGGATCGAACCTGCAACCTTGGTGTATTGCAGGGGTCAGGAACCTTCTTGGCTGAGAGAGCCATGAACGCCACATATTTTAAAATGTAATTCCATGAGAGCCATACAACGATCCGTGTACGTTACGCATTATCCAATAAAAATTTGGTGTTGTCCCAGAGGACAGCTGTGATTGGCTCCAGTCACCCACAACCATGAACATGAGTGGTAGGAAATGAATGAATTGTAATATATGAGAATGTTTTATATTTTTAACATTATTATTATTATTTTTGCATTTTTCTGAAGCTGGAAACAGGGAGGTAGTCAGACAGACTTCCGCATGCGCCCTACTGGGATCCACCCGGCATGCCCACCAGGGGGTGATGCTCTACCCCATCTGGGGCGTCGCTCTGTTGCAACCAGAGCCATTCTAGTGCCTGAGGCAGAGGCCACAGAGCCATCCTCAGCGCCCAGGCCAACTTTGTTCCAATGGAGCCTTCACTGCGGGAGGGGAAGAGAGAGAGACAGAGAAGAAGGAGAGGGGGAGGGGTGGAGAAGCAGATGGGCGCTTCTCCTGTGTGCCCTGGCTGGGAATTGAACCCGGGACTCCTGCACACCAGGCCAACGCTCTACCACTGAGCCAACTGACCAGGGCATATTATAATTTTTTTAATTAAAGATTTGTCTGCGAGCCAGATGCAGGCATCAAAAGAGCCCCATTTGGCTCGCGAGCCATAGGTCCTCAACCCCTGGTATCGGAACAATGCTCTAACCTGGCCAGAGCCTTTTCCTCATAATATCTAGCAGAGGGAAAGAATGCACAGGCAGACAGCTGCATCTGAAGCTTGAAAAAGTAATCTCACCACAACAATAAAAAAGGATAACATTGCTTTGGATCATAAGGCAGTCAATATTCATTAACCCTTATAGGTGAATAAATAGTTATAAGAATGAACCATGTTACTACACAAAAATTGCTAACAGAAAATTTACAAAAAGCCTTAGCAGCGACCACAAATCACACTGTGAGAGCCATGCTCTGTAATGGTGATATTGGGAGTAGAAAGTGATACAAAGTGGCAACTCATTTCTTTTTAATGGCATTATCATACAAAGACTAATTTATTGATGTACTAAGCAAAAATATTAAGGGAAGTGCACAGTGTCCCTACTCAAATAAAATGAATTCTAAATAATTTATTGCTATTCTATTTTTATCTTTACAAAGATCCATTACTTATCTAAGGCTGGACTATATATAACAAGGCGGGGTAAGCTTTGTGGGTAATGAAAATAACCCTAAAGTCAAACAGAAAATAAAGTATGGGAGTAAGACAGAATAAGATAGAAAGTGATTATACCCAATAAATAAAAATCTGTAAAAAGGTGGGCATTAAAAAAAAATCATTTCATTTAGATTCATGGGATTCGTACATTTATATATCCCTTTTCTGAAAAGGAAATTTAAGCTACAAAATAAGTAATGTTTTGAAATGAACTTTTTACTTTTAATGTTCCTGTGCCGGAAGGAAAATTTACAGTTTGTACCTTTTAGGTAGAATGGATGTGATTACAGAGATGAAAAAATAAAAGAGAAGGTAAGATAGATTTCCATGATTGACGCCGTGCCTCTGGATTTGCTAATCCATGAACAGTGAACTCCTCTGTACGCGTGGCCTTCTTTGGGAAATTGCTCCATCTTTTCCTTAAACTAAAAGCTAGCTCTCTCTAAAGCTATCATTTCCCTAACATTTGGGAAGTCCTCCTAAACGGTGCCCAATTATTTTCGAATTATTTTCTCTCATCACACATCCAGGATATAGGGTTCTGTCCACCTAGTTCCTTGTTGCCCCTTCCCGGATCACTGTTACTTTACAGTCTTGTAAAGTTAATATAAAACGAAAGTGTCAGCCACAAAACACAACTGTTTCTTTGCAGCTCATGCTGCAGTATTCTCATCACACCTCCATCCTTCTGATCCTAAACCGTCAGCCTGCTGGGTTTCACCCACTACCCTGCTTTTTCCGGCTTCTGTAGGTTGCTGCTCCTCACACATTATGAACATTTGAATTACCTAGGAGCTCTTGTTAAAAGTTACTCTGACTCAGTAAGGAATCCCAGAGATTCTTTTTTTTTTTTTTTTTTTGTATTTTTCTGAAGCTGGAAATGGGGAGAGACAGACAGACTCCCGCATGCGCCCCACCGGCCCCACCGGGATCCACCCGGCATGCCCACCAGGGGGCGATGCTCTGCCCCTCCCGGGCGTCGCTCCGTTGCGACCAGAGCCACTCTAACGCCTGGGGCAGAGGCCAAGGAGCCATCCCCAGCACCCGGGCCATCTTTGCTCCAATGGAGCCTTGGCTGCGGGAGGGGAAGAGAGAGACAGAGAGGAAGGAGGGGGAGGGGTGGAGAAGCAAATGGGCGCTTCTCCTATGTGCCCTGGCCGGGAATCGAACCCAGGTCCCCCGCACGCCAGGCCGACGCTCTACCGCTGAGCCAACCGGCCAGGGCCAGAATCCCAGAGATTCTTAGAACTCCCATAAGAAGCTGCGGACCACTTTAAAGAGTAAAGCAGTAGTTGAGCTATGTCTGCTGTTATGTAATCTACTATAATCCTAATCTCCTGTTTGTTCATTGGGCCCTACCCCTTCCTGTTTTTAATATCTACGGTTCCTTTACTGCTCTCTGTCTTTCTTACATATCTAATCTCAATCTTTCTTCTGTCTCAAACTGCTTGAGTATCACCCGTTAAAAAAAATTTTTTTTTAATCCCAATTTAACTCTTTCTGCCCCCTATCTACCATCCTAGGTCTCTCTCTTTCACAGCCAAAGTTTAAAAAAAAAAAAATCGCATTTGACAATGTCATTTCATCTTCACTTTAATCTGAATTGCAGGTCCATTCGCCCACAAACGCAGTGTTCGCAAAAGTCACCAATGACTCTCTGCTGAGAAGTCAATAAAGGCATTTTCAGTTTTCATCTTATTTGAACCTTTCAACACATTCAATACTGTTAACCATTCAGGACATTTCTCTACCTCGTCCCCTATGACACAATAGTCCCCTTATTCTCCTCTTAACCATTCTAGCAACTCTTTTTCAGTCTCTTTTTGGGGACCATCATCTCCTATCCAGCTATTAGATATTACAAATTAAAGTTCTTTAGGACTCAGTCCTTTTTTTCCAGTATACATATATATTCACTCCCTATAACCTCCATGCTCTAACTAATGCAAATGACTCCTTAATCTGACTCCAATTTATACATCTTCTTTGAGTTACAAACCTGTATATCCTATGGTCTACTTGACATCTTCTCTTAAAAGTCTCAAAACTACCTCAAACCTAAGAGATTCAAAGCTAAATTAATAATTTCCCACCAACACATGCCATCCTCACATACCCAGACACACAGTCCAGAAAACTATTGTTTTTGCTATATCCTCTTTCCTTACTCTCACAGTCACTCCATCTTGCAAGACCTCCCAAATATCTTGGGAATATATTCAATATTCTTCATCTCCCCAATCACCTCCACTGTAGTATCCATTATTGCCATCTCTTGACCAGGCTACTGCAAATGGTTTCCTAAGTATTACTTTTATCTATTCCACTCTCCTCCTCCATTTTTCATCTGTTCTACAGCCAGATATGGTGTTATTTTTGCAACAAATTTGATCATTTGTGCCCTTCTCCCCTGATCATACTGACCTTGCTTTAGTTCCTCATATCTGCCAGGCTTCTTCCCCATAAAGGGACATCACTTGTACTGTTTCATTGGCTTGGAATGCTCTTCCCCTCCCTTCTTCTCGCTAACCCTGCTTTATTATTCAGACCTCAGCTCAGCCTTCATTTTGGTGGGAAAGCTTCCCTTCACCTTAAAGAGTAAGTCAAATTTATCAACTAGAAAATCATATATATATACAATCATGAACTTCTCCATTACAGTATTCACCAGGAACATGCTCAATTTTTGTTTTTGTTCACTGTTGTCTCCCCAGTACTAGCACAATCTCTGGCACATTAGAGTTACCATCCAAAAACATCTCTAGATTTAATTAATGTGTAGAGGGGATGATATCAGTTGAGGAATCCTGGATGGTATGGCATTTAGCTGGGCATCCTCTCTCTGATGTTACTGAAGAATAAGGCAGATGGAAATGAATTATCAATATTGCAAAGAGCAAAATTTAATAGTATTTGCTGAAATATTTAGATATAAATTGAAGATAATTCACAGGTTGATATGGAGAATATCAGAACCAATAACAAAGTTTCAGTTAAAGAAAATGATGTGTTTAAATTAATGGATGCACTGAGGTAACAAACTTACCAGGTGGAAATGACCTAAAGACATTTTGAAATTTAAGAATGGATATGGTGGCCCTGGCCGGTTGGCTCAGCGGTAGAGCATCGGCCTGGCGTGCGGAGGACCCGGGTTCGATTCCCGGCCAGGGCACACAGGAGAAGCGCCCATTTGCTTCTCCACCCCTCCGCCGCGCTTTCCTCTCTGTCTCTCTCTTCCCCTCCCGCAGCCAAGGCTCCATTGGAGCAAAGATGGCCCGGGCGCTGGGGATGGCTCTGTGGCCTCTGCCTCAGGCGCTGGAGTGGCTCTGGTCGCGACATGGCGACGCCCAGGATGGGCAGAGCATCGCCCCCTGGTGGGCAGAGCGTCGCCCCTGGTGGGCGTGCCGGGTGGATCCCGGTCGGGCGCATGCGGGAGTCTGTCTGACTGTCTCTCCCCGTTTCCAGCTTCAGAAAAATGAAAAAAAAAAAAAAAAAAAAAAAAAAAAAAGAATGGATATGGTGTGAGATGTCATCCAGGTATTTTAACCTGGATGCCCTCCTGCTCCGGACAGGCAAACATATTCCTGTGTTCACTGCCTTGGTTAAAAGCATAGAAAGAGTCAGAAATCTGAGATCTATTTAAGGTTGCCCCCCACCCCCCTTCCTTTTCTCATTGCCTCATTCTTTTCAATCATCTGTATTTTTGTCTTCTCTTCATCTCACTGCCACTTCCATGCACTGACACCCGAATTATTTCAACAGCTCCCTAACTGGGCTCCCTGCAGCCAGCCTTCATTTCCTGGAAGCCAGTTTGCACTTGGTTCCCAGAGCGCCTTTTCCAAGACACCAGAATGCTGCTTTCATACTAAATATCTTCAAAAGGTTTTCGTTGCCTACAGAATAAAATCTAGATTTTTTTTTTATCATGACTTAAGGATCCTAAAATTCCTAAACGTCACTTCCAGTTCCTCTATCCAGCCATGTGTCTCCCGTTTCCCCTTTCTTCTTTTCTTGTAATCTAATTGAAATCGGACCATAGAATAGCAATACTTATTATGGCTGACGAAAAGATATCATCTCATATAGAGACCAAAAAAAGGAAAGCTAAGGAAACTCCCAGTTTTTTAAATTCCAATTCAGACGCGGCCTGCGGAAGCCTTCCCCTCTAGGAAAATTTAGAGACCCACGGGTGATCCGCCAGCTCATTGTAATTAATTTTCAGCCAAAAGTTGACAGTGAGTCACTGTCTCTTATATAGAAGAGACTATTTGGTGAAGTTAGACTATTTGGCACGTTTATCCTTTAGGTAGTCCAGCTAGAGTTTGGCTACATATAATTTGTCGTCACACCTTTCAGGGCTGGAACTATGGCCACAGTAGCCAACCCTTGACCTCAAGAAGATGGCTACTGCGGAGCGTCATTACGTCTGTCGTCATCACACGCTGAGAAGGTGGGGCCCTCAAGGGAGCTGATAAAGGGCGGGGTCAAAAGGGCGGGGCGGGGCCACAGGGGGTGGGCGGGGCCGGAGAGGGCTGGGGGTGCTTCTGCAATTCAGCTGGTTCGAGCAGTGGTGCGAAGAGGTGCTGGGGGTCCACTGGACGTTCGGCCCGGAAGCGTGTCCTGGACCACCAGCTCAGACCAGGGGCAGCTGCGGAGCCCAGCGGAAGTCGTGGCATCGGGAGTGGCGCCCAGAGCCCGAGCTCCAGGGGCGGGAAGCGCACAGGACTGGGGAAACCCCTGGAGCAGCGCGGCTCTGGCTCCCTGAACCCGGGGGCTGCAGCGACAGTCACGGGCGCGGCACCGCCGTGAGCCACCCAGGTCGGGCTTCCCACTAGGCGGCTCAGACTCCTCCTCCGCCCAGGACGTCTCACCTGCGGACCGAGCGCGCGCCGGTGTGGACGGCACCTGCGCCGCCTCGCTCCCCGGGCTCCACCCGGTGCCGCCCCCCGCCCCGCCGTCCCCCTCCTGCGCCGGGCCCCGGGCAGTGCACCTGGACGCCCGGGCCGAGGGCGCCGAAGCTCGGAGGACGCGGGTGGAGCGAGCGCCGTCCCAGCCGCCGCTGCCACCGGAGACCGGGCGGTCGGTGTCGGTGCCCGCGCCCGGGGAGGAGTCGCCGGCGGCTGGGCACCATGAACGGCAGCAGCGCCAACATCACCTACGCCAGCCGCAAGCGGCGGAAGCCCGTGCAGAAAACGTGAGTGTCCGAGCGCGTCTTCGGGCGGGGGCACGCGGGCTCGGGAGGCGCCCCCACCCCACCCCCAAATCCTTGCGGGCTGGGGATTAGGGCCATTCCCGACACCGTGGAACGAGAGTTGGGGCAGGGTCGAGACACCCAGGCCTTGGATTTGTCCATTTTTAAGTATTGCATTTTAAAAACGCCCCCCAGCCCGCCGTCGCCAGCGCACACGCACCTTCTCACACTCCCACCCACTTGCACTGTTTTCTCTTCTGTGGCCCTAATTTGTTGACAGCTCTGGTGCCTGTGGGGCTGGTGGATTAGTTAACTTAAACCCGTCTTGAAATCCCCATCCACTTATAATGTGGTCTTAGGTTAGGTTCGAGGACGGTCATAATTCTCATTCCTGTGAAGGCGAGGTGTTTCAAAGAGCTAAACACGCGCCACCTGCAAGAAAGGGGCTGAGTGCCTCTGAAGGCATTTCTTTGGTCTGGTGCAGCTGGCTTTCTGTCGCGCTCTTATTCACTTATTTGGAAGTAATATTGTAGTGTTCAACATGGCCATGTCGATACATTTGTATAGAGATGGTAGCGGGCATGAGTGAGTGTAGTGGGCTAGGTACAATGGAGGAATTGTTTTTGGAACTACCTTTTTGGGGAATATATCACTTTTGCAGTGATTTTTTGGGTCTGTAAAGTAACAAATCTGAAATTGGAAATTAGTGAAACATGTTTTCATTCATGGTACCTTTCTCTAATTCCCTTCCCCCCACCCCCATGACAAAGTTTTGTCAATTCTAATAGAGTGATTAAAAACATATTTTTTTGTTTGTTTTGGTGGAATATTTTGTGTGAGATCACAATTTAAAAAAATTTTTTTTCAGAAAAACAAGCCCGTGCTTGAGACAGATTTACTTTTGTGAGTTGGCTGTAATGGTGTGTTTATTCTTGTTATCTCTGAGTTACTTTGTTTCACATTTTTCAAAGTTTCATAACAATTTTGAGAACACAATAAAGGTTTATTCAGAGCCAGTCAAAAGTATGCATTCTGTTTAAATCTTAATTTAGATCACAAACAATAAAAAATAAGTTTATGATTTATATTTAAAACCACTAACTGGTTTTAAAGTTTCATTCTTCTGGAGTTTTAAATTCCTTTTAGAATTTTAATCTGAAGGTTATACTTCTTCAGATCTAGACTTGGCATTAACAGAGAGGATATTCATCTATATATATAACTCGACTGATTAAAATTTAGAAGTCTTATCCTGCAGTGTGACTGACATTAGCAATACTGCCAAGTCAGCAGTTTTCTGTCTTGGCAGTTCTGCGACATTAATTTACAAGCTTGCATTTTGAGGAGTGATTTCTTATATAAAAATCTATCTGTCTAGTTATACTTTGTTTTTGATGGGTAAAATTGAGAGGCAACCCAAATGCCGATTTTCTGTTTTTATTGTACCCTTAGGATACTTTATAATACAGGTATCATGGGTATTATAAGTTATAAAACAGGTATCATGGGTTTTATATGTAGAGTCATAAAAGTTGAAGATCTCTCTAATGGATTTTGAAGTTACTGAGTTTCTATCATGTGTTATATAAGAACCTAGATGACTTTTAAAAAGAATCAAATGCCTTATATTTGTATTCATTATAAACTTAATGTTTTGGCCTTTTAGATAATATTTTATTAAAGATCTTCCTTTTAAATAGATTACATTTTCCTTTTTATTTATGTAAGATGTACCTTTTATTTTACCTTAATATACTTCCTAAGGCTTTAATATATTTGCATTTAATAATCTCTTCTAATACAGTATTGCTAAAGCATTTCCACATTACACTTTTGTTTAGTTAGTATAAGTATATATTTCTCAGATTTTCATTGAGCTTCAAGTTAATATAAATGCCTTAAAATGTCACTTCATTGCTCATAAGAAAAGCCTAGTGCTGGCATTTACAGAATCATGGGAAATTGTCTATAAATTATTTTTACCGGAATGAAAAAAAAATGGTTAGCTTTATTATGTAGTAAACAAAAATTCATTTAAAGAATGTGGCCATTAAACCTAATATTAATTTTTATATGGAATTTTTTAGTTAAATTAGTTTGCAGCTAATGAGTTCTAAAATATGCCAGCATTGTCAGAAAAACACATCTTGTTTGAGCTGAAAATGCTATTGAGACTTAACTTTGATCTGTTACATGAAAGCCGTTTCACTTAAAGGGAAAATATATATGTTGCAGCACAAGTGTAGGACTATTGATAAGATGCCTGTTTAAATACAAAGTTCCATAAAATTTGAAATCAAGTACGTGACAATTTTAACCAGACGCTCTTCCAGTCAGCCTTCAGTTGAATTAAACAAGCTAAACTCCCTCTAGTGGCAAATCTCACATTCTCACATTGCAAATTATCTTTATTTGTAGGAAATACATCTTAAGTATGTTCATTTTAATCCCATTGAAGTATGTTGTACATAGTAGATGCTCAGTAAAAGTTCCCCTTCTTTTCTGAGTGATGAAAGTTAGGAAGTGAAAGGCTCCCAAGCAGCCTTGCATCTGATCCATGTCCCTTCCTACCTTCAGGAAGGCATTTTCATGATAAGTTTCGGCACAGATTCTACTATAATGCTGTCCTTAAAATGTTGTTCTGTACTTATCAACCCCACTCAAAACAAAACAATATGTTTTTGCTTAAATCTGGGTTTTGTTTTATTTTCTTTAGACATGATAGCGTTTTTGTCCGTTTGTTTAGTTATGTGGTCTCTTGGAATTAGTTGTAGATTACTGAAGTAAGTAGAATCTGTTTTTCCCTAGTGATAATAGTTTTGGATATATTTTTTGTATTTTTGAAGCTTTATCAATGAATTAAACGTTTTAGTAGTATTATTTTACTGCTTGTATTTCTAGTACTCACTGTTGGCAGGTAATTGGTGCTGAATGAGTAACTTCTAGTTTTCTTGTTTTTGTAGATCTGGGCAAATTCTTGACCAAGAGAGCAGGAGAGTCAACATCTACAACTAAAATGCCACTCTCATGGCTAAACTTAGCAGAAAAAAGCATTTTATAAACTGTAAAGACTGCTAAAGATATAAAAGAAACAGAAACATAAATTCTATTTTTAAATAATTTTAGCTTACATGTCCCCACAACAGTCTCCTGTGGAACAGTAAGAGGCAGTAGATGATTATGTTCTCAATTCTGGGTATGTCTGAAATGTGCTACTTCATTGGTGAATAAACTGACGTACTACATGTGTGTTGATATAAATAATTAAGACAATTACTTAGAAACAAATACCGTGTAAATCTTTAACAATAGTACTTTTTACTGATACACTTCGGTGAAATATTTTTCTATATAGTGGTTCAATATAAGAAAAAACTATCAGTATTTACTATGATAGAAATGTGTACTGTGCTTTGTATACATCATTTTTCCCCAGCTGTATAGTAGTACTATGAAAAGGTAGTATTTCAGTTTAATCGACAGGGGCCTAAGGGTCAGATTCAGAATTGTCTGGTAGGAAATGCAAAAGCTCAGTTTGAGTATTGGATCCCAAAACTAATGTTCTTACCAACTTGACAGTACTAACGGGTAAATAAGTTCAGTGCCTGTGGTACACCCATAGCCTGTTCTCAAATAGTTAACTTTCTGAATTAAGTTACTTACTATTTCCCATATGTGATTTCCATACTTAAATCCATATTTGCATTGATACCCTGTCCTCTAAGAGGTTTTTCCTCCTGTCTTACTGATTTGTTTCCTCCTTTAAAACACTGCTTTTTCCACCTGCATAATACTCCATTCTCTTAGTGTTCCATAACTTACTATTTTTCTTTTTTTGGGGGGGGGTATTCTGTTTCTTCCAACCCTTAACTAGTTTTTCAGAGAATACCTTTGAAATGTGTGAATTTGTATATAAATTCTTAGTTATTTCCTTAGAAAACATCCCTATACCTTGAATTTTGGGGTACAAAGTTATGTACACTTTTAAGGTTGAGCCAAACATTATGCTCTAAGACATAGTGTTCAATTGCTGTGCAAAATGTTTTCATTCCCATTGGTAGTCCGTGCCTTTTTGCTTAAAAATATTAATTTTGACGATTACTTTCACAGACAAAAAATGGTGAGGTGGGTAATTTAACTTATGGTTGAGATTGTGTGTGTATGTAGTAGTGTAGGATTTGAAGATTTTTCTACTTGAGATAATTTTACATGTTGATTTGTTCTGTCTTATATTTTTAATTATTTTCACTTTGCTCCTTTCTTGGTTTTGATGGATAGTTTTTTAAAAATCCTGTTAAATACATAGATATTAAAAATTTAACACTATGTCTTCAGTTGAACATAGTAGGTGTGATCTGTTCATGTTTATTTTGATAGTTATTCGTGCTATTTTATGTCTTTCACCTTTCTTCATCCTCCCAATATGTTATCACGATTTTAGATTAATTTCACTTTCTATGTTTCATAATTTTTTTAACTGTAAGCATTGTTACCCTTCAGCTAAATATTATACTATGATTATACTTCCCTTCCTGTCTGTGTTGTCATTTTTTTCTACATATTTCCATATTTATATTTATTTGCATCTGGGTTTAGCTCTCAGCTTTAGTGGAAACAGATTTTGTGTTTCTATCTTATTTTCCTTGTTTGGCCTGATTTTCGAGAAGAGGAGTTCCTAGTAGAAGCTATGTGCTCTGACATCATGACATCAGAAGTGACTTACCTGTTTTAAGACCTGATTTAGAGGCCACATCTCCATGAAACATTCCTTCATCATTCTATCTGAACTTTTCCTTTCCTGAACTCTTGAGCATTCTTTTATAGCACCTATATCATTGAGCAATACATTATGTTTGATTTTGTCTTGTTATAGAATGTCTCTCCTCCTAGTACAAAAGATAAGCTCCTTCAAGATAGGCCTATCTTTTGTGTTTGTAGCTAGCAGAACTTTCTAGTATCATGCATATAGTAAGTAGTGGAGAATTATTCACTCATTTAATAATTGACCATTATGTAAGACTTTTCTGCTAATGTTTAGTGATTTGGGTATAGTAAGTACATTTTATGTGTGTTTAATGATAAAAACAGAAAAGTATATTACTGGAAGAGGAAAGAGGGAATAATTTGTAATTTTTTTTTTCAGGATTATGAAAGAAACAGTGATTTCTAGGGCATAGTTCATGTTCCATATTTTCACTGTTGAAGTCTGTGCTAGAGTCTCTATGCTGTGTGTGTGTCATCGCCTCTCCTTAGGTAAAAAGAAGGGAAAGGGCTTACCCATCACAAGTGTAGAGCCGGCAGCAGGACAGTGGCCATAGAATTCTAACTCATTATGAGTGACATCCAGCCAGGAGTCTCAGAAGTTATTGTAAATATATATATTTACAATATGTATATATGTACATTTACAATATGTATATATATATATTTGCTTCATATAAAGAGGCAAAATAGCCAGTTGTATTCAGCCTAACAATGAAATTTAATTTGTTTGTGCCACAGATCACCATTGCAATATTGTATAAAGCATGTAATTTATGACTGTAAACATTCAGTATTGATCTTCAGAGATACATAATTCTGCACTGGCACCACAGGGAGGAAATGAAGAATGATAGGGTTAAAAGTTGGGCTTACGGGGGTGTGGTTGGTATGGTGGAGAGATTTACTCAGAAGTACTTCAATTTTTCTAGCTTGGATGGGGAGTAACATCATAGTGGATCAGAGCAAGGGGCATCTAAATTCTGGACATGACGAATGAGAGGGCATCCAGGTACAGGCCTGGAAACACAGATTAACAAGCTGTTGGGAAGTGGCCTGAGCAGAGGGAGTGGATGAAGTCACGCAGAGGAAGAAGCCGATAGAGCACAGTCGGTGCTGTGACAGGTGGTCTCTTATTATAATGACGATGCCACTTTGTTCTCACAGGATAACTGAAACTAGATCTGTGCATGTCATTTGTGATTTTATGATAAGTGTCAGAAAACAAATTACAGTAACTTAAACTGGGTTGCTAAAATTCTCAACTTTCTTTTTAACACTGGGCACAAGTGATGAGCCGAACAGTCAGTTTAGACTGGGATGTGAAAAATTAAGGCTTTGAAGATAACACTGGAGCTGGCATTGGACACGCCACTGGGCCTGTCACCACCAGCACTCACAGCACGCAGGGCTTCTAAAACAGAAGCGTGGCGTGCCGTCAGCTGGAGACTCTGATTTCACAACAACTTTGGTTACAGGTTGGGACAAGAAGTTTGAACTTAAGGTTTAAAAAAATAATTTTTTTTTCCTTTCCATGATCAACATCTGACAGTCTTTTTCAGCAGACTCTGAACTCCACATGTCCCCAATCCAGTCTTACTGGGACATTGACTTGTGTTTCAGATATAGCCTTTTATTTATATATTAATAGATCCTTGGCAGAATATTTTGGCATACATTTAAAGACGAAAGTAAAAAGTATTAGTATAACCAAGTCAGGTGTAACTATTGTAAGGTTTCTATTTTGAGTTATTCTGTACATCTTCGATATGAATGGTTAAGTATGAAATACTTTCACAAAATAGTTTTCATATTTCTCATGAAATCAGTGAAAAAGTGAGTCAGAGCTGCTACTTTAGCTTTAATAACATTGGATTTGAAATGCCAAGTCCAGTGGGTGCTTCAATCCCGAACTTAATTCCTTTGTGCATGTAACACTGTTGTGTAATCTCCGAAATAGACAGACCACCCTGTTTCTCTTCCTTTCCTGTCTTACAGTTCCTCCTGTCATCTTTGCCTGCACCTCTTCCTCATCCTTACACCTAGATGTTGGTGTTTCTGAGGCTGGAGCTCAAGTCTCTCTTCTCTTTGTTTGATCTACCTTGCATTGGAAAATACAGTTGTTATCCTAAGCTACAAACTTGAATCTCCTTTACTCAACGTTTTCCTCTCCCTTGCTTCCTTTACCTAGTCGGTCCGCTAGTGAGTTTAATTGAGTGAACAGCTGAGTTCTGGCTATGTACCCAGCTTTGTGATAGGCACAGAGTATTGTGTTTAAACATCTCAAGCTAGTCTATACTTACTGTCCCTGCTATTACTGCCTTTGGTCAGGCTCTTTTCCAGACAGTTCTGATCAACAAACATTAATTAAAAGTCCACTCTGAGTCAAGTACTAGGCTGAGCAGTAGGGATACAGCAATGATTAAATTATCATAGTAATAAGAGCAACAAACAACTCGATGAAACACAGGTTACATTACGCTTGACTGAGGACATTTGAATTTACGGTGAATATTTTGTCATGTGCCTGATAACACACGTCTGAGCTCTGGACACGTTAGCATTGTGTAAAGAAGCAGTCTGATCTCGTGCAGGGTTAACGCTGCAGAGAGCCGGCAGGGGAGGGGCCGCGGTGCCACCTGACGGAACACCTTGCAGCCTTCCTTGTACTGTTGTTGTTTCCCTCTGTGTCATGTCAGCTTGTCTTGCTTCAGTGTTTATTTTACCCTCTTCTCCCCAGTGTTTTATAATCTTTACTGGAAAGCTACCAAGAGTGCAGGGCTAGATTTCATTTTTAATTCATGGGAAATGTTGTCTGCCCAGAATATTCCTTAATGGAATGGTTGTGGAGGACATTTGCATAACATGCATAAGCAATACAGAAGGAATCCATTGTGAGTAGGCCAGGGCGGACTTGACCAAAGTGATCCAATGGAGCCGGGCATTGAGGGCGCAAGCACGGGGAGCGGTGTGTGGGGAGGTGCTGCAGTGTGGATTGGTCACTGCAAGTCACTTCTTAGCTCTGGAATATAATGGACATGGAAGGCTCTGGCTGGAAACAGTGAGGCCAGAAGGATAGTTAGGGGCCATAGAAAGATCAAGAAGCGTTTTCTGTGTGAGGCTGAGGAACTACTGAAAGTCTGGCATCACAGTGGTAACCTGGCTTTATACATTAGAAAAAAGCACCAGCCTCAATGACATCTGTCTTCTCCACGACCACAGCTTAGTGAAAACACAGGGCTGGTCATGTAAATCCCAGCTAAAAACTTAATGTGACTCCCAAGACATCCAAGTCCAGTTTTGTGCCGTTTCTGAGAGGAAAGTCGCTGCACCCTCCACCTTGAACATCTTGTCGTCAGACCCCCTGGCTAGCCCACTCCTTTGTTGTAGTCCTGTCTGTGCTGAGACGTCATGTCAGACAGAGGTTCTCTGGCTGTCAAAATCGGCACCCGTCACTCCTTAGTGCCTGGCCTTGCTTTGTTTTTCTTAACACTAACCGGCCTGAAAAGGGGTGTGTGTGCCCATCCTCCCGCTGGAATGTAAGCTTCACAGGAACAGGAGCTTGAGTGTGTCTTGTTCTCTGATAGGCGTTCTGTGCTTGGCACATGGTGTGTGGTCAGTATTTGTTGAAAGAAGGTGGTCCCAACCAGCTTCTCCCTTCTCCTCTCTCTTGAACCCTGTGCCTCACACTTCAGACAGGTACTTCTCACAGTTCATTATTCCTCAGTCATGTCTCCTCCTGAAATCCTATTCCTCTTTCAAGGTTCATCTCATAATATACTGCATTTTCTGTAGAAGGCTTTTTTCAAGTAGTTGCTCCTGGTACTTAAGCTCCTAACAACACTTTTCAGATATGCAGAGGAGAGTGTTGTCCTGGACTGCGTTATAAGTAAAAGTTGAAATTTAGTTGATTAATTAGAGAAATGGCAGTAATTAGAAGTGATTTGAATTTGATTATAAATGCAGTATGATTAAGGAAAAATAGCTAGAACAGTGGTCAACAATTTCTATTAATTACACAATTATACAGTCTGGAGATAGTTTTACTGATTTATCTTGTGTGTATGCCATTTTACCAGTTTATTAATGTTTTTGTTGAAATAGCATGAAACCACGATAGAAAATAGTAGAAATAGGCAATTTCTAAATAAATCATGTTAGGGACAGTGTAAAAAGTTAAAATTTCATATTTACTCTTTATTGTTTTGCATGAAATATTACGTCTCCACATAAAACATTGAAAATTATCCAGCAGTGTTTTGCTTGCATCATATTACTAGCACTATATACTCAAGAAAAATTCTGCTTGTTAAAGACACTGTCACTGAAATTGTTAAAAATGTCTTTGTTTTCTCAATAAAACAGGGAAAAAAGTCTTTGTTTTATAAGAACATTTCAGATGATTATTTTTCTGTCAAATGGAAAGGTGCAGAGGTGTGATCTAAAAATTCTTTGTTTGGTTTTTTAATTGCTTCTCTATTTCTATTTCAGCATGAGTGTCTGATGATCTATAAATTCATTTCACATAGTGAATTTCTGCTATGAATTCCTGGCTAAGGCCGTTGTGTGAAGTAGTCCAACTTCTCATTTCAAAACTCAAGTTCTACTCCTAACTATACCTTTCTTTTCTCTCAGATGAAAATCATACTAAATGTTGTGATTTCATTGAGTATTTTAATTGAGCCACAAACTGTGAGTGCTGATAAAGTAAAATTACTGACCAGTCACAAAAGCAAAATTTGCCAGTTATCCATTAATATTTGTCATTTAACAATATAAATATCTAAAGTTAAGTGTTTTCTTGTTTTAGTATTAGAGGACCTCATTAGATGGTGGGACCATCTGGAGATACCAAAAAGCTTTTAGAAGTTGTCACTAACAAGATGAAATTGTTAAATATAGGAAGCTGGGATGTTGAATAGAAGTTTTTAATTTAGGGTTGCTCTTGTTTATCTACAACATAAATGATGTCAAATGCTTCTGGTGGAAGATTGTAAAGGAAGCATGATTTTACATAATTTATTATAATTATACATATCTTTTTTAAAAATTCCTTTTCATAACAATGGTTGTGTTTGAAGGGGAAAAAATCCTAGAAGATTTGTTTGTTGGAAATCACTATGTCTCAAATGTATGAATTGTATGAATTATGTAAGACACACTCAGCATTTTCATATGGTGGGTTCATAAACTTTTGATAAAAACTTTATGAAGACTTTTATCTATTCCCTTGGGGGTTGCTTAACCAGGATATATATAAAAGGAGCATTTTGAAAGGATTTCTGTAAACTTAAAGTAGATTTCAGATGTTTGTTTTGTGAGGGAAATATTTGAGGAGATGCTATAAGGCCATAGAAATTTTTGCTTTTCATATTTGAGAGAGTTTTATGGCATTGTGTGTGTTTTCCAGCATCAAGCCAATCCCAGCTGAAGGAATCAAGTCAAATCCTTCCAAGCGACATCGAGACCGACTCAATACAGAGTTGGACCGTTTGGCGAGCCTGCTGCCTTTCCCCCAAGATGTTATTAATAAGTTGGACAAACTCTCCGTTCTTAGGCTCAGTGTCAGTTACCTCAGAGCCAAAAGCTTCTTTGATGGTAAGACAAAAGGGTTTAATTTTTCTATAATCGCTTATAAAATGCTTACGTTGAATTTGGCTGTTTCTGCTTCTGTGTTGAAAACTAGAAATTAGCCATATGTGAAAATTTTTTGTTTATTGCTATATGGTAAAACTTAAGTAGTAAAGCCAAATTTCTAATATTTCCCAAAGTCAGTTTTCCTGATTTATTCATTAAACAGATGCTGCCACTTAATGATAATGTGGTGTCATTCTTTGAAAAAGTACATATTTGGAACTTATGCTCATATTAAGTGTGTCAGTTTCCAGTTCTACTTCTTTTTCCAATTCATGTTTTTTTAAGTCTTTCCCTTTTCTTTTTTTTAAGGGAAAGAATAAAACACACATTGACTACTTGGATTTCCTTCAGTATGGTTTCATAGATATGTCATTTCATTTATCCTTTCACAATTATGTATACTTCTGCATTATATTAATTGTCTAGGAAAATGCAATTAAAAATTGTCTTTTCCTCCCAGAAAGACATTTCATTCTAGGAGTCAGCAGAGTTGACTTGCAGTCTCCATGTGCTGCTGACAAACTGTTTGACTAAGCAATCCAGGTAGCACCCCAGTGCCTCAGTTTACTCAGCTGGGAAGTCAGGGGTTTGCACAGGTGATGTTTGTTACCTTTAAATGATACGGTATTTCCTTGTCAGGAAGCCTCTTTAAATGGCAGTCTTTGTTTCAAAACGTGTCAAGTGTCTTATTTAAAATCATTTCTTGACTTCTTTATCTGTTGATATGTCAGAAATAGACTTTTTGGCCCTGGCCAGTTTGCTCAGTGGTAGAGCGTCGGCCTGGCGTGCAGGAGTCCCGGGTTTGATTCCCGGCCAGGGCACACAGGAGAAGCGCCCATCTGCTTCTCCACTCCTCCCCCTCTCCTTCCTCTCTATCTCTCTCTTCCCCTCCTGCAGCCAAGGCTCCATGGGAGCAAAGTTGGCCCGGGCGCTGAGGATGGCTCTGTGGCCTCTGCCTCAGGCGCTAGAATGGCTCTGGTTGCAACAGAGCGACGCCCCAGATGGGCAGAGCATCGCCCCCTGGTGGGCATGCCGGGTGGATCCTGGTTGGGCACATGCGGGAGTCTGTCTGACTGCCTCCCCGTTTCCAACTTCAGAAAAATACAAAAAAAAAAAAATAGACTTTTTTCAGGAAATGTTCAGTGTTTTAAATATGTTATTTTACAAACAGGAGTAAAGAACTCATGATAAAATCTTAGTGGCCTATATTGGCGCTTCTCAGACTTCCACGTGCTTACAAATCACGCAGGGGTCTTATTGAGATGAGGTTTTTGCGCAGTACGTGTAGGCGTGGCCAGAGATTTTGCATTTCTAACATGCTCTCAGATGCTGCTGCCGCCCCCACCCCAGACACGTTTACAGATACTCGGATCTGTAATTTGGGTTTAGGAGATTTCAAAACAGTTCTTTCCCTTCAGGTTTATATTTAGGTGTTTAGTCTGAGCATCTTTTTCTTTTTTGTTTGTTCACTTGCTCCTGTTCTTTATTTTGGATAGAAGCTGTGCGGTTTAATAGTTGTGATCTGGGCAGTGAACACTGATTTGAGGGTAATAATTTTAAGGGTTCATAATAGGCATTGACATCTGATCTGATCTGTATAAAAGTCTTTGAATTTTCAGTTTTTATCAGCATCAGACACTTTATCTTGTAGATGAGTTATGTGATATCCATTGGTACGTGGGTGGGTGTGGGTGTGTTCATCAGCTAGATAGTCATTCTGTGACAGAGCCGGAACTAGAACCCAGGCTTCCAGCTTTCCCTAAGTGTTCTTCCTGTGTCTCAGTGACTTCTCCTTTCTAGGAACCATTTATATGGCAAAAGCCTGGACATTTTTTCCCCTAGATCCATGGTTCTCAAAGTATTGTCTGCAGAAAAGCAGCATGAGCGTCCTCTGGGAACAAGGAGAAATGCCTGACCCTGGGCCCCACCTAGACCCGGGCATCATAAGCTCTGTGGTGGGGCGAGATGTGCATGTTGAAGTTTAGGCGCCCCTGTGGCTGACTGGGACCTGAGGCCACTCCCGGCTTCCTGGAATGCTGTCCTGGTCCTCAGCATTTCTCCACTTGCTGTGCTTACTGCTTAACCTGGTAGTTGGGTTCCATGACACGTGAGGTGTGGTCTCTGCCCTTGCAGTGAGAGTTCACAGTCTAGAAGGCAGGGAGGCATTATTCCTTGACTCTGGTAAAGATGTATTGATGTGAGGCATTTTGCCTTTTCATTTCCTGCTGCTCTATAATGAGAAACAAAACTGTGTTAAAAGGAGGAAAAAATGTATAGGTTGTTCCCTGTTTAGAATTAGTAGAGCAGAACCGAAGCTGCTCAGTGAGTGTGTAGCCAGTGTGTCATTTAAGTCCTGGCACAACTGCTTTCCAGGCTGTGTAAGTGTGCGTACGCAGATGCGTGCATAGACATACATTAGTGTATACATTTAGAGCATATCGTGTTTTTAAGATTAGACATGTGTGTCCTGTTCAGTAGCTGAAGTAAAGGAGATGCCAAATAATGTCATAGCTGGCTCATTACAGAGTTGTTACTTGTCACAAAGTATTTTCTTGGCTCTTCATTGATGAGTTTGTTTGTGTTTTATTCTGGCTTGGTGTGTTTGACAGGAGGCTCTTATTCCCCTATTGGCATCATTCCTTTATCAATTATATTATCTTGAATTTTAAGTCTTTGACACTATTGGCTTCTACATTGCCAGTGTGCATCAGAATGTCCTGGGGAGCCGGTGACAGTGCACATTCTAGGGCGTGCCCCGTATAAGCTGATTCTGTGTAGAACTCAGGATTCTGTATTTGTGATAAGCAGCCAAGATGAGTCTGACGCAGTGATTTAACCTGGCCTTCATTATACCCTGAGTTACTTTTTAAAAACATTGTTTACTTTGCCTTCAGAATGACAAATCCAAACGTACAAAATTTTAGACAGACTATAAATGCGTGTGCTTGGTTTTCAGTGGTATGTGTACACGCTAAGCAGTTTCTTAGGTTGTTCAAATAGAAGAAGAAAGTTAGTTGGAAGGTGAGGGAGATAATCAATAAAAATGATCCCATAGTCTTGTGCAGACCATGAATGGTTTAGGATGGCAATGCAATCTTTTCAGTAAACCCAGAGAGCAAAGCTTTTCAGATAATCTTTATGACCTGAAGAAATGCTAAATGCAGAGGAGGAGACTTGGAGCATGCCGACAGAGATTAGGATTTAAGTGTGCTAAAACCACCATTAGGGAAGCAGTGTAACGCGAAGTGAGGGGAAGCTTTAAGTGAATAACAGGATGCAAACAGGAGGTGTGTGAATTCCTGCGGAAAGAACAATATAAACGAGTAATCATACAATCTTGTCAGAAAGGAAACTCAAGTTTTACTGTAACAATAGATATTTTTCCAAGAAAATACATCTATTTATTGCAAGTTTAAATAATCCAACTTGGATGGATCTTCTTAAACTTTGGAGCCATGATTATCCTGCTTCAGCAATACATAAAAGTTTCTTAAGCACACACTAATATTTTTCCATATTTAATTAATTGAAACATTCTAAAATATAATTTCGAAGTGCTTGGCTTAGCCATTTTTTCAGTAATATTAAGGTTCGAAGCAGTTTGACACTTACATAAAATGATTTTATAATATTTGGTAATGCAAGATTGTTTTATTCTAAATAGTGTGCAGGTTTAGAATTCACCAAGAAGAAACGGATTAAACTTTTCTGCCTTCTAATATGTAGCTCAAGGTCTAGTGTTTCATAAACTGACATACGGTATAATAAATTCTTTAAAAATGTACACATTAAATATTTGTAATGCAACATTTAGGGAGCATTTTTAAGGGAGGTAAACTGCTATTTAAATCTACTTAATAAATGTTAATTATTAGTTTAGGTTTCAAGTAAAGAAACAATTGAAGGAAACTGAATATTTAATCCTTGAAAGTTGTTGAACTATATATATATTCCAGACACTAAAGCTCAGAAAATTGTATTTCAGTTTGTACTCTTTGTTTAGGCTACACATGAAGTAATCTTTATAAAAATTTTTACAATACAGTGCTTCATTTTCGGGGGGTGCACTTAAACATACCATCTATTGCCTGCCTATCTCACTAGAATGGATGTTCCTTGAGAATATTATTGTGTTTACTGCTATGTCCTAAACACTTAAAACTGTGCCTGCCCAATAGTATGCATTCAATAAATATTTATTCATTATAGAGAGGGGAGAGAGAGAGAGAGAAGGGGGGAGGAGCAGGAAGCATCAACTCCCATATGTGCCTTGACCAGGCAAGCCCAGGGTTTTGAACCGGTAACCTCAGCGTTTCCAGGTTGACGCTTTATCCACTGTGCCACCACAGGTCAGGCCGCACTCAATAAATATTAACTTCATTAACTTATGTCTGAAAAACAATGTCAACTTCATATTAAATATTTTAGATGATGTGTTTAGAAATTTACCTCTGGAACTTGGTTTAAGATGTTAATATTTTCCTCGTTCCAGGTTATCTTTCTGTTAATAGCCAATTTGCCGTTCTTGGTCCCATCCATTATTTTATTCTCTTTCTGTAAATATCCAGATGCAAGCAGTAATTTGTTTCATTGAATTGTTGCAGTCAGCAATTGTTCGCATGGTCTCTGATTGGCTGGGCCTGACGGTGAAACGTGGAGGAATATTGAAGACTCAAACAGCAAACCTCTGTATGTCTGTTTTAGAACTGACGAGTGTCACCGTGCCCCTTTCCAGTGCTCTTGGCACTGCCCGTCGCTTCCCTTAGCCACGCTCTGCTCCTTGGCCATCGCTCTATATTTATCATTTCGTTCCTGGGCCACTGCTCCTTTTCTTCTTTGCTGGACGTTCCTTTTGTGCTGCCCAGCAGTCGGGCAGGCTTGTTCCTCTTCCTATTCCTCCCCCTTTGTATTATAGATTTGAGAGATGAGCAATATTAGGATAAGCTGATAGTTTTTCTATGTTTTTTTTTGTTTGTTTCTGCACAATGGACACATTTAGACATATTTTAGGATTAATACCAAAACCAGAAATGATGGAATAATCAAAATACTAGAAGCTGTTACAGTTCTATTCAGTTTCCTCAGTTGCACTGCTCTCCTGTGTTACCTTCAGTTCTTCTCTGCTTATTTTTATTTTCCAAAGACTTCTCTACATTATTGTCCCTTTGAAGTATTGCGAGAGAGCCTTTTCTGTTTTTAGCAAATAACAGAAAATCCAAAATTGCTGTTTTCTGATGTTGGCAATTAGACATGGTCAAGTGCAGTTTTTCACCTCTCCAGATCAATGCAATCAAACCAGCAGGGAGCTGGAGGCCAGCCACGTGATCAAGTGGAGCTCTGACCAGACAAGTCAGGGCTGTACTCGCGTCCTTGAAATGCAAACTGGAAGAGGTCCTAAAATCCTTAACATCGTGCCAGACCTTCTCACCAAATTACAGAATGTTAAGATGACAATATCCTTTTTTTAATTAAAAAAAAAGGGAACATAAACGGAAGAAACAAATCACAAAATGAGTATTAAACTCAAATACCTGTTACCTCTAAGATGAAAACATTTACTAAGTTTAAATCACTTAATGACCATGATCAATAATAGTTTATTGAGGGAGAGTAGAAATTGGGTTCTTACAACCCAGTGCTTGAAATTGGTTGATCTTGGCCCTGGTGAGTGTGGTTCAGTGGATAGAGTGTTGGCCCAGTGTATGGACGTTCTGGGTTTGATTCCTGGTCAGGGCACACAGGAGAAGCAGCCATCTGCTTCTCTCCCCCTTCTCATTCTCTAACCCACCCACAGCCAGTGGCTTGATTGGTTTGAGTGTGGCCCTGGGTGCTGAGGATGATTCAGTTCATCGGAGCTTATCAGCCCTCAGGCGCTAAAAATAGCTCCATACTCAAGCATCAGCCCTAGACGGGGTTGCTACATGGATCCCAGTCAGAGCACATGGAGAAATCTGTCTCACTATCTCCCCTTCTCTCACTTAAAAAAAAAAAGAAATTGGTTGCTCTTAAGAGAAGGATTGTTTCCTCTTATATTTTGCCTCTTAGGGCCAGGATCAAGCAGTGGGCACTGGGCTTGTTGACCAATCTGAATAGGTATGCTGGTGTCTTATTCTTAAGACTAATTTCAGCATATAAAAATTTGAATTAGATTTCATTACCACCTTTTAAAATACTCATCATCATGTAAGTATTGTTTTTAAATTATTCTCCTCTTTGACAGCAACCCACAGAATTAAAAAATTTGGGAATGACTAATCCGTGTTCTCTGCTGAGGCACAAATATCTAATGAGGTAAATAGACAAACGTTTTCTTTCTATGAGACAGGAGTAGTAGTCAATGGTATATATTATTTGATAATTTAGTAAAATATTTATAGTTAATATTGCCTCATTTAAAATATAATCATTAACTGAAAGTTTTTACATCATCCACGCTGAGTCATGGGTTATTCTGTATGACTTTTTAAATATTGAGATGTATAAATTTACTTTGTGGAAAGTTTTCCTTTACACAAGTAACAAAAATCTGTTGTGTAAATTATAGTAAGCCTGATGAAATTAAGTTTGGTGATCTGAGTTTCTATTCCCAAAGTTCTGCATTTGCAAATGTCATAGCAAACAGTTTTCTGGTTTTATTTTTAAAACCAGGTGATGTGTGTGTGTAGGGGGGGAATCTGAGTCTTGATTCATTATACATGCTTAAAATAATCACCATTTAATAAAGTGTATTATTTGCATACTGGAATATTTTAAATCTCATGAAGTCTAAAAATGCAATGTGAGGAGAAGACGACAAATTAATAACATTATGTAATGAACTAATATTTTTTCAACCTCACTGTTTACCATGGATCCTTGTTGACTTGACTTTAAACTAAAAATTATATGTACTCTTCTTAGTCTTCCTTTATAGTTCATTTCAAGTTCATTAGGTTTTTAAAAGAGAGCTATTGTGTTTACTCATCTTTGGTTTGTGCATTTCTCTGAATTTTAATCCTGCTCTGGTATCTGTGTAACAGAACATTATCTTGAAAAATAAATATACAGCCTGTATAAATACCAAGAATGAGCTTGGGCAAGCGGTAAAACATGAAAGAAGAAAAAAATCTTTCAAAAAAGTTGTTATTTTATAAAGTTTAATGGGTCTGCATCAGGCACTGTACAAAGTTATTACCATGTTACTGACTGTATTCCCTGTGCTGTGCATTACATTTCCATAACTTATTATTTTGTAACTGGACGTTTGGGTCTCTTATTCTCCTTATTGAAGAAATGTTCAAAGTGGGTTTGTCTGCCAGAAAGATCAGCAGGGCTTGTATCAAATAATATTCAGTTTCATTGACCCACGGTATTAGTCCTCTGAGACTCTAATCCAGCTATATATTTTTTCCCCAGAATTCACACTTTAAAACATGAAACTACAACATTCATGACACCTTCCATAACTAAAATTATAAAATTTAGAGATTCTTGAATTTTAATTGAGGAACTTTATAATCAAATGCAAATTGAATCATGGATGAATAAAAAGAATAGTGAGTGTTCTTATTGAGTCAAATTGAAATGATATTCAAATCTTGGCTGATGGAAGAGCCAAGATTAAATGGAATTCCACAAGTAAAAAATAAAAAGTAAATGGAATTCCATTGATTAAATGGAATTAACAATCTGACCTTTTTGGATCAGGAATTTCATCACATATCCTAACTTACAGTGTGAAATATATTAGATTCTATGAACAAATCTATGATTTTATATAAGACACTATCATCATTGAGTGTTTTTGTTAGCTTTGACAAGTTTTTTTTTAAGTGACAGATACTTTTCAGTGATTCAAACTGTAATTCAAACTCATTACATCCTTTATTATATATATGTTTTGCTTTATCCTTTATTATATATATGTTTTGCTTTTTCCTCTCTTTTAAATGTACTGCTTTAATGTGTTTTGTCTTTGGTCATTGCCAAGTGTTATGTGACTCAAGGATCTTTAATTCCTTGGCCAGGAAGGGATCCAGTTGGTCATAAATTTACCCCGTAGCTTTCTTTTCTTGGGGGGGTAATAGGAAAGCCGGCCAACTTTCAGCAATTTTTATTTTTCCCCCCAATACAGGTTTTATATGTCTACAATTAAATCATTTGATTATTTTGCGATACATTGTGACCTGGTTATTAGAAAATTGCATCTTCATGTTACAGTGCTTTACAAACCATGTTCGCACAGTATAAAATTAATCACTTTAAGGTCTGTAACAAAACATTATGAGTGGTCATTTTTATTTACTGATCATTTTACATGTTATTTTGAAATCCTGATTTTCTAGCCCTTTGACTTTTTGATGAACCAGTTTTATTCAGTAGCTCAAATTTGTTTATTCGTTCATAGCTGAGATTTAGAGTTGAGTCATTATAATATAGTTGGAATAATATCGTGAACCATGGAAACAAGTAGAATTCCCCAGGGGAAACTAGCATATAGAATAAGAAGAAAAGCGCCACATGTGAGATGTTTTAAGGCTGGGTAGAGGTGGAAGAAAGCAAATGTGTATGTGTGCGGAGTATGAAACCATAGGAACGGTACAGTGAATTCGCTTAAAGTACCTTCATCGGATGTTTCAAGAAGGCCCAAAAGAAAATTGCACGTGAAAGTGTAAATGAAAAAGAAATTAAAGTCCATTCAGAAAAATAATACTAGAGAAGGTAATTTGTGTTCCTTGGTTGTCCACAGAAGTCATAAAACCATTTGGGTATCAGCAGTGGCTGATTGAGAGGGAGGTTAGCAATCAAATTGGGTCAGCTTTACCCAAAATTGTCTGTATTGAATTTTTTTTCACTTTCTTCTAGCCTTAAGTTTGCCCAAACGATGTGGGGGTGCATTTTAGGGTCTGTTTTACTGAATATTTCAGTGTCCACTGTATTCTTGACAGTGTCTGTTTCAGGTACCTAGTCTGCGTGTTACAGTCAGCAATCCCTCTCTATGTCAGCATGGTTAAGGGGATTGTGTCATGTGACCAAGCACCGGCCGGCAGGGGACAGGGAGGCGAGTTCAGTTAACTAAGCTTGTGATCTCACTGTTCCATGTCATGTTCATCGTCTCGGCATGGACTTAAGAATGCTTGCCTCCCTGATGTTTTAAGTTCATAGTGGATTTGTCCTAAAAATAAGAGATTTGTGTAGGACATTTTACAATTAAAATTGTTACATAAATGATAATGATTTCCTGCAGAATACTGATACAGTAGTTTACTTTTGCTGGTGGAGAACTTTGTTATTGAATATACATGGAGGCTTTATGGACCTGGTATTAATGTCATCTGAGAATCCCTTTGTTGAGTTAATGCTGTGTTTTGATTTAGAGATAGAAATTTGCTAATAAACTCTTTTCAGCCTTTTAATAGAAATAATTGATTCTCCCACATCTTTTTAAGAAGTGGCACGCACTCTATAGACGCTTTGTTCAGGGAGAAGCGACATCGTTTGCTTTGGTGAGGACACAAATGGTGGATACAGTGTGCTTGCTACTACTGGCTGTCTTTATATACACAGAGAATTTTCTGTGACTGCCCTGTGTTTCCAGCCTTACATATGTGCTCTTCTCATCTTTATAAAATTGGGATTAGAGTTATTTCCTAGAGACATTCATATTAATAAGTACACTCTTGGTCATTTTAGAAAATATGAGGGGTAGGATCCAAAACATTTCTAAGTTATTTCCTAAATCCTGATGTTTTAAGTCACTAGTTCTCAAAATGTGGCACCGGTCCTCGGCATCATTTGGGAACTTGTCAGCAACACAAACCGTGAGGCCCCATCCTAGACCTACTGAATTGGAAATTTTAGGGGGTAGATCCAGCATTGTTTTCCTAGCCTTCCATGTGATTCTCATTGTCCGTAAAAGTTTGAGAATCACTGTTCTCATTGATTAAATTCTACCTAGAATACAACTTGAATTCCACTCTTGTATGTGTGGAAAGCTGAATGCAACTCATTTCCCACTGAAAAGGTCAATTAACTGCTGCTGTTGTTTTCGTTAATCCAGAGACCCTCATGCATAGTTATAGTAGAATTGAATATAAGTAAACGTGAAACTGAAAAACTGTGAACATCTCTGGAAGTCAGTTTCCACTTAATTGAAAGTAGGAATAGGGGTAAATTTCTGGACTTTTTCAGCTGCAGAATGATTTTTTTTTTCAGATTTGCCAAGAAAGAAGACAGCACTCACCAGTTATTCAGCCTCCATTCATTCATAATATATAAACTTCATTCTTATTTAAACAAACTGAATTGACCTAGTCTGCCTTAGTGATGTTTTTCTGCCTAGGAATTTCTAATCTGTAAATATCATCAGACAGGACTGAAATGTGTAGACCTAATCTTTGTCTCCTAGAAACTTAAGAGTACATATCAGTTTTCTTTATTTTCAGTTTGTTTCTTCTTTTCCTCAAAAGGAAAGAAGGAAAATTTCAAGTGGTTTGTTTTTTGTTTTTTTTTTTTTGTATTTTTCTGAAGCTGGAAACGGGGAGAGACAGTCAGACAGACTCCCGCATGCACCCGACCGGAATCCACCCGGCACGCCCACCAGGGGCTACGCTCTGCCCACCAGGGGGCGATGCTCTGCCCCTCCGGGGCGTCGCTCTGCCGCGACCAGAGCCACTCTAGCGCCTGGGGCAGAGGCCAAGGAGCCATCCCCAGCGCCCGGGCCATCTTTGCTCCAATGGAGCCTTGGCTGCGGGAGGGGAAGAGAGAGACAGAGAGGAAAGCGCGGCGGAGGGGCGGTGGAGAAGCAAATGGGCGCTTCTCCTATGTGCCCTGGCCGGGAATCTAACCCGGGTCCCCCGCACGCCAGGCCGATGCTCTACCGCTGAGCCAACCAGCCAGGGCCAAATTTCAAGTATTGAAAAGAAATATCTTTTACCCCAGAGTATTAGAAGGGACTCTCATAAGATATACTCAATATATGGTTTTGAAAATTACTTAGAAATACTCATTTATGCCAGACTGAACTAAACTCATTTCCTTATAGTTAAGAAATATTGCATTACTTAACCCTATATCATTTATAAAAGTTCATGTAGTTGGCCTGACCAGGCAGTGGCGCAGTGGATAGAGCATCAGACTGGGATGCAGAGGACCCAGGTTCAAGACCCCGAGGTCACCAGCTTGAGTGCAGGCTCATCTGGTTTGAGCAAAGCTCACCAGCTTGGACCCAAGGTCACTGACTCGAGCAAGGGGTTACTTAATCTGCTGTAGCCCCACAGTCAAGACACACATGAGAAAGCAATCAATGAACACCTAAGGTGTCTCAAGAAAAAACTGATGATTGATGCTTCTCATCTCTCTCCATTCCTGTTTGTCCCTATCCCTCTCTCTGACTTCCTCTGTCTCTGTCAAAAAAAAAAAAAAAAAAGTTCATGTAGTTGAATATTATAGTAAGTGATAGCTTTGCTCTCTGTTATGCTTATTGTGGAGATAGAATTTAACTTTTTCTTCCAGAAGTGATAAAAAAGATAAATATTTTTAAATAAATTGAATTTATATCAACAATTAGAGATTTAAAAGGTTTAAACTTTTCCCTCACAAGATTATCATGTCATCATTCTGTTTAAATGCAAACTATAGTAACAAAATACAAAATATAGGTTACCATATGCCAGTATTTCTTACTCATGAATTTCTGCCTTTAACAATTCAGAGCATGTTTTTCGAATAGGAAATATTTGGCTTGCAGGGAGAGATGGAAATCTCAGCTTAGAAGTATAATGAAGCAAAAAGGTGTTATATTAGGAAACACAGGTTAAATGCCTATAGGAATAAGACATGAATCAGTCTGTAATGTGGTAATTCTATAATGCTATAGTATATTTACACTTAAATTCTGTCATCAGTTAAGTTTTTAGCTGTGTCATTGCTTCATCAATCTCTCAATGAAGTTGAAATATTTTGACAGTTTATTATCTTGATATTCCACTGAATGTTCAGTGTCACCTCTATACTTTGGAAGGTGCGGTATGCCCACAGATAGGTTTGTAGGAAATGTCTGATCAGTGCAGCAAATGGTCCCTCGGTAGCAGAATCAGCTGGTGACTACTTTTTAAGAGTTTACATTTTGTTTCTATTCACTGTCAGGTATTTAATTTTAGCGGTGCCATGTTAAAAGTGTCCTATGCATCTGATCAGGCATGTAATTTTTACAGCAGTTTCTTGTTTTGAGTTACTTTCAGATATTTGTTGTGGGCCTCACAGTGGTCCTACTGTGTACTCACTAATGTACCTGCCTAGAGGTAAGAAAATGCTCAGTTACTCCTGGTATGCACTTAGCGTCAGCTTTTCATGGTGGACCGAGGTATGTGTACTCAGCATAGAGCCCGTTAGCCCCTGGACTGTCAGTTACAGATGCTAGAGAGTATTACCCAGGTCCTCTACCTGTTATTCTAGGCCTCACAAGAATTTGTCTCCAGAGGCAAATTCAAAGATATTTTGAATTGTCCTCATTCAAAGATAAGAAAACTAAATGTCAAAAGTTGTTAGCTTAGGGGGAGGCGTCTGGTAGGTAGGTAATAATAGCACGCACACTTAGGGTCAGGCTACCTGGGTTTTGTTTTTTCGGTTTTGGGTTTTGTTTTTTTTTTGTATTTTTCCGAAGCTGGAAATGGGGAGACAGTCAGACTCCCGCATGCGCCCGACCAGGATCCACCCAGCGTGCCCACCAGGGGGTGATGCTCTGCCCATCTTGGGGCGTTGCTCTGCCACAATCAGAGCCATTCTAGCGCCTGAGGCAGAGGCCACAGAGCCATCCTCAGCGCCTGGGCCAACTTTGCTCCAATGGAGCCTTGGCTGCGGGAGGAGAAGAGAGAGACAGAGAGGAAGGAGAGGGGGAGGGGTGGAGAAGCAGATGGGCGCCTCTCCTGTGTGCCCTGGCCAGGAATTGAACCCGGGACTCCTGCACGCCAGGCTGATGCTCTACCACTGAGCCAGCCGGCCAGGGCCTACCTAAGTTTTTTTGTTTTGGGGTTTTTTTTTTATTTATTCATTTTAGAGAAGAGAGACAGAGACAGAGAGAAGGGGGGAGGAGCAGGAAGCATCAACTCCCACATGTCCCTACCTGGGTTTTTAATCTCTGCTCTGCCCCTTCAAGCTCTTTGAGCTTGGGGAAGGTTCTTAACCTCTCTAAATCCATTTCCTAATATAGTGAAAGGCCAAGAATGTCCAGTCTCGTAGGTCTGTTATGAAGATTGAATAAGATATAATACATGGAAGCTGCTTGGCATACAGTGTGTGCTCAGCAGGCATTCATATTACTAGAAAATTACTGAAGGTCCCTCAGGGACTAGGAAGAAGCGCCCGTAACAACACACAGGGTCACTTCCTTACTCCTCTGTTGCTTTCTAATCAAGGCAAGAAATGTATGGGGGAAAGTGAGTAGTAGTAATATAGTTTCTAGTAATTTTAAGAAGGGAGAGGTAGTAGATATGATATCAAGAAAGATCAAACTTTGAGGCAGGTAAAAATTACTTAATTTGGGTTGAGAGGCCAGGACATAAAGTTCCTTAAAAAGTCACATTAGTATTTTTATAGATTAGAATGGGAAGGGAATTCAACCTTCCTGGACTCAGTTTTGCACAATAGTTCCTTAAATCCTTTCATGATTATTAACCTGAAACATGAGAGCAATAGAAATATTTTTGGAAGAGCCCTCCAGTGATCCTTCCCCAAAATGTACTTGTCACTTTTCCTACTTAAGCAGTAGTTATGCATATTAAATATTATCCTTCAAGCATTTAGAATTGTAGGAATTGTTGTTTAGAATTTATTCTTCTTATTTTTCTCTCTTTCAAGTTCCTGTAATACTTTCATTAAGTCTCACTTTGATACTTAGTATTTTTGACTTTCTTTTCTAGTTCTTAATTTCCATAGCTTAGATTCCCTGCTTAAAGGAAGTCTGTCTAATGTCTAATTACGTTGGCTAATATCTCCGCTACAAGGCCAGAAACAAATTGTAAATTACTCTGAGATGAATGGTCTCTTTCATTTCTTATCTTCTCAGTGGCCTTATAACTCTAGTTGGAACTAACATCATCAATTCCACTGATTAAAAATTAATTTTAAAAGATTTCTAATAAGATAATTTAGACAGTTTGACATTGTTAATGTCTGTTTTCAAGCTTATTCATTTAATAATGTAAGGGTTTTGGGGTTTCATTTTAATAGCAAATCTTACTAATATTTGATATGACTCTTCTGATGCGTATTGGAGAATTTGGGGAAAATAGTGGAGCATAGTTATTCCTGACAATGTGAGATTTTAATACAGTCAAGCACGGTTGGCCATTAGAAAGCAAGCAGCGGCCCTGGCCGGTTAGCTCAGTGGTAGAGCGTCGGCCTGGCATGCGGAAGTCCTGGGTTCGATTCCCGGCCAGGGCACACAGGAGAAGTGCCCATCTGCTTCTCCACCCCTCCCCCTCTCCTTCCTCTCTGTCTCTCTCTTCCCCTCCGCAGCCGAGGCTCCATTGGAGCAAAAGATGGCCCGGGCACTGGGGATGGCTCCTTGGCCTCTGCCCCAGGCGCTAGAGTGGCTCTGGTCGCGACAGAGCGACACTCCGGAGGGGCAGAGCATCGCCCCCTGGTGGGCATGCCGGGTGGATCCTGGTCGGGCGCATGAGGGAGTCAGTCTGACTGCCTCTCCGTTTCCAGCTTCAGAAAAAAGAAAGCAAGCAAGCAGCAACGGAACTTACAGAATAGAAAGGGGAAAAGGCTTTCTCTCTGCTCGTTTTCAGTAAGAAAAGATTAAACATTTCCTTTGCTCTTGATTAACTGTTAGATCAATTAATTTACCTCAAAATTAATTTTTGGCCTAAGGAAATCTGTTCTCTGGCCTTTTGAAATTCTTATATTCAGAAGCCAGACTTTTGGCCTCTTCCTTCAGAGATATGTTTCAAGTTCTGCAAAAGCAAGAACTTGGCATAAGATTCCAGTTTGCACATGCCCTTGATGATTTACCAGCATATATACTTCAGACAGAGAGGTTTTATGTGAAGCTTTGCTCAGACTGAGAGAAAATCTGGTTATTAGTAATTCTCCAAAAGAGAGTAGAAAAATGGGAAGATGTTGTGACTGTATGTATCTAAAAGGTTATACTTCATAACTAGTCGATCCATAAGCTTTGGGCACTATGGCTAATCATTAAAGCTTCTATTTGTTGAATTGTTGAGCTGCCCTATGCCGGGAACTGCACTATATTCTCATTATTCTTCACAGCAGTCCTGCGGGATGGTTTTGTGTGTGTCTGTTTTATTCAATTAGCATTTCACATATTAGGAGACAGGCTGCAAGAGCTCACACATTAAGTGGCAGAGCTAAAATTTGAACTTAATTCTGTCAAATATCAACTTTCATGTGCTTTTAAATAAGATAATATTTGAGAGTGCTTGGGAGAATTCTAACTAAGTGAACGGTAATTATTATTTCTGTTCGCTGTGTTGCCTCCAGACTACAAAGACACAAAGACACACACATGCACATACACACAGGATGAGAGAGAGATGGGAGGGGGAGAGCATTATTGCCACCTCCAACAGGGAGCACCCCAGACTGCCATCAGCCTTTCTTTCCTAAATACTATCCAATAGCAGTTAGTTAGAAGACAGTAATGAAGGAGAAGCCACTTTACATATGTATGATACCTAGGATTAAACAAAGTTCATGTGCAGCTATTTTTTTGTGGATAACTTCAACACACTAATGGGACAAAAATATAGAATTGAGCAAATAGAAAAACATACATGTTCTTGTATAGAATGATTTAACATCATAAATATGATCATTCTTCCTGAGTTTTATTTAACATGTACCTAAAAATAATGTTACTAGACAAGAGGAGGAAATATATTTCTTAATGTGACGTATGGTGGATTCTTTCTCCTCATCATCACTAGTTCATTGATGTTTAGATATAGAGGTATTAAAATCATTTTTTTAGGTTGTGTTCAGATGAACCTAATTCTCATACGTCAATAGGAATGGGAGGAGTATTTATAGCAGCACCATGCAATTCTTTGAAACTCCTATTACATGCCAAAAATCATATAGTGAACTCATCAAAAATTATTTTTAACTCTCTCTCGTCTGAGTTGGAAATGCCCAGTGACAAAGGAAGGTCTACTGTTGTTACAGTGCCAGTCCACACCAGTGTTTCTTACTATCTGTTTGGTGTACAGAGGTTTTCCGTCATTGCCCCTATAAACCACTTGTTTTTAACCCTCTGAATACTACAGACATTCACGTACGATCTCGTGCCTCCTGAACATCCAGAGGACGATCGATTTATTTTAAAAATGTGTAAGGCAACATTAAAAAAAGGCAAATGTATGTTCTTCTTGTCTCTATAAATTGGTTATCAAACAAACGTGATTTTAAGTTAATAAAACTGGAACTGGAACTAATTTCATATTTTGGGAAAAAAACCTCACTCCCAAGGGTCAGCGAGCATGAAAGAAACTCACTACTCAAAGGGTTAAAACTACTTACTTTGTCATTATTTTCCCTTTTTTTCCATAGTTGCATTAAAATCACCCCCAGCTGTCAGAAATGGAGTCCAGGATAACTGTAGCTCAAAATTCGGGGAAAGCCTGAGCTTTCATGAAGGAGAATTCTTACTACAGGTAAATTATAGTTCCTTAATTCAGAGGGAAATTGTGAATGGAGAATTCACTGATCGGTCGTTCAGTTCTTCCCAGTTTATGTAGAGTTAGGACCCAACCAGTGTTGCATGCTCCTTTCAACTGAGCGGCAGTGGTGTGTAACACTCCATCCACTCTGTGAGGGTGTGGTATGTCTGTATTTGTGAGCTATAACCATGTTAGCCGCTTTAAAGAGCAGGGTTCTTTAGCAGTAAAAGTAACAGCCTTCGTTGAAGTCAGTGTTTATGAGTGACGGTATTGTTACTGATTCTACTTCTTTCCTTGTAGGCTCTGAACGGCTTTGTGCTGGTTGTCACTACAGATGCTTTGGTCTTCTATGTGTCTTCTACTATACAAGATTACCTGGGATTTCAGCAGGTGAATATTTGTTTGTCATCATTAAAAAAAAATTTAGTTAACTTCTTTTTTATGTATATTATACTTTAAGGATATAATTGATAACATATATATAAAATATCAATCAAAATATATGCTATAGAATAAAAATATTTTCAGCCAATATATTTTATGCTAGTAGTACTTTACTACAATATAACTTTCTTTAACATTTGAGATTTATGGGTACCGTGTTTTTTCTTTCATCTCTTAAGGAACTCAGAAAGGAAATGTTCAGGAAAGGGGCAGAGAGGGTTTGATTGGGGGCAGGCAAGAGGACATTTGCCATGTGATTAGTATGGATACTAGGGGACATGTGACAACTGTGAAATGAATGAAGCGATCTGTAAAGATACAAGCAAAATACCGTGGTTTATACCTTTAATTTTGATCTGAGGGACTATGGAAGCTTCCTGAAGGAAACTGTATTGAAACCAATTTAAAGAACATGTAGGATTCAGATGGTAGACAGTTGTGGAGGGAACACAGGGAGGGAAAGACAGAAGTACTTACTATAAGCAGTGGACCGGAAGTGCTTCCGGGAGGTGAACATGTCTGGTTTGCTGAATGAATAGTAAGTGCAGTGAGTGGTAAGGTGTTTGGGATATTTGAGGGGAAATAAGACGTGATCTGAGCACAGTTGGTAAGTATACATGTATCAGTAGTTCCTAAATTCTGATCTGCATAAGACTCATCTGAGGTACTGAATACAATTTCATGAAATTTTCGGGCCCTAACCCCAGGCATTCTGATTCAGTAGGTGGGGCCCATGAATTTTCATTTCTAACAAACTCACAGGTGATGTCAAGGCTGCTGGCTTGAGGAGCACTGTTTACACTTAGATAAATGGGAGATTAATCTAGGATATGCATACATTGGAAGCCACTAAAGGGTTTGTGTATGCTCCGATCTGTGCAATGGCTGGCATAGAGATGGCTTACTGCCAGAAGATAAACTTCTTTGGGAGATCTCTCTAAATAGTTAAGTGGTGGAATCTGCTTCCTACCACAAATGCTGAAGTTATTCCTGAAGATTATTTTGCTGACCTAGAGTCAGAATTGCTTTCAAACTTATTTTATTTTAAATGTCCTGTTTGAAACTTAATTACCTAGTTAACTTAATTATTATATGATATGATTCATAACAGTCAAGAAATAAGAGATTAGCTATTTCCCTCTCTATTTTTTCTTATCAATCCAATAACCTAGATATTCTTTAAGGAAACACTTGGGCTGACATGGGTGGTGGTTCAGGCAGCATTTAACTGCAAATTGTTACTCCTTAGTGGGTAAGGACGTTGATATACCTAGGGGGTCACCATCAACCATTACTTTCAATTGCTTAGAATGGAATACAATAGAATCTACACAATGTTATCACACAAAGTGTTTTGTGAATGTATTTCCGTGTGTGTATATGTACACACATGATGGCTGGAAAACATTCAGTACCAGGAGTTGCAGTAAAAAAAAAAAAAATGTTGGTTTTAGAGTGCAGGGCTCAGCACTGTAGTAAATGCTGAGAGAAAAGATGTGGAGGAAGGATACTGACCTGGCAAGGCATATCCCTTACTCTTATTCTTATGGAATCTACGTGGAGTAATTCAATCTAAAGTGAACTGTTAGAGAACAGTGAAGAAAATGATACATAATCAATCTATGAAGCTTAGAAAAGTCAAAGACCAACTGGGTGTTCCAGTAAGGTTTCATGAAAAAAGTAGGACTTAAAAGCTCAAAAAGGGATAAAGAAAATAAGCAGAATATGTTGCAGTTATGGAGTGGAGAGGTGACTGACTTGACTGAAAACCATTCATGTGGCAAGTAACTTTCAGCTTACCAATTACAGTGCAAGCTTTTCCTGTTAGCGGGAGGACTTTGCAATCCGTTTGATCTACTCGTCACCACTAACAAGCACTCCCTAATCTAGCTAGGTTCTGAACTTCATTTAGAAAGTGGTATTTATTTTTTAAATCCGTGCTTTTATTCCCTGGTCTATACTTTCTCTTAGTCCGACGTCATACACCAGAGTGTGTATGAACTTATCCACACTGAGGACCGAGCTGAGTTTCAGCGCCAGCTGCACTGGGCACTGGACCCTTCCCAGCTTACGGACCCTGGACAGAGAATCGAAGGTAACTGTGTTTACCAAAGGGTCGCTTTGGGGTTTGAATTTCAGCGCCAGCTGCACTGGGCACTGGACCCTTCCCAGCGTACGGACCCTGGACAGAGAATCGAAGGTAACTGTGTTTACCAAAGGGTCGCTCTGGGGTTTGAACAGAATTCTGTGAAAGGAGGCAGAGGACCTACAGGGGCATAGAACTTCTTGGTGAAGGTAGGTCGTGAAAAGCTGTGTCGAGAGCTATAGGTCACAAAGAGGCTGGTGAGCAAAGGAATTTATTTTTACTAAAAAAAAGAATGATTTTATTTTATTTGTATAATGATTTTATTTGATATTTTAAAAATGAATAAGGAATATTGTGACAGCCATTGATGAACTTTAAGCAAGAAAAGTGTTGCCACCTGACCTGTGGTGGCACAGTGAATAAGGGGTTGATCTGGAACTCTGAGGTTGCCAGTTCGAAACTCTGGGCTTGCCTGGTCAGGGTATATATGGGAGTTGATGCTTCCTGCTCCTCCCTTCTCTTTCTCTTAAAAAAAAAAGTGTTGCCATACTTAGTATATCTTGTATGATTACTCTATTGTGAAAGATAGCAATGTACAAGATTGATACTGGAGTGTGTAAATTGTTCTGTGTTTAAAGGCACAAAATAAAGCAACCTAGCATATCCAATTTTTAAAAGAACTTCTCATAGTAAACAATGTTTTCAGAGGTTATGAAAGTTGTTGAGAGTGATAACTCAATAGAAATAAAAGCAAGAGTAGAGAGATTAAAACTGAGTAGGTAAAGCTCTGTGAGGTAAAAGTGATATTCACTGTTTTAGTTCCTTTTCATTACTTCCTCTTCTGAAAAATGCTTATTACCTCTTTATATTTTGCATACAGACTAATTCAGAAATTAACACGAATTTCAGCTATTCAGACACTTAATTTTATAGCAAAATGGAAAATGAGCTTGTGTTGCTGTTGTTTCCGCAGAAGCTAGTGGCCTGGCCCCGCCCGCAGTCTACTATAACCTGGACCAGCTTCCTCCAGAGAACTCTTCTTTCATGGAGCGGTGCTTCATCTGCCGCCTGAGGTGTCTGCTGGATAACTCGTCCGGTTTCCTGGTAAGACGCGAAGTCTGACGATCCAGGCCTTTGCTGTTAACTGACAGAAATAAAATAGGTTAAGTGAAACCAGTATTTTTCGGTTATATTTGAATTCAGTGTTAAAAATCTACATCTAATACTTTGGTCAAGAAAAGTAACGTTTAAAATATTATTACTACATAATTTTTAATATTTCCTATAACTCCATGACCCTATTATCATTTAGGTTGCAGCCACAAAGATTGAGGAAAATACATAGAATTTTGTATTTTAACTATTTTTAGGATTTTTCGGCACATAGAAAAAACTATGTAGCTCTAGGTTCATAGTAGAATGCTTACTCTTGGATGCAGTGCTTGTTAGAGAAACGATCCTGGCCTTTTCCACATGGCTAGAATAACTCCATATGGAAAAATGGTTGTATATTCATGATTGCAGAAGCGTCGTGTGGTAGGAGGTGCTGTTGTGTGGTCCTGCCCTCCCAGTCGGGTAACCATAGAGCAGTTTGGGCGGGATGGAGGACAGATAGCCCCTCCCCTCCTTTCTACCCTTCAGATAGCACACTCCAGAAGAAAAGGTGCTCAGATAAGTTTGGAAGACAAGTATTGAATAGTTCTCAAATTCAAATGGCTCTTCTTACGGCAGGACTTTTCAGAGCCTCTGTGAAAGCGATTATTGGACCATTCGTTCTTGGAAGACGCAGCCCCATTCATCTGAGAGCTCTTCATCAGATCGCAATATTGGCCTCCTAGGCCCCCCCTCATTTATGAAGAGGCCTGAAAATCTTCATTATTTTTTATGAAGATTTTTATTTAGAAAACAAAGAGAAGCATAGCTGTCCCGAAGTATACCTTTCTCCCCTCTCACCCTCTCTACGCTCCACCAGCACAGGAGACATATGAGGCCTGTTGTTTAAACATTAGCAAACAATGACTTCGTATATTTCTGAAGATAATTTTGCTGACCTAGTGTTAGAATTGCTTTGAGTTAGTTTTTTTAGTACTGATGATCAATTAGTATATATTTTTGGAGATGGAGCCCGAGTATAATTGGGTCTTTTCTTCCTTGTGATGTTATACTGATACTAGAATTACCCTATGGCATGTTTATTATGTTTAAATAACAATCGATCATGCTTATGCTTCAATTGTCTTTATTTCCTCTGTCTTCTACAATTATCTTAATTCTTATAGAGCTCTGTCTTCTACAATTACCTTAATTCTAATAGAGCTCTGCATTCTTTGTGATTTCATGATGAATTGTTTTAATGTTTTAATGAAATTATATTTTATCTCTGTATGAAAGATTACCATGAGCTGTGGAATACAGCTAATGTATGTTTGAAAATTAACGTGCACCTGATGACTTCGTTTCTGTTCATTTAGTCGGGAAGTACATATTGAGTGCAAGGAGCTCTGAATGGGGCACTTGCAGGCTTAGAAAGTGACCCAGGTATTCTGAAGTGACCATTAAAAAGCCAGGAGTGGGCCCTGGCCGGTTGGCTCAGCAGTAGAGCGTCGGCGTGCGGGGGACCCGGGTTCGATTCCCGGCCAAGGCACATAGGAGAAGCACCCATTTGCTTCTCCACCCCCACCCCCCTCCTTCCTCTCTGTCTCTCTCTTCCCCTCCCGCAGCCAAGGCTCCATTGGAGCAAAGATGGCCCGGGCGCTGGGGATGGCTCCTTGGCCTCTGTCCTAGGTGCTAGAGTGGCTCTGATCGCGGCAGAGCGACGCCCCGGCAGGGCAGAGCATCGCCCCCTGGTGGGCGTGCCGGGTGGATCCCGGTCGGGCGCATGCGGGAGTCTGACTGTCTCTCCCCATTTCCAGCTTCAGAAAGATAAAAAAAAAAAAAAAGCCAGGAGTGTCACTCACCTGTCCCTGTGGGACAACACCTATGCCACATTCTGGGGTCCTTTCAATGGGCTTCCTGCGGAGAAAGGAAAGCGAGGAGCAGTTGTCGGCCGCAGGAACCTTTATGGAAGCTTCAGGAACCTTGGTCGTGGGCATGGCCGAGCCTTTTTAAAAGGGACAATTTTAAACTTAATTTTAATGAACTGCTTTTGGCTTTTTTAAGGCAATGAATTTCCAAGGGAGGTTGAAGTATCTTCACGGCCAGAACAAGAAGGGGAAAGACGGGGCCGCGCTGCCGCCGCAGTTGGCGCTGTTCGCGATAGCGACTCCTCTCCAGCCGTCCTCCATCCTGGAAATCCGCACCAAAAACTTCATCTTCAGGACAAAACACAAACTCGACTTCACACCTACTGGTTGTGACGCCAAGTAAGTAAACCTGTTTCAGTTTTATTTCATCAAATGTGTATATTGTACAGTGCTGTTAACTCTCTCAATATGTAGAACAGTGCTAATATTGTATATTATAATAGCCATTTCAGTATATCCTTCCTTTTAAAATAATTTATCAGGCTCACAAATCATTATTTTATAATTTTTTATAATAGTTGCCCTGTTTCTATAGTATAAAGGTGATGTGCTCATATTAGCACGACTGTTGGGTTTTTTAGATTTAAATTTTACAACCTTTGCGTTTTAGCTCTAGAAGTTTAGTAAATTTCAGAGTTAATAGAGTATGATATTGAGCATTCATATATCAAAACAAATCGTTGATTTTCTAATGCAGAAGGGTTTGAAAAACACTGCCCCTTAAAAATAGAGGATAAACACTTTAGGTTTTGTTTTTATAATCCACTGTTAGATTTATTATTAGCCACACCAACACTTTCATGGCCTTTATTCAGAACTAGAAAATGGTCTAAAACTGAAATTTGCGGCCATAAGCAGAAAAGAGCAGTTACATAGAGTTGGCTATTTTTTTCTACCTGCTAATGGAAAATGCTGAATGTCAAGTAAAACCGACTGGCAGAAAATAGCGTATAACTAATGAATTTGTCGGTTACTCCATTTATGTAAAATTTTAATTTTATTCTTTTTTATTTTTAACAGAGGAAAAATTGTTTTAGGCTATACTGAAGCTGAGCTGAGCATGAGAGGATCAGGGTATCAGTTTGTTCATGCTGCGGACATGCTTTATTGTGCTGAGTACCACGTCCGGAGTAAGTTGGTCCTTGTGAACATGTCCGTGGAAATGGGCCGATACCCTAATGCATGCGCACATCATTATGTAATTTTGTGTGTTTCGGGAAACTGGCTAATCTTGTACTCAGTATCACACCATCGTGATCAACCTGTGTTACACTCTTTACTCATTAGTAACTGTGGCACAGGAATATATACAAGTTGAATTACTATGGAAATCGCCATATCATATCATGTTTTCTTCAGGAGTTTTTTGATGGCATTAATTTATATAATTTTAAAGAGTAAAATATATTGACCTAAATTTATAATTAAATATTAAGCTGTAGGAAATACTACTTGTTTAAAAAAATTATCTTTTCCCCCCAAAAAACTATATTCTCAATAATTTCATGTGTTACTGTACTTGTCTGTTACTTAATCTTCTCTTTAAATTTGCAATGAATAAGTTTAGTCTGAAATAGAAAAAATAATTCCAAAAAAACTATTTCCATGCATTTTAATGTACTATTAGATATTTATCATCTTTGGTGATAAATGAACTATGTTAGGGGGACTTGGTTTCAGAGATTTTTCTTTAATACATTCCTTTTGGGTTCAACAATTTTTTTTTATTATTATTATCTTAGTGATTAAGACCGGAGAGAGTGGCATGGTAGTGTTCAGGCTTCTTACCAAAGACAACCGGTGGACCTGGGTCCAGTCTAACGCACGCTTGGTTTATAAAAATGGAAGACCAGATTACATCATTGCAACGCAGAGACCTCTAACGTAAGCACAGAGGCTTAGAGTGTTTGCTTTTATTTATTTTTTTATTTTAATAACACTTTGCTTTAAGATGCTCGTACTTGAAAACTTACTTTTAAGTTCAAAGAGAATTTACTCGGAGAAGATAGAATTAACAACTGTAAGAGGAAAATAATCAAAACTTCAGGGTTTTTCTTGGGTACATGCAGGAAAGATGACATGCTAATGTCATCTTTAAAAATATACCAATAAAAATGCTTTGCTTAGCACATGTCTTCTGAGCAAACAGTGATACTTTCTTATATATTCTGAAAATGAATATTTTGTCAACTATTTGCATTATAAATTTCCTCTAGAGAATTGATTTTGATATGTGTGTGGCTTGAGGTAAGGGTCAAGATTATTTTTGTCCCCCTTCTATCTATTAAAGCCTTATAATATGAAGCAGTACCTTTAGCCATAACTTACAGTGCCATAAATTTTTTTGTATTTTTGGTTGTAGGAAATTTTGGCAGGGGGAATTATCCATGGTGAGTGTTTTAATGGGTTAGGGTACATTTTTTAGATGAAAATGGAAGCTTGTCTACTATTTTACCAACTTTAAAAAATTGGGTATGTAAATCCAATTGACCAGTAACATTTATTGAAAAAGCCGTATTTTCTCCCGTGCACTGTGTTTTGATCAGATCATGTGTCTGGTTCTCTTTCTAGACTCTATGTTCCATTGGTCTAGGTGTCTGTTTTTGCACTAACAGCGCATTGTTTTACTCTATAGTAAGTCTTGATATCTGACTGTATGCCCTCTATTTTGTTTGCCTAGAAATTTTTGTTGTTCTCCATCAAGATTGCCTTGACTGTTCCTGACCTCCTTTTTATTTTCACATACATACATTTTAGAAATCAGTTGTTAATTTCCACAAGAAAATCTAATGGGATTACACTAAAACTGCAGTTCATTTTGGGAGCATTAACATCTTTAATAGTTAATATTTCAGTCCGTGAACATGGTGAATGTATATGTGTATGTACATGGCTATGTAATTAATAACCTTTGTATTTATCTCAGTAATGGGTTATATTTTCCTTGCATGGGTCATATATTTTTTTTACTTTATTCCAAGATATTATGTTTGGCAATGCTGTTTTATATGGTGTGTGTACATATACATATACAAAAAGTAAGTTTACAGTTGTATATGAAACAGTTTATTCCTATATTATGATTGTATTTCCATATGAACAACTGTAAAACTACTTTTACCCCACCGTGTATAATTTTCATATTATGAAATATGCCAATCTTTTGCTTAATAGCTATGGGTTTTGCATTTTATTTAGACATAAATAAAAGAAGAGTCCACTCAGATTCTTAAATTATTAACAGTCTATTTTTATATTTGGATCTCTATTCCACATAGAATTTTTTTTTTTCCCAGAATGGCAGGTAAGGGCATAACCTGAACATGGAATTAATGACTCTACTGGATTTGGACAAATTTGAAATCATTTAAATTTTTCTAAAAAACAATTTTGTGGCATCCATTATCAGAAATATTTGTCAAAATAAAGTTTGTGTTCCGTGATGTCGATGACAATGTATTTTGCTTGCTGTTGTGATTTTAGCGATGAAGAAGGAACAGAGCACCTAAGAAAACGGAATATGAACTTGCCTTTTATGTTTACCACCGGAGAAGCTGTGTTGTACGAGATCAGCAACCTCGTCCCCTCCATGATGGATTCCTTACCCGAACAGACTAAAAATGGTGCTTGTGGGAGAGAGTCTGCTATCAAATCAGCTCTAAGTCAGGATTCTTCCCACGCCAGTTCCCTCTGGAATGCCCTTATGCAACAAGATGAGTCCATTTATCTCTGTCCTGCTTCAACTAGTGCACCTTCAGAAAGAAATTATTTTAACAAACCTGTGGATGAATGCAGTAACTGGCAAGACAGTGCTGGACCAATGGGGAATGATACCCTGAAACATGAGCAGATTGGTCCGTCTCAGGAAGTGAACCCAACACTCTCGGAAGGTCACGTGGGGCTCTTCCCGGAGAATAAAAATAGTGACCTGTACAACATTATGCAGCACCTGGGCATTGATTTTGAAGATATTAAACACATGCAGCAGAATGAGGAATTTTTCAGAACTGACCTTTCTGGCGAGGATGACTTCAGAGATGTTGACTTAACAGATGAAATCCTGACATTCGTCCAAGATTCTTTAAATAAGTCCCCGTTGGTGGGCCTGGGCTACCAGCAGCGACCGTCGGCGGCACTGAGCTCAGGCTGTGTGGTCCAGGAGCCGCAGCCGCCCCCTAGGAAGCCCGTAGCCGTGGAGCAGCAGCAGTTGTGCCAGAAACTGAAGCACATGCAAGTCAACAGCACGTTTGCCAATTGGAACCCTAGCCGGTCCGTGCCTTTTAGTTATCCTCGGCAAGACCTACAGCAGCATAGTGTCTTTTCAGACTTCCCTGGGACCAATCAAGAGTTTCCCTACAAATCCACGATTGACAGGATGCCTTACACACAGAACTTCATTCCCTGTCATCAGTCTGTGTTACCGGAACAGCCCAAGGAGACACAGTTAGACTTCCCCATGGGCAATTTTGAACCATCCCCATACCCTACTACTGCTTCTAATTTAGAAGATTTTGTCACCTGTTTACAAGTTCCTGAAAACCCAAAGCATGGACTATACCCACAGTCGAGCCTAGTAAGCCCGCAGATGTTTTATGCCGGGGCTGTGTCCATGTTCCCGTGTCAGCCGGAACCCCTGCAGAGCTATGCGGCTCAGATGCAGTACAATCCCACAATGCCGGGGCCACAGGCATTTTTAACCAAGGTGAGCATTTTATCAAACTCAGTAAACCCTGTCAGCCATGACTGATGTAATGTCATCTTTGGTGTTCATATTAGAGAGCATGTCTAATTATGCCTGTGACAACTAACTTTTATAAGCCAGTAATGCTCCAGTCTGTTACGAACACAAATAAGTCATATTTGCCTGAATTGTAAAGGACAAAGAAATCAAGGGCTAAAGTGACATGGATCAAGGTCCTTAGAGTTACCAGGTTAAAATTAAACGCGTATTGTTTAGACTAGAGATTTCGGTTTATATCTTTCTTGACTCTTTTAAAATTACATGCCTTTTAAAAATTCAAACTTAATATGTTTGAACTTTTAAAGAGAATGTTCTCAAATTTTTTATCATTATTTAATTTTTATATAGACAATTGAATTGAACAGCTGACACTGGTCAACTAGAATACATAGATTTTGGACACAACATCTCCACATTATTTGGAAAGTCAATTAATTGTATATCCATCACCCAAAGTTAAATCATTCTCCGTCACCTTATATTTGTCCTTCTTTATGTCCCCCACCCCCGTAACCACTACACTCCTATTTATTAGTGTTTTAATATGTAGTTGAAATGGGGTTAAAAGCAATGTGGGTGTGCTTTCTTTGTATGCCTTTGCATTGTCTTTTCTAGAAATCCCTCTGTCTTATCTGCCACGCCCTCCTTTTGTCCTTTAAGGTGAAATGTTTTTTCTGACATTCTTAAAAAAGGGTAACTTGGGCCCTGGCCGGTTAGCTCAGTGGTAGAGCATCGGCCTGGCGTGCAGGAGTCCCGGGTTCGATTCCCGGCCAGGGCACATAGGAGAAGCGCCCATTTGCTTCTCCACCCCCCCCCTTCCTCTCTGTCTCTCTCTTCCCCTCCCGCAGCCAAGGCTCCATTGGAGCAAAGATGGCCCGGGCGCTGGGGATGGCTCCTTGGCCTCTGCCCCAGGCGCTAGAGTGGCTCTGGTCACGGCAGAGCATCGCCCCCTGGTGGGCGTGCCGGGTGGATCCCGGTCGGGCGCATGCGGGAGTCTGTCTGACTGTTTCTCCCTGTTTCCAGCTTCAGAAAAATACAAAAAAAAAAAAAAGCTAACATGATCATATCTGCTCTCTTTGGCCACCCAGGAATATGCCATGTTTGCATTTATGCTTTTCCATTAGCAAATGGTTTGTTTTAAAGAAATCCTGATGAAAATTAAGTTCATTGGTCTCCTAGGTCCTGTGTATTAAGTGATTTCAGTATTATTTGAATCTTTACCCCTGTTCTTTCATAAATTTGATTTAGTCTGATTGTATTTGAGCTTCCTAATAGAAAATGGCAGAAAGGGCAGTGAGGTGTTTTTCTTATTCTCATTCCTGATGTTATGATTGTATTAAAATTTAATATTCAGTTACCGTCTCTTTCACAACATGGCTTTGAAGTTGAGCATGGGTAGATAGAACTTATGTAGTGTTACATTTTGAGCAGGGCTTGCATTAGCTAACAAGTTCTTTACAGTGATTCCCTCACTATTTTGGTTTACTTCTTTATGAATAGTAAGAATTGTACAGCCAGCTCTCTCTCCGCCACTCTGTGCGGCTAGTCCCAGATGAGATGTGCTGTAAGTGTAAAATGTACACCAGTTGTAGAGACCCAATTTAAAAAAAAAAAAACCAAAATATAATTTTACTGATTTTATGGTGAAGTGAAATATATTAAATATATTAAGTAAAATATATTAAAATTATATACACGGCTCATATGTTTCTTTTAGAACAGCGCTGGTCTGCGAAACCACTAATCACCCTGATGTATGAACTAGTGTGTGGACTGGTGGTTGAAAACCACTGCTCTAGACACTGTATTTAAAGAGAATTGCTGGTGTTCATTATGACTGATGAGAGTAATTCAAGACCCAGCATTCTCTGGGAAAATAATATTACCTTCCATTTGACAGAGTTGCCATTCATTGAAGGTCCAGACCAGCGGTTCTCAACCTGTGGGTCGCGACCCCGGTGGGGTCGCCTAAAGCCATCGGAAAATACATAATGCATATCAGGTATTTACATTCCGAATCATAACTGTAGCAAAATTACAGTTATGAAGTAGCCACCAAGATTATTTTTTGGTTTGGGGTCACCGCAACATGAGGAACTGTATTGCGGGGTCACGGCATTAGAAAGGTTGAGAACCGCTGGTCTAGATTATATGTGGTTTTTACTATATATGTTTTTGGAGGATCCTTGAAGTTAACATTTTTGATAACTGAAGCCTAATGTACACAGGATTTAGAAAGGTATATTTTATTTGAAGGATTGAAGGAATTAAGGGTATGATTTTAATCTGTTAGAAATGTTTCCACAGCTCTCCCTGTATACTGTAAAGGCTCTATCATCTCTAAAACCCTCCAGTGAAACCCAGTAGCAATTATAGAAACCAGACTAATTTTATTTTAATAACTTGATTCTGTAATTAGGATAGCAGTTACAGTGGTACTTATTAAAAACATAGTATAAGTAAGAAATTAGTTTAGGAAGTCATACCCATAGAATAATATATTAGGAGTAGTAGGAAACCTCTAGCAAATCAGAGCTAGCCTTTTTTGAAAAGTCTTAATTCACCTGCAGTTCCAAGGTAGTAATCCCAAATATAGTAAATTTCCTGGTCCTCAGAATTTGAGAGGAAATTGGGTCAAAGCAGACTTATTACAGAGAATACACAGGGTCAGGCAAAAGTAGGCTTACAGTTCGTGTGGAAAATGATACAGAAATAAACTGTTTTGCGTGCTCACGAATGTAAAGCTGCTCTTGCCCCAGCCTGCATAACCGTGATTCACAGGTGCTCTTTGGCTCACCAATTCCTATCCGAACTGAAGGCAACTCACTGATTGAATACTCTCCTGATATGTGGAATGTTGACTCTGAAGTTCTGTTACTCACCTGTACCATCTGTTGGAGAAACCTTATAAATGCCACTAATATATATATGTGCTCAGTATGTCTTCATTGAATAATTTAAAATTTAGCGGCAATAAATTTCAAATTTAACATGTAGGGTGAGGATTTTAAAAATACCTTTTAACATATCTTTAATGGTTGAAGATGCTTTAAAGATCCATTCTAATAAATGGTGTTGCTGTGTTTTTTTTTGTTTTCAGTTTCAGAATGGAGTTTTAAATGAAATCTACCCAGCGGAATCAAATACTATAAATAACACTCAGACTCCCACTCATCTGCAGTCCCTTCATCATCCATCAGAATCCAGACCTTTTCCTGATTTGACATCCAGTCGATTCCTGTAATTTCAAGCCCAGTTTTTTGTTTTTAACCTGGATTTTGGTTTAAAGGAGTTTGTAAAAGATTACAATTACTAAAACTGTCAGTGTTGGACATCAGCACGTTCACCTGGAGGCACGGATGCATATTGTTTCCGCTGTTAATATCATACCAAACCACCCGTTCATGTTTTCAGCCCCTCTTTGAGAAACATGAGGGTGACACATACTACAGTCATTCCGACAGAAATTGCACTGCCACAGCCGGGTGAGATAGCATCTACATTTTGCACTGTGAGCACCACAGACTGGACAAGATTTATTCAGGGGAACTTTACGTAAGGAAATTTTCTTCAGAATAAAGAAATGCTTAGAGTCTTCAACCTCTGGATCCTTAATTCTTCAAGTACGAAGTCACCAAACTAAACTATTCCTCCTGTTTTTAGGTTCTGCATTATTCTCAGATGTTAAATGGTTTGGTGTTTCTTATAGAAAGATAATCTCAATACTATCTTTTTCGTTGTTAATGTAAGTGCCTCACAGTTTTTTCTACCTATAACACTGTAGGATGTATATTTTATATCAAATACATTTTTCTTTTTTAAATTAATAACATTCTACACAAATATTTGAATTTCTTAAATTCAACCATTTTTATTAATCCAAGCATGTTTTAACTGCACTACTCACCTACCTTCTTCAGATAAAGAGCAAATAATGATTGAAAAGATACTTATTATATAATCTAGTTGCTCTCAGACTTTAAATGTTGCTATGTGCCTTACGTTCAAAACATTTGAAAGTAAAGTAACTTAAATTACTTCTTAATTATAAATATTAACACAGTAGCACTAAAATTTCAACAGTGTTTTCAGAAGAAAGATATCATAGCTTATCTTTACTAAGATCTCCAGGATGGTAGTTGCATGTCCCAGAGTGAAATATCTGTTAGAGGCAACGTTTATTACTTTGCAATGAAGAGAAGGAGCTTTGTCTCTGGGTCAGTCATTAAATTCGAGCAGAGCACCCATTTCAATATGTATCAATTTTTTAGATTTGTAATCTTTTACAATAATGTTGACTTTATAAATTTCACTTTTTAGTACAGTGGAAACTATTTGTTTTTCTCATATTTGAGGAATGTTAAAATATAGCAACATTTGGTGCAAAGTTCTGTTATGAGTGTAATGAATGGGGCATCATATGCTTTACAATGAACAAAAATTATTTGTAAAATATAGAATTTTTCATTTAAAAATATTCCATATTTTATATGCATATAAATAATTTTCATTTTACACATTTTATCAGTCTGAAATAATAGTCAATACAATTGTTTTGAAGTTGGTATTAGGGAAAAATACCACCCTGCTGTTTATTAATTTCAAACATTAGGTTGTTTGTATGAGACAACGACCTTTATTATCAGTAAGGCAAATTAATCACCCCACTAACTACTGTCCTCGGGTGATTTAAAAGAAGTGCCACCATCTGTCATTCTTTCATTTAACTGTGACATCTGAAGGGCCTAAGACATTTTTCGCATATAAAAACATGATGGAATCCCAAACTGAGATGTAGTATTAGAGTACATTTTTTCTTTAAGTAAGATAATGTACATAAAAGTGGCTTCAGACAATATGAACAGCAGTTCTATGCATTTTCAGTAAAGATTTCAAAGTTGTAGAATCACTGTGTTGAAAACAACCAATTGGTCAAAAACATTTCATACTTTGTTTCCAGCATAAGGTATCACTAAAGATTTAGACCAGTGGTCTAGATTAATAATCCATTTTTGCATTTAAACCTTTCATTAAGAGTTCCTCTGAACCATTTTTGTTAGCCTTTCGCACATGTCACTGGATGAATTGTCTAATGATAATAGGCTTTTTATCTTGTGACTCTGATGACAATCAATGATACACTTACAAAATTAAAAGTTTTAAGGCAAGATTATATATTTTTATCTCTATAAAATAACTAAAGCCAGGAATAAAATTCCATTAGACCGAACACACCTGTGTCTGCTTTGCTAAGCGCCAGAACACAGCCAGCAAGCTTTGTGAACCGCTGTGCTCAGGGATTGGTTTCCGACGGTGAGCACTTCTCAGGACCTGGGGGTGTGTCATCTGAACTTGGCCTAGACCAGGTTGTTCTCACAGTACCTGAAAATGTACCAGTGTTCTGACATACTGGGATGCTTTTAATCATTACTGTGCACAGTGTTTTTCAGTATTACTAAATTTTAGGTAAATATTTTCATGGCTTTCTTTTTTCTTCACGATGTCATTGCTTTACATATGCCATACATATATTTGTTTAAAATATGATTTATAACATCCTTACTATTATCAAACAAAATTGTATATAATATATAATAAAACAAGTATTAATATGTTTTCATGCAAATTCTTTCTTGTTCATATAAAGGACATTAGCATTTATATTATTATAATATAACTGATAAAGGCAGTCTAAGAAATTTATGAATTGCTGAGTTAACATATCCTTAAATATTACAGAGTTCTGCCCCTGGATATACTGGCTTTATATGAAAACTAAAAAACACACTTCCAGTAACTTCATAGATTTAAAATGAGTCTGAAATGGGCAATTTAACCCTAACCCATGTTTGTTTTATTCTGTCCTTAGATTAGAAAATATTATCTACCACCTACACTTTCTAACATATAAATAGAATATTAAGCCTTTGGTGTTGAATTCATAACTGCTAAACACCGTGAATTCTTCACCATGAATTCTGCAATTAAGATGGTCTGAAGAAACATTCCTGAGAAAAACAATGTTTTTATTCTAACCCTTTACAATCATTAGATGTTTTTCTCAACAACCTAATATAAACATAGCAAATTAGCATCGTACTTCTGAACATTTTAGAAAAACCAATACTGAGTCTTTTGTCAGGTCAAAATCCCAATCCTGTTTCCGATCCCTGCTTTCACTCAAAGGGCTCCTGTCAGCTTGCCCCTTCCCTCACGCGGCACGGACCCGGAGACGTGGTCCAGCTACCTACAGGGCGAGGATTCCTCTGGAAGTCTTCTCCCAGTGTGGGCAGGTGACCCTGCTTCCCGTTTACTAATAAAAACTATCAGATAAAAATCTATAGCAGCCTAGGTGTGTCTGTACCTTCGCCTCAACAACAGCAGTGTCCTGGTTCTGTTAGGCTCACCTCCAGCACACGAGGAGGCAGGGTTCCCCTGACTCCAAGATTCACACCCTTCTCCATTCCTCTTGTCCAGGGTCTTTTTCTCTCCCTCTCTATAGCCTTAGAAAAAATTACTCCGTCCTACATCCCTTTTCTTTCTTTCTTTTTTTTTTTTCTGAAGCTGGAAACAGGGAGAGACAGTCAGACTCCCGAATGCGCCCGATCGGGATCCACCCGGCACGCCCACCAGGGGTGACGCTCTGCCGTGACCAGAGCCATTCTAGCACCTGGAGCAGAGGCCAAGGAGCCATCCCCAGCGCCCGGGCCATCTTTGCTCCAATGGAGCCTTGGCTGCGGGAGGGGAAGAGAGAGACAGAGAGGAAGGGGGGGGGGGTAGAGAAGCAAATGGGCGCTTCTCCTATGTGCCCTGGCCGGGAATCGAACCCAGGTCCCCCGCACGCCAGGCCGACGCTCTACCGCTAAGCCAACCGGCCAGGGCCCTTTTCTTACTAAATTACTTATTAACCTTCTTTCTCTAAAACAATTTTCTGTCACCCCAAATCTAGTTTTGTTTCCTACCCTTCTATATATAATTTTATTGAAGTTTACTTAACTTCTTACCAGAGGCTGATTCTCTGGTCGACCCTGCAACCAAATCGATTGCACCCTCCGTGAACTTCTATTTCCCTTTGGCGTCCGTCTGGTCCGCGGTATCAGTTGTCCTACAACCTCTCACTTTTCTTTGCCGGCTACTCCTCTGATCCCCAGCCGCCTCCCACCCAGCAAAGCTCGTCCCTTCTGCACCAGCTACCTTTACAATGAGTCCCCTCAAATATTTTTTATCTTGCCTCTTTAAAGAGGTGAGATAAGGCCCTGGCCAGTTGGCTCAGTGGTAGAGCGTCAGCCTGGCGTGTGGGGGACCCAGGTTCGATTCCCGGCCAGGGCACACAGGAGAAGCGCCCATCTGCTTCTCCACCCCCCCCCTCCTTCCTCTCTGTCTCTCTCTTCCCCTCCCGCAGCCAAGGTTCCATTGGAGCAAAGATGGCCTGGGCGCTGGGGATGGCTCCTTGGCCTCTGCCCCAGGCGCTAGAGTGGCTCTGGTCGCGACAGAGCGACGCCCCGGAGGGGCAGAGCATCACCCCCTGGTGGGCAGAGCATCGCTCCTGGTGGGCGTGCCAGGTGGATCCCGGTTGGGCGCATGCGGGAGTCTGACTGTCTCTCCCCGTTTCCAGCTTCAGAAAAATACAAAAAAATAAATAAATAAAACAAATAAAATAAAAAGGTGAGATAAAAAGATACCCATGGCTGATGTTTATGGAGCCTTCTTTTCCTTTGAAAGCATAGCAGAGCTAAGCACACAGACTCCGGAGACTGACTGCTGGCTTCAACACGTGAGGATACGAATGATTGTGAAGGTTTCTACTCTTTCTGAGCTTGAGTTTCCTTTACTACAAAATAAGGATAATAGTATAAATACCTGCCTCACTGGGTTTTGAGGAGTGGTCAGTAGATAAGCAACATAAAAATAGTATCTAGTGGCCAAAACTGAAACAATTTGTGCAACAAAATAATGATAGCATTTGGATTACAATCCAAATGGTAAAATGCCCATGAGTTTATCCTGATATAAAATGATTGAAAAATAGAGAAGGGACAAATCTTCCCTATGGAAGAATCACAAATACTTATAGCTATGAGGCCTTCCAAAAGATGGAGCTTAATAACCCCTTGAGAGTGGGCTAAACTCAGCAATTTTTTTCCAAAGATTGGGACACAGAAAGGGAAAAAATAAGAGTACATTGTAGAAATCTGACAAGTGCTACTTAACCAATTGATGGAGGGTAAGTAACAGCACCACGTAATCACATTAGCGTGTCCTCCTTCGTATGCAGTGACAAGCACACTTCAGCCCTGTGTGCACTTGCAAAAACACATAACCCCAGTCTAATCATGAGGAAGGGTCAGACAAACCCAAACTGAGGGACATCCCACAGAATTCCTGAGAGTCTTCTCTAGAGTCTAGTCTATGAAAAACAGAGACCGAGATATTGTCACTGATCAAAGGAGACTAAGGAAACATGCTGACTAAATATCAATATAATATGATATCCTGGGTTGCGTTCTATAAAGGGAATTGGGGGAAAACTGTAGACATCTGAATAAAGTTTAATTTAATTACTAGTATTGTACCAATGTTAAGCTTCTAGTTTTGACTGGTATACCACGGTAACGTGACCAACCTACAGGAACCTGGATGAAGACAGTAAATGCTCTATACCTTGAAAAATTTTATGTAAACCTAAAATTATTTTAAAATAGTTTATTTTAAAATATTTTATATATTTTGTTCATAGATTGCAAAGATGAATATTGTTAAAATATCCTTCCTTACCTAAAGTAATATAAAAAGTCAATGCAACAATTAGAGAAAAAGCATTTTTCAGAATTAGAACTAATCCTGTAATTTATATATGGCAGCACAAAAGACCTCAAATAGTCAAAGCAGTCTTGAGAAAGAACAAAGGGGGAAGTATCATGCTATACCGCAAAGCTACACTAATTAAAAGTGTATGGTACTGTCATGAAAACAGATACACACAATGGAATAGAGAACCCAGCAGTAAATCCCTAGTTGTATGGTCACTTAACTTACAACAAAGGAGGAAAAGATATAAAATGGAGTAAGACAACTTTTTTCAATAAGTGGTGTTGGCAAAACTGGACAGATTTATGCAAAAAAATGAAATTGGACCACTTTCTTATACCATGTACAAAAATAAGTGCAAAATGGATTAAAGACTGAAATGTTAGACCTGAAACTATAAAACTCCCAGAAGAAAACAGACATTGTTCTTATAAATAAATACATGGGACCAAGTTTTTTCACAGGGAAGGAAACCATTAACAAAATGAACCTACTGAAATGAGAGAAGATGTTTGCAAATGATAGTCAAGAAGGGGCTAACTTCCAAAATATATTTTAAAAAACTCATAACACCAAAAAAATATCCAGTTGAAAAATCAACAGAGGACCTGAATAGACATTTTTCCCAAGAGGCCAACAAACATGAAAAGATGCTCAACATCAGTAATCATCAGGAAATTGCAAATTATAGCGCAAGGAGATCCTACCTCCCACCTGTCAGAATGGCTGTCAGCAATAAATCAACAAGTAAGGGCGGGCAAGCACATAGAGGAAAGGGAACCCTCGTATGCTATTGGTGGGATTGTGAATTAGTATAGCCACTACAGAACACAGTATGAAGATTCCTCAAAAAATTAAAAAATGGAACTGCCATATGATCCAGCAATCAATCCCACCTTTGGGTTTTTATCTAGAGGAAACAAAAACACTAATTCAGAAAGATAAACGCAGCCCTGTGTTCATTGCAACATTACTAGTAATAATAGACTGGGCATGAAAACAACCTAGATGCCCATCAGTAGATGAATGGATGAAGATATCTATATACACAATGGAATATTATTCAGCAATAAAGAGTGAAATTTGGCCATTTGCAACATGGATGGACCTAGAAGGTATTATGCTAAATGAAATAAGTCAGAGAAAGACAAATACTGTATGATTACACTTATATGTGGAATCTAGGAAAACAGAACAAATGAATAAACAAAATGGAAACAGACCCGTAGATATAAAGAAGGCAATGATTACTACAGGGGAGAGGGTGAGGAGACACGATAAAAAAAATGATAAAGATCATTTTCAAAATGAGAATAGTTTGATTGTCACATAGCAATAAATATCTGCCATTACTATTCCCCTGATACCTAACGACCTCTTTTCAGTTGGAGGTTAATCTGAGCACTGACACTAATCTCCCTTCTGTTTACTGTTGATTTAATGAGTATCTTGGCTCTTAGTCTCCAATGGTACTTTCCTCTTTGATGTCCTGACATCATCCTTTTCAATGACTTTGTTTCCATAGCTCCCACACATAAAGTATAATAACCTATTTTCCATGCCAGCTAAGTACGGCCACGCCTCAGACTGAGTCCTGGAAACTGCCTTACTTCTGCGATGAAACTTCCTTTTCTGATCACAGCATCTTCTCTCTACTTGCCCACTCCCCTTCTTCATGCAACTGAGCCCTTCACCATCATGGTGGTCTCCAGGCCCCGAGTACACATTGTTCCTTTTCAGCCCATTAGTCTAGGTTTCAGCAGTATTTTTGCTTGTATCCTGGAATTCCCCACGCCCTTACTGACAACAATCACTCTAATCCATTGCCCTGGCCAAACGCTTTCTGATAAGCAGTCTTGCTAGGAAAAGTGGCAAAAATGAAATGAAGAGGTTTGCCACGAGCTTTCTCCGTGTATGCGGCAGACACCTACCCTACACCAGTGTCTCCGTCTCTTCCTTCCTAACGAGAGAACCCTAACTTTCCTCTGGTCGGACTGAGGATCAAAGGACTCCCTTTTCCAGCCTCTTTGGTGGAGTAGGTATAACTCATATATTTTAGCCAAATATATGAAAGCAAACTTTGTCTAATACTCCCAGAAGTTTACTTAAAAAGGCAAAGCAACTCGAGCTTTTTTGTTCCTCCCGCTTTCTATGTTTCCTCTCTTTTCAGCCAGGGCATGTGGATGTGATGATGGATAGAAATCTAGCAACTTCCTTGAATCCTGACGACAGAAGCCATAAACTAGGATGCTGAAACCAATATATAGGATGGCCCAGCGTTCCTTAGGACTTGGAGCCACCAAACACACCCTTACCTGTCTATCTCTGGCCCTCTTTTATAATCTATCAGATACTAGACTTCTGCCTCCGTCAGCCTGTCTCTATCCCAGCACCTCCCCAGTAGTGGCCTTATCTTCGCACTCTGCAGTGATGTCATCTCCAACTCACTGCAAATAGGCTAGGGTTGTTCAGAACGGGGCCAGAGTTTAGACTCAGGAAAAGATTTGTCTCTTCTGGCAAAGTACTGAATAATTTATTTCACTTACAGTGGTACCTTCAGATACGAATTTAATTCGTTCTGTAACCGAGCTCGTAAGTCACTCAACTCATATATCAAACAAATTTCTCCCATTTAAAATAACTGAAATAGATTTAATCCATTCCAGCCCTGTGAAACATCCCCAAACCATGCTAAATTATGAAAAAAAAAAGTTTTTAATTAAGAAACACACATGTATACTTTACCAATGCATAACAAAATATATGAAATAAAAGAAAAAAAGTGTTATTTAGTACTGTATTCTTACCTTGGAGACAGACGGGTGCGGCTAATGGAGGTGAATGGCGGAGGAGGGAGGGAGGGAGGAAGGGATGCAGGCACTGTAGACACAAACTAAAACTGCACTTTCTTAACACTAAATGTAAACTAAAACTGCATTTTCTTTACTTTAAACAAAACTAAAACTGCGCTTTCTTAAAATGAAACCACAAAAACGTAATCAAGACTCGTATCTCAGAATTTCGCTCGGATCTCAAACAGAAATACAGACCAAGTCGCAGCTCGTATCTTAAAAATTTGTATGTTGGTCTGTTCGTTTCTCAAGGTACCACTGTACCTAGTTGTTCTGCCCGGAAACACAGAGTTCAGGTTTCTACAGAGAATCAACTGTTCCCTGCCTTTATTTCAGCAAAATTATTTGTGCTTTTCAACCTTACCATCTCTACTTCATTTGTTACTTCTCTCTGGAGACAGAATAAAGGCCCTGCAATCATGCTCATATTCTGATCCCGATTAGATGGCAAGAGAGTCTTCATCTTGAGATTGGCAATTTATCCTTAATTATGTCAACAGATTTCATGTAATCAGAAAATTCCTTGTAAGAGGAAGGCAAGGGGGTGTGGGTCAGAAAGGGGGATGTGATTACGGAAGCAGAGGTCATACACAGAGAAAGAAAAGGAGAGGGTGATTGGTTGGAATATGTCCTGCTGCTGGCTTTGAGGATGGGGCCACTGGCCAAGGGATGCAGGCAGCCTCTAGAAGCCGGAAGCACAGGGCTCTGGTTCTGCCCTGGAACCTTCAGAAGGAACACAGCCCCGCTTTCACCTTGATTCTAGCACTCCTGACCTCCAATGCTGTAAGATAGTAAATACATGTTTTTTAAGCCTTGAAGTTTGCTGTAACTTGTTACAGCAGCCATAAGAAAGTAATACAGTGGTTATAGATTTAAAGAAGACAGGGGAGGCATTTGGGAAGAAAACAGTGACTCCATTATAACCATTTCCAAAGAATAGAAAAGCTGTTCTCTGTACCTCTCCTGGGCAATTCTGTGAGGGAGGCCCAGGAAGGTCAGGTGGTAGTCCCTGTCCCCTCTTCCCTTTCAGCCACATCTGGGCCTGCAGGAGAGAGTACACCTTATGAGATGACAGCGGTGCCTGACGGGCCACAGTCTTACCGTGGCATCACAAAGAAACATGGGGAACACAGCCAGCTACACTTCCATTACAGCTGTGGCTTCTCCAGATGTTCAGGTTATGGCAGAAACCAGGAAATACACTGCTTGCAGCCTCACAGGTGCTTCTGAAGAAAGGTTGTGATAAATGTTTCTGGTCTTCGTAAATAACCCTAAAGTAAAGAACCGATTCCTAGAAGAAAAAGGACTTACTACAGCACATTAGACATTACCCACCCAGTGTCTGTAATACATCTTTAAGCGTTGGCTCTGCACTTTAAATTAAAGCTATTCTGAGGATGCTTTGTGCAGCTAAACATCTAAATGCATGCGCAGTAAAGAAAATAGTTCGTTTTTAACTATACTATGATGTAACTACCAAGTAGGGTCTAAGAATAGACTATTAAAAAAGAGTAAGTGACCCAAAACTGTCAGAAAAGCTTGTTTTCTGAACATAGTGCAGCGTACATTTGTTCATTGCTTTCTGTACACAGTCATTCACATCTGTGACCGGAACTGATTCTGACTACTACATTTTTAGGGGAGTTTTTATGGAAAAGGAAGACTCCAAGAACATTGTTCCACACCACAGAGCTAGGAACTGGTAGCATCAAAGATTGCACTCAACTCACCTGACTTCCAAGTTCAAACATGTTTTCGTATTTCAGAATGGGCTTCAGTAGGCTACAGCAAGAGCTGAACCATTGGTTTTATGGCATGCATCAAGCAGTTACAATTTCCCTTAAAGTTCAGATGCTGAACTGTGGGTTAAACTTCAGCTAATAAGGCAGGATTACTATTGAGGAATGTATTGAGGAATTACTATAGAGGAATTATTATTCCTACAGAAAAGGAAATTGAGACTAGAATGTGAAATAATTAATTTTTGTTCTACCTAAAGTGCTAGTAATTTAATATAACCAGATCTAATACTAATTTGGCCATTTAACCAATTTTTTTAGGAGGTTTCTCTTTGTTGACCCAAGTGAGATATGAAGTTAATGTCTGTAATGGACTATTCATAATGAGCTAGGATATTCAAGATGGCTCTTTGCTCTTGACAGAATTTCACTTTCCCTGGAAAATTAATGTGTTCTTCCACACAAAGGCCATTACATAATTTATTCTTACATTGGTGTATGTGTCAAAGAAGTATCCTTAACTGCAAATTACTCATTTAAAAAGTTATGAAGCTACTGAGTTTAAAACAAAAATATGACAACACTTAGATCAGGGGTCCCCAAACTACGGCCTGCGGGCGGCATGCGGCCCCCTGAGGCCATTTATCCGGCCCCCGCCGCACTTCCGGAAGGGGCACCTCTTTCATTGGTGGTCAGTGAGAGGAGCACATTGACCATCTCATTAGCCAAAAGCAGGCCCATAGTTCCCATTTAAATACTGGTCAGTTTGTTGATTTAAATTTACTTGTTCTTTATTTTAAATATTGTATTTGTTCCCATTTTGTTTTTTTACTTTAAAATAAGATATGTGCAGTGTGCATAGGGATTTGTTCATAGTTTTTTTATAGTCCGGCCCTCCAATGGTCTGAGGGACAGTGAACTGGTTTCCTGTGTAAAAAGTTTGGGGACCTGACTTAGATAATAGATTCTCATGTTGTACTTGATTTCACCAACTACAACATTTAAAAATTCATTTAAAAATCAAGTAACTGGGAGAAAGAGGTGAAGGTATTATAATGTACAGACTGGTGATTTATAAAGTAGTCATGGGGGTGAAAAGTACAGCTTAAGGAATATAGTCTTATTGCAATAATTACCATATTTTCCCATGTATCAAATTCACTCTTTTTTGAAAAATTTGGGGTCTAAAATCTGGGTGCATCTTACCCAGTGGTTATAGATTTTTTTACTTGTATTTTTCACTTTCTCATGCTTGTCCTTTTTTCAAACTTCAGACCCCAAAATTAAGGTGCGTCTTATACATGGGGAAATACAGTATGTATGGCGCTATTTGGGATCTGGAAATGTCAAGGGGACACCATGCAAAGCATATATTGTCTAACTGCTAAGCTGTACTCCCAAATCCAATACAAAATAATATTGAAAGTAAATTGTAATTGAAAAATAAAATTAAAACGCAAGTTACCAAAGAAATTTTATAGTATAGAAAGGAACTTTGACTCATGATTATCTTCCATGTTCTAGACCAGTAGTAGTCAACCTAGTCCCTACCGCCCACTAGTGGGCGTTCCAGCTTTCATGGTGGGTGGTAGTGGAGCAACCAAAGTATAAATAAAAAGATAAATTTAACTATAGTAACTTGTTTTATAAAGATTCATTCTGCCAAACTTAGCAAAAATCCAACATAAAGTACTTGGTAAGTAATTATTATTATATGCTTTAACTTGCTGTAACTCTGCTTTATAAATTTTATAAAGTAAAGTTACTTCCCTACTTTATAAATTACCATTACTGTGGAACTGGTGGGCAGTTAGAAAATTTTACTACTAACAGAGATACAAAAGTGGGCGGTAGGTATAAAAAGGTTGACTACCCCTGTTCTAGACGTTCAATTTGTACATTTTCTATTCATTTTTTATTTTATTTATTTTATTTTTTTATATTTTTCCGAAGTGAGAAGTAGGGGGAGGTAGATAGATAGACTCCCTCATACACCCAACAGGGATCCACTCAGCATGCCCAGGGGGAAGGGTGGAGAAGCAGATGGGCGCTTCTCCTGTGTGCCCTGGCCAGGAATCAAACCCAGGACTTCCACACGCTGGGCCAATGCTCTACCATTGAACCAACTGGCCAGGGCCAATATGTACATTTTTACTCACCTTTTGTGATTTTGAGAAAGCGGTACTTCCCTTTTATACTTGTTCGAAGTAGATATACTAGAATTGGATTCTGGCTGCAAGAGCTTTGAGTTAGTATCTACTGTTTGTTTCCTAGAACATTCTTCACAATGACATTTTTTAAGGTGATTTTAATCTTCCTAGTATGGTAAGCCAATGTTTTCAGAAACTACATGTTTTTCAATGTGTGTTTTATAGACTATTAGTCACACATGATGTTAACATGTGGATCGAATGATCAAGTAAGTTTCAGAAATACTAGAGAAAGAAAAGTAAATCAGATTCCTTTAACACAGACCTCTAAGGTGTTACTGTGCATCATCCTATTCCAAGAATTGCAATTGATATGTGATATTTCCCAAACTTCTTTGACCCTGAAAACATTTTCAGAGCTTACCACGTGATGTTAGTCTTCTGAGGAAAATACTTTGAGAACCTGATCTATGGTAAAAGATCCCGGATTCTTCTCTTAGATTGTTCCTGTGGCTCACAGTCCGTATTTTATAGCTATGATTTGGAATACCTGTGATACTCCCATTCACACTGTACTTATCTGCCCCTTCTCTGCCTACACACAGTTTCCTCAAGCTAGCCTTTCAGTATGTGGGAGAGTTTGTTATCTTCCCACCAAAGTTCTCACTGTATGGTCTCTTCTCTGTACCACCTGTAAATAGACGCTAAATTTTGCTTTTAATCAAGTATGACCAACAAAATATTCTTTTTAGTTTAAATATATATATAATTTTAAATCATTTGCAGGAAGAGTTTTACTGAGTTTTGTTTTGGTGATTTTGATTATATTTATAATTGTTTTGAAGGATATTAGGCAAAGCTGTCTTATGAGATATATTATGGCATTAAAGATGGTATTTAAGTCCCTGAGAAAAGATTAATACACTTCTTTTAGTGTTAGAACTAGAGAAACAGCATGGGTTAGCCTCACACCAGAAAGCTTGAACCCGAGCAATGATTTATGTTCTTACAGCATACATATTGTGTTATATGTTCACCTCTCCCTTACTTGCATTAACCTTTTACTCTAAATTGTATTTTCTATACTGTTGTTTTGCATTTATATTCCTGTTTATGCTATACTGTTTTATTTTATGTGTTCTTGTTTGAATCAAATTCATTTTTCCTTTTGGAATTATTTGAAAAAATAAATGTAAAAAGAGGAAAAAAATAATTCTGATTCCAATCCAGATCACTAAAAGCTGTTGGGGACCCTGAAAAGAAAGTTTCATTTGATGTGAACCCCAAATAGGAATTTGTGTGCTGAGATGGACTCCTCATGGTCCACCAAGGGCCCTAATTTTTTGGACAACAAGAGTCTAGCAGCCCTTTCTGACAGGGCCTCCTCATGTACGCTGCACTCTGGGAGGAACTTCAGACTGAGCTCTCGGCTTCCCACACTATGCCCTGCTTGTTTACAAAGTCTGAGTCAACCACTGCAGGGAAACTCTGGTTTTATCTTTCTACCAATGCAGTGAGAGTGAGACCAGCCCTGTCCAATCACAATAGCACAATTTGGATACCTCATTTACATAAAATAGACCTAATTGAGACCCTGGGCAGGAACTTTACCTATAAAAAGTGGTCTACCCTTTGTCTCAGAGGAACACAATTTAAGTTACTACCTGAGTCTGTGTCTCCTTGGCTGCAGCTCTTTTTGCTCAAATAAATGCTTGTAGATCTTTATTTTACAGCCCAAAGTTAATTTCGGTTTGCACTGTGGTACCAGGTATAACTGGTGCTGGGAGGATGTTTCACATTCAGAGTTCCATTTGGAATAGAAGGCAACAAAGTTCCTGGTAGCTGATTATATTTCTGGCTTTAGGATGCCAGTGTACACCAGAGGATCCAAACTCTTCAAAACTCCTGAATTGCTCCAGTTAAAAATCCATGAGTGTCTAAAGGTTTGACATAAAGCACAAACCACCAACACAGTGAGGTATAGGAGGTGAACCAAAATGGCAACATAAGAGGCCCCCGAATTCCTCAGTCCGAGTGCATGCGCACACGCAAAGGCTCTACGATGCGACGCAGAGCAATTACCTCTGAAAGAAATCCAGAAACTGGCAAATGAATCCTACACATCAGGAAAATGAGAAAATACCCACCTGGAAACAGGTGGAAAGGCTGAGACACACTCTTGCCATGCTCCTCACTCTGAGCACACCACCACACAACTGGGAGGGATCTCCTAGCTTTTCCATGAGGAGCAAAGGGTTTGGGCCTCATATTTAGTATCCCAAATTTTAATACTCCCAACTAAGGGACGGGCCCTGAAGCATCTAGGTCTTAAAGCCAACAGGGCTTATGTCCATAAGACTACAGCAAACCACGGAGTAGGTGTTAGGGGCCCAAGCACTTAGCACAGGGTGAGTCCCCCAGGGCTTAATGCAAAGGGAACAGGCCAAGTTGCCAATCTCCTAGTCTTTCCAGTAAAGGTCCACTTGCTTACTTTGAAAGCTGCCGCTGTGGGTCAGGCTTCTATTTGAGCACACACACACAGGAGCTGGCCACAACCCTCCCTGAAAACCAGGGGAGCCAATAGGCACCTCACCTACTGACTCCTTGCAGACCACTCCAAGTCGCCAGGAGCCCCCTGGAAGGAGCTGGTACACATCTGTGCCCCAGCTTTTGCAGCTGACACCCAAGGGCTGAGTCCCCACTAGGCCTGGCTCTGGTAGCCAGTGGGCCCTCCATTCACAAGTCCAACAAGACTGTAGCCACCAGCGACACACCTGGGCCTAGGACAGAGGAAGTAGGGGGAAATGCCCATCGACAAGTTTGTCCCTGAAAGGGATTTAACTCCATGCACTCCCAGGTGCTGCCCAAGGGTCCATCCTCTGTGTTAGCCTGCATCCAGGCTCTGCAGGGCATCCTCTCCTTAGAGCAGGGGTCCCCAAACTACGGCCCGCGGGCCACATGCGGCCCCCTGAGGCCATTTATCTGTCCCCCGCCGTACTTCTGGAAGGGGCACCTCTTTCATAGGTGGTCAGTGGAGGAGCATAATTCCCATTGAAATACTGGTCAGTTTGTTGATTTAAATTTATTTGTTTGTTATTTTAAATATTGTATTTCTTCCCATTTTGTTTTTTTACTTTAAAATAAGATCTGTGCAGTGTGCATAGGGATTTGTTCATAGTTTTTTTTGTAGTCTGGCCCGCCAATGGTCTGAGGGACAGTGAACTGGCCCCCTGTGTAAAAAGTTTGGGGACCCCTGCCTTAGAGACACCGATAGGTCTCAGCCCACCCTCACCTACTGGGAATCACAGCGAACAAGGAAGGCAGCTTGGACGACCACAAAGGCCAGAGAGACGGCAGGGAGCTGAGGCTGGGCTGGTGGATGGGGTTCATCTTCTACATGGGACTCTCTCTCAAGATGACACAGACAGTCAAGGGATATAAAAAACAGGAACATGTTTCAAAGCAAAGGAAAATATAAATCTCCAGACACATCTTAAAGAAATGGATCTAAGTAATTTATCTGATGGAGAGTTCAAAATAAGGATGACAAAATGCTCACCATCGTCAGGAGAACAATGCATGAACCAAGTGAAACTTGCAACAAAGAGCTAGGAAACCCCCTCCGGTGCTGGTGGGAATGTAACCCGGTACAGCCACTGTGGGAAATAGTATGGAGGTTTCTCAAGAAATGAAAAGTAAAACGACCACGTGACCAAGTAAGCCCACTTTCGGGTCCATATCAAAGGCTATGAAACCATTATCTTGAAGAGATCCCTGCACTCCGCTGTTCAGTGCAGCATTGGTCACCATAGCTGAGGAACAGAAACAACCCAAGTGTCCACTGATGGATGAGTGGATCAAGAAAATCTAGTATTTATAAACAGTTATTATTCAGCTTTTTTTTTTTTCCTTCATTTTTCCTAAGCTGGAAACGGGGAAGGCAGTCAGACAGACTCCTGCATGCGCCCGACTGGGATCCACCCAGCACGCCCACCAGGGGGCGATGCTCTGCCCCTCTGGGGCGTTGCTCTGTTGCAACCAGAGCCATTCTAGCACCTGAGGCAGAGGCCATAGAGCCATCCTCAGTGCCCGGGCCATCTTTGCTCCAATGAAGCCCCAGTTGCGGGAGGGGAAGAGAGAGACAGAGAGGAAGGAGAGGGGGAGGGGTGGAGAAGCAGATGGGCGCTTCTCCTGTATGCCCTGGCCAGGAATCGAACCCGGGACTCCTGCACGCCAGGCAGACGCTCTACCTCTGAGCCAACCGGCCAGGGCCTTAGTCAGCTTTTAAAAGGAAGGAATTCTTGTCATTTTTAACAACATGGGTGAGGCTGTAGGGCAGTATGCTAAGGGAAACAAGTCAAGCAGAGAAGGAAAAATACTGCATGGTATCACTTATATGTTAAATCAGAAACAAAAAAAAATCAAACTCACTGAAACAATAGTAGAGATGTGGTTGTAGTGGCTCAAGGTGGGGGAAATAGAGGCTGGTAAAAGGGTACAAACTTTCAGCTATAAGATGAATAAAGCGTGAGGAGCTAATATAATATGCTGATAATACTGTAAGGTATTTTTGAGATTTGTTAAGAGAATAGAAATCAAATGTTCCCATGGAGTGGGGAAGTAAATATTTGAGGTGATAGATGTATTAATTAAATTGATGGTGGGAATTCTTTTACAATGTATACATTTATCAAATCTTTACATTGTACACTTTATCTTACAATTTTATTTGTAAATTATACCTCAATAAATCTGGAGAAGGCCCCGGCCGGTTGGCTCAGCGGTAGAGCGTCGGCCTGGCGTGCAGGGGACCTGGGTTCGATTCCCGGCCAGGGCACATAGGAGAAGCACCCATTTGCTTCTCCACCCCCACCTCCTTCCTCTCTCTCTCTTCCCCTCCCACAGCCAAGGCTCTATTGGAGCAAAGATGGCCCGGGCGCTGGGGATGGCTCCTTGGCCTCTGCCCCAGGCACTAGAGTGGCTCTGGTCGTGGCAGAGCGACGCCCTGGAGGGGCAGGGCATCGCCCCCTGGTGGGCAGAGCATCGCCCCTGGTGGCCGAGCCGGGTGGATCCCGGTCGGGCGCATGCGGGAGTCTGTCTGACTGTCTCTCCCCGTTTCCAGCTTCAGAAAAATACAAAAATAATAATAAATAAATAAATAAATAAATAAATAAATAAATCTGGAGAAAAAAGATAGTTATGAATGGTAGAAGTTCACTTTATGAGACAAGCAAACATAGAGTTTCTCTACTAGCTTAAAATGAATGCCTTTTTTTTGTCTTGCTGTGGACCAGGGTTTCTCACTCATGGCACTGTTGACATTTCGGGACAGAGAATTCTTCCTTGTGGGGAGGGCTGTGCTGTGCCTTATAGGATACTTGGCAGCATCCCTGGTCTCTACCAAGCAGATGCCAATAACTACCATACCTCCAGGTGTGAGAATCCCAAATTTCTCCAAATATTGCCAAGTGCCCCTTGGCATGGGGAGTAGGGATTGCCCTTGGTTGAAAATCACTAACAGAAGAAGGAACATTTCCAAATGAGCACAGTTTCATGTGTTGCAGATGGTCCAGGAAATGAAATGAAATGGCGGTTTTCTAAGAGGTCCTACCTACCTCCTGTATCTTTTCTCTTTACCCACTGCCCCCGTGAAATTAGTCAATAGCTCTTTTCTCTGTGGCGCCTACCTAGAATAGATCACCTGGCAGAGAGAGTCCATTAAAAGGAAGCCAATTATTCATACAGAGACTGAGAGGCACCTTTGATGTAATAAATTATGCACAATGAGTAAGGCTTGATAATATGTTGATTACAAAACAGTAATTGGATTGATAATATTATGTAATTAAAAATTGGCCATCTTTATTGTTCCCGTCAGCTTAAAAAGGTGATCTCTGTCCAATGTAAAAAGCCAAACATTGATCATTTTTGCAAAAGTATTTACCTGTTATTGCAAAAAAACCAGAGGAAGGGAATGCGTAAAGCAAAACTGAACATAGCATCTCCCAAAACCATTCTCCAGTGGCGGCCATTGTACTGGGCTGCTGCACTGATGTGTATACTTCCATATTCTGCTCATATACAATCATTCCCGTGTGTGTGTATGTGTGTGTGTGTGTGTGTGTCTAGGTTTTTTCACTCAACATATTGTCACCCGTGTTAGGGCCGTAGTCAGGCTGCCCCAAGATAGCCCACAATGGCATATTGATTATTTTGAACCAAAATCACCCAAGAATCAGCAAGAGCAGAAAGGGCTTTCTGACTCTCCTCTGTCCCTCTTCCCTTCAAAGCAAGAACTAAATCTTCATGAGAGATGCCTTCCCCGCTCCTGAAGGACCGAGAGACAACCTTATCACAAGAATAATAAAATCCAGAGTTGAAAAAGTATGTATATAAAGCCTGGTAATGCCTTTACTAATTTCCTGCTCCAGCCCTGACTGTTTAGATTCCTCAGTAACGAATACCCAGACCTGCTCAGATCCCTTTCCAATGAGCACTAACTTTCTTTATCCTGTCCATGTCTCACAAATGTATTTTCTTTTGTTTAAAACATATATGAAAAGATGCCCAGTTTGATCACTTCTTTGATCCATATGAGCATGGAAGAATATGTACGCTTAAAATATTGAAAGGTAACAGCCAGATTGCACTCCAAAACACTCATAGCAATGTAAATCCTACTATAGTGTTTAAAGATGCACCATTAATAATCATTTTATGATTTTTACCATTATGATAGAATACAGAACTTTTTCACTCAACATGTACATATTAAGAGAGGGAGGGAGGGAGGGAGGAAAGGAAAGGGAGAGGAGGGGAGGAATGAGAGAGGGAGAAAGAAAGAAAGAAAGAAAGAAAGAGGAAGATAAAGAAAAAAAGACAAAGAAAGAAAGAAAGAAAGAAAGAAAGAAAGAAAGAAAGAAAGAAAGAAAGAGAAAGAAAGAAAGAAAGAAAGAGAGAGAGAGGAAGAAGAAAGGGAAAGGGAAGGGAAAGGGGAAAAGAAAGGGGGGAAAGAGAAGGGGAAAGCATAAGGGGAAAGAAAAGGGGAAGGGGGAAAGAAAAGGGGAAGGGGAAAAGGGAAGGGGAAAGAAGAAAGGGGAAGGGGGAAGGGGAAAAGGGAAGGGGGAAGGGGAAAGGGGAAGGGAAGAGGGGAAGGAGGAAGGGGAAGGGGGAGGGGGGAGGGGGAAGGGGGAAGGGGAAAGAGGAAAAGGGAAAGGGGAAAGGGGAAGGGGAAAGGGGAAGGAGGAAAGGGAAGGGGGAAGGGGGAAGGAGAAGGGGAAGGGGGAAGGGGAAGGGGAAGGGGGAAGGGGGAAGGGGAAAGGGGAAGGGGGAAGGGGAAGGGGGAAGGGGGAAGGGGAAAGGGGAAGGGGGAAGGGGAAAGAGAAGAGGAAGGGGGAAAGGGAAGGGGAAAGGAAAAAGGAGAAAGGGAAAGGGAAGGGGAAGGGGGAAGGGGGAAGGGGAAAGGGGAAGGGGGAAGGGGAAAGGGGAAGGGGAAAGAGGAAAAGGGAAAGGGAAGGGGAAAGAGAAGAGGAAGGGGGAAAGAAGGGGAAAGGGGGAAGGGGGAAAGGGAAAAGGGAAGGGGAGAGGGAAGGGGAGGGGGAAGGGGAAAGGGGAAGGGGAAAGGGGAAGGGGTAAGGGGAAAAGAGAAAGGGAAGAGGGAAAAGGAAGGTGGAAAGGGAAGGGGAAGGGGAAAAGGAAGGGGAAAAGGGAGAGGGAAGGGGAAGGGGGAAAGGGGAGAGGGAAAAGGAAGGTGGAAAGGGAAGGGGAAGGGGAAAAGGAAGGGGGAAAGGGGGAAAGGGAGAGGGAAGGGGAAGGGGAAGGGGAAAGGCAAAGGGAAAGGGAAAGGGAAAGTCTCAGAGAAACAGTTATTTGTGTGAGCTCACAGAATATCATAGTAAGCAGCTAGGAAGTGGCGGAGCTGAATAGCAATCCTGGGCTGTTCGGTTCCCATATCCATGCTTGTTTCCTCCAGTGATTCCCAAGCCCGGCTGAGCGTCTGAAACGCCCACAGAGAGATCAGCTCCCCCATGGATGGGTCTGCGTTTTTAAATCCTCCAGGTGACTTAGATGGTCAGTTGTGGAGACTATTCTAAAGCTAGCATTCTAAGTGGAGCAGACTGACCTGCTCCTCTGGGAGCTAGACCTTTTATTTGTCTTTCCCGTGTGTGCCCATCGCTGTGCTTTATTCATGGAGGGGCTTGAAGAGGTGGCATTGTGCCTCAATAGCAAGGAATAAAAGACAGATTAACTTTCCTTTGCTTGTGGGGGTGGAAGGGCTAGTCTTTTCTAAGGTCCAACCTCTTCGAGAGCCCCACTGGCCCAGCAGGAGGCTGAGCGTGTGAGTCTCTGGGCCAGGCAGCAGGTGTGAGAGCACAGCGCATGGGGGACGAGCCAGGTCTGCAGGAGCCACCATCGGTGAACCCAAGCCTGTCCCTCACCACCTGCCGCAGAACAAGGCTCCCGCCAGACCGGACTGGCTGCTCGTCGGGTGGCTGGCAGCTGAGCCTGGTTCTAATTGGATTGAGGAAATGAAGAAAAGCGACCTTATCCGACTTCTAGATCATAGGGCAGTTTACACGGGCTACTTATACAAGAATACACTATTACTTTTTATGCCCCGGTTTACAGTAAAAATAAATTTTGCTCTTCTGCTTTAATTATTCTATCTTTTCCGGAAGAAAAGGCACTTTGAGGGCCCTTCCCGTACTCCGCAGGAAGAGAGGCACGGTCGTCCCGTGAGTGGGTTTACACTTGTGATCTCGCAGTCTCGTGAACTGGGCAAACACAGCAATAGAAGCGGCACCTCCCGATCACGCCCAGACATAGGTCTTGGAGGAAGCTGAACTGCAGACACGTTTCATCTCTGTGCGTTGTGCTGAAAGACCTCCCTGCACCCAGGCTTCTGTTTCCAATGGTACTGGGTAGAAACGGTAGCTGGGCAGTCTCTCCTTTGGGACCGAAGTGGGGCGACACGAGCGAGTGAGCATGTCCCAGGAGCCGGCCTTGGCCTCTCAGGCAGAGCCCGCCTGAACAGACAAGGCTGGCCCTTGATAACGGGTTAATAATCCGGGACGTTCGGACCACCAGACAGGCAAAAACTGCCACTGCAAAGAGGAGCCCAATTGCCAACCGAGAGTCACACCCCACTTCCCTGAGCCGGGGTTCGAGTTTGCAGGTGGAATATTTTGCATACGAATTCAGAGACAGTGAACACAGGTCTGTGAATCTATGGGGTATGCAGGCCAGAGGCCTTCTTTTTCTAAAGTTGATCCTCTCCAAGTCAACTCAGACAGTCGTCAATCATGTTTACACTGGAGGGAGAAAGATAGTATTTCCAACAGTGTCAAAAGTGGGAAGAACTGGCCCTGGCCGGTTGGCTCAGCGGTAGAACGTCGGCCTGGCGTGCAGAGGAACCCGTTCGATTCCTGGCCAGGGCACATAGGAGAAGCGCCCATTTGCTTCTCCACCCCCCCCTCCTTCCTCTCTGTCTCTCTCTTCCCCTCCCGCAGCCAAGGCTTCATTGGAGCAAAGATGGCCCGGGCGCTGGGGATGGCTCCTTGGCCTCTGCCCCAGGCACTAGAGTGGCTCTGGTTGCGGCAGAGCGACGCCCCGGAGGGGCAGAGCATTGCCCCCTGGTGGGCAGAGCGTCGTCCCCCGGTGGGCGTGCCAGGTGGATCCCAGTCGGGCGCATGCGGGAGTCTGTCTGACTGTCTCTCCCTGTTTCCAGCTTAGAAAAAAAAAAAAGTGGGAAGAACTTAAAGACCCTCTCGTCTTTACTCTCTTTTTACAAAGGAGACTATTGGAGCGCAAAAGGTGAACCGACGTGCTCCAATACAACGTTGCTAGTTACAAACAAATGCCCACCTATTTTGATAAGAGTTAAATCCATTTTATTCCCAGTCTCAAAAATTAGGGCTTTATTGCCATAGAATGAAGATCGTTGAGCAATATTTCTTAATCTTCAAGCCGCATAGCAATTCCCCCGCCCTCCCCCATCTTGTTTACAAGGCAGGTGCTGACATAGAAGGTCCGGGCTGGGCCTGAGAGTCCACACTCTAATAAGCTCCCAGGTGGCGCCCAAGCTGCTGGCCTCTCCTTCTGAATGTCAAGCACTTCGAGGCAACACCCTGGCCTGATGTGTGTGGACCTGAGACTCCAGCAGAAAGGTATGCAAGACGTTCCACGAAGAACTGATCCCTTCCTGGTATGGTGAGGAGTTCCCATCAGAGAATTGTTTTTGCTGTGCCTGAGGCAGATGGAATTTCTTGTGAGTGCTTCTTTCAGGAAAAAAGAAGGAAAAATGAGAGAATGGATAATTTAAATGTCTTCTATTTGTTTAACTGCACAAATTGTAATCCGGAGTGTCCTTGGAAGAGAAACTTTCTCATAATTAAGAAAGTTCACATCTGTGTCTCCCACTCAGTCTGAAAATGCTTTGCTTCCTCTTAAGTAATAATCAACATTGCGAAATTGCAACCAGGCAACTAGCAAAACGTTCCCAAGAAATACAACTGCTGGCTTTTGCTCATTACAAGTTCCTTTCCCTAGCCCACGTGGTTCTCTCCTACATGGACTCATTCATGGGTTTCTCAACCTCGCCACTGCTGACATTTCCTGGACCAACCTTTCTTTGTTGTGGGAGCTGTCCTACGCAGAGGAGGATGTCTAGTAGCATCTCTGGGCTCTAAGTCATGCTTTGTTGGGCACTATAACAGAAACCATAGATTGGGTGGCTTCCATACCACACATTAATTTCTCACAGTTCTGCAGGCTGAAAGATCATGACCAGGGTGCTAGCATAGTGAAGATTCTTTTCCTGGCTTAGAGGATCCCCTTAGAAGGATACTACTCCTATCATAAGGGTTCATAACCTAATCACCTCCCAAAGGCCTCACCTCCAAAGACCATCACATTAGGCTGTAAATGAATGAGGTATGTGAACATATGAATTTTTTTTGTGGGGGGAAAACATTCAGTCCATAGCAACCCACTAGATGCCAGTAACAGCCCCCATACCAGTTACAACAGCATCTCCAGATATTGCCAAATGTCTCCTATAAGGATAAATCCCCACCCACCAGTTGGAAAAGAAAAAATAGCACTATGTTGGAAAAGACAACTAGTTTAAAATATACAATTATATCATTTTAGATCTGAAAGGAATCTTAGAGCTCATCTGCATTCTGGGGGGATCACACATTGAATTTAGGTTAGTAGAAAGACCATTATCACTATTGAGCATGATGCTTTCTGTGCAAACAGTGAATTCAAGGTATTATCAGTGTTTCATTTTTCAGCGGCACAAACAAGCAAGATCTCAGATTCCTTATCTACATTGAGTCTTTGCTGATGTGGGGAGGAGTGGGAGGGAATCAAGACTTTTCTCCGCTGTCATCAGTACAAGCTTAGAAAAAGGTTAACCACAGCTGTATGGAGGCTCCCACACATCCCCGACCAGACACCGTCCAGGTGGGTTGTGAAACACCGTCCGTCTTACATAAAAGTGCAAACGTACAGATTTCACTTCACGATCAATTCCCCACCCCTTACTTATGTTGGCTTAGCCATCTAATTAGGTAGCTGAATTCTGGAGCAGCTTGTGTTGACATTCAGCGACTGTGGCTCAACTCACAATATGCTCTACGTGATTTTGAAAGATATGTCTCACTGCAATGTTAGTGAAAAACGTTTCACTAACACTCCTTTGACAACAGAGAGAGTGGGGAGAGCAGTTAATCAGCTGCTCGCCTTTTGGCAAATGCTGAACAACAATCTACTGGACCAACCACTTGTTATTAAATTTGTTGTCTCATCGTTAAGAGCACTTGGAAATAAAACACATATATTCTTAACTCATTTCATGTTCACTGAGTCTCTGACATTATTAAAATGTGATGGTCTAAAATATGTCAGTGTCAACACAAGTTATGTATGGTAGCTAATATTAATAGATTCAGGTCCTGGCTCAGGACCAGAGTCATGGGGCCCCCTTTCCCCCTCTTCTTTACTGAGAAAAAGGAAAAACAAGTCTCTCTAAACTAAGCTGAGGGTGACATCCATTGACTTCCCATAAACACAGCTGCTACCACCACCACTATTCACACTCAATTAATATTTCTTGTATACCTACCATGTGCCGGATGCTAATCCACGCACTTCTGCATAACTCCTCTTACTTAACTGCTACAACTCAATCTATTTGGGCACTATTGAGAAATAGAAGGAAAACATTAAGGCTAATAATACCAAGCCTATTTTAGAGTTCTCTGAGCTCAATTACTTTCATTTTTAAATTTCTTTATCAATTGCTATTTCCTTGTTTGATTTCTTTATGCAATATATTAACATATGCTTCCAAAATTTGAAATCAATTTGCAATTTTTTGAGTTGACATGCTTTTGAAATGTTTTAGTGTGGCTCAATATTTAAGATTCATTTGCCTTTGATAAACAAAACATCTTTTGGTAAAATGACTAGCCACCCCTTTACTGTATTTTTAATTCTGCATAGTTTTCTCAAAGATGGATATATATATAATATATATAAAAAATATATATATATAAATATATATAATATTTTCTCAAGTCACCAATGCAATCTAAACCAATAACCAGGGTATATTTTTATAGTGAATCAGTGAACTTAGATACTTGGTATAGCCATCAAATATTAACACTCATATTCAGACCAATCCAAGGGAAGCTACAACTATATATCTTGAATGGTTTTATTAGTTTCCTATTGCTGTTGTAACAAATTGCCAGAAACTTAGTAACTTAAAGTATATTTATTATCTAACAGTTCTGGAGGTCAGAGGCCCAAAAGCAGTCTCACTGGGCTAACGTCAGTGTTGGCTAGCTGGCTCATACTGGAGCAGAAGAATCCATCTCCTTGCCCCTGTCAGTTTCTAGAGACCAGCTGCAGTCTTTGGCTCATGACTCTTTCAAATCTCTCCAATGTCTTGCTTCTGTTTACTCATCTGATCTCCTGCCTGCCTCTGATAAGAACTCTTGTGATCACATTGGGCCCACCCAGATAACCCAGCCTAATCTCCCCAGTTGAGATCTTTAATCTCATCTTCAAAGCCTCTTATCATGTGAAGTAATCCATCCACAGACTGGAGATTAGGATTTGGGCTCTTGGAGGAACTATACTGCTCACAAAAATTAGGGAACATTTCAAAATGAATATGAAGCAATAAAATATCCCCTAATTTTTGTGAGCAGAATATTACTCATCTTATCAAAATTTGGAAACAAACCTCAAACTAAACTTAGTAAAGAATTGGTAGAGAGCCAACTAATTACTTCAACAGTTCAAGTAAATAAAACAGATCTGGAAAAATTTCACCGAACAATGAATTTTAATCCTGTTTACTAATAAAAATCTGGGACTTTCCATTGTTATCCAGTCATGGGCTATATAATGACATTTTGATCAAGGATAGACTGTACATATGGTGGTGGTCCCATAAGATTTAATGAATTTCCTGTAAGAAATGGACGGATATATGGTTCAGGAGGAAGTTTATTTTTCTGATGGGAATAATATCTGTGAGGTTTGGCAATAGATTTCCCTCTCACTCATAGCATCTCAATTCCAAGTGCACAAATGACATTACAATCAGTCAGCCACTGACCAGTTCAGCACCAAGGACCTTCCACCCATCACTACATAGTCACGGCACTGCAGCCCTCCCAGATCTAGCCTGACGGTTCTCTGAGTACACTGATGTAAATTCTTGTTAATCTTGCACAAGGATGCAGGCCCACAGGAGCTACCGCTACAAGTATTAAATGCCACTGTCACTGTAGTTGAAGTTTTCTGTGGTTAGTGTAGAGCAGGGGTCAGGAACCTATGGCTTGCGAGCCAGATGTGGCTCTTTTGATGGCTGCATCTGGCTCGCAGACAAATCTTTAATAAAAAAATAATGTTAAAAATATAAAACATTCTCATGTATTATAATCCATTCATTTCCTACCGCTCATGTTCATGGTTGTGGGTGGCTGGAGCCAATCACAGCTGTCCTCCGGGACAACACCAAATTTTCATTGGATAATGCGTAATGTACACGGGTCATTGTGAGGTCAGGAAGTAAATTTCCCTCCTTTTAATCAAGTAGTCAGCTAGCTAATTGCAGAAACCCTTTTGACAAAGAAGATGGCTAAAAGAAAAAAAGATGAGTATCGTACTTTTCAACAGGAATGGACAGAGGAATTCATCTTTGTGGAGAGAGCAAGTTCTGCAGTGTGTTTAATATACAATGATAAAATTGCATTGATGAAACAGTCAAATATAAAGCGGCACTTCAACACACGCCATACTACATTTGTATCAAAATATCCAGTGGGGGACAGCAGGAAGAAAGCATGTCAAGAGCTACTGTGCAGAGTGCAAGCTAGTCAGCAGCAACTCCGTGTTTGAACCCAACAAGGTGACTGGAATTCGGCTAGCTTTGCTGGTGCTTTAGCAATTGTGAGAAATGGAAAGCCATTCACAGGTGGGGAGTATGCCAAAACATTCATGCTTGATATTGCAATGAACTTTTTGACGACTTTTCGAATAAAGACAAGATAATCAAACAAATAAAAGACATGTCTGTGTCAGCAAGAACTGTTCATGATCATAACATCATGATGGCAAATCAAATTGAAGCAACACAAGTGAAGGACATAAATACAGCACCATTCTTTTCTCGTGCTTTGGATGAGTCAACAGACGGAAGCCATTTATTCCAGTTCAGCGTGATTGCAAGGTATGCTGTCGGTGACACACTACGTGAGGAAAGTCTTGCTGTTTTGCCTATGAAAGAGACAACAAGAGGGGAGGATTTATTCAAGTCTTTCACTGAGTTCGCTAAAGAAAAAAATCTACCGATGGATAAACTTATTTCTGTGTGTACTGATGGTGCTCCATGCATGGTGGGGAAAAACAGGATTCGTAGCGCTTCTTCATGAACATAAAAAGAGACCCATCCTAAGTTTTCACTGCATCCTACATCAGGAGGCGCTTTGTGCTCAGATGTGTGGCAAGCAGCTTGGTGAGGTGATGTCGCTGGTTATTCAGGTGGTCAACTTTATTGTTGCCCGAGCTTTAAATGATTACCAGTTTAAAACACGGCTGGATGAAGTTGGGAATAATTATCCTGGTCTGCTTCTGCACAGCAATGTGTGTTGGTTGTCAAGAGGGAAGGTGCTCAGCCATTTTGCGGCTTGTCTGAGTGAAATCTGGACTTTTCTTGAAATGAAAAACATCGAGCATCCTGAGTTAGCTAACACTGAGTAGCTCCTGAAGTTTTACTATCTCGTGGACATGACTGAACATCTGAACCAGCTCAATGTGAAAATGCAAGGTGTTGGAAATACAGTCTTATCCCTTCAACAAGCAGTGTTTGCATTTGAAAACAAGCTGGAACTTTCATTGCCAACATTGAAACAGGTCGTTTACTACACTTTGAAAAACTGGGAGAGTTTAAAGATGCATGCACAGCAAGTGACCCTGCTCAACATCTTGATCTCCAGCAGCTAGCGGGCTTCACATCTAATCTCCTGCAGTCATTCAAATCACGCTTTGGAGAATTTCGTGAGCGCACTCATCTTTTTAAGTTCATCACCCATCTACACGAGTGGACAGCGCTAACCTGAGTTACATCCCTGGTGTCTCCGTCAGAGATTTTGAGCTACAAGCTGCTGACCTAAAGGCCTCAGACATGTGTGTGAATAAGTTCAAGTCACTGAATGAAGATTTGGAAAGACTTGCACGACAGCAAGCAGAGTTGGCGAGCAAACACAAGCAGGGAGAAATAAAAAAACTTCAATCCGCAAACCAGCTGATTGTCAAAACTTGGAACGCTCTTCCCATCACATATCACACACTGCAGCGTGTGAGTATTGCTGTACTGACAATGTTTGGCTCTACGTATGCATGAGAGCAGGCTTTCTCATATCTAAAGAAGGTTAAGACCAACCTATGATCACATTTAACGAATGGAAGTCTCAACGCCTGCATGAAGCTTAACCTCACCACGTATCAACCAGACTACAAAGCCATCAGCAAAACCATGCAGCACTAGAAGTCGCATTAATGGTAAGAAGTACTTTATTCATCATTGGTTAGCAACAGCATAACAACGTTATTAAAAAGAATTCAGAGACTTATTGTACTTTAAAAGTGTTGGTCTTACATAAAATGCACACCTTTACTTGTATTTAGTGTTAAACATATTGTATGGCTCTCACAGAATTACATTTTAAAATATGTGGCGATCATGGCTCTCTCAGCCAAAAAGGTTGCCGACCCCTGGTGTAGAGCCAGCCTGTCCTGTACTTTCAGACTGTAATGATGCAAAGCATTGGTAAGTTTTATTTTATCCATCAATTCAGTGCCAAGAGAACCCTTTGTGCCAGATAGGGTCAGTGCAAGCAAACACAAATTTTCAAAGTCAAAATTTTGAGTCCTCAGTTCTACCCTCTGTCCATGTTAAATACCCTCTTTATTACGAATACCACAAAGTTCCTTAATCTGACCATTGCTTTAACATGTAATAGTCAAGATCAAACGGCATGACAGTCCCAACCTTCCCTTCACTTGATTTCTTCTTCCCAATGATCCTCAGGCCCTCTCTGGTCCTCCTGACGGTCACTGTCATGGTTCTCCCTGCCTTGCCCGTCCAGTGTCTCCTTGATGTTTCCAATCAATTCAGCCCACATCCCTGTTCGTGAAGCAGCACTGACAGCTTTGATGTTCTATTTCTAATCCTGTCAGAAGAAAGCAGGGGGAGCCCTTGTGGGACAGTGTTTATAAAGTCCACTGTAATGTCCACTAATGTCCTAAACCTTCACATCCAGAGCAATTGCCAGTCCTGCAGCTCCATTCAAGGTAAGTGCACTATGCAGATGCACCATTTTAATCTCTTATGGCACATTTTTATTGTATTTTTTTCTATGTTTAGTTATGCACATTGGGTTACAATTGCCTACAGTATTTAGCACAGTAGTATGCTATACAGCAGGGGTCTCCAAACTTTTTACACAGGGGGCCAGTTCACTGTCCCTCAGACTATTGGAGGGCTGCCAAATACAGTGGTCCTCTCACTGACCACCAATGAAAGAGGTGCCCCTTCCAGAAGTGCAGTGGGGGCTGGAAAAATGGCCTTAGGGGGCCGCATTGCAGCCCAGGCCGTAGTTTGGGGACGCCTGCTACAGGTTAGTAGCCTCAAGCAATAAGCTATAGGTGTAGTAGTCTATACCACTTAGGTTTGTGTAAGTGTACTTAATGATGTTGACACAACTACAAAATTGCATAACAATGCATTTCTCAGAACATTGTTAAGTGGTACATGATAGTATTAAACTCAAGAGCAAGATTATTTAGATGCCCTGTAAATTTAACTTGTTCCTTAAAAATAAAAGCTAAAAACTATCCAGGAAAACAAAAACAGAATTTCATTATTTATACAAATATTGATAAATAAATACCACAGAACATTGGTTTGGGGTTATTTTCTAGAGAGATTGATTAGCTTAATTTGAACCATCATTTTTACCCAGACCTTGTTTGTATCCAATGCTTTCCATTTATGAAAAATTGGTCTGGAAATAAAATACTGTGTGAATACCTTTTCTCTAAGTCCTCTGCTCTGATCACCCTGAGTGAGCTCGCTTAGACATTTTGCTTGCTTGTAAGCAAGGTACACTTTAAAGAATATGGTTCTGTTTTCTTCCAATAGATGTTTAAATATTCATAAACTATGTAGAGTATTAGCTTTACTAGTTCATTCAACATATATTTAATAGTTCCTATTAAAACAGGCATTTGTACTTTATGGGCGCCATAAAGATGAATTGTATCCTTGCGTCTAGAAAGCACTTGTAGGGTTTTATCTCCTCCTTTTGATTCTGAGCAGGTTTGTGTTTGCTACAACCTATAGAGTCCGGCAGAATTGAGGCATAGTGACTGTGCAGGGCCTGGGAAGAGAGCCCAGGAAGCTGGCAAGGCCACTGGATGTCAGGTAGAACATCCCTTCTCAGAGGCCTGAGAGGCCATAAGGTGCAGCGCTCAGGTGTGAGGGAGCCCAGGTCCACGGGGTGCCCTGTGTAAGCACGCCAGTGACAGTTCCAGCCACAGGCAGCCTCAAGTCACTCTAGGCCAGGCACCAAATACATGAGTCAAGGGCCCCCCCCCAGCATTCAAGTCACTTTCTCATCCCTGTCCCCAGGGTTCTTCCCAGTGGATCCAAGCCAGGGGAACGGTGGTTCCGAGAAAACTGTTTCTAGATATTGGCAATGCCTACCGACAAGACATAAGACTAAAATCACTTCAGTTGTCTTAGCCCAATTGTGTGTGTGTGTGTGTGTGTGTGTGTGTGTGTGTGTGTGTGTGTGTGTTGGGGGGTAGGAGTGGAGATGGAAAGAGGAGGGGGAGAAGGATTATGTCACATCCTGAGATGATAGTAAACTCAGAAGATGAGAAACAGGACATTTATTCTGCAAAGCATCACTATCACTAAGAATAAAGAAGTCCTTGCCTCACTTCCACAGTTTCTCAACCTGGGAGGATTTCCACAAATGCTGATGCCAATTCCCTCTCCAGACCGACTGAATCTGAATCTCTGGGACAGGGGGAGAGGGGCGGTAACAATCAAAAAGTATTTGTTAAAACTGTCCAGCGATTCTAATGTGCCAGCTGGGTTGAATAAAATTACAAGCAAAAGCAGCTCAGAGGAAACTGTCCAAGGATGAGGATCAGTGGTATGAAGTGAAAACACTTGAGAAGGTAAATTTCAGCCTGAGAGAGAGCAAGAGAGAGTATACCGTCCTGGGACTGGTCTTCTGCGGACCAGCCTGACAACCTTGACCTCTGGACTCAGATTCTTTTTTTTTTTTTTTTTTTGTATTTTTCTGAAGTTGGAAATGGGTAGGCAGTCAGATAGACTCCCGCATGCACCCGACCAGGATCCACCCGGCATGCCCACCAGGGGGCGATGTTCTACCCATCTGGGTCATTGCTCTGTTGCAACCATTGCCATTCTAGCGCCTGAGGCAGAGGCCATAAAGCCATCCTCAGCGCCCGGGCCAACTTTGCTCCAATGGAGCTTCTGCTGTGGGAGGGGAAGAGAGAGACAGAGAGGAAGGAGAGGGGGAGGGGTGGAGAAGCAGATAGGTGCTTCTCCTGTGTACCCCGGCCGGGAATCGAACCCAGGACTCCTGCACGCCAGGCCGACGCTCTACCACTGAGCCAACCGGCCAGGGCCTGGACTCAGATTCTTCTCTTTAAAATGGCACTAGTGACACCACCTACCCTCTATGATTAAAGTGAGAAATAATGAGGTCATCCACACAAGCTGTGAGCTGTTCCTGGTAATGGTTAAGTGCTCTGACTTGAGCTGCTATTAATATAAGGTTATCTTGGAAGTATACATGGAAACACGGCATGTAATAATGTCCTTTTAGTTTTTTTAAGCACTTTATAAATGTATTTTGTTTCAGCCACATTTTAGTATCCAAACAATCATACCAGATTGTCCTGCTATTTATCATATTTTTCTCAATATCAGGAAAAGCCAGGCTTTGCCTAAAGATCCAATCTGTTTTCATATTACTTATATTTTAATTTGGATGCTAGGAGTCTTGTGGTCAATTTCTCTCTTTGCTTTGGCAGCTAGAACGCTAATGCACCACAAACCTCAGAACTAAATACAAATGGCTTTATTATTCCCTCTCCCATTTCCCCCGATCTTCTTAAAATCTCAGTTTTGACTTTATACTTTTATATAACATCTATGTACATTTTACATACATTTTATATACTTTTACAAAAACATCTGTGTTTTCATAAGGTGACTCAAGTATGTTGTAGAATGGGACCAGCATAAGTTAATTACCTTAGAGGTACTTTTGTATGATAAAATCCAGACTAATAAGAAATTGGTTAATTGAAAAAATGCGTAAGTGCAGGGAATCTTGAAAACATGATGTATATACACCTTAAAATTTTTAACTTAAAACATAAGTGTGCATCTTTAAATTGATCTTTTGTTTTGTTTTATTCAGTGAGAGGAGGGGAGGCAGAGACAGACTCCCACAATGCCCAGACTGGGATCCACTTGGCAAGCCCACTAGGGGGCAATATTCTGCCCATCTGGGGCATTGCTCTGTTGCTCAGCAACTGAGCTCTTCTTAGCATCTGAGAAGGAGGTAATGGAGTCATCCTCACCATCTGGGGCCAACTTGCTTTAATTGAGCCATTGCTGCAGGAGAGGAAGAGAAAGAGAGAGAAGCAAGAGGGGGAGGGGAAGCAGATAGGGGCTTTTTCTGGGTCCCCTGACCAGAAATTGAACCTGGAACATCCACATGCCAGGCCGACACTCGACCACTGAGCAAACTGGCCAGGGCCTCAATTGATTTCTTGATACAGACCCAAGCCCTTTTCTTTAGAAATAGATCTATCCATGGAGCTTGGCACTGTTTCATACCTATCGTGTTTGTAATCAGCCACTAGACACCCCCCCCTATTTTTTTAAGAACTCAGAGCCACTCATAAAGAAAAAAGTGCAGAATCTCTATAGAGTTAGTATTTTCCTCCGTAACCTCTTCCAACTTTCTTGCCCACACCTAACACAAAAGCTTTTCTTAACAACTTCTGGTCTGAATGTTTTAGATAGAGTGGAGAGATTTATATAAGTTGTTAACATAGAAAAGTAGCTAACTGAATGGGACATATAAAATATATAGCTAAACTTAGCAATGCAAACGTTCAGAGCACCCGAATATGCACATATGTTGAGAAATACGAATGGATCATCTGGGTTAGTTTGTACAGCTGTCTATATGTGTATGTTGGTGCGTGTGTTTTCCCACAGAAAACTCTTTTCCTTCTCTCCCTCTCATCGAATTGCTCTTGCAAGGGTCTGCCAATAGCTTTCATTTGGTTGCCATTTCCAGAACTGATACAACTTCAGGTTTTATATTGGTGCCTTATAGTTCAAAGGGGGTTTCCTAAGCCGATATTTACTGCTATTTAATATTTCTGGGAACAGTTCAGATTTTTTCCCAAAGTTTATAACTAACAGGGCATGGTTAGAAGAGCACAATCTTCCTCATTGTGGGCTTTCTTTTTTTAATTTCTAGATCATTGTGCCTTAAATTAGAAAGTGAATAATTCTCCACTGAGGGAATGAACTGCATAAGGTAACGGATTTCCTTAAACTGGCAGGTAGATTTCACATTGACTGAGCAACAAAAACTTCTCAGTATTAAGGGAAGGGTTAAAGTTCTGTCCCTTCAGCAGCCAAGTCTTACACGTAGCAGCACGTTGCCCCAGACTTTCTGTGACTCTCACAGAAAAGGAACTTGACGAGAGGGAGGGGGCAATGGTCCCGGTAATGGGTGTGGAGTTCTTTGAGGTATATGCAAAATGAAAATGATACTTAAACTAGAAGGCATTTAAGGCAAAAGATTTTATCTAATGGCCATTAAATCAATCAGGTACATTATACATATATATGGAAAAACATATAAGTTTTAAGTTTATCTAAAATACCATGGAAGAGAAATAAACTATTTTTAAAAATAAGAAAAAGAACTGGCTGTTGGCTCCATGGTAGAGCATTGGCCTGGCATGTGGAAGTCATGGGTTTGATTCCTGGCCAGGGCACACAGGAGAAGCACTCATCTGCTTCTCTACCCTTCCCCCTCTTCTTTCTCTCTTCCCCTCCCACAGCCAGGGCTCCATTGGAGCAAAGTTGGCCCGGGTGCTGAGGATGGCTCCATGGCCTCCACCTCAGGAGCTAGAATGGCTCCAGTTGCAATGCAGCATCGCCCCCTGGTGGGCATGCCGGGTGGATCCTGGTCAGGCGCATGTGGGAGTCTGTCTGCCTCCCCACTTCTCACTTCAGAAAAATACAAAATAGTAAAATAAATAAATGATAGAAAGGATATAACAAAATTTGAACCAAGAATAGGTACTATAGGATCCTGGAAAACAGATTGTGAGTTTAAAAATAGAATTTAAAAGAAACTTACCTAAGTTTACCAAATAATGACCTTCTCTCTGCCAAACATGAAGGCACATATGCTTTCTAGATCTCTATGTGCCCATCTCAATGACCAAAATGAAAAATTGAGAAGGAGTTTCTGGAAACAGGATTTATTTAGCCACATCAAGTTGAGTCACAAAGTTCAAGTGGGTGCCAGTCTCTCAGCTCTGACAATGTGGTCCTATTGGTCACACTCCATAGCAGGGGTCCCCAAACTACGGCCCGCGGGCCACATGCGGCCCCCTGAGGCCATTTATCCGGCCCCCGCTGCACTTCCGGAAGGGGCACCTCTTTCATTGGTGGTCAGTGAGAGGAGCACATTGACCATCTCATTAGCCAAAAGCAGGCCCATAGTTCCCATTGAAATACTGGTCAGTTTCTTGATTTAAATTTACTTGTTTTTTATTTTAAATATTGTATTTGTTCCCGTTTTGTTCTTTTACTTTAAAATAAGATATGTACAGTGTGCATAGGGATTTGTTCATAGTTTTTTTTATAGTCCGGCCCTCCAATGGTCTGAGGGATAGTGAACTGGCCCCCTGTGTAAAAAGTTTGGGGACCCCTGCTCCATAGGGTTCTGAGAACCATCGGGCAGCATGTCTAACAGACCGTGTTTTACTATTTTCATTACACAGCTCTTAGGTTGGAGGCCTGATGATAAATCCTAAGATTTATCCCAAAGCACTTTCTTTCAATGCAGCCTTCGGGACATTAATATTCTATGGGTAGTGCATTCCGTTAATGATGTCTTTCCATCAATTATAAGTTAGCATACATAACCCCAAATACTTTAAACCCGGGGAGAATGTGTAGGCAAATTACATACAAAATAGCCAGGGAACTTTATTTTTCTTTCCCAGAGATCAGAGCATTAATATGATTATGTTGAATGCCTAATGTATTCGTTTTAAGGCAGAGGTGATCATTATTCACAGAAGGAATGCTAGTCAGATGAATAATTACCATTATTTGGATCAGAGTCTAATGAATTAGTCATAGACTGAAGAGTTATAGAAACCTGATCTTAGGATATTAAAGCACAAAAACAGCTAGGAGCATTCGTCTCTAAAATTCTGTTTGTGCCTCCCAGGAAATGCACCAAAGGACCCAGTGTAGTCAGGAAGTTAATACCAGAATTTAATTTCAAGTTACTTTTTTTGTATTTTTCTATAGTTGGAAACGGGAGGCAGTCAGACTCCTGCATGCGCCCAACCGGGATCCACCTGGCATGCCCACCAGGGGGCGATGCTCTGCCCATCTGGGGCATTGCTCTGTTGCAACCAGAGCCATTCTAAAGCCTAGGCAGAGGCCATAGAGCCATCCTCAATGCGGGGGCCAACCTTGCTCCAATGGAGCCTTGGCTGCAGGAGAGGAAGAGAGAGACAGAGAGGAAGGAGAGGGGGAGGGGTGGAGAAACAGATGGGTGCCTCTCCTGTGTGCCCTGGCCGGGGATTGAACCCGGGACTCCTACACGCCAGGCCAATGCTCTACTACTGAGCCAACTGGCCAGGGCTCAAGTTACTTTTTTATATGAAAGAAAACATACTATACTTTGCTAATGTTTGGTCCACTCTTTGAACCCTATTCCATGGTTCTTAGAGCATTTCTGAAGCCATGGGCTGCATGTGAGTGTCCCAAGAGCTTGGCAGGGCTCTCCAAAACCTGGTAGTGTTCTTAGTCATTCACTGCCTTTTAGAATTTAAGATTTTCACAGTTTACCTATAGAAAATTTGTTGTTAAAACATTATTCTAGATGTCAGAATCATTTATCTTGATTTTGCTAATAAACTATTACTTTTGTTTATATTCTAATAATTTTACTGACATTATTTCTTAGCTCCTTAAAATATCTGACAATGACAAATTTAGTTCAAAAAAGAATCTGTAGTTTCACAACTGTTTTATGGAAATGTTCCAAAATACCTTTACACTTTGCAGTTTCAAATGGTATATTTGAGCTTTATCAACTTTTAAAATGTCATATCTTCCCTGGTCGGTTGGCTCAGTGGTAGAGCGTTCGGCCTGGCGTGCAGGAGTCCCGGGTTCGATTCCCAGCCAGGGCACACAGGAGAAACGCCCATCTGCTTCTCCACCCCTCCCCCTCTCCTTCCTCTCTATCTCTCTCTCTTCCCCTCCCGCAGCCAAGACTCCATTGGAGCAAAGTTTGCCTGGGCGCTGAGGATGGCTCTGTGGCCTCTGCCTCAGGCACTAGAATGGCTCTGGTTGCAACAGAGCGGTGCCCCAGATGGGCAGAGCATCGCCCCCTGGTGGGCATGCCGGGTGGATCCCAGTCGGGTGTGTGCGGGAGTCTGTCTGACTTCCTCCCCATTTCCAACTTCAGAAAAATAAAAATAAATAAATATATAAATAAATAAAATAAAATAAAAATGTCATATCTTGAGTTTGAGGATTTCTTCTATGTCTTAAAAAAGGTTCTTAAAAGGTCTTATCACGAAAAATATAACTGTGTGGTGATAGATATTAACTAGACTTATGGTGGTCATTTTGAAATATATGCATATATCAAATCATTATGTTGTACACTTGAAGTTAATATCATATGTCATTTATATCTCAATTAAAAAAAGAAAAATATATATTATTGTACCATGTTCCAAGGCTGGAACAACTCTGCAGTGGACAGACCGTCTTGTTATATTTAGAATCTTTAAAGGAAATCGCAGCTTGGCATGTGTGTATCCACCTGGCCAGATGGCTCGGTTGGCCAGAGCTTTCTGTCCCGAAGTAGAGAGGTTGCCAGTTTAATCCCCAGTCAGGGCACATACAGGAACGGATCAATGTTCCTTCCTTCCTCTCTCTCTCTCAAATCAATAAATATTTTAAAAACACTCCATTTTTTTTAAACAAAGCTGAAAAGAATATATAAATATGTAACTGTTGCAAAAATACATAAGCAGTTCCCAACTTCAGCTTGGTCAGGTGGTGGCCTTCCTCTCGTGAGAGTTTGAGAATGACCCATTCATGGACACATTCCAGTTATAAATGTATTTAAAAGATTACCATCTATACCTTTCATGACAGCTATATAGTCAAAAGACTAAATTATGAATGTCACCAATTGCTCTGTGACAGGGTACAATTGTCCAGAGCCTCTTTGTTGAGTAAAGTGACAGGGAGAAGATTTTTAGTCGGAAAATAAAAGTTAAAAATCACTGATAGGGTTGTCTGTTTTAATAATGGCCACAAATCACCAAATGCTTAGTGCTTGTCATGTCCAGGACAGAATCTGCAATAATGGACTTGTATTTGATGTTTAATTAATCTATTGAGTTTACTAATTGATTTTGTTCATGTTTTCCGATTATTTTGATGAATAAGGGTTTTTGTTGTTGCTTTTTTTTAATCTTGACTTTTCCCTTACAACCTTTGTAAAAATAGACGCAACTCAACAATTTACTTAATGACTCTATGAAGTCTCTGAAATTCTCATTATTTGAAGAACACCACATTTGTATCATGATCTCTGCAGGGCAAATGTTTTTCATTTTGATAAATGTAATAACTGCAATGACCTCTCTTAGCACTTCAAAATAATACCAAATGCTCCGTCTCTTCTAATATCCAAGATGTTGGTATGACGCCTTTTTATTTGATTTACATGCAATCCAAGCAAACAGTATTCCTTATTATCCATCCTATCAAGACTTTGTGAGGTTTTTTGCTCTGCAAAAAGCACACAAACCTGCCTGCTTTATAACCTGCTTTAAACCACAGATTCAATATCTTCAGAGAAGTTTCAAAACCTTTTTCTGTAACAATAGATACCTCCAAAAGAAAACTGAGTAGACTGAAATGCTTAATATAAATGTTCTTAGAAACCTTCAATTTTAATTAAAGTTCCAGCCAAGTGAGCCCCTTATGATTCTAAATCTATTCTGCTTTTCATTAAAAGGTAAGGTCTGATAGAACTTCAGTAATCAGATAAATCCTAAAATTCCCTTAGGCAAAGCAGAAGTAAAGCAAAATTTTGCAGAAAGTGATTTTTCCTGTTGGTCTTCCTCCAAAACATTTACCCGTCCTTCTTCTGTATCCCCAAAGGTGTACTTAATCCAAATCCCACACATACTTAATTTCAATTTTGTGGTGCAACTGCTCATAAAAAATGTAGCCCAGAAGAGTTCAAAGTCTCTTCCTTCTTTTGCCAAAGAAAGTTTGAATTGTTAACTTTTCATTATTTGCAAAGGAATAGCTCCTTTTTCCACGGACCCTCTGCATCTTTAGTGAATTAACCAGCTGTGTGGTTCCAATCACATTTCTCTCCACTGCCACAGCAAACAGCCAGTGTTTGGAGATTAAATCAAGTTGATTTAAATAAAAAGAAACTGAGAAGAGCTATATAGCGTGATTTTCAAATGTGTGTTTTCACTTGGATCATTTATTAACCTCTTATCAGAAAATGGACCAAAGACCAAAGTTCTTATTTCACTGGGAAGAAATGTAATGATTCAGTGAGTTGCTCCCTGCAGAATCAATAGAAGGCAGATGGTTTATTTTTCCTGCCTGGCGGTCAGCGCTGTCTGTAAGTCCTGTGCATAAGATCACAGAGAGCCTGCTTGCATCTCAGTTTGGATTTGTGTTATTGGAAGTCATGCTAAGCAATGTTGCTCCACCTCCATTTGATTTTACAAGTAGGTGGCATTTCATTTATCATAACGTTGAACCAAAATAAATTTGCTCCGATCTGCACACGGTTCTCACGTTAGCCCAGACCCAGTTTTTTTTTAGAGAATGTGCAACTTTAAACTATGTTTATGTTTCCTTAGACTATTTCACCTAAGTTAAATGAATTACTTTCCAATCAAAGAGAACAGCAAGGCAAGATAAGAATGCCCTACAGAGTAGGCTGTTTTAATCATACAGCTGTCAAAGTATACCTTTCTTGTCTTCAGATGAAGGCTTTATTTTTCTCTACTGTAAGCAACGATTTGGGGGAAACTGACCTTTAAAGCGCCTAGAAGAAAGTGATATGTTATTATTACCTTTTACTTTTTCTCAATAAAGTCAATCCCTGTCAATTATAGAAGCTTAAGACTCTGACAGGTAAGCAAGTACAATAAAATAAAAACCGAGCCGTAATCTCCCCAGCAGGAAATAACTATTATTACCTAGCATTCTGATACACATTATAAGCTCCTCTCTGTCCCAAAGTCTCTCACTGTTGTTTCTTCCGCTTAGAACAGGGGTCCCCAAACTTTTTACACAGGGGGCCAGTTCACTGTCCCTCAGACCGTTGGAGGGCCGGACTATAAAAAAAACTATGAACAAATCCCTATGCACACTGCACATATCTTATTTTAAAGTAAAAAAACAAAACAGGAACAAATACAATATTTAAAATAAAGAACAAGTAAATTTAAATCAACAAACTGACCAGTATTTCAATGGGGACTCTGCTCCTCTCACTGACCACCAATGAAAGAGGTGCCTCTTCTAGAAGTGCGGTGGGGGCCGGATAAATGGCCTCAGGGGGCCGCATGCGGCCCGCGGGCCGTAGTTTGGGGACCCCTGGCTTAGAATGTCCTCCCCGGATGTCACCTCTGTCAGGAGGCCTCCCCTGACCGGTGTAGACAAAGCAGCCCTCACAAGCCTCCCAGTCACTCTCTGTCACATCACCCTCATCTTCTTCAGAGTCCTCAGCACTACCCGCGATTCATTGTTTGGTGGTTATATTATGTTTCTTGCCACTTCTATGCCAACTTGTCATCTCCAGAGCCCATAACCAGTGTCAGGCACATTTTTGTTTTTCAGGAAGTATTTGTTGGTCTGCTAATTGGAACTGACCATACCATGAACAACGTTTTTCCATGTCAGAAAAGATTTTTCCAGAACATTGTGGGGATAGCTATGTCCGGTGGCTATGTGTGTCGTAAACTATTTTTGTCAATCATTCTAAGATTGCAGGACATATTGGTGTTTTCCAATTTTTTCCCTCTGCCAATCTTGACAGCTGTATTTGTGTGCAAACCCAGGATTATTACCTTAGGAAAAAATTCCTAGAAGTAGGACGGCTATATTAAAGAGGATGTGTTTTTAAGGCTTCTGACAGTATGTCTTAAATTATACTGCAGAAATATGGAATCAATCAACACTCTTACTAGTCATATTAAGAAAGTGCTTATTTACTACAGCCTTGCCAATCTCTGACATTGGCATGTAAAATTCTGTGCTGTGCTATTTTTAACACAAGAAGTGAATTGAAATTACAAATATTTTATGTTGACACTTATAGTCAAGCTAGTTCTGAAGAAAAGTAATCAGATAGGAATCTCAATTTTGCTCCTTGGGACATTCATCATAACATGCCTTTAACTGATCATTCTACTGAAAACTGGATCTCATTTTGGTTTTATATATTCTTATTGGTTGTGAAACTAAAGCTAAATTTAACTGTCTCCAAAAGAACTACTTTAAATTGTAAAATATTCTCCAATGTATAAATATTTAAATCCAGTCATGTTCTAAATATAGCTCTCATTTTTATTTACATCTAAAAATCACATAAGGAAAAATAATCTTAGGCCAAATTTTAAAACAATAGTTTGACGATGGCATTTGAAAATTATTGCTAAATCTAAAACCCTTTATAAGAATTACAGAAACACTAAAAACATCTAAAAAGAATATGGGTGAAATGAAAACAATTAAATCTATTTCCTGAATGACCTGAGCAAACAGAGTGGGATAGATTAAATGAGCTCTCCTGTGTGTCCAGAGTGTTGTTCAGTAATTCATCGTCTTATCATATTAAGTTGACAGAGTTGAAAAAAAATAATAATAAGCACTAGAAAAGGAGTTGATCACTGACTCGGTGTAAAAGATTGTATCTGGAAGAAACCAAGAAGCATCACAAGGTGGATTCTAAATCCAAACATATTGTTAACTCCTATAAATAAATATCAGGCCAAAACAAAGAAAAGTTTGAAGGTAAGGTTATTGAGAGAACTCAAGGAGTACACAAACACTGAACTGATGTATCCTGGAACAGAACAAGCACTGAGAGTTACAGGGGGCCTCCTGGCAGAGGGGGGACCCGATACTGAGCTGAGGACACATTAGTATAGAGTCAGAAACACCAGTAGGAAGGCAAAGGGGTTTCTTTCCCCCCCCCAAGTTGGAAACGGGGAGGCAGTCAGACAGACTCCCACATGCACCCGACCGGGATCCACCCGGCATGCCCACCAGGGGGCGATGCTCTGCCCATCTGGGGCGTCGCTCTGCCACAATCAGAGCCATTCTAGTGCCTGAGGCAGAGAGCACAGAGCCATCCTCAGTGCCCGGGCAAACTTTGCTCCAATGGAGCCTTGGCTGCGGGAGGGGAAGAGAAAGACAGAGAGGAAGGAGAGGGGGAGGAGTGGAGAATCAGATAGGCGCTTCTCCTGTGTGCCCTGGCCGGGAATCGAACCAGGGACTCCGGCACGCCAGGCCGACACTCTACCACTGAGGCAACCGGCCAGGGCCAAAGGTGTCTCTTGACCAAAGTTGGCAATGTGGGAAGGACTGTTTGTTCAGGAGATGGATGGTAGACCACCAGGTAGGGGCAAACAGAGAGAGGGCTGAGGAAGCTGGGTGCAGGAAGACCACCAAAGAGCCTTAGCTACTAACGTAAGCATGTTTACCGAAAAGCTTACACATTAGAATTAAAATATTACGTAGTATCGTTTGTTTTATAGTTTAATATCTTTAGGTAGGAAGAAGACAATATTGCAGTAAAGGTTAAACCCCATCTATGTTTCTCTGGGTAGGTGTTGGAATGATAACTTGTCATTTAAGACCTCCACTATAGATTCCAAGCTGCCGTTTCCATTTTTGTCCTTTTAAGTTATGATCCAACTGATCCAGTGAGCTGTTGGCATTTGTTCCTCTTACGGTCTTGCCTTTGCCTTGTTTTCTCAATCCGAAAAGAATATATCCTCCCATGGGCTTAAATCTAATTCAGGCAGGGGCCTTAGTCAAATGCTGACTTCCCTGTTAAGGATGTCTTCTGTCCTCTGGTGTTTCAATTCTTTCTTTGTGCTGGTAATTAACACACTTTGCCCTGAATAGTAGTTATTCCTAGTCTTAATTTTAGTACTCTGTTGAATTCTTGACCTCATGAGGGCAGATATCCTAACCTCCTTTCTGAAATTAAATGTCTCATTAATTTATCTTTTAAACTAACACATAACCATGATGAAATGTTAGAAATATGAAGTCAAAGGTTACCATGGTTCTACCATGAAAGAGATCAGTTAGTTTGTTCACTACTTCCTTTTAGCCTTTTTCCCCAATGCATTTATACTATGATCTTACTAAATATATACTTTTATATAAATATAATAAAAATAGCAAATATTTGTTAAATGCTTACTATGATCCAAGTACTGATGTAAGTTATTTATATATTAAATGTCTTCGCAAGAACCGTATGTGATTGTTAGCATTTTCATCCCTCTTTCCAGGTGAAGAAAAAGCCCAGAGAGGTCATGTCATTTGCCCAAGGACACACATGTACTACATGGGGATATGAAAAATAGCATTCTGCAGATAAACTGCTTTCTAAAAGACTTAAACATCTTAACTGGAAGCAGAATGTTCTCTCATGTTGATGAGCCATAATTTACTCAACTATTTTTCTTGATATTGACGTTTAACTTTTTTTTGTTTTTGTTGTTTTCATTTAAAATGGCACTGCAGTTATCATTTTGGTGCCAAAGACTTATTTAAGACAAAGTAATAATCCAAGTGAATTAGGTCAAAAGAGGATTATTTGGAGGTCTGTGATTCGTGTCACCAAATTGTTCTCCCTTCCCAGTTTTAAAAACACGTGTTTCCTGAAGCAGTCACTAAAAGTCCTCTAGTGACCGCATATCTCTAATATTGACTTTCTGAAAGAATTTTAATTGGTTAATTTAATGGGTAAACGTACTTATTATATAGATTGGTCTCTTTTTCATTGTTAGGTGAAGATGAACACTTTCATGCAAATTGCCCTTATATATCTTCTCTTTTGTGAATTCCATTCCAATTCTTTACCTGTTAATTAGTGAACATCTTCATGTTCTCTTATCAGCTTGAATAAAGAGCTAATAGAATAGAATATGCCTGTAGGAATTACTACAGACTACATCTGTTTGATAGTTGAACTATTTCAATTTTTTCTAGGAATATGAGTTCTAAATTTTTATCTTTTGCTGTTGTGATTTCTTCTACCCTTTTTATATCTGTGAAGCCCTTGACTCTTTAGAGCAGGGGTTGGGAAACTTTTAAGCTGAGAGAGCCATGAACACCACTTTTTAAAAAATGTAATTCTATGAAAGCCATACAACAACACATGTACGTTACGCATTATCCAATAAAAATTTGGTGTTGTCCGGGAGGACAGCTGTGATTGACTCCAGCCATCCGCAACCATGAACATGAGCGGTAGGAAATGAATAGATTGTAATACATGAAAAGGTTTTATATTTTTAAAGTTATTATGTTTTTATTAAAGATTTGTCTGCAAGCCAGATGCAGCCATCAAAAGAGCCCCATCTGGCTCACGAGCCATAGGCTCCTGACCCCTGCTTTAGAGTTATTAAATATTTATTTCTATTCTCTTTGAACTTAAAAAAGTAGAGTTGGTTTTTGAATAGTTAATTCTTATTCTACCTCTAATCAATTTATTGATATAATAGGATAGTTAAAAACATTATTAAAATTTTAGAAAAATGTATTTTCTCTAAATATTTAACCAGTTAACAACAGGAACTCTGTCTTAGTCCTGTATGTGCATTGCAGGGGCTTAGTACAAAGCCTTACAAAACCCAGTCATAACATAAAAGCTTATTACACCTGGCATGAGACTTCTGTTTTTATGCCATTGGCTCTGATTTGAAGAAAACACACTAATGCCAAGAGCTGTTGTGCTGGTGCAATAGTCTACTGAATGTCACATCTTTGGCTTTGACAGTCCTTCCAAGAAGAAACGAAGATTTCTTTCAAAAGATGAAATAGAATATCTGAAGAAATATTTTGATGTTTTGTAAGAAAAAAAATGTGCTATAATGGGCAGGGTTTTTTGTCATTCTTTGAGTTTCCTTTTCATTCTCTTATGCTATAATAAATAGCTGTGTAGACTTCTACACAGTTCAGTCATGGTGGCTTCTACATTCATGCAAGACAAGGACAAGCTTTTGCAAAACAGAAAAAATTTTAAATAATATGCATGCTAAACTTCACAATCAGGGGTCCCCAAACTTTTTACACAGAGGGCCAGTTCACTGTCCCTCAGACCGTTGGAGGGCCGCCACATACAGTGCTCCTCTCACTGACCACCAATGAAAGAGGTGGCCCTTCCGGAAGTGCAGTGGGGGGGGCTGGATAAATGGCCTCAGGGGGCTGCATGCGGCCCGTGGGCCGTAGTTTGGGGATGCCTGCGAATGCAGACTTTTAAAATCAGTTCATGTATTTCATTTAAATGTGAGCATTATGAACATTTGTGAAAATATATGCAATATTTACTACTTTGGCATATTTATATTAGGTTAGATTTTGAAGCAGTAAGATATTTAAATATTTTTAGATTATACTATCAATTTATAGTGATTATTTTGAACTTTGCATTTTAGTTCTAAAATCTTTGTTAACAATTATTTTATACAACTATTATATTTACATAAGAAACTTCTGATCATTAATTTGAGCCCTTACATATTTCTACCAGTTCTCCAAATATTCTACCCAGACTTCATTATTGTAAAAAGTCAGGCAAGCCAAAATCTTTTGCCAACAATGGATTAATAATTCTGAGTAAACAAAAGAAAAACTTCACTCCTCATCAGAACACAAATAAAATAACCCCTAAAATATTATATCTGAAGTTGGAGTGATACATAAACTTCTGAGAATGGAAGAGAGAATAGATTGTAACTCTCTACATTAGAATTTTAAATTAGATACTCAGACAGCTGATTAACTTTAATAACAAAGAAGAATGTTAGAAATTGTAGAAATGCTGTCATATAAAACACATCTCCAAATACATACCTATAACTCCCACATAAATACATAAAGACTATGTCCTGAGACTTACAAGAGATGAAAGATCAATTTAGATGTGGAATTTGCTGAATCCAATCTGACGTCATTATCAGAGTTCTTGATGGCAGAAGAATTATGACAGTTAATTCCTAGGCAGAACTTTTCATTTGGAGCTTAAGTACCAAAATGCACCGCCATAGTACATGGCTCTTTTTCTCTCTGTCCCCTTACTTCCTTTATTTGTAATCAGAGGTTGGTTTCTAAGGAAATGTGTGATTTAAAGTGAAACAAACTCTTTCTCCACTTTGTGTCCTCTAGAGTGTTGCTCTAACTTCAGAGTTGAATTAGGCTGGGGGCTCTCTGAGCAGCAGGCAGCCCGCTCCCACACTACAGTAAGAATTTTTTAGATTATGTATTCTGCAATGATACCATCATCTTTTCGGAAACTGAGCCTTTTGCTGTCATCTGTAGAAGCCTAAATTCTAAGATTTTTCTATTCATGGTTTACCAAAATTTCTTTATCTCTTGACGATCTAATGATTTTCTTAAATTTTTATTTATTGATTTTAGAAAGTGTAGGTAGAGCACAGAGCATTTACCTAACAGCTGTAGCTGATGCAATGCTGTGAGAATACTCCAGCTCCTGGAACCCTCCTGGCACACCCAGGAAGGAAGCTCGTCCGCTATACGGAAATGACTCAGCGCCAACCAGGCAGCCTCCTAACCCTTTTTGGCCATTTGCCCTGCTGTAACATTCTATAGGCTGAACCCATGTATATAAGCTAGCTTACTTCCTTAATAAAGTAGATCTGCGTCACTGAACCTGGTCTCCAGAGTCGGGTCTTTGCGTCTCCATTGTCTGCACTTCCAGCAGGTGTTGTCCACAAGTGGCGCCCCAACAGAGACCCAGCCGGCACTCAAAGGATGGGTGAGTGACCCTCTGCAATGGGAAGCCTTCTCCCTCACTCTCGAGCCCCGCAGGCTCAAACCCTGCACACCCTACTGCAGAGTAGGTGAGCTAAAGTTTGTGAAAAGGATTACTTACTGGGAGATTCTCTCTGGTTTTAATCCCTGGGTTGAGGACACGCCCTCAGGGACCCCGATACTTGAGCCCCAGCTCTCTGATGTGTTCGTTTGGCCGAGGTACATGAGGGACGGGCCTTCCCTCTCAGCCTTCCTCCTGCCTTATTGGCAATACACGCCTGCTTGACCAATGCTCCTGCTGAGGACCCTCCGCCGGTCCCTAAGGTCCTACAGGCTACTCCTCTTTCGGAGGAACCCCTACCTCCATATTTGCCTCCCCTGTAGAGGAAGAAAAGGGTTGGGCAGCCGAGTTTGATGGATTTGCAGCCGAGCTTGCAGAAATGAAACTAAATACATTAGAAACCATGCCATCAGCTCCGCCACCCGAAGAAGCGGAAGTCACTACTTACGCATTCCCTGCGGGGGCTCAATGACCCACCCCAGCCTCTCAGACACCATTTTCTACCCCAGCTTTAACTCCAACACGTGTTCCTGCTGCAGACCTCTGGGCCAGCCTATATGTCCCCATGTGTCAGCAAAGAGATATATCCCATGCAGCATCAGGACTAGAGCCCCCTCACCTTTTCCCAGTCAATATTAACCCCACCACCACATGACCACAAGCTTGGTATCCACATGACCAAAAAACAGTCATTACTCTCAGAAAAGCTATCCAGGAAGAGGGCCTTCATTCCCCCTATGTTCAGCAATTACTTGAAAATATCAATATTGATTTAAATTGTCCCCATGATTGGAAAACATTAGCCCGAACAGTCCTTACCATGGGAGATTTAATTCAATGGAAAGTTTTATACAACGAGCAAATAGGTGAAAGAAATCAAAGGGCTGGTATTAACCTCCCCCTGGAAGCCCTCAAAGGAAAAGGGCAATTCGCTTCCCCTGATGACCTTCTCAGTCTTTTGATCAAGCGCGCCTATGTGCCACTAGAGCCTTTACCCAAACTAATGCTCACGGAAGGTCCCTAAAGCTTTCCAAATTGCTTCAGGGTCCCAATGAACCTTTTTCAGATTCTCTAGGGAGGGTCCAAGAAGCTGTAAAGCATAAAGTTACGCACGCTGATGTGGCCGATGCTTTAACTAAAGAATTGGTGTGGGAAAGCGCCAGTGGAGAGTGTAGACAGGCAATAGGGCCAATTAGAGAGCGTCTCTAGATGATTGGGTCCTTGCCTGCGGAGATGCAGGCAGCAGCTCAGCAGCAGCCCTGCTATCACTCTTGCAGCCCAGTTAAGCATTTCCCATCTGGGCGGCCAACAGACACAAGGGGCCTGCTTTCAATGCAAGGGCACAGGACATTTTGCATGCCAGTGCCCTAACAGGAAAGGAAAGAATGATAGAATACCACCTTCTGTGTGCCCCTATTGTAAAAAGGGATTTCACTGGAAGCGAGATTGTCGCTCAACCATCACTGCCAATGGAAAGCCTCTAGAGCCTTTAAACAGGAAGCGGGTCAGCTCTCAGCCCCGCCCATAAGAGAGCAACTCCACACAGGAGTCTATTGGACCTTAACCTCAACCCAGAATAAGGTTTTTCTAACCCTGTGTGTAGAAGGCCACCCCATCCTTGGGCTCATAGATGCTGGTGCTGATGTTTCTGTAATCAGAGAGGAAGATAAAAAGGAAGGCTGGGCCATGTGCCCAGACCTTTAATACAAGGAGTTTGTGGAGTACGACTGACCCAACAAGCCATCTGGCCACTCCGTTAGACAGATCCTGATGAGGCAACTGGAGTTTTCAGTCCTTTATTTATGACTGAATTGCCACATACACTTTGGGGACAGGATGTGCTGTCTTTACTCCGTGTCTCTATTACTAGCCAGCCCCCCCCCCCCATTCTAAAGGCCCCTGCTCAATTAAGAACTCCGGAACCCATCAACTTACATGGGATACCGACCAACCAATTTGGGTTGAGCAGTGGCCATTAACAGCCTCTAAATTAAAAGAATTACACAAACTAGTTCAGCAACAATTAGAAGCCAAACATATTGAGCCTTCCACTAGTCCTCATAATTTGCCTGTTGTTGTAATTCAGAAAAAGGCATCCGGAAAATGGAGATTCCTTCATGATTTAAGGGCTATTAACAAGCACATGGCAAAGATGGGTGCTTTACAACCAGGCTTGCCACATCCCTCTGCGCTGCCACGGGCTGCCCATATGAAGATTCCAGACATCAAAGATTGTTTTTTCTCAATCCCCCTCCATCTGGAGGACAAGCCTTATTTTGCTTTTACTGTGCCTTCTATTAATCATGCCCTTCCAGCTCAAAGGTATCAATGGACAGTCCTACCACAAGGCATGAAAAATAGCCCCACCATTTGCCAGTACTATGTAAGCATGGCAACGCAACCATTACAGGAACAGTGCCTCATCTGCCATTATATGGACGACATATAATAGCTCATGTCGATCCTACGATCTTAGAAGAATGTTACCAGCAGCTCTTAACTAATCTGAATGCCATTGGGCTTTCTGTAGCACTAGAGAAAGTACAGACCTTGCTGCCTTTTACTTTCTTAGGGTACTGCATAGGTGAAGAAATAACACCTATTTCCCCTATGCTCGCAATCCCTCAATAATGCTCTCTACATGAATTACAAGAGCTATGCGTCCAAATAAACTGGATACGTGGATACCTATCTATTTCTACTGCCGAATTAGACCCCCTATTCTCCCTTGAGGGCGACATAGAGCCTACTAGTGTCGCCGTCTAACTACAGCGGCAAAACAGGTTATAGCGAATATGAACACCTGCTATTGGCCTGTGTCCACAGCTAGATTAGAACCTGATCAGCCAATCTCAGCTATTGTCCTAGCCACAAGAGGCACTCCTACCGGTGTCCTGTTTCAAACCAAACCCCTTTATTGGGTACATTTAGCATATAATCAGCTATCTAAAATCACTCCCAGCGAGATCGCAATCTCTATTCTTGGCGGGAAGCTACGGCAAGTTCGTGTCACCTTGTATGGCCGAAAGCCTGATGTACTTATTCTGCCAATTCCTCTCAACCATATTCAATTTCTCTTAGCCAGTGATTTAGAAATGCAGACACTCTTAGCTAACTATACTGGACAAGTAGACAATCACCTCCCCAATGATAGACTCTTACAGACACTACAAAGAATCCCCCTACCAACCACCCCTCATTCGTATCCAGCGTCCACCCCTCTTCCGCACAGCATGCATGCGCTTACAGACGCCAGCTGGTCCTATTGTGGAATAGTTTTCAAAGCACAAACGGAAGGCACTAAATTCCATAGATTTAGTTATGAGGGATCCGTACAAGTAAGTGAACTACTAGCCATTTACTATGTGCTAGGCCTTTGGCAGCATGGCCCCCTTAACATTTTTTCAGATAGTGCTTATGCAGTACAAACGGTCAAAGGCCTTGCCCATTCCACCTTCCGACCCAAGCAGACATTACTAGATGGAGCTCTCAGCCAGCTTAAAGAACTGCTAGAGGAGCGTCTACACCCTTGGTATATTCAGCATCTTCGCTCCATTCTGGCTGACTGGCCCCCTAGCAGCAGGCAACACACATGTTGATTGTCTAGTTTTAACAGTCTCCCCTATTGAACAAGCCAAACAACTTCATGCCCAGTTTCATATGTCTACCCATTCTCTCAAATCTCTCATTCCCCATCTCACTCACGCAACCTGCAAACACACAACTTGTTCATGCATGTAAACAGTGCAGGCCCTTACTACCCTTAGGGCCCCTACAATCAGAGGGTGTCAACCCTCAAGGCTTTCAGCCTAATGCTGTATGGCAAATAGATGTCACTCATGTCCCCCAATTTGGCAAACTCTGCTACGTACATGTAACAGTAGACACCTTCTCCAGAGCTGTCTTGGCCACGGCCCTAGCAGGAGAAAAAACTACACATGCAATTTGTGCCCTTTGACAGGCCATGCTTTGCCTTGGTGTACCTTGGGAAATTAAAACTGACAATGGGCCCTGTTATACCAGTGGCCAATTTAAAGCCTTTTGTTCCCAATGGCAAATCACACACTGCCTTGGCATTCCTTATAATCCCCAAGGACAAGCCATTGTAGAATGGTGACACGGAGACATCAAGCTTTAAATTAAAAAAAGGGGGGGGGACATGCCCTGGTCCTCCCCTGGAGAAGTGTTCCTTGGTGCTGTATTCACTCTCAATTATTTAACTTTTGATTCTGAAGGAGTAACTCCCACTTATAAACATTGAGGAGGCCTTTGTAGTTAACCGACCCCGTTGCCGTTAGTACACTGGAAGGACCCAGCCGCAGCTCACTGGCAGAGACCACACCCCCTTCTAATGCAAGGAAGAGGTTATGCTTGTGTTTTTCCAGAAAATAGCCTGCATCCAATTTGGATCCCAGGAAGAAACTAACGGCCACTCCCGCTATCCCAAGATGACCCCACCAACAATGCCTCCAACACCTGCGAACCTTCCGGTTCAGGAGATGGCCAGCCTCAGCCTTGATGAAAGGCTGCCTGGAGGAGGTTCTCAGCACTTCAGGAGGAGACCTCATAACCAATGTGCTCATAACATAACCTGGGGAGATATGAAGGCGCTAGCAGAACAGGCTCTAAGATTAGCCCCTGATGGACCCCCAGGTCCAGGCACTCTGTTCCTCCTCATGTGTGCCATTATCACGGCAAACTCCCAGGCGTGAGGAGATCCTCACGTCTGGGAGGCTGTTCCCCACCCTGGCAAACGTTACAGAAGCTTGCCTCATTGTTTAATCCAGCTAATCTATTAGCATATAGTATAATAGGTATTATAGTTGTTTTAGTTTTACTAGGGTTCCGTTGCATAATGCATAGCATTCAGAAGCTACAACAGCAACAAGCAGTCACCAAGCAAATTCAACTGGCCTTAATTAAAAGAGAAGGGTGATATGTAGGTAGAGCACACAGCATTTACCTAGCAGCTGTGGCTGACACAATGCTGTGAGAATACTCCAGCTCCAGAAACCCTCCTGGGCACACACAGGAAGGGAGCTCGCCCACTATTCGGAAATGACTCACGCCAACCAGGCAGCTTCCTAGCCTCTTTTGGCCATTTGCCCTGCTGTAACATTCTATAGGCTGAACCCATGTATATAAGCTAGCTTACTTCCTTAATAAAGTAGATCTGCATCACTGAACCTGGTCTCCAGAGTCAGGCCTTTGTGTCTCCATCGTCCTCACCCCTGCAGGCCTTGTTCACAAGAAAGAGAGAAGAAGGGGGAGAGAATGAGACAGACAGGGAGAAAGAAGAAGGGGAAGTGGGGGAGGAGGAGAAGTTGGGGAGGCAGGGGGAACGGGAGAGGGAGTGAGAGAGATTGAGAGAGAAATAGCGATTTGTTGTTTCACTTATCTGTGCATTCACTGATTGAATTCTTGTATGTGCCCTGACCAGGGATTGAACCCTCAACCTTGCCATTATTAAGATGACAAACAAATCAACTGAAGTACCCAGGCAGGGCTGAAGGTATCATGATTTTTAAATGCAGTTATGTCTTTGTTAACTACGTTGTCTGCCTCTATAAAGTTGACTTTTATAGAGGCAGATTTCATGGGAGCAAAGTCTCTGTCTTATTTACCGTTGTTTTTTGAATGCTTGTCATGTAAATATTTATGTAATGAATAAATAAAAACATACTTTTATTTTAATGATGAAGCATTTTCAAAGCACTCTTTGTTAGTTGTCCTATCTCCATTACTCATTACCATTATTCCTAAACATTATCAGAATTCTTCACATGAGAGCACCGATCATAATGTTTCTTTCCTAAATCCCAGCCCCTCTTCACTCGGGACAGGCAGATCTCCAAGTCTGGTCCAGGGACCCCTTGGGAGTTCCTGAGAGTCTTTTGGGATGTTCATGATATCAAAACAGTTTTCACAGTAATGGCAAGATATCTGCCTTTTTCACTTGTTTACTCACGAGCCCACAGTGGAGTTTTCTAGAGACTACGTAACCTCAGAGTCATTGCTCTGATGTCTAATGTGACATGTACTTGTATACTCTTGCTTTAAAAATTTGTTTTAATATGTTAAATATATAAACATAGGTCTTGAGATCCTCTCTGGACTTCATGCATGATGATTACACATGGTGTTAGGGAACATGATCTCAAAGTTTCAAATAAATAACTCATACTGAATCCCTAGAAACCCCAATTGTATACACCAGATCCCCTGATTATGTAAGGAATAAGATGTTGTATTAGACCTTTACTGTTGTCAAAATTTAGCAGAGAGATTCCTAAAACCAGTAAGTTTCAAGAAGCCCAAATGAAGTGGCGACACCATCTATGCAGCATACGTTCAATTGTGCAGCTGATAACCCACCTTCAGACCACATCAGACAGACCCTTGCATGAAGCAGAAGGTAGTGACTAATAACTTGGAAGCGAGTAGTAAATCTGTTATGTATTTCCCATGAGGGAGGGGAAGAGATTCTTCCCAGTCATCTCCAATCAAGTGAAAGAAACTGTGAAAAAAACCACTTGGAGAACTTGTCATGGTTCCCTTGGAATGTGGGCCTAGGGGACAGTCTAAAAATAGTCCAGAGCAATAAGTTGGCAGCATTTGAAAAGGCAAACTGAAGAGAGAAAGGGTTGCCTTTCAACAAACAGTGAATAAAAGATCCACATTTTCCAGGGGCTAGATAGGGAGTTGGCTGCAAGCTCTCCTGAATAGGAAGTGGGCTCTGGCTCTCAGCACATCAAACATTCTTTAATGAAACTGAGCGAGGGGATAAGCTCAGGGGGCCCCAGGCAAAAGCAGTAGAAGTGCTGAGAGGTGAGGGGGCACAGGGTTCAAGGAACTCTCAAGTCTCCCAAAAGAGAGTCAGCTTTTCTTATCTGCCACAACGAGTGGGTATAATTGCCCTATTAACTGACCAAGTAAGGCTTCCCTTGGTGGAAAGAAAAATTGATTTTTTAAAAGTCTGTAGGAGATGATGAATGTTAACCAACTTATGTGGTAATCATTCACTGTATATGTAAATCAAGTCATGACAATGTACACTTATGGTGCTTATTTCAATTATATCTTAATAAAACTGAGGAAGGAAATTCCTGGGGGAGAAAAGCCAGGGGCCAGATGACTTCACTTTTGAATTCTGCCAAACATTTAAGGGAGAAGTAAACTCTCTCATAATACAGAAGAGAAAGAATCCCTTCTCTAATCATTTTATGAGTCCAGTATTACTTTTATACCAACCCAGATAAAGGCATCACAAGAAAAAATAGCTTGAAACACCACTTAGAACACATCTACTATTAACTGCTAAAATGGAAAATTCTCATACATTGCTGAGGGGAATACAAAATGTAGAAGCCACTTTGGAAATTATGTTGGCAGTTTCTTATAGAAACATAAGTATATACTTATTAACCAGCAATTCCACTCAAATATTAAACCAAGAGAATTCAAAACATTTCTACACAAAGATCTATATGTGGATGTTGGTAGCAGCTTTGTTTCATACTAGCCCAAAACTGAAAACAACTCAAATGTTCATCAACTCATAAATGGATAAACAAGTACAAGGTACATCATGGAATGACATACTACTCAGCAATAAAGAATGTACTGATAAACCTGACAACTTGGATATATATTCAACGCATTATGCTCAAGAAAAGTCCAAGCTAAAATAATAAGTAGTCTACAATTTCATTTCTATAACAATCTAGTCAAAAACTATAGGGACAGAAATCAGACCAGTGGTTGAAAGGGACTGGGAGAGTCAAGAGATCACAAAGGGACAAGAGAATGCTTTTTGTTGTAGTGGAAATGACCTATAACTTGATAATGGTGATTATAACACAAGTTTGTTAAAACTCTTGAACTGTACATGTAAACATAGTGAAAATATTTATATGTATAACTCAATGACCCTGAAATAAAAATAAACTAAGTATATAATATTTTTTAAAAAGATTCTCAGCCCAATGAAAAAGTTTTAAACTGGATGATAACCTTGAGTTTTAATATTCTAGTACCTGACATTTAATACCTGGACAAGGAGACTACTTACTTCTTACCTTTGTAAGCTATCAGATATACCATAGATTCCACCCAGAGAGGGAGGATGAAGTTCAAACAGTACATTCAAAAGGACAAAAGAGAGAAAAAAAAAAGGCATCTTCCTCTAGGACATATGAAAAGCATCTTGGTCACGTATTAAAGAAGAAATGTTGGCGACACACTAACTCCTGTTAAATTTATGACAACTTTTTCATCCTGGATTTCAATAGGAACATAAGCTCTTTTTCCAGTGTGGCCTCTTTTGAACACTTTCATCTTTTTTTCCAGCTCTGCTACCCTTAATCCCCAATCTGCCTCGATCTTCTGCACACCTGCATACGCACAATCTTCTCTTTCTAGAATGATCCTCTATTTCTGCTGTTTGAAACCTTTCATGACTTTTGAGGTTAACTTCAAAAGCTCTTACATAAAGCTTATAAAGAAGAAAGAGCTAGGATGCCAAGTCCTAAAATCCTTTACAAGCTGCCAGTGGCATATGACACCATCTCAGCTTCATGTCTGAGGGTTATTTTCATGGGAGTCACTCCAAAGAAAAAGACAGGCTCCTGATTTCCAGATAGGGATTAGTAACAAACCTTGACCTCTCCCCTGCTCTAGCACAAAGAGCTGGGCCCATTGGTACTTCACCCTCTGCCCTTAAATCCCTTTATTGCAATACCAAGAGTAAGAGGTACCCCCATTTCCAAAAACCCCAATTTTGGGTGCTGCTCTAGAACATTGGACACTCCCACAAAGACCACGTCAGCCTAGCCATACGCGATGGAAGAGAGTGTCACAAACAGGAGATTTAAACTCTTCTATCCCCTCAGAGAATGAACAAATGCTTCTCTAATTATTGCAGTATCTTAAATCAGCATATTTCAAGATTTCATCTTCTCTGTCCTATATTCACCATCACACTATTCTTCCATCTACAGAGAAGGTGGTTTTATTTATTAATTTCTGTCTGGGTCTTGGTTGGGAGAATGGGAGTAGATAGCTCTTTCCTAGAGATTAGAGAGGGACACCAACAAAGCCTTTTCTTAATCCACAACCTGGAACACAATATTTTACCTTATAAAACGTATTTTGTCTATAGAATTGTTAGGGCTAAATGCCTAGCTGGGGGGACCATAAGAACAAACATAAATTCTACAAAAGCAGGTCTGTATTAGTTTTCTTACTAATATTTGTGTCCTCTGTAGACACCACTCATCAGAGGTATTCACTAAATATTGATATAATTTATCAATACTGAAGTAATTAAAATATTGCTATAATGCAATCTCTCTTGAATATAACAAGATAAAATAGCACTTTTTCAAACTACATTCAAAAGGTTCGTTTATGGACGTTTTGGGGATCCTTCTCTATAAAACAATCTCTCTTCATATGTGGACCCTAAAAAGGTGACAGTAGAATTCAATGTACTAAGTTGCTTATCACCTCTTTATATATAGTACTTAGAAAGCCTGTTACCCATTGTGAAAGTTCCTGTGGAAATGCATGGGCCAATTTCATTCTACAACTCTTTTGCCAAGTTCAAAACCACAGTATCTTAACAGCTTTATTTTTCTTCCAAACCCCCTAAGTTATTGTACTATATGATGCATTTGCACACTTGCCAAAGCATTTCAGCCAGATTTTTTTATTATATAAGCACAAAAGCATCCAATGCTAATAAACTATTTTCTTTCCACATTTATATAAATTCAAAGAACAAATGCATGTGTCTGTGCCCTTGAGTTAAAAAAAAAAAAGAGCAATTACTAACATTTGAAAAGTATATTGCCAACTCAAATTCTGAGACATGTTCAATTTTTTTTCCCCCTAAATGTAATTTACCTGGTGTTAGACAAGTTTTGTGACAATTTTTTTGGTGCCGAAATGTGCTGGTTCTGGATTCAACACAGTGGTTTTTCTTTTGTTAGTTTGTTTGCTTGTTTGTTTTTCAAATGCAGTATGTTTGAGTCAGGACCTGGCTTCTTGTTAGCCCAGCTCCAAGGTTAATGGTACATGTCTGTATTTACAAATTGAAATATACACATATACACTACTTGAACGATAATTTGAAGATTTTCCTCAACCATCTAAAGAAAGATATATGAGTTTTCTACCAATAAATGTAGCTTAACAAGCAGTGGTCCAAATCTTGGCTGAGGATTCTGTGTAAATTTCTCTAAGGTTTGTGTACTATCTAAATCAACTTATTCTGCACATTTTTATAAGAAAGTAGTGGTTTTTCTGTTTGTTTGTTTTTAAGGCTTGCACATTAGTCAGAAAAGCAGGTTTACCACCATAAAATAATCAAGGACTGCTGAACTAGGAACTGCAGGAGAGTTAGCAACAGCAGCAGCTACGTGGTGAGGAAGCTTGAGAAGACAGAGTGAAGGGGAGAGAAGTCATTCTGAGGAATGAATCTGCAGAACGTCAAGAGTTAGTTCTCCTTTTCCAAAAGCTCACTCAAAAAATGTTTACAAGCTCATGAGGAATGTTATTCCGTTTGTGAATCAATATGGCAGTTGAAATATGTACAATGATCCAACTCACATTTTTCAATGAAATGATGGAAACATCTGCAAGAGGCTTCAGATACATATTAAGGGACAGACGCAGCCTGAGTAGCAACCATCACCAATGTGACCATTTTGAAATATGACACTTTATGAGTGACCACTCTGCAGAGTATCCGAAGCTACAGACAAAGCCAATATGACTCCAAAAGAGTGAAAAAGGAAGATTTCGGCTAACCTGCCCCTTGATCTGCACCGATTGAACTGATTTTGTTTACCTATAACCAGAATGAGTTGGGTAGCCCATCTGTCAACAGTCACAATCAAAGTGGTCCTTATGGTATAATAAAAACTGAATTTTAAGATCTAGGCTGACCCTGCCCACAATAGTATCTCAGATAATCACAAAGGTAAGACCCAAAATTTAAGGTTGGAATTCTTCTGGAAAAATTACATGGCTAGATAACTAGTTAGTTAACTGGTTAATTGCTAGTTTCCTTAGTTAACTGAGGTTTTTTAATTTTTGTCTTATCAGTACACTAACAGAAGTTGGATGTATCTAGCCTGACCAGGCAGTGGCACAGTGGATAGAGCATCAGACTGGGATGTGAAGGACCCAGGTTCAAAACCCTGAGGTTGCCAGCTAGAGCGCAGGCTCATCTGGTTTGAGCAAGGCTCACCAGCTTGAGCCTAATGAGCCTAAGGCCGCTGGCTTGAGCAAGGAGTCACCCAGTCTGCTGTACCTACCCAGTCAAGGCACATATTAGAAAGTGATCAATGAACAACTAAGGTGCCGCAAAGAAGAATTGATACTTCTCTTCTCTCTCCATTCCTGTCTGTCTGTCCCTCTCTCTGTCTCTCTCTGTCACACACACACACTCACACAAGTTGGGTGTATCTTGAGGATAACTGATGTCATGTTTCATGACTTTAAAATTTTTTTAAATGTGATTTTAAAAAATGATGAATGGTAGGGACTCTATTATAGTGTTTTGGCTGGCTCCAGGATTGCTTATATTTGGGAAGAGAAGGAAATTAAGTGAATCCCACAACAGAAATCTTCCCACTTAATTAGAAGGCTGTATGGAATAGCCGTCAGGAAAAGGAAACATTTTTCAACCTCAAATCCCTTTCTAGACACATCTCTTCAGGAGGAATTTCTAGTGACAAGATCTAAGTAGTATCTTTCCTTCAAAGAACAGCAAGGTAACTTTCTCAGTGGAAAACTAGCCAGTTCAAAGACGCAATTTGGGGATCCATTACCCATGCCTGTGCTTTTTAAAATCTAAGTACGTGTTTTAAAACTCCAAACACAAAATTATGTATGCTTCCATTTCCAGATTAATACATGTAAATCAAGCAGATTTCTTTGAGGCAGAGCTTAAAAATCCCGGTTTAGGGATTAGGCAGCTTCCATTAAAATCATGGCTAGGCCATTTACTCACTGTGGGACTGGCAAATCATTTAACCTCTGTGTCTCAGTGTCTTCAACCTTAGCAGGGGATAAAAATAACACTGATTTCATCTAGTTCTTAGAAGGATTAAATTACATCATGCCTAACACTTAGCACAACTGTTTATATGTTACAATCACCCAATAACAACAATAACTATCACTGGAATAACAACTAAGGTAACAAGTTACTATGTTGAAAGAACTATTTAATTCTGCACCGTCAGGCCTAAAATGTTGATGTGATGTCCAAGTATTTAAATTATCCTAAAGGAGAATGTAATCCCCACTGTGGCAGGGCAGAGAAAGATTACGGAAGCCATATACAGCTAACTTTTTACTTTGTCATGACAGCCTATTTTTGACATCCAACCTACCATCTGCAGTGGAAAAATAGTTCCTCTGTGGAAGCATCTTGAAAAGTGCCCAAGGGACATTTGAGTATGATGCAAAAAATATATAAGTTTTTTTCTCGTCACTCTTACAGTTGTCTCATCAGAAAGCCAGCTGCCTCCCCTGTGCTCAGTTTGACCCAAACGCTAGCCCAAGTTGGTTCCTCCCTTCTCTCTCAGCCCCAAGGCAGCCATTCTAACTATTCTGCTTTTGTAGAATAGTTTCTGCTCTTTCCGTACAAATCAAAGCAAGCTACAATGGACTATTTTGAAATTTAATTCTCTCCCTCCTCTTTTTCTCTTTTTCTCACCAGTCATTCAACATCTACACAATAAAACTTTAAAAAGACATAGAAATAATATTTAGTAACCCGAATGCCAAAGTCAACATCCATTTAACATTCATCCAGCTGGTAGAGTAAATAGTGAGATTATGTTGCTCACATGAACTTTTTTGAAGCATGTGTACTACTACTATTTATTCCTTGGGTCATTTTTTCCTAAGGCAGAGCTTAAACAATACATCACAAATAAAAATGTTAGCATTTGCCATTTTGCTCTCACATGCAATTCAAATAAAACTACATCAAAAAGTTGTTATATTCTGCCTGCCTTCGAAAAAGGGAAGTGTTAAGACCTGAAGAGTAAGTACACCCAACTTCCTCTCCAAAGGGTGCTGATCAGGTTGCATTCACCCCTTTCCTGTTTCCAGGTGCTGAAATGGAAAATACATCTAAATACTTGGCAGTCCAGAAGATATTTTCTGAGGTGGTTATAAAAAGACTGCTCTTGGTTTCTGTCAATGTTGTATGGACACTATTTTATTTTATCATGAGAAGAAGTTTATTGAGTTGACTTATACCCAACCCCATGACACCTCAACTTTTATATCAATATATATATATATATATATATATATATATATATATATATATATATGCATGTGTATAGTTTCTTTTTCTACTTCTGTCTTTCAGGAATAGGTTTTCAGTGGTTATTTCCCATGCTTTTACCTAAATGTGGTCAAGCACAGCAGCAGAAGCTCCCGGAAGTGACCTCATCTATTTTTCTCAGATGTGAAAACCGTTGACTAGAGTTATGAGGGGGGAGTGGTTGGTGCAGAAAGTTGCCAAAGGGGTGGTGGAAAGTTCTTTATTGATTTAAAAATAATAATTCATTTATTATTTGACTCTGGCAATATAGGACTGAAGTCCCTCTGCTTTCCTTCACCACAAGCAGGAAGTGAGAGATGTTTGTTTCTGGGTTCTGGGAAGCCAGTAGTTTGGAATCAGTGTTCTTCCTGCCTACTGTCTATATTGCTTACCTGTAACATTGGCTTTTGTCTTTATCACTAAAAATACTTTTCAAATTAAGCAATCTTAGTGATCTGATTTCTTTCTTATATGCATTAATGTTATATTAAAAGGAAACTTTTATTGCTGTCTGGTTTATAGCTAGGTAAAGGTCAAGAGGAATTTAGAAATTACAACACATTTTTAATTTCTTCACTCTGAGGTGAAGAATGGAACATCTCATACACCAGAAACTACTGGAGTTGTAGACAAAATTAGAACTAATGATTAAGCAGGAGTGGGTTTGTTTTTGTTTGGGGGTTGTTGTTTTTTTTTTTTTTGCTACTTTTAGGCTTTCTTTAATTTTACAGAACAATTTGAATAGGGTGAGTTTGTGAGAAATTTTATTAGATGCTCATGCAGCGAGAACTTACAGCTGACTGGAAGGGCAGAGAGTTCACTTTTGGCCATGTTGCATTTTAGGTGCCTTTAAAAAGAGACAATCAGGAAGAACTTCAAACTGTACCATAGATTCAGGGTATCAGAGCTAATAACATGTCTTTGGGAGTCACCAGAGTAGCCTGGTGACTGATGACAAGAACGTCACATAAGGAGATCAGGAGTGAGAGGAGAAATGATGACTAAGAACAGACACTAGGGGAAAAGTAATATTTAGCAGACAGACTGAATGAGGAACAGTGAAGGAGTCTGAAAATAAGCTGGTGAGGAATGGGACTCTGGGTATATCTACTTCTAGTCCACAGGGGGCGCTCTTCAGCGAAGGCTTTGTCCTAGTTTCTTGCGAACTGCTAAGGCAAGTCCAGATTCAGTATTTGATCTGATTTATGTTCAATGACATTTCTTGCCTGAATTTGCCGAAAGGAAAGGAACACTTTCTATTAAATATCATTTGAATGATTATTTGTAAATTTTAATTAAAAGGACATTTCACTTCCAAACATGGAGAAGTAGGTCTATGAGCATTAGGAAAGATCAGAGTGGCACCAAGCTGTCCTCTTTATTAGTAATTGCTGGAGAGTCACTGGTAAGCCTGCATCTTGCCTCCAGGATGCAGCTAAAAATCAGACCTTGACCTGATGTTCGGGTGGGAAAGTGACTTATGACCCTAGAACTTTCCACCCCAGTCATTCCAACAGCAGCTCTGTTGAAGTCGATGTTTATGTTTTCTATAGAATTAGAAGGTTGCCAGTGAAATGGCATTTATTCACCAGTAATTTGAAGCAAATGAATCAACTATGAAGCAGAGGTGCAATAAAATCAGCAAATGACAGGATTTTAATCAACAGGCAACTTCCAAGATGGGCTAGTGCATTTTTACAAGAGGTGAATCATAGAATAGTCTTGAGAGACAAGCAGTTCTTGCAATAGGCAATAAAGGTCTTGAGAGGCATGTCCCATCTCCCATTGGACAGAAAAGAGTCAGGTAAAGTTTTTTTTTGGTTTAATAGTATTTTTTTAATAGCCCTATTAGGATAAAAACCAGTGTGAAAATAATATCCTAAGAATTGATCATGGCAAATGTCAAGTTAGTGTGTGTGCACGCCTATCTCATACGAGGGAGGTATCAGGTAATACAAGGGTAAAGAGTGACTCATGGAGAAAGTGGATAATAGTTTGCAAGGATACAGAGAGAAAAAATCTCATGAGCATTTACTTTATTTAGAAATGATGATGTCACTGGTGACCTGAGCATGGGTAAATTCTATAAAATACTAAGGGCAAACCTTGGTTACAGGAAGGTGAAGAGTAGACAGACTTCCTTTTCCACCAGTTTTGGCAGAGTAAATATCCTAAAAAACTACCCGGCTGCAAAGCTCCTAACAGTAGCAGATACAAAATTAAAAACATAATTTAATGCATGCTTCAGTTGGAGTCATCAGAAGCAAAGTTCTGGGAAAAGCCAACAAAGAGTTGTAATCAATGAAAGCATCTGTTAATTCCAATAACTTAGAGATTCAGTTCTGACCTTGACAATCTCAGGTCCACATTGGTGGAGGAGCTGGATTCTAGTTCTTGGAACTAAAAAGAACTGTATTTTCAGTATAAGTGTGAATTAGAAAAAGTAACAACCAAGAATACAATATGCCTTAAATGAAAACACAAACGTCCCCTGGGAATTCATAAGCCAGAGCTGGTCCTCATCTAGCCAGGGTGTAACATTTCACTGCCTACATGCTCTGAGAAACATTCGAGCAACCCCAGGCTTGATCTCCCCTAAGTGCCTGTTCAAAGCAAATCACAGTTTTCTCTAGATGAATCAACACTCAATTCAAGCCTCAGAGAATTTCCAAAGATAAAATCCTTGTAGCATTTAAGAATTAAAAGAGTAAAAAACAAAACAAAACAAGGAATAGAGTAAATATCAGCACAAACAATAAACAGAACCAGATCTACAAAGAGTTCAGATACTTCAGCTGTGGTTCACAATCTAAGATTAGTGTGTAATCTGTTTAAAGTAAAAGTAGGCCCTGGCTGGTTGGCTCAGTAGTAGAGCGTCGGCCTGGCGTGCAGGAGTCCTGGGTTTGATTCCCGGCCAGGGCACACAGGAGAAGTGCCTATCTCCTTCTCCACCCCTCCCCCTCTCCTTCCTCTCTGTCTCTCTCTTCCCCTCCCACAGCCAAGGCTCCACTGGAGCAAAGTTGGCCCGGGTGCTGGGGATGGCTCTGTGGCCTCTGCCTCAGGCACTAGAATGGCTCTCGTTGCAACGGAGCCATGCCCGGATGGGCAGAGCATCGCCCCCTGGTGGGTGTGCCGGGTGGATCCCAGTCGGGCACATGCGGGAGTCTGTCTGACTGCCTCCCCATTTCCAACTTCAGAAAAATACAAAAATAATAATAATAATAATAATAAATTAAAAGAAAAATCAAGTGTATAAATCAGGAAGAAGTGACTATAAAGATGACTGGGCATTTGAAATAAAAATGAAAACTAAATTAGACACAAAATAATAAAAAGTACAGGAATTAAAATAAAAATTCAATAGATGTGCCACAGCCCCTTAGATATAACAGAAGAGAGACAGAGCTGGACTAGAGAGCTGAAGCCGCTGGCCGAGGAGCGCGGAGGGACAGCAATGGAGTATGAAAGCAGGAGACAGACAGAAGGATAGAGAGATCAATCACATGGAACATAAGCTCAGTCAGAATTCCAAAGACAAATGCCAGAGAAATAGGGGAGAGATGACTTTGAAAGGCAAAATGGCCAAGAAACTCCAGAATTCCAGATGACATGAATCCTCAGAATCAAAAAGTAAAACAGTCCCTGCCTTTTTTTTTTTTATTGTAAAAGATCAGTTTATTAGTTTCAGGTGTACAGCACAGTGGTCAGAACATCATCTTCATTACATAGCGGTCCCCGATACTTCCAGCACCCACCTAGCACCGTAGTTATCACAATATCATTGACTGTATTCTCTCTGCTATACTTCATATCCCTATGACTATTCAGTAACTACCAATCTGTACTTCTTAACCCTAATCAAACTGTAGAATAGAAATGCAAAGATCTTTAAAAAGTTCCAAGGGTGGGTGGGTGGGGGGGAATGATTACCTCCAAAGAAAAAAGTTGAAATAACTAAACTCTAAATGAAAATGGAAACCAAAAAATTCATGAGGTAATATCAAAGTTATAAAAAAAATTTATAGCTACATACTTAAAAGTTATATAGTAGTATAATGTCACTTTGAGGTAAAAATAAAGCAATAAATTTCCCACAGACAAATCCTTCCTGTGGGAGTTTCTAAAGTATATAGTTCAAGAATAAGGAAAATTATTTCAGAAAAAATATTGATGCAAGCAGAAAAATGTACAAATAAAGTGGAAAACCTGAATCTATAAAACAATAACAAGAAAGTTTATTAGTTTTCTATTGCTATGTAACAAAATACCAAAAATTGAGTGGCTTAAGACCACATATGCCATATTTCCCCCATGTATAAAGCACACCTTTTTCTGAAAAATTTGGGGTCTAAAAACTGGATGCATCTTATACAGTGGTTGCAGATTTTTTTTTTTTGCATTTTTCCGAAGCTGGAAACAGGGAGGCAGCCAGACAGACTCCTGCATGCGCCAGACCGGGATCCACCCAGAGTGCCCACCAGGGGGTGATGCTCTGCCCCTCTGGGGCATCGCTCTGTTGCATCCAGAGCCATCCTAGTGCCTGAGGCAGAGGCCATAGAGCCATCCTCAGTGCCCGGGTCATCTTTGCTCCAATGGAGCCTCGACTGCAGGAGGGGAAGAGAGAGACAGAGAGGAAGGAGAGGGGGAGGGGTAGAGAAGCAGATGGGCGCTTCTCTGTGTGCTCTGGCCGGGGATCGAACCTGGGACTCCTGCACGCCAGGCCGACGCTCTACCACTGAGCCAACCGCCAGGGCCCAGATTTTTTTACTTGCATTTCCTGCTTTTTTGAGCTTGTTTTTGTGCTCATTGTTGAAGACAGTGATTTGTCATCAGACACAGATGAGGACAAGCTAATGGATGGGAGTATGACAGTGATGAGGAGTTGTATGAATTTTATGATGAATAAAACTTGAGTTCAATAATTTTATGTAATACATTTTTTTTTTCAAATCTCAGGCCACCAAATTAAGGTGCATTTTGTACATGGGGAAACACGGTATGTACATTATCCTGTTTCTAAGGATCTTCAGTCTGGACACAGCTTTCTGGGTTCTCTGATGGTCTCACAAGGCTGCAGTGACGGCTTAGGCTGTGTTCTTATCTGAGGAGCCACTGAGGGAGGGCCCACTGTCAAGCTCCTTCAGGTATCAACAAAATTAATCTCAAGGCCCTACAGCAGAGGGCCCCGGCCTTTTACTGGCCGTCAGCGGGAGGCTGCCCTTCATTACTGGAAGCCACCCAATTCCGTAGACCTTTTCACAATATAACATCTACCTTCTTCACACCAGCAAGGAGACTCTCTCTCCAATCTGTATAACAGGATTGAAATGAAGCCCCCTCAAATTTGTCATATAATGAAATCAAATCAAGGGAGCAATATCCCATTACTTTTGCAACATTCTATTGGTTAGAAGCAAGTCACAAGTTCTATCCACACTCAAGTGAAGATAGTTATGCAAAGACGTGGCTCATTGCGGGTCAGTTTAAGGTGGGCTCAGCACAAACAACTTAGGAAAAAAAAGTAGAAATAGAACACTAAGTCAGAGCACAGAGTTAACTTATACTAAAGGCTCTGTATGAAGTGCAGAATGATACAGAATAATCCTAAATTGTACTAAGCAAGAACAGAAAGCACAAAGTAAAATGGTCGAAATAAATCAGAATATACCAGGAGTTTAAAAAATAAATACTCATTTTTAAATGGAAGCATGAACATAAGTTAATGTGGGTATAGTACGATCAGATGAACTAGACCTTAAGGTAAATATCATTTTTCAGTTAGAGGGTCACCAAATAATAATAATAATAATAATAAAAACACCATGCACCAAATTTCACAACTCAAAATGTATATAGTAAAATTAGCAGAGAAGCTTCACAGATCATAGTGGGTATTATATTACATGGCAATTAATAGATCAAACAGACAAAAAATATCAGTAAGATATAAGAGACTTTGAGACTCTAAGTAACACCTGAAACTGGTATAATTTCATTAACCAGTTTCATCCCAATAAATCAATAAAAAGAAAAAAAAACTTTGAAAACACAAGGAACATGCTTGAACTAACTGTATTATGTAGAATAAAGCACAAAACAATTAGAGATAATTTTCACACATACATAATACTTATTGACTACATAAATATATTAGAAGTCACATAAGCTATAAAACTAGCTATAACAAATATGAAAGATTTAATATGATATAGGCCATGTGCTCTAACCCTAACAAAACTATGTTTAAAGTCAATAATATAGAAAAACTCATGTTTAGAAATTTTAAAACACTTCTAAATAACACAAAGTGATCAAAATGAATATTAGAACACTTTAGAACTAAACAATGATGAAAATCTTCTTTATTAAAATATGTAAGACACAGATAAGATAGCTCATAGAGAAAAATATATAGCCATATGTACTCATATTAAAAAATCTGGAAATTAATAAATTAAGCATCTAACTAGATTTAAAATATATATTGATAAATCCAGAAAGTAGACAGCAATAACCAAGATAAAAATATAAATTAATAAAGTAGAAAACTACAATAGAAAAAAAATGTCTGTTCTTTGCATAAATAAATAAAATCCAAATGTCTGACAAAATTAATCAAAATAAAGAGGAAAGATACAAACAGTATTGGCAAGGTAAAACATAGCTTCAGAAGCAGCAAAGACTAAAGGCAGGGCAGAACTTAGTCAATTGACAACTTAGATAAAATGGGCACATTTCTAGAAAATTATATCTTAAAAAAACTGGCATATGGAAAAACTAAAACCCTATGTGATCCTATAACTATTGAAGAAACTCAACTCCCCTTCTCAGGAAAAAGTCCAAGTCCACAGTGTGACAATAAATTCTACTAGATATTTAAGGAGCAATAAATGCCAATATCACATTAAGTTTTTCCAGAGCATAGAAAATGACACAGTTCTTCTCTCTTACTTGCTTTATGAGGTCATTATTACAATCTTTACCCCAAAACCCAGTAACAAATGTTTCAAAAGGAAAAGTGTAGGTTAGTCTCAAATAGGAACCATAGATTCAAAAATTCTTGATAACATAATGGCAAATGAAGTCTGGCAATATATTAAAAACACACAAACACAGACACAAATGACAATTATGGTCAAGAAATAAAAATCTAGTTGAAATATTTTAAAATATTAATATAAATTAACATAAAAATGATAAAACACATAAAATCATCTCATTTTTGTGCAGATAAAACACAACATTCATATTAGAAACTTGGAAATAAAGGAAACTTTTCTAATTGGCAGAAAAACATCTATAAATATCTCATAGGAAACCTCATGGTCATTGGCAAAATGGTAAAATCATTCTTTTTTAAAAGAAAGCAACAAAAGGAAAATTCCCAGCAGCCCCACACATTCAACATTAAACTGAGGATCCCAGAAAACACATGAAAATAAGAAAATGAAATAAAATATGTTAAGGATAGGAAAAGAATGGAAAACAAATCACATTATTTGCAGAAGACATGATGGTCTTCATAGAAAACCCAAAGGAATGCTTAAAATTATTCAAACTAATAAACTTAGTCCATTGACTATATAAGACCAGCATACAAAAATCAACAAACAAAATGTAATCTGTAGAAACAAACAGGTAATTAGGAATCAGTTTAACAAAAGATGGTCAATTAATTATTTTATGAAGAAATTCATAGTTTAAAAAATATACTCTAAAAGACTAAATTGAGAAATATACATATTCATAAATAACAAAGATTCAACACAGATATGTCAGTTATTCCCAACTTGATATACAGAGTCAATAAAATTTCTTATAAAATCTCAACTGGATTTTCTTTGAAATTTAAAAGGCTAATTTAAAGATTAAGTAGAAGAGTGAGAATGAAGAATAAAAATGACATGTATAGATTTGTCCTAACAGATTCATATTCTGGCTTCTTTGGTGCAGAAATAAACAGACCAGAGGAAGTAAAAAAAAAAAAAAAAAAAAAAAAAAAAAAGACACCTGAACCAAACTGAAGCTAATTAGGAAACTTGATATCTAATGGATTCAGCATTGAAATACGTGAGCAAAAGATCGACTATTCAACAGGCGGTGCTCTAGAAATTGGCATCCATAGTTGTTTTTTTTTAAATGAAAATGGGTTCCTACTTCACATCTTACACAAAGCTCAGTTCTATATGAATTTTAAAATTAATGTAAAAGTCAACCCTTTAAAAGTTTTACATGCCAGATAGGAACCGATCTCTATGACTGCGGAGTAGGAAAAGATTTACAACCACAACAGCAACAAAAACTACATTGATTGGTCAATTTGACTCCATTAACATTCTGAACGCTATGATTTTCATTTAAAAAACACCATAAAAATCAAGGGGGGAAAATAAGCCACAACTGAAAAGATATATTTGCACTATGAATCACTGAAAACCAATTAGCAACCAGAACTTGTAGATAATTCTCATTAAACCGTTTTTAAACTGAAAAATGCACACAAACATAAACAGAAGAGGAAACGCAAATGACCAATTAAAATATGAAAAGATTCTCACCCTTAGTACTAATCAGGGAAACAAAAATTGAAAACATAATAAAAGTCCGTTCTACATGTAAAGCGTTTGGAAGATGCCACCTCTTTCTAACGACAAGTGACAGCTGAACACAGAAAGATCAACCATTCCTCTTGAAGCCGTAAGAGGGGCGCACAGAGGGGAAGCATCTCCCCGCGAGACTGAAGAGACTGACCGGTGAATGAATACAGAGTGCCATCCCTTACCTGAGCCGGGAGGAACCCAGGAAGCTGTTTCCAGAACCAGTGCCATTGGGGCAGGACAATCTGAGCTGTAATTGTGGGATTGCTGGAGAATCAGGGTGGACACCCTGAGTTAACACCTCCAGGGAAGGTAGTCATGGTGGACCTCCGGGGGTTTACTTCCAGAAGCTCCCATGGTCCCGCAATAAATATCAGAGATAAAGCCCCTCCTTAAATCAGGGAGGAGTCAAGGAACCAGTTTGAAATACACCAGATCACCTGTATTCTTCCTAACAGGGCCTGAGCTCAGCAGAAAGTAGTTAACCAGAGCCGATGCCTTGGGTATAGTCAGGGCCTCATGACCCGGGGTAAGGGAGATATCCATCTAGCTACACCTTCAACGTGGGAGAAGGGAACTGTCCAACCAGCCAGCTCTGGTCATCCTGGTACACCTAGGAAAAAAAAAAGAAACACTTCTGAAGTTCACAGTCAAGAGACATACGCTCAGTAAAAGAGCCGAGACCTAATCACTCAACAGCAGGAAAATAATCACCCCAATTTAAAATGGGCCAAATAGCACCTCACCAAAGAAGCTACATAGCTGGCAAATAAGCTTATGAAAAGGTGCTCCCCATCATGTGCCCTCAAGCAGGTGAAGATTCAGTGAGATACCACTACACACCCCTTAGAATGGCCAAAGTCTGGAACACTGAAAACATCAAATGTCGGGGAGAATGTGGAGCAACAGGAACTCTCATTCATTGTTGGTGGGAATGCCAAACAGTACAGTCACTTTTGAAGACATTTTGGTGGTTTGTTACAAAACAAAACACATTCCTGCTATATTATCCAGTAATCACATAGCTTGGTATTTACACAAATGAGTTGAAAACTTATTTGCCCACAAACACCTGCCTGCATATATTTACATCAGCTTTACTCACAATTGCCCAAACTTGGAAGCAACCAAGACGTCTTTCAATAGATGAATGGGTGAACTGTGGTCCATCCAGACAGTGGAATAATATCCAATGATAAAAAGAAATGATCTAGCCTGACCAGGCAGTGGTGCAGTAGATAGATCATCAGACTGGGATGTGGAGGACCCAGGTTCAAGACCCGGAGGTCGCCAGCTTGAGCGTGGGCTCATCTGGTTTGAGCAAGGCTCACCAGCTTGGACCCAAGGTCGCTGGCTCGAGCAAGGGGTTACTCGGTCTGCTGAAGGCCCACGGTCAAGGCACATATGAGAAAGCAATCAATGAACAACTAAGGTGTCACAACAAAAAACTGATGATTGATGCTTCTCATCTCTCTCGTTTCCTGTCCCTGTCTATCCCTCTCTCTGACTCTCTCTGTCTCTGTAAAAGAAAGAAAGAAAGAAAGAGAGAGAGAGAGAGAGAGAGAGAAAAAAAGAAAAAGAAATGATCTATCAAGCCATAAAAAATCATGGGGGAAACTTAAGTACATATTACTAAGTGAAAGAAGCCATGAAAGGTGACGTACGATATGAATCCACCTATATGATACTCTGGAAGAAGAAAAACGTGAAGACAGTGAAAAGATTGGTGGTTGTCAGGGACTGGGGGAGGGAGGGAGGAATAGAGGGAGCACAGAGCGTGTTCAGGGCAGTGAAAATACTCTGTACAATACGGTAATGATGGATACCTGTCATACATTTGTCCGAACTTGCAAAAATCACACCGCCAAGAGTGACCTATAATATATAAACTATGGACTTTGGGTGATAAGGATGGATGAATGTACCTTCATCAGTTGTACCAAATATACCACTCTGGTGGGGGATATTGCTAATAAGGGAGGCTGGACACATGGAGGGGGCAGTGAGCACACAGGAAATCTCTGAACCTTCCTCTCAATGTTGCAGTGTACCTGAAAGTGCTCTAAAAAAAGTAGACTTTATAAAAAAAAAAGTTTACCAGTGAACTATATAACTTTACATCTATCAGACTTGCATTTTTTTTCCCCTCTTAAGAATGTGAAGCAATGGGAACATTCAACACTGATGGTGCTGATACAACTGGAAGAATTATTTTGAAAAATAATTTGACATTATTAGTAAACATGGAGATGTTTAGACTGTTGGGACTCTGTGTTCTACCTTGACCTAGAGAAGTGCTCACACAGCATAAGGAGTCATGTACGAGAAAGTTTGCAGCAGAGTTTTTCGTATAGGATAAACCACATATAATTCTGATAATCAAATATATTTAACCTACAAAAACTGCAATTCCATGTAGTTCAATGGCAGAATAGCAGCAACTGGAAACAATGTTTATTTATAGTAAATTCCCATAATATGATGCATTATGAACCACAGCTGCTCTGTTTATCTATAAATTGCTCAAAGCCAGTAAGCAGCAAAAACAACAAAGCTAGTCACAGAAGAATACTGACAGTATGGTAGAATTTATGTAAATTCAAAACTTATCAAACTAAACCATATAGTGTGGAGGTATGTATAAATTATAGTGAAACAAATGCAAATCAAGCAAAGACTCATGATTGTTCTTATGGGGGAGGAAGATGGGTTAGGAGGGGAAACACAAGTTTATTTTTAAAGCATTGGTAATATTCTGTTTCTAAGATGAGCTGTGGATACATGCCAATTATTTATATCTTATGTATGCAAATTATTTTATACATATGAAATTATTTACAATAAAATCGATAAAGCCTAAGGGACAGATGAGGAAGTGGAGGCTAGGAGTGCATGCCCGTTTCTCTGGGGACACCCAGGAATGAGGAAGAGAACAGTAAGACGTAACTGGGGTAGGAGACAGAGTCAGAAGAAGGTCGTGGTTTTCAGTTGGGAACACTTTGAATTCTGTTAACTCAGGCATACCCTGGAGATGTTGTGGGCTTTGTTCAGACCAGTGCAATATAGCGGGTCATATACTTTTTGCTGGTGAAGGGTATTGCCTTTAGTTTGTAAAAATACACCATCTGTGAGGCTCAGTAAAGCAAGGTGCACCTGTATACTGAAAAGGCAAGGCTGACGGTAGAAGAGAGAAGGTGATTGATGAATCAAGTGACTGAGGATATAGGAGAAAATGAAAACCAGATGGTGGTGAGAATAGCTTTTATCTGAGTTGGGTGTCTCCTTTTCACTATAATTGAAGGAGATAGTTTATGATACATGCAGATGTTGGCTGCAGAAGGTCCAGAAGTCAAAGAGGTGCTAGTCTGATGGTCACTGTTTTCTAGTAAATCAGAATTTCAGTCATCTGTTGAAACTGATACGTAAAATAGCAAGTCAGGGCACTGAGGAGACAGGTAGAAGTTAGAAGTGGTTTCTGCGCAGCTGGGAAGGAGAAGGGCACAGAGCAGCATTCAGGGTCTGCATCAAGTTGGAAGCCATGAATATGTCATCACATCCCCTCTGCACTGTGCCAAGTTCTTCAGGTGTAAGAGGAAAGTTCTGGAATAAGCTAAGCTTTATGTTGTCCTCAGCAGGTGTGCAACCAGCATACCTGGGCTCCAGTGGATGAATTCATGAGCCTTTGGGGTTTAGGCAGACACAAGTCAAGAAGAGATGACAAGAAAGGCTGGAGGAGTAGAGACAAAATGGAGAATAAAAGTTTCAGTGGGCTTGATGTGCTCCAATAACTGGTGGGCTGGAAATAAGAGGTTGAGAGAAATGGGAGGATAAGGAAGGAATGACCAAGAGTTTAAGAATTCAAAACAGGAAACTAGGAGGGTGTTGATCAAATCCAGGTGGGGTCTGGTGTGAGCGGTGGGCAAGGGAAGGTGTTGTTGATCCCCTTGGAATGGAAGAGATCAGGGTACAGCGAAGAAAGTGTGAGATGGGGTGGTCTGCAGTGACATTGAAATTGGCTCGGGAGGTGGTGGCCAGAAAATAATCAGAGTGCTAAGGTCCCTGATAAACGTGGAGGAGTGACGAGGGTTTTGATAAACAAGAGCAAGGAGCGTGGTGGGAGGTGGTAACCAGATGGCAGGAGCCCAGAAGGAAGAGAAGTTGTTATCTGAGGAGTTCTTGAGAATGAATGAATCACGTTGTGAAGCAAGGAGGCTTTAATAACCACCTCTGGCCTGGGGTCCAGAGTGTGGAAGAACAATCTGACTTCCCTGGAGGAGAAGGACAAAGCCAAGTCTCAGTTTGGCTTGTTTTCAGATGCGGTAGCACGAGCTCCTACCTTCTCGCTTCTTTCCAATGTTTAAATGTTTTTTCCTAGCTATCTTCCAAATCTAATTTATCTTTGCACTTTGCACTTGCCTCCTGGAGGGCACCTAATCACAATTATGCATTGTAATTCCAAGTTATATGTCTGTCAGCTCTAGCTACTAGATTGCGCTCTGCTTAAGGGCAAAGAACATATAATATTTACCTTTACATCAACAATACTTAGCATAGTGCTCAGTACATAGAAGTTGCTCAGTAAATGTTGACTGAATATATGAATAAAAGGAATAGGGTAATATGAACAAATGGAAAGGATTGTAAAAGTGATAGAAAAACAGTTAGTTGTGTGTTGTGTTTGTGGAGCACTTTCTGTCTGTGTTTATGTGTCTTGCATGAGTTATTAAAGATTTTTTAAAAACTGCCCCAGAGGGCCATTACATAATCTATTCACCTGAGAGGGGTTTGTGAGAGAAATATTATTATTCTGAAACTCAGAAAAAGCCAGTAGAAAAATAATAAAGCACTACAGAAGTGATAAGACCATCGTGGTCACTTTGTGCACAGCAGTGAAGTGGAAAATGCTAATATAGTCCCAACTGGTATATTCTGAAATAAATAATCTAAAATACTATGATGTTTTTCATTAAAAACATACTTCCATAAAATAAGGACTATACACTATGAATTCAACAAAGGAAGCTTTATTTCATAGTGTTGAAAATTACAGTCCTATGAAATAAAATTTATCTTTAGAAGTGGGTTTCAAGAAAGCTAAAAGGATTGGTAATAGTAAAGTAAATATGAAACAGATGTTGCCTCAAGCAGGGTCCTGGATAAAACTGTATTTTGATATGAAGCTCATGAAAAAGGGTAGTGTCATTGGCAGAATATTTGTAAAATTTAAACATTTGCTTTTTAATCTGTAATGTATAACTTCCTTCTAATCTCATGATCAACTGAGCAATTTTTTTTTTTTTTGTATTTTTCTGAAGCTGGAAACGGGGAGGCAGTCAGACAGACTCCTGCATGCGCCCCACCGGGATCCACCCGGCACGCCCACCAGGGGGCGATGCTCTGCCCATCGGGGCGTCGCTCTGTCGCGACCAGAGCCACTCTAGCACCTGGGGCAGAGGCCAAGGAGCCATCCCAAGCGCCCAGGCCATCTTTTGCTCCAATGGAGCCTTGGCTGCGGGAGGGGAAGAGAGAGACACAGAGGAAGGAGAGGGGAGGGGTGGAGAAGCAGATGGGTGCTTCTCCTGTGTGCCCTGGCTGGGAATCGAACCCGGGACTTCCACATGCCAGGCCGACGCTCTACCACTGAGCCAACTGGCCAGGGCCCAACTGAGCAATTTTAATAAGTATTTGAATTAAGCTTATATAATTTACAAAAAATACTAGATAAGATTTTGGAAGTACAAATCTAGCTCTTGATTCAGTAGAAGCATTTCTCATTAAACAATCGGTTCTAGTTCTCATAATTAAGTCTGCCTAGAAGATAGGCTGAAACAGATAATAAATAATAATCTGATAGTATATGTCAGTGGTCCCCAACCTTTTCTGGGCCACAGACTGGTTTAATGTCAGAAAATATTTTCACGGACCAGCCTTTAGGGTGGGACGGATAAATGCACAAAATAAAATTATGCGACTGGCATAAAAACTGGTATTTTTAAATATAATTGTCGAACTTACTAGACAAGTGGCAAGAGTGAGTCTTAGACGGATATAACAGAGGGAATCTGGTCATTTTTTACAAATAAAACATTGTTCAGACTTAAATATAAATAAAACGAAAATAATGTAAGTTATTTATTCTTTCTCTGCGGACTGGTACCAAATGGCCCACGGACCCATACTGGTCCGCGGCCCGGGGTTTGGGGACCACTGCTGTATGTGATATGTGAACATGAGATTTAAAGATACATGAACAATAAACAGGTAATACCCTGTTTTCCAATCCATATGAGATTTATGGAATTTTTAGAAACAAGTGAAACCTAATAGGTACTTTTCTTCACTCTCCTAACTTTTTTTGTATGAAAAAAACAGAGGGAATTAAAGGGAGATTAACAATTGGTCTGTGGCAGAAAGGGGCAAAGGTCATGGGGCAAAGGTCAGGTCCCCTGCGCCCCAGGCCTGTATTTTCCTCCCTTCTCTTTTGCCTTACTTTAAAAAACTATTCATTAATCTCACATTTGATATTCATATTAAAGTACCTTGGCTTTTACACACAAGCAAGATGATTTTTTAAAATTAAAGTTTAAATGTTATTATAGAGGAATAGACTTTAATAAAATTAACAAATAGATAATGAAGGAAAAAGTCTCAGGTGGAAAGTAATTGTGTCCTTAGAGAGATAGAATTCAGAACTAGAAATTATACATTATTAGCCTAGACTCAAAATTAAGCAGAGAATTGATATTTATAAAGGTTTTCCAATAAAATATTTAACCGATCACCTCCTTTCCCCAAAACAACCACAAAATTTTCATAATAAAGAAGTTGATATATGCAATAATTTTTTTTATTGACTGACTTTAGAGAGAGGGGGAAAAACATCAATTTGTTGTTCCACTTATTTATGCATTCATTGGTTGACTCTTGTATGTGCGCTGACTGGGGATCAAACCCACAACCTTAGCATATGGGGACGATGCTCTGACCAACTCAGTACCCAGCCAGGGCTGATAGTCTACTGTGACTTGTTTAAAGGAATGAATGCAAAATCTTGGGTCTGAAGTGACACAAATCCAAAATCGACTAATTAGAGGGCCTCTTTGAATTTAAAGGGATGGGTGCCTAAACAGAGGCATAGCTAATGCAAATCCACTGTTCTGATTTCCCCTAATGGCCACATAAACCTGGAAACTTCTTCTTTTTCCCTTTCTCCCTAAATTAAAATCTGTAAGTACGGTTGAAACAGAATTTAGAACTTTAAACCCACGAAAATGTTATGGTTTGGGCATATTTAATCTTGGTAAACTGTTAAAAAGATCTGAGTATGTATAATGTATATATATTTGGTTTTATTTGGGACTACCAGCAGACTCCAAACCAGAATGTCGCATCAAGAACATTAACAGCTACTTCAAATAAATTTTGACTTAAAGAAAAAAAAAATTTAAACCAGACTTAAAAATAAATCATATGAGAAAGCATTATAATTACAATTATTTTCTACCACTGAAATTTTGGAGAGCTCGTGAAAGTATCCAGTCTTGATTCTGAAATATTAAAGTTTTTTTTAATCTCTATATTCCTATATTCTTCTAAGAAAGAAGATAAATTTTAGTCAGTTCTTCAAGCTAAAAGAAACTTTCAGTCTAATTTTGCTCCTCAAATTCTTCTTCCTGGTACAGGAACAATTATGATATTTATCCTGTTCTAAGCAAAGCTACGTGGCTTTCCTCTCTCCCTCCTACTTAAGAATAATTTCTAAGAATTTGGCTTCAAGAATATTATCTCCAGGCCCTTATCCAATAAGAGTGAGTCATTTATTATGTACTTGGTACCCTAACTGTAGACCAAAGTTTATTTTATAGCTTGAGATATGTATAAAATCAAGGCAGAGATCTTGATGTCAGAACCAGCTTTTACACAGTTTACGTGAATTGGCTCATCAAACCTCCTATAAATGAAGTAATGGGGGGAAATTCGGAGCAAATTTCACTGGAATGTTGAGTTTCTTGAGATGAGTACCATGCCTTCATCATTTCTTCATCCCAACCATAAAGAGCCAGATACACAGCTGTGCTCAGTGGACAGTGAATGTGGAGGGAATGGGAGCGTGCCTTACCAATTATAAATCTGTGGGCCACCTGTGGTCACCAGCACTGAGTTTTTCCTTCACATAAATAAAGAAGGTTGACAGCCACTGCTAAGTTTGCTCTCCTGAAATTAGATTATTGATCCTAAAATTATTATCTTTTTTCTACAGAAAAAAAATAAATGATAACTCTTTTTTTCTTTGGGTTGTTTTTTTTGTTTGTTTGTTTTTGTGACAGAGACAAAGAGACAGAGAGAGGGACAGACAGACAGGAAGGGAGATGAGAAGCATCAATTCTTTGTTGTGGCACCTTAGTTCATTGATTGCTTTCTCATATGTGCCTTGACCAGGTGGCTACAGAAGACTGAGTGATCCATTGCTCAAGCCAGTGGTCTTGGGCTCAAGCTGGTTGGCATTGCTCAAACCCGTGCTCAAGCTGGTGACCTCAGGGTTTTGAACCTGGGTCCTCCGTGTCCCAGTCTGATGCTCTATCCACTAAGCCACAGCCTAATCAGGCTTTCTTCTTTTTTTTTTTTTTTTGTTTTTTTGTTTGTTTTAAGAATATAACCAAGTTTTACATTTACTCTTTACATCTCAACAGAGTATGTTTGCATAGTTAATATCACCTTGGTTACCCTGTCAGTGCTATTGTATTCACTTCACCCAGGAAGAAATATTATATACCCATTTCAATTCTGTCTGAGGATAGTAAGTTTCTACTGTTTTTCCTTCCACTAAAGAGAGCCATGATTACTTCATAAGACAGACAGGTGGACTGATCCAATGTGTATTTCAAACCCATTTCCCCCCTGCCTACCACTACCACAGGTCAGTAAGAGTTAAAATACAATTACCCATCATCTCTTTCAGGGTTGGGTGGTCACATGATACAGTCTGGCCAATGAGATGCAAAGTGAATTCACAGCAGCTGATGCCTTCAGTTCCCTTTCCTCCTTCTTCCTGGCTGGAGCATGGGAAGTAGACTGGCCATCTTGCAAACATGAAGACTAAAATCATATGCTATGATGGCAAGGCAGAAAGATGTGGCAAGACTAAGAAATTGAGCACATTGTGGGATGACTGCACTAGCCCTAGAGGACCTACCAGAGTTTATTTTATTTTAGAAAAAAATTAATCTCCTCCACTACAAATTTGGTTTTATGTTACATGCTGCTAAATGCAATCCTAATGATAAATTGGAACAATGTCTTTTGGATATTGAGCTTAGAAATGTTAGGATAATTTCCAAAATGTAAATAATTACAGTTAATTTCTTTCTGTCCCATATGTAAGACAATAGAAGAATGTCTATTAAGATAATTTTTGAGAAAAGGCAGTTTCCCTTGTTTTGTTGAATATAGGTACTCAGAAATCAGAGGCATTTTTATATACTAACAATGAACTGTCAGAAAGAGAAATTAAGGAAGCAATCCCCTTTACCATTGCAACCAAAAAAATAAAGTACCTAGGAATAAATTTAGCCAGGGAAATTAAAGACTTGTACTTGGAAAATTATAAAACATTGATAAAAGAAATCAGGGGAGATACAAAGAAGTGGAAGCATATATCGTGCTCATGGTTAGGAAGAATAAACATCATGTCTAAATTACCCAAAGCAATTTATAAATTCAATGCAATACCGATTAAAATACCAATGACATACTTCAAAGATATAGAACACATATTCCAAAAATTTATATGGAACCAAAAGAGAATACGAATAGCCTCAGCAATCTTGAAAGGAAGAATAAAGTGGGAGGTATCACACTTCCAGATATCAAGTTATACTACAAGGCCATTGTACTCAAAACAGCCTGGTACTGGCATAAGAACAGACATATAGATCAATGGAACAGAACTGAGAACTCAGAAATAAACCCACACTTTATGGACAACTGATATTTGACAAAGGAGGTAATAGCATACATTGGAGTAAAGACAGCCTCTTTGCAAATGGTGTTGGGAAAATTGGACAGCTACCTGCAGAAAAATTAAACTAGATCACCAACTTACACCATTCACAAAAATAAACTCAAAATGGATAAAAGACTTAAATGTAAGCCATAAAACCATAAGCATCTTAGAAGAAAACATAGGCAGTAAGCACTCTGACATCTCTCACAGCGATATATTTGCCGCTTTGTCTCCACAGGCAAGTGAAATAAAAGACAGAATGAACAAATGGGACTATATCAAACTAAAAAGCTTTTGTGCAGCTAAAGACAATAAGAACAGAATAAAAAGACAAACTACACAATGGGAGAATATATTTGACAATACGTCTGATAAGGGTTAATAACCAAAATTTATAAAGAACTTGTAAAACTCAATACCAGGAAGACAAACAATCCAATCAAAAAATGGACAAAAGAAATGAATAGACACTTCTCCAAAGAGGACATACAGATGGCCAATAGGCATATGAAAAAATACTCAACATCACTAATCATTAGAGAAATGCAAATTAAAACCACAATGAGATATCACCTCACACCAGTCAGAATGGAGCTCATCAACAAAACAACACAGAATAAGTGCTGGTGAGGATGTGGAGAAAAGGGAACCCTCCTGCACTGCTGGTGGGAATGCAGACTGGTGCAGCCACTGTGGAAAACAGTATGGAGATTCCTCAAGAAATTAAAAATCGAACTGCCTTTTGACCCAGCTATACCACTTTTAGGAATATACCCCAAGAGCACCATAGAACTGTTTGAAAAGAAGAAATGCACCCCCATGTTTATGGCAGCATTGTTCACAATAGCAAAGACCTGGAAACAGCCCAAGTGTCTGACAGTGGACGAGTGGATTAAAAAGCTTTGGTACATATATACTATGGAATACTACTCAGCCATAAGAAATGATGACATCGGATCACTTACAACAACATGGATGGACTTTGATAACATTATACTGAGCGAAATAAGTAAATAAGAAAAAACTAAAAACTATATGATTCCATACAAGGTGGAACATAAAAATGAGACTCAGAGACATGGACAAGAGTGTGGGGGTTACGGGGTGGGGGGAGGTGAAGGAGGAGGTTGGGGGAGGGTAGGGCACAAAGAAAACCGGTTAGAAGGTGACGGAAGACAATTGGACTTTGGGTGATGGGAATACAGCATAATCAAATGTCAAAATAACCTAGAGATGTTTTCTCTGAACATATGTACCCTGACTTATCAATGTCACCCCATTAAAATTAATTAAAACATTTAAAAAAGTGAAATAATAACTGAGGGGTTTCTCTAACAATCCAATTCAGGGATTTATTCAGAATCACTAAATTGGATTATCATATCCACTTCTATATTCAACCAGTTGCAATATGTTATTTGGGTTGAAATATATAAATAAAATCTACCTCGTGTCCAAATGTTGAAAAGGGAGAAATATTTTAATAATAGCTTCTTAAAATTTTTCAATATGGAATCTGAAAATTGGCAGTGGATATATTCTACTCTGGTACAGCAAAGGCCATTGCATGTTGAATATAACTGTTACCCACATATAACTTTGTAACGTTGTGCATTTGTCATTTAGAAAATATTGGTACGAGTTATGTAGCTTTTCCAATTGTCAACCGATTTCATTGGGTAACATAAAAATCACATTCAATAATATGAAATTACTTTTATCAGAAAAATCTATAATATTAATAAGCTGTTAAACTCATGCTAATAGCAGTTTTCCAAAATTCTAATTATTACTAGAAACCTTGGATTTTATTACTGCCAACAAATACCTTATATTATTCATTGTTTTCTTTGTGGTAACGGGCCCGGTGTGATCATTTTCAGGCAAATGTTAAATATCCAGATCTGAATAATCATAGCTTTCTGTCAGTCATTCTTTCAAGTAAAAAAATGGCATTTCATGAAAAAAAGTGAAGGTTCAGCTCAGAACTTAATCAACAGCACGAGTTCTTGTCCTTAAAGAAAGTCATCGTACCCAGGATGCTTTAGGCTTCTTTCCTTCTGTGTCACAGGGGAATATTAAAAACACATGTACTCGAGGACTGAGATTTAATAAAGTAATCTTTACTGCTTCCTCAAGGACATGCTGAAATTTACAGTGAATATGTGGAAGCAAAGAATGCAACTGGTCTAGTTCATTTTCACTACCTTGATTCATGCTAAAACACCCAGAAGGTTTATCCACTATTGCAAATGACAACAAAATGAAAAAGGCAAATAATGTTTTAGTATTAGTATTATAAAAATAATTCTGAACCCACGGACTTTTAGGGATAATACACCACATTTTGGGTACCACTCCTATATAACAGAATACCAACTTGACCAGAAATTAAACTAAAATATACGATATATTAAGAAAAGCTATTGCCCATAAACTTACATCATCCACAAATGTGCAGCAAGAGTCACTGGTTCATACGGAACAAACTCCCTTGCTGAAGGAATGGTTTCCCAGAAACCAGTTATTCCATTAAAATGTTGATTTGCCTTTTTCTTCTAATGTAAGTAATAAATGCTAACATTTGAAAAATCATGAAGAAAAAATGACTTGTCTCCTACTAACAACACAGAGTAGCTCTTTTTGATATATGACATACTTTCTCACAATTAATTATATTGTAAGCTTTAACCTATCACTTAAAATTCTCTCAAAACATAACTTCTGTTGGCTGTAAAGTATTCTGTTTTGAAGTGATACAATGATTTTTCCAACAATCCCTAAAGGTTAGATAGGCAGGTTATTTTCAATTTTTTGCTTTATAGGCATTGTTACCAACACTGAATATTACATACACATACTAGTCACTATTTGGTACTGTCAAACTTTATAATTTGTGTTCTGATATGTCCAGTGGTATTTCATTGTGGCTTTAATTTGCATTTCCTTGAAAAATAATAAAATTCAGAAAGATTTTTTTTACCTACTTACTTCCTTAGTGTATACTACTAACATTTTTGATCCATCATTCTCTTCCATTTTTATAATACATGTTTTTTGCAAAGTTTAATTCTTATATATATACCATTTGATATCACAGTTCTTTTTCTTTTTTTTTTTTTTTTTTTCTTTTCATTTTTCTGAAGCTGGAAATAGGGAGAGACAGTCAGACAGACTCCCGCATGCGCCCGACCGGGATCCACCCGGCACGCCCACCAGGGGCGAAGCTCTGCCCATCAGGGGGCGATGCTCTGCCCATCCTGGGCGTCGCCATGTTGCGACCAGAGCCACTCTAGCGCCTGGGGCAGAGGCCACAGAGCCATCCCCAGCGCCCGGGCCATCTTTGCTCCTATGGAGCCTTGGCTGCGGGAGGGGATGAGAGAGACAGAGAGGAAAGCGCGGCGGAGGGGTGGAGAAGCAAATGGGCGCTTCTCCTGTGTGCCCTGGCCGGGAATCGAACCCGGGTCCTCCGCACGCTAGGCCGACGCTCTACCTCTGAGCCAACCGGCCAGGGCCAGTTCTTTTTCTTTATAGAGCACATTTTGACTTATTATAGAATTAATAAATACAACTCATGGGAAATAGAGAAAAGTATGAAGAAATCATAAAAGATCCTCATAATCTGACCACTGAGAGATAACCACTGCCAACTCCTAAGTTTATTTTTCCTGTTCGTTCTTGATGCAGTTTTCCATAATTGAATCAATATTGTACATTCAATTTCCTTGCCCTATTTCTCTTTTTTTTTGTTTCAACATCATATCATGAGCATTTTGTATATTGCTGAGTATTCTTTTCACATCACTCTCTCTTCTTCCTACACCACCCACAGGAAATGAAAGTTAACTTTGCGCAAACACATGCAAAGTACTAAATTTTATCAAGTAGGTATTAGAGACCGTGACTAAGTTTCTAAGGTTGTTGTGAAAGGTCGCTGAGAGCTGGAGTCATCAGGAAAGAGCAGTGAAGATGAAAGATGTGCTGGGCGCGGAGGAGAAGGCAACCATGTGAACCAGTGAGCAAGGAGCAAACGTATTCAGGGAGAAGTGAGCGGGGCTGTAGTGCGGGCCATTGAGGTTTGGGTAAGGATTCAGTAAGGAGAGCAGCATGATTGGTTGAAAAGAAATGGGAGTGGCCATATTTCAGAGTTCTCTCAAGCCTGGCAAATGAGCTGCTGCTCTCTGTAGAACTAAAATATGTGGAATTACACAGAATTTAGTGGTTTGACTTAACTACAAAATCCTTATTTATGATAACTCAAAAAATGAAACACCACATGCACACTGTCATTTCCAGAAATGAGTAAAAATATTGTGTTGTGGCAAGGAATTGTATAAGCCTCCCTTGGAGAATGACACATATATTTTCTAATTTTATGCAAATGACAAACAGAGGGGATGGGTATTATTTATTTATTTATTTTTTTAATTTTTATTTTTTGTATTTTCCCAAAGCTGGAAACGGGGTGGCAGTCAGACAGACTCCCGCATGCGCCCAACCGGGATCCACCCAGCATGCCCACCAGGGGGCGATGCTCTGCCCATCTTGGGGCGTCACTCTGTTGCAACCAGAGCCATTCTAGCACCTGAGGCAGAGGCCAGAGAGCCATCCTTAGTGCCCGGACCAACTTTGCTCCAATGGAGCCTTGGCTGCGGGAGGGGAAGAGAGAGACAAGAAGAAGGAAATGGGGAGGGGTGGAGAAGCAGATGGGCGCTTCTCCTGTGTGCCCTGGCCGGGAATCAAACCCAGGACTCCTGCATGCCAGGCCGATGCTCTACCACTGAGCCAACTGGCCAGGGCCAGGGATGGGTATTATTATTACTACTGCTATTATTATAGAAGTTTTTTAATTTTATCTAATTTTTAAAGCTTTCTTTATTGCTTGTTTGTAGAGACACAAAGAAAAAGGGAGAGAGGGGGAGAAGAGAGAGAGAGGCCTTTATTTGTTGTTCCACTTAGTTGTGCATTCATTGGTTTCTTCCTCGTATGTGTCCTGACCAGGATGGAACTTGCAACCTTCACATTTTGAAATGATGCCTTACACCAACTGAGCTAATCAGCCAGCGCACAGTTTTAAAAATTAATATATTTGTCTGCATAGATTGAAAAGTTTGCCTGTAATTAGTATTTTTCCCACAATCATAGGCAAGAAGGTCAAACCCAGACCTTCTGATCTCATGCTAGTTTTGTATTTAAATAACAGATCTCAATCCCAGCTACACATTAAAGTGAATCTTTTAAACTTTCAATGTCCCCTTCTACAACCCCAGCTCTGAATTTCTGATTTAATGAATCTGAAAGGGGACTTAGTCACTGGTGGTTTCAAAGACTCCTCCTGCACGCATACTGTTTGAGAACTACCCTGTTTCACCAGCACAGATTCTGTTGTTTCTCAGATGACAATAACAAGCATTAAGACACTTTCTTTGGGATCTAGTTTTGAATTTTTAACTTAATCTCTTCAACACATGTTGAATTTATCAATAAAATTTATTTTCAAGAAATTACACCTGTGGTATGCTTTCTGAAATATTTCATTTGTGAGAATGTCTTTTTTATTTCTTTACACAAGAAAGATAATTTAAGAAAACGTGTATTTTGGAGGGCCAATGTTTAGTCAAATTTTATAGGTATTTCTCATTCTCTCCCGGTATTTACAGAAGGCAAATCTGATGCTAACATTTTTAATTAATTTTGATTGCTTGTAGTTAAAACTTGCAGGGTTCTCCTTCCTTTCTATCATTCTTCATTATTATCGTCTTTGAGTTTTCTTTTCTTTTTTGTATTTTTCTGAAGCTGGAAACAGGAAGGCAGTCAGACAGACTCCTGCATGCGCTCAACTGGGATCCACTCGGCATGCCCACCAGGGGGCGATGCTCTGCCCATCTGGGGCGTCGCTCTGTTGCAACCAGAGCCATTCTAGCGCCTGAGGCAGAGGCCACAGAGCCATCCTCAGTGCCCGGGCCAACTTTGCTCCAGTGGAGCCTTGGCTGCAGGAGGGGAAGAGAGAGACAGAGAGGAAGGAGAGGGGGAGGGGTGGAGAAGCAGATGGGCGCTTCTCCTGTGTGCCCTGGCCGGGAATCAAACCCGGGACTCCTGCACACCAGGCCGATGCTCTACCACTGTCGTCTTTGACTTTTCTTGTGAGTTCTGAGAAAGCATCTCATATTTAAACTCTGATTAAACATTATATATTATTAATTCCTTCACTGACACTCCTAAAAATTCTAAAACTCTTACTATACTTAATTCTAAATTTCTAAAATGTTTTTATCTGACACACCTTGCTTCTCTATTGATCCTATGACTTCCAGCTTCTAATTTATGAGGTTTATATTCTTTTGTTACTATAGATTATTTCAAGCAATAAAAAAATACCTTTTGTAAGGTTGGCAGATAATGGGGAAAGCTCAGGGAACTTTGGCTAGGACCGCTCACAACCAAGCACGCCAAAAGAAACTTCCCAGGAGCCCTTTGGAAAAAAGCGACCATCTGCCAGCCAGTGAGATTTCACCACATCATATTAGCTCGACCACCCTAGGGACCCTTTAAATATCTCCCACGTGGGTCACCACTTGCGACTTCCTTGGCCTCCATCTTTCCTCGGGGCCAGGGAACCTCGTGGGGCGGAATGTGCACTCTGGACTCAATAAATCCTTTTATTATTCCACACTTTGTGGCTCTGGCCTTTTCCTTCCTTCTCAGTGGGGAAAAATACCTTACACCTTTCTTGTGTTCTTGGGATAGTAGTTATTTTCCCATATTCTGACATTTATTTTACCTTATGTGTGTGTGTGTGTTTACCTTTCTTTATTCTTAATGAAACAAGCTCTGTCTAGACTCAATGTTTGTCTACTGATGGGCATGTAAATTTCCTTCATGACATTCAGTGTCTGTTGGAATCTAGCTATAAATAAGATAAAAGGCAGGTCAATGAATATACATTCTGGGCTAATTCTTCATTTCTAAGAGTCAGTCTTGTAGTGATTCACTTTGTATTGCCTGATTAGGGATATTATCCCCTCAAAGCTTATATATTCTGAATAAATTTATAACATCCAGTTAGTATCATTGCAAGGGCTTCATGTGTCTTTGCTCAACCGACAACACTTTTATTTGTAGAATCTGAAGCTCTATAATGCAGTATGGTAAAGCTATTCTCCTTTTTTTCTCTTCCTTGCATTTCCAGGGTAAGTACAGGATGCCTAGTTAAGTTAGAATTTCAGATAAAGACATAATTTTATTTTTTAGCATTAAGGATGTCTTGTATATATTTGGGATACACTTACACTAAAATAATAATCTGTAGTCCCCATTTACTACTTAGAACATAGTTATATTAAAACAGTGGTTCTCAAAGTGTGCGCCAGGGTGCACTGTGCACCCTAGAAGATTTTCAAGTGCGCCCTATGGTATTCCAGAGAAATATGTGCCTGTTGGGGACCAAAAAACCAACAAGGTTTTTCAAGTTTAGATTTTGGGGGGACAGAGGTGTGAGGAATTGGCTGTAAGCTGACAGTGTGCCCAACCTTCCACCTCACTTGCCTGATTAGATCGCAAAAGGCTGTTAAACTGTGGTGCTGGATTGTTTACACTACCCTCCATGTTCCCTGGAAAGGCTGGAGGCAAGTTTCTTCTATCCTTTGGTGTAAAGTTAAGATGATATGTATGGTGGGGGTTTTCTGCACTCAACACAATTAAGAGTAAAAAGAGAGGAATTCTTCAATGTATTGATGAGTAAATAAGAGTTTACTTTTCAAATATATGCCCAAACATTGAAGAAATCACTAGGACACATCAGGCTCATGTTTCTCATAAACAGAAGAATGAAAGAACTTAACACATTCGCCTGGGACCTGCAGAAATTACTAAACCTTACTAAGAATGTATCTATATATATAAAAAGATAACTTTTTTTGTTATTTTTTAAGTTTTTAACCTCTCTTTTTTATGAATCCTAAAAAGCATAACAAAAAACGTAACATAAAAATGTTCTTTAATGTCAGAATAAATTTAATTTTGTCATATTTATTTCATTTGCCATAAAAGCATGCTTGGACTTTATATTTTTTTCTTTACTCTTTGACTTAATTATTATAACATATTTCTCAGGAATTTGTATATAGTGCACCTACAATTATTTGTAGGATTTTAAATGTGCCCCGACTTCAAAAAGTTTGAGAACCTCTGTATTAAAACCATATTTGTAGTTTATGTGAAAGTTAAAAATAACAGGGCATCCTGTGTTTGTATTTGCTAAATCTGGCAACCTTCTATGTGCCTCTGTTTCCTGGAAGTATCAGTCTCTGCATAGAACGCACTGTACTGATGGTAGTAAGTGTTTTTGTGGAGGGTTTAGCAGGCACAGAAGGACCTCGACCACTCCATAAAGCAGTAACCCATGCAAGAGAGGGACAGTGTCTCACTTTCCTTGCTGGTAGAGTTCTGGTGTTTTTGAGCCAAAGGATAAATAGTTTGGAAATCTCTCTCCCTTCTTCCAGCCGGGCAGCTAGCTCTACTATAAGATTTGGCACTGACGGGTCTCAACTGCATTTTTCAATCCCAATAATATCCATCCTGCAGTTGGGTATATGAAGCTTCCAAATTCTGCAAATTCAAATTTTCTGGGTTTTTTTCTAGTTTTTTATCTTTTCGTGTGAGAAATCAGGAGAGGCTGATTCTGGGGCTCTTAACCAGAAGTTACTGGAAATCAGACCCCTGACACTATTTGATATACATGTGTATGCGTTTGCATTCTTGGACTACAACTTCTGAAGCATTCTCAGAGGCCCTAAATGAAGGAGGCAATTACTTTTGGCCTGATGAACACTGCCAAGGTGGAACGGTGCGTGACTTCTAAGTCTATCTCCATAATAGCAAGCTGGTCTTTTCTGTGCTTCTGGATAGAAGATTTTGTTGGCTTTACTATGTATTTCAGGTGGTGCCATGGTTCAATTTTTGAACTTTTGTCCCTTTTGAGTGTCCAAGGATGTGTGTTCTGGTCATCCGGAACTATTTGGTCCGGTATCGCTTTTGTCCTATTAAGGAACAGCCTGTTGAAGTTCTACACACCCTTTGACTGGTTTACAGCTACCCAACACAACAGGAGCATTTCATTTATTTATTCTTTTTTTTTTTCTTTTTCAAGAACTTCTTCATCCTGCTACTCCGTGGAAAGAGTCAATACTTTTGTCTCACATCACTTAAATTCACACTTAGATGAAGGACCATCTGCCACTGGCTGTTTGGCACTCCTCAAAGAACGTTAAACAAGCTAACTATAAGAAAACATCTTCAGAATTGGTCTTGACATTCTTCGTTCAACCAGTTCCCAGCTACCAGCTCTTCTTAAATAAGTCATGCATTTCGCTCAGTTCAAAGCCCGATGAAGGTTACAGATCTTGCTCTTGCATAAAAGTGCAATGCCTCATGCTGTGTTTCATCTTCCCAAACACAAGCCAACGCACCTGCTTTGCCTGTTTGATTCATTCCAGCTGGTTTCCCATTTTTCTTCTTTTTTTCTCAAGGTTTTTGCCTGATTGTCTTATAGAAGAGGCGTAGTCATTTATTTTATGGCGATTATCAATTTGGTCAGCAGATCATAAATTTGGTGTTAATTATATTTATTTGGCTTTTGGAGAACAAGATGATGGGTTCTTTTTTGTAAGGAATAATATGCTCCTTAAGGGACAGGGACATATGAAGAAGCCATGTGAAAAGAGTTCTTTCTCCTTCTGCCCTCTGTCAGAGGTGTTGAGATAACCTGGGGTGATGCCACGTAACGTACACCCCTAGAAGTTATTTATTTTTATTTGAACTTAGTACAGTGAGGATAGGCTCTTCCTCACTGGGAAAGCAAACCTCTTGAAGAGGACTGCTAATCAATGGGGTGCTCATGGGAGACCCAGAAATGGGAAGGTTAAATAATTTTGACTTGGATCTGGGAGGAGGTGAGTGTTCTCTGGCCCTGGGCCTACTCAGCTTGGAGTTTTACTCTGTTCCCACACTAGAGGGGCTCACTGAGTGTCAGTGGAAACACGTTCTGCTGAACGAGGAAGAGAAGCTGGAAAAATCCCAATACATAAGAGACTTACTCCTCTGAACCTCACTTTTCCTGGTCTGTAAATTGAGTTCAATAATTCTTGGTTAATTGAGGTAAGGCACAAGCTGTCAAAAGGAAAAAACCTCAAAATACAATGCTTTAAGAAGAGCAATGGTTAAATGAGAGGTTTGCATCTCTCCTTCTCATGTATCAGTTGTACATGGTGTTCCAAGCTGGCTGGGTGGTTCTGCTCCTCTAAGCCAGTGGTCCCAATCCCCGGGCTGCGGACCAGTACCGGTGGGTGGGTCATTTGGTACCGGTCCACAGAGAAAGAATAAATAACTTACATTATTTCCATTTTATTTATATTTAAGTCTGAATGATGTTTTGTTTTTTAAAAATGACCAGATTCCCTCTTACATTCACCTAAGACTCACTCTTGATGCTTGCTGGGTCATGTGATACATTTAACCGTCCCACCCTAAAGGCCGGTCCATGAAAATATATATTTTCTGACATTAAACCGGTCTGTGGTCCAAAAAAGGTTGGGGACCACTGCTCTAAGCCATTCAGGAGCCCAGATTCGTCCATCTCCTAAGCCATTTCCACACTTACAAGGGCAAAGCTGGTTCTCAGCAAATGCAGCCAGCCTGCCTGAAAGGGGCCAAGAGGACGTCTTGGATGAGCAATTTTCTTAAGGTTGCACATGCAGAGATTTTGATCTTCCCATGGGTCATGTGACTAAGTTCCTACTAATGAGATGTAAGGTGAAGAGCATTACATCTCAAATTTCTCAGGTGGAAAACTGAGAAATGTAATCTTGAACAGAAAGGCCCTGTGCTTAGGAAAAATGGGAGAATGGGATTTTCAAAACAAATAGCTATTAACCAAAAATGCCAACAACAAGAACAGATGTAGAGATTAAATAAGATGGTATTTAAAGTATTAACATGCTAAGCACACACCAATATAGAGTATTACTGGGAGCCTAGTACTCAATGAACAATTCTGTGCCCTTGTTTTTGTCCTTCTTAAGGGATTGATGATTATTAGTGAAAGAGGAGGGGGAATTAGGAACACACATACAACTCTACATACAAAAATGAGTCAGGATGGGAAACAACTGAAATATAAATAACTCTCATTCTTGCATGGTTTAATTTACACTGAGTGTCGTGAAGGAGGTTGGGCATGAAATAATTCTCCTAAGGGACCTCTTTGTAAACACAAGGCGTAAAGAGTCATTCCCTTTTGGTTTTAGCGGCCATGCCTTATACCTTTTGTTTCAAACATAGTTCTTCAAGAATTATAAGTAGTAGATAATTGCTAGCTTATTATTTGCTGTTCTTCCATATTCATCATTGAAAGTCAAATGGGAAAGAGCGTGAGCAGAGTAGATTCCAATGGGGACCTTCTCAGCAGAACAGTTCATATCTGAATTCCTGAGTAAGGCATTGTCCAGATGACTGTGACTTCTCTTTCCGTAACATTGGGACAAGCCAAGGGTTTGGATGATATGCTCAATAATATATGTGAAATGCCTCAGTCACACAATATCCATTTAAAAACTTGTAAAATATTACTATCCCTTAAGGTCAGAAAAAAATGTAAATTAGGGTTAGTCATCAGGTAAAAACACAGTTTGGTGGAAAATAAAATCCACAATAGACTTCTCTTTGAATAACTGTGCTTAATGAAAAAAACAAATCAATTCCATTTGTATAACTTACAACACCCTTAATTCTTACTTAAAAGACAATATCCACATATTTTTATGACTATAAACATACATACACAAAAGCTATACAGAGGTTATTTCTGATTGGTATAAATATAGAGGTTTGTTATTTTCTTCAATATATTTTCTAATATTATTTATTTGTAAGAAGCATAAATAAATGTGGGGAATTGGAGGGTGCAAAGACTAAGACTTAATACAATCATAATAGATCTTCTAACTACAAATGTTCCAAAGGGTTTTTCATATTGTCTGTAATCAAAACAACCCAGTGTCCCCATTAAGTGAAGAGGGGAAGTGGGTACAAAGTCAGTTGTTTTTTCAAGCATAAAGTTTAGAAGTATTATGTGTGGTCCCCAAGACACAGTAATAACAGGACTGCAAACTGTAACATGTCCATTCAAAGCCCCCAAAACTCATGAGATTCATTGTTCACAGAAATATAATGAGTGCAAAAGACTGACATTTCCTTTTCCATTGTTTCTTTCTTTAATGCTCCCTAGTGCCCCATACTTTTCCAGGAAACAGCTCCCACTCCTTCCTCTGAATGAACATCAAAAGGCTTGGAAGCCATTCGTATATCCATCACGTGTTTATTATAGAGACTGAAATCAAATCTTGCTTCAAGTTGGCAAGTAGGAATTCCGGTGGCATGACTGGGCTAATTCAGGATCCAGAGGGGAAGGCTATGCTATTCATTTTCCATCCCCAGCATAATCTAATGTAACGAGTCCTCAACAAGAGATTTGTCTTTTAAATCTGCCTCTGTATTTCTACGGTACATTGTCTCTATGGCTTCTTTAAAACCTTCACACTATGGGTTGGGATCCCTGACAATGATTATTTAGTACAAATAACTGGAATAGGCTTGGGTAGGGAAAATGAAAATTTCTAGGTTTGAGTGAAAAGAATTTTTTTAGGAAGTCTTAATTCAAAATAGTGATGTTATTTTGGCCTAGGGTTCTGCCCTCACTCCTGACCTTAGCATTTGTTCTTACCCAAATTTCATTTTTTTATTTTCCATAAAATGGTAGCAAAAGTTAATTTTGGCCATACAAAGCTCATTGGTAATACAGTGTGTCTGTAAAGTCATGGCGCACTTTTGACCGGTCACAGGAAAGCAACAAAAGATGATAGAAATGTGAAATCTGCACCAAATAAAAGGAAAACTCTCCCAGTTTCATACCTATTCAGTGCAGTTTGATGCGGGCTCATGCACAGATTTTTTAAGGCTCCTTAGGTAGCTATCCCGTATAGCCTCTACAGACTCGTCACTGACTGATGGCCTACCAGAACGGGTTTTCTCCACCAAACTGCTGGTTTCCTTCAACTGCTTATCCCACCAAGTAATGTTATTCCTATGTGGTGACGCTTCATTATAAACGCACCGATATTCATGTTGCACTTTGGTCATGGATTTGAATTTAGTGAGCCACAGAACACACTGAACTTTCCTCTGTACCGTCCACATCGGGACTGGCATGGCCGTGGGCTGCTCCACTGTATACACGGTGGTACATCATCATCTGCGCATGCGCACATACTGCCACATCATCCTACGGAAACTGGGAGGGTTTTCCTTTTATTTGGTGCAGATTTCACATTTCTATCGTCTTTTGTTACTTTCCTGTGTCTGGTCAAAGTGCACCATGACTTTACGCACACACTGTATTTGTTCACAAGCAGAGGATGGGTTATCTTCTCATCTTATATATACTATCATGATTCTATTTATTTCTATGAGTAGGAAGAATGGAAAAGAAGAGACATTAATAAAACTATAACTTTACTTATCCTAACTTTTTGAGAAGTTTCTGTTTTATTTCTCTTTAAGATCTCAGGGGAAACAGGTTTAATTTCTGATTTCTGTTTACTGATCACACAGTAATGCAGAACAGGGGAAGAAAGTATAACTGAAATGTCATATATTAAAATAAGGAAAATTTGTATTCCTGGTAATTCTTTGTGTGGGGCTCAACTGAACCAAGATATATGATGGTTCTTTAATCATGAGAAAGTTTAATTTTAATAATGAAATCAAGTCTCGCTTCAGAAAAGGAATACTTCTAGCTAACATCGATTTGGTAAACTCATTACTTTGTTTTCCAAAACAGTGTGTCTGTAAAGTCATGGTGCACTTTTGACCGGTCACAGGAAAGCAACAAAAGATAATAGAAATGTGAAATCTGCATTTCATGAAGCACCTGTTTTGAGACATTTTAACAGATATTACACAAAAACTAGCCAATTTCAACAATTCAGATACACAGAAACCACTTGTGAACATACTTCATGAAATGAAACATGAATCCAAGAAAGAGAGATAGGTATGGAAATAAGAAATAATGTTGGTTCAGGAACCAGAAGAACTAGTACCTTTCAAGATAAATGATGAAAATGAGGCTGTGCAGCTTAAAGCATGAGTTCAAGAATTCTTTTTTTAAAGGGGTACACAAGAATTTATTTCAGTAAATAAATTTACTGGAGTAATTACTAGCCTCGGTCTAGAAAAAAAATACATATCTGAAATCTATGAGTATCCTTTGATTTAAGTAGAAAAATAATCTTGTGGTTCATCTTCTCTAGAAGAAAAATGAGACCAGGAATCTGGAACCGGACCCAATTAGTAGGGGGGATGCTGCTGCTATGACACCAAGGAGACATTTACAAATTATGAATATGTAAAACCACATACATTGAGTTTGAAAATTTTGAAGTCATTTTATATGTTATCTAGAATATAAAGAGTTACCTGTTCAAGAGAAGTGAAGGCAAAAATTAATGAATGGGACTACATCAGACTAAGAAGTTTTTGCTCAGCAAGAGAAACTGATAACAAAATAAACAGAAAGCCAACTAAATGGGAAATGATATTTTCAAACAACAGCTCAGATAAGGGCCTAATATCCAAAATATACAAAGAACTCATAAAACTCAACAACAAACAAACAATCCAATAAAAAAATGGGAAGAGGATATGAACAGACACTTCTCCCAGGAAGAAATACAAATGGCCAACAGATATATGAAAAGATGCTCATCTTCTTTAGCTATTAGAGAAATGCAAATCAAAACTGCAATGAGATACCACCTCACACCTGTTCGATTAGCTATTATTAGCAAGACAGGTAATAGCAAATGTTGGAGAGGCTGTGGAGAAAAAGGAACCCTCATTCACTGTTGGTGGGAATGTAAAGTAGTACAACCATTATGGAAGAAAGTATGGTGGTTTCAAAAAACTGCAAATAGAACTACCTTATGACCCAGCAATCCCTCTACTGGGTATATACCCCAAAAACTCAGAAACATTGATACGTAAAGACACATGCAGCCCCATGTTTATTGCAGCATTGTTCACAGTGGCCAGGACATGGAAACAACCAAAAAGCCCGTCAATAGATGACTGGATAAAGAAGATGTGGCACATATACACTATGGAATACTACTCAGCCATAAGAAATGATGACATCGGAACATTTACAGCAAAATGGTGGGATCTTGATAACATGATATGAAGCGAAATAAGTAAATCAGAAAAAAACAGGAACTGCATGATTCCATACGTAGGTGGGACATAAAAGTGAAACTAAGAGACATTGATAAGAGTGTGGTGGTTACGGGGGGGAGGGGGGAATGGGAGAGTGTTGTGGACCGGTAATGGCAAAAAGCCATTATAGATTCAAGGCTTGGCAGGGGGCTTAAGTTCTACCCCCTCCATCTCCATATTTGGCTTTGATGCTCTGTGTTTGCACCCACTCCCCTTCCTTCCTTGGGTTGCAGGAAGCAATATACATACCCTTCCTCTGACTCTTTGTTTTCAGATGTTTGTAAAATTCACTAATGTATACTGTTTTTGCCTTGGGAGAGTTCCTGTCTTAGCCTTTGATGTGCAACTTTGTATCAGGGTCCTTGATTTGCATAGGTCCATATAATAAAGCGAACTGAGGCTGTGAGGCACTCAGATGCTGCCAGGCAGTTTGAGGAGTCCTCCCGGTCCCATCGGTTTTGTTCTGACAAAGTGTGTTTCCTTAATTCCGCACCGTTATTTGGAAGCTGCGCTGGTCCGCGGCAAGTGGCGCCCGAACAGACGACTTGAGTACGAGGAAACTAAAACTGAAGGAAGGTGACGGAACTCCCCAAAGTGAAGTGCGCACAGTGAGTAAAGAAAGTTTTTGGGGAAAGTGTAGTTGGGAGTAAAAGAATATGGGACAGATAGGGTCAAAAGTAAGGGACCTTTTTGTAAAAATGTTTCCATATGAAGACAAATCATTGTCTGAAGAGTATCAGGGTAAGCCGGAAACAGAGGGATGTGAATATGAGGATAACTTGAAGTCTGAGGATGACAGGGGGGATGAAAAATCCGTGGCTATGGCTGCCTTAGCCGCGGGGCCTCCACTGCCCTCAGCTCCTTCCTACATTCAACCCTCTGCTCCTCCGTTCCCTTATCGGGCTGATTCCATAGTCTATAGCTCAAAATCTGGGAAATCTCCTCTCCAACAATCTATAGACCAGGCTCGAAATATAGGGGAAACAATAGATGGCTTTGCCTGTTTTCCTATTGTGGAAAGACAGGATGATACAGGGAGACTAGTGCGAGAACATGAACCTGTACCTTTTAAAACTCTGAAAGAGCTTAAACTTGCTTGTGCTCAGTATGGGCCTACTGCCCCTTTTACACTTGGTTTATTAGATACCATTAGTGCAAAGGCTCTTCCCCCAAATGACTGGAAGGCGATTGCTCGTGCTTGTCTCTCTGGGGGTGATTATTTGTTGTGGAAGTCAAACTTTCTTGAAAAGGCTATAGAGCTGGATGAGAAAAATCAGCAAGAGGAGGTTGCTGTTACTGTAGATATGTTAACTGGAGAAGGACAGTATGCCCATATGGCAACTCAATTAGAATATCGACCAGCTATTTATGATATAATTAATCAGCTAGCCACACAGGCATGGAAATGCCTGCCTATTCCAGGGACCAAACCAGAAGAATTTGGTAAAATTAGGCAGGGTGCAGACGAGCGATTTCAAGACTTTGTCTCACGGCTAATTCAAGCAGTTGAAAGAATAGTAGGGGATAAAAATGTGGGAAAGGTTTTAATAAAACAACTAGCCTATGAAAATGCTAATTCTGCTTGTCAGGCTGCACTTCGGCCTCACCGCAAGAAGGGAGATATAGAGGATTATATTAGAATTTGCGCTGATGTTGGGCCTTCATACATGCAAGGTCTTGCCTTTACCACAGGTAATAAGGCAAGATTTCCAGGACAAAATTTTGATAAAGGACAGAACAAGCGAAGGAAGGAAGGTCAGGGAAGTACTTTTGCCCGTGGAAACTGTTTTCAATGCGGGGGTTCGGGGCATTTTGCTAAAAACTGCCCTGCTTTCCCCGGATATTGGTCTCGGCCTCTCCCTCAAGGACAGCCAGCCCTTAAGGCTCCGGACTTCTGCCCACTTTGTAGACATGGGAAACATTGGAAGAATAAGGGGAGGCCTAAATGTACTACCGCAGGGCAGGGAAACGGACAATGGGGCCCTCCCCGGCCCCATCAAACAATAGGGGCAATGTCAGTGTTTCCTCAGCAAATTCAGATTCCAGTAGGCCAAACATTGCCCAACTATCCCAGGCAACAACAGGCAGTACAGGACTGGACCTCAGTCCCACCTCCCAATTCGTATTGACTCCAGAGATGGGACCTCAAGCCATACCCACTGGAATTTTTGGGCCACTTCCCAGTAACACAGTAGGAATCTTGTTAGGCAAAAGTAGTTTAACTATGAGGGAATTCTTTGTTCTTCCTGGAGTGATAGACTCTGATTATACAGGGGAAATTAAAGTAATGGCTCACACTTTGAGGAATATAGTCACTATCTCCCCTGATATGAAAATTGCTCAATTAATCCTTTTACCTCTTTTAAGACAAGGCCAAACCCTGCTAAAGGGACCCCAAGAGAATCAAAAATTTGGCTCCACTGATACTGCCTATTGGATTCAAAAAATAGGTCAGGAACGCCCTGAAATGGAACTAACAATACAAGGGCGTAAATTTAAAGGGCTTTTAGATACTGGGGCTGATGTATCTGTTATTGCAAAGCTACATTGGCCTCCTTCCTGGCCCACTCATGCAGCAGCCACAGAATTACAAGGTATGGGGCAGAGTAAATCCCCTCAACAAAGTTCTAGTTTTTTACAATGGGAAGATAAAGAAGGTCATTCTGGATTTTTTCAGCCTTATGTGCTCCCTGGATTGCCGGTTGGTTTGTGGGGTAGAGATGTTTTGAAAAATATGGAGGCATTGCTTGTCAGTCCTAATAGTTTAGTTAGCACTCAAATGCTTGATCAGGGATTTTTGCCCACTAAGGGTCTAGGGAAAGAACAGCGAGGAATTCTCACCCCCATAGAAGTGGCACCCAATACCAGAAGGCATGGGTTAGGATATCAAAATTTTGCATAGGGGCCTTGGTAGCTCCTGCTACCCCAATAATGCACTGTGCAGACCCAATTACTTGGAAATCAGATAATCCTGTATGGGTAGACCAATGGCCCCTTTCTCAGGAGAAACTTAGGGCAGCTGCTCAATTGGTACAGGAACAGCTACAGCTTGGGCACATTGAACCATCTAATAGTCCATGGAATACGCCTATATTTGTCATTAAAAAGAAATCAGGAAACTGGAGGCTATTACAAGATTTGAGAGCAATAAATAAGACTATGGAAATTATGGGTCCTCTCCAGCTAGGACTTCCTTCTCCTACTGCCATTCCATGGAACTATCACCTTATAGTTGTTGATTTGAAGGATTGCTTTTTTACTATTCCTTTAAGCCCTCATGATTGCAAGCGTTTTGCATTCAGTGTTCCTTCACTTAATTTTCAGGCTCCCATGGAGCGATACCAGTGGAGAGTTTTGCCTCAAGGTATGGCTAATAGTCCTACCTTGTGCCAAAAATATGTTGCTCAAGCCATCTCTCCAGTACGAAGGCAACACCCTAAGGCATACATAATTCATTATATGGATGATATTCTTATTGCTCATCCAGATAAAGACACTGTGTTGACCATTTTGCAACAACTAGAATATTCTCTGAAAAAATCAGGACTTTATATAGCTCCTGAAAAGGTACAGCAATCTTTACCTTTTTCTTATTTAGGACAAATTATTGAGGGACAACAAATTCGCCCACAGAAAATAGAAATCAGGACAGATCATTTGCAAACTTTAAACGATTTCCAGAAACTGTTAGGAGACATTAATTGGCTTAGACCTTCCTTGAAATTAACTACTGGAGAACTGAAGCCACTTTTTGATATTCTTAGAGGCTCAGCTGAACCAGCTTCTCCTCGGCTACTTACACCTGCGGGACAACAAGCTTTAAAGCTTGTAGAAAAGGCCTTGCAGCAAGCACAACTAAAACGCATAAATCCTGAGGAATCAATTGCCCTACTAATATGTCCCTCAAGTTACACTCCAACAGGACTATTGTGGCAAGCTTCAGGTCCTATTGAATGGATTCATTTAGCTGTTACTCGTAAGAAAGTTTTATCTCCATATTTTGATCTTGTTGCCTTCTTGATTATCAAGGGGAGTAGGCGACTCTTGCAGCTTATAGGTTTTGAGCCACAGACTATTGTTGTTCCTTTTTCAAAGGATCAACAACAATGGCTCTGGGAAACTTCCACAAAATGGCAAATTGCTTTTGCAAATTTTACAGGCCAAATTGATTCTCACTACCCAGCTGATAAAATAGTTCAATTTTCATTAATTACTACCTTTATATTTCCTAAGACAATTGTTAATAAGCCCATTCCTGAAGCACCTACAATCTTTACTGACGGATCCAGCTCAGGAATAGCAGGCTTAATAATCAATGGACAGCTTTATACTGAAACAGTCACCTTAAAATCAGCCCAAAGAGTAGAATTACATGCCATTATCATGGCTTTTCAGCATTTGCCATACTCCTCCTTTAATTTATATACAGACAGCAGATATTTACTTATGGTTGTTTCCACTATAGAGACTGCTGTCTTAGGGACAACTGCTGATGAGGAACTATTTCAGCAGTTCCTCCTTCTTCAAAGACTTGTACGTCAACATACAGCTCCGTGTTTTATAGGACATATTCGAGCTCACTCCATGCTCCCTGGAGCTTTAGCGCAAGGGAATGCCCTTGTTGATCAAGCTACCCAAAAGAAAATTATTGGAGCAACCATGACAGATCAATCAATTCAGTCTCATACTATCCATCACCAGAACGCTGCAGCCCTGCGTAAACAGTTTCAAATTTCTCGGGAAGCAGCACGGCAGATTGTTAAATCTTGTCCAAGGTGCCCTATATTACAATCTGTCCCTTCGTTTGGAATTAACCCTCGAGGATTCCTACCGGGGCAACTTTGGCAAATGGATGTTACTCATATACCTTCATTTGGCAAACAATCCTTTGTCCACGTTACAGTAGATACTTATTCTGGATTTATAGTAGCCTCTGCCAGAACAGGAGAGGCTGCTAAACATGTTATAGCTCACTGCTTGTATGCATTTTCTATTATTGGACTTCCTAAACTGATTAAAACTGACAATGCTCCTGCATATGTAGGAAAAGCATTTACTACATTTTGTCAGACTTTTAGACTTGACCTAAGGACGGGAATTCCTTACAATCCCCAGGGTCAAGGCATTGTAGAGCGTGCACATCAAACACTTAAAAACCAATTGGAAAAAATTAAAAAAGGGGAATTATACCCTCAAACTCCTGCAAATCTTCTTTGTCATGCTCTTTTCACTTTAAATTTTTTGAATACTGATGTACAGGGTCATTCAGCAGCAGAGAGACTCTGGAACCCTGCAAGGAAAGCCTTCCCTGAAGTGCGATGGAGGGACCCACTCACAGGAATCTGGCAAGGGCCAGACCCTGTTCTCTTATGGGGCCGAGGATATGTGTGTGTTTTTCCTAGGTCTGCTGAAGCTCCTCGGTGGATCCCTGAACGACTGGTGAGACACCATGATTCTAGATGAGAGACTCACTTCACAAGAGCAATTGCATAAGAGTTACTATGCTCTTTTCCCTTTCTCAATTATTATCTAATTTTTTTAATGTTTTAGATCATTTTATTTTCCTGATCCATTGCTTGAAAGGAGGGCGAAAGGGGGGCCTGATTTGGGTATTGCTGAATAGAAATCTCATACGGCCGTCTTGAGATTTTTCGAGAGAGATCTCTGTTTAGTATATATCCTTATTACGTTCCTATTAAGATAGCCCTACTTAACTTCAAGCAGGCCATAGTTCAATCTCTAAAACCCCGGGTTTCACTCTTGATTTGTGTGATTGTATGTGAAGTCTTTGTTTAATGTCTAAGTGTTTTTGTTTATAAGGCCTGAATAAGTCCTTACATGAAAAGTAATGATAATAATAGTTTTGGAAGTGCCGGCTGTAGTATTGAAAACAAAACGGGAATAATTTCATTTCCCTATATAAATATAATTTTGTTTGGAATAAGTAGAGCACGCTCATTTTGGATCCAAAAGACTTGCTGGTTTGGCCAGGCTGCTCCAGGCCGCAAGTGAAAGGCTTGAAGCAGCATAGATTTACATAATAAAGGTGTAAAGATTTTTTTGCTGTAGAAGAATAATGAAGATCACAATGGGATTTTTCAGTTTTGATATGTACTCTCTAAAGTGCCTGTTAATTAATGTTAAGGGGGTGTTTTGATAAGTGTGGGAATGTTGTTTGGAGGTGCTTTTACTCTATTTTTGTTAAAAGTTAACAAAGTCAAGAATTTCTTGCAATATTTGAAGTCAAAATATTGTAAAGTGTAATTCAATTGTAAATAATATAAAAAGAAAGGGGGGGGGAGTCATGTCCTGGAGCTCCTGCAGGTCTACCCTGTTACGCTTTTTACTTCAAACAGTTTATCTTGAATGCTGATGTACAAGAGATGCCCAAATTTTTGTCCTGCAAACTACTACCTTTTTTTTTTTTTTACTTTTATTTGATTCCAGCTAATGACACTGTTTTGTTCTATTCTGAATAGCTCCAGATATATAGGCAGATAGGGACCCGCAAGCCCTTCAGCGAGATCTTCTGAGCATGGCTTTTAAGGTACCAAGAGGCCGAAAAAGCCCAAAGGAGATCAGGTAAAATACTAGCTCTTGGCATACGCCCTCAGAGGCTCCAACGCTCCAACTGGAACTTCATCAGGGCCCTGCTTCAATAGTGGAAAGGATGGTCATTTAAGCCAAAGCCTGCCAGGCTTACATGCCTTTGCTGTGAGGAAGAAGGGACACACTGGAAGGTAGGCTTCCCCCTCACTCCTCTAAGGGAGGGTTCAGTCTCTTCCAGCCCTGCTCCATCCACCTGTGACCTAACCTTGCCCAGAATACTGGGATTTGCCACTGAAGGCTAAAAGGTGCCCAGGGCTGTCAGCCCCATCTACGACACTGTGGACGAGCCTGGGGTATTTCTTCCAAAGGCTGGTAGACTGGTCTCATTTACACAAGGGTCATTTAACTAGGTCTTGCCTGAATATTCAGGTTTTTTATTCTTCCCTCGAAGATCTCTGTTGTGGGTATTGATAGTCCTGTTTTCTGCTGCTTTGATTAATATACAGTCTTTCTTTTATTCCTCCTGCCTCAATGCCCCACTCATAGTTTAGGCTAGGACCTACTCCTAATTCAGAGCTCCTTTTTTCCTTTTTTGCCAATTTACAAAATTACCTCTGCCACCCAGCTTGGTGTATCCCAAGGTTCTCCTCACCACTCCATGGCTGTAAAGCTCCAGTATAGGACCCCTGGGTTCATCTTTCCAGTTTAAAGAAAACGGAAGCTCCGTCTTCATACATGCTGCAGATGGCTTTTCCAGTCTACCTGGGTCATTGCCAGCTGGGAAGCAGCGGTCATTGGGACTTTGATGCTAGCTGCAGAGTGTGGAAGTGTGACAGCAATTCCAGTGCCATGTGGACTTCTCCTGAAAGTGGACTTTTCCTGGACTCCTGCTCCTGTGACAGTTTTTGATGGACTGAACTGGGGTTGGGTTGCATTTGCAGAGATTTGGAATGGTGTTGGTGCCAACTTGGACTTGGTGAACACTTTAAGGACATTACTCTTTTATAGATTCTTATTGTATTATTAGCTTAAAGAGTTTGCTTAAAGGCTTTAATTACTGTGATGTATTAGTATACTTGTTTTGGGTATCTGTTAGCATTGGCTATACTAATTTTGTGTTTATTCTGTATTTTCTCCGTCTGCCTCCAAATTAGAAAATCAGATGAGTGCAAATCTCCGCACACAAATTAAAAAGAAAAGGGGGATATGTTGTGGACCGGTAATGGCAAAAAGCCATTATAGATTCAAGGCTTGGCAGGGGGCTTAAGTTCTACCCCCTCCATCTCCATATTTGGCTTTGATGCTCTGTGTTTGCACCCACTCCCCTTCCTTCCTTTGGTTGCAGAAAGCAATATATATACCCTTCCTCTGACTCTTTGTTTTCAGATGTTTGTAAAATTCACTAATGTATACTGTTTTTGCCTTGGGAGAGTTCCTGTCTTAGCCTTTGATGTGCAACTTTGTATCAGGGTCCTTGATTTGCATAGGTCCATATAATAAAGCGAACTGAGGCTGTGAGGCACTCAGATGCTGCCAGGCAGTTTGAGGAGTCCTCCCGGTCCCATCGGTTTTGTTCTGACAAAGTGTGTTTCCTTAATTCCGCACCGTTATTTGGAAGCTGCGCTGGTCCGCGGCAGGAGAGGGAAAGGGGGAGGGGGAGGGGCACAAAGAAAACAAGATAGAAGGTGACAGAGGACAATCTGACTTTGGGTGATGGGTATGCAACATAATTGAACGACAAGATAACCTGGACTTGTTATCTTTGAATATATGTATCCTGATTTATTGATGTCACCCCATTAAAAAAATAAAATTATTATAAAAAAATAAATAAATAAAGAGTTACCTGTTCATTTTCTAGAAAGCGAATTATTACTTTGTAGAATGGAGAAAATCATTCCTTCCCCCCCTCCTCCTCCCCGGGGAAGTATAGACTTAGATGGGAGAGCCATTGCCTTGGATTTTCTAGGCTATGTTTCTCTTAAAGGCAATGGTCTCAGAGAAAAACAAGAACAGCAGATGACCCGATTTGGCAACCTGAAAAAAGTCCTATCACACTTCTTTATTCCCAAAGTCATGCATAAGCCCTGCAGGAAATATTCAATGTTGCTCTCTTTGGATGACTGTTTCCTCTTTATACTATTCTGTAGTTTGTACACCTAGTTTGATGGTTATTATTTTTTGCTTCTAGAAAGGTGAAAATAATGCCTTACTTTTTACCATAAGAAATATTAATGTGTATATTTTGAAAAATACACATATTTTTCTACTAATAATTTCCTACCAATATATAAAGGAACAGGACCAAAGTAAGTTTCACCCTAGAAATGCCTGAAATAGAGACTGAAGACATTTAGCTAATTTTCTAGTCCTAACTTTGATAAGACAAACTTAGGCATGGTTTGGACATTGATATGATACTTAAGAAATATGACACTATAAAAAAACAAAAAATCTTTTATTTGGTCTTCTATTTAATGTCACCTATGGTTTTATGCTTGACTATCTCTTTCTACAGCTATGCTATTTAGTAGAAGTCCTCAATTGAGAATCTGTGTGATCAAAATATACTGCCTCTAAATAGTATTTAAGGTTCCCCTAATTTCAAAGGTCTATCTTTTTCTTTCAAAAAAGTGTTTAAGGACATTATGAGTGCTCAGAAATCCTTTCAATATGTCATGAGAAAAAAAAAAGGTATTACAAGATGATGCTGAAACCTCAGACTTGTAATGTTGATGAAGAGCCTCTTATAGTCCACAGTACCCTTGAGAAAAGATGAGACACCAATCACTTTCTCTCTGGTTAGGTTAGCACCTTAACACAGAGCCAGCTTTATAAGTTTAACAGAAATAAATGACAAAACAAGCAATTGAAAAGAATATATATTTGTGCCTGACCAGGTGGTGGCGCAGTGGATGGAGCATTGGACTGGGATGTAGAGGATCCAGGTTTGAAACCCTCGAGGTCACCAACTTGAGTGCGAACTCATCTGGTTTGAGCAAGGCTCACCAACTTGAGCCCAAGGTCACTGGCTCGAGAAGGGGGTCACTCAGTCTTCTGTAGTCCCACGGTCAGGGCACATATGAGAAAGCAATCAATGAACAACTAAGGTGTCACAACAAAAAAAACTAATGATTGATGCTTCTCATCTCTCTTCGTTCCTGTCTGTCTGTCCCTGTCTATCCCTCTCTCTGACTCTCTGACTCTGTAAAAAAAAAAATTAAAAAAAAAATATATATATATATATATTTGCTAACCTTTGAAATTCAAATCTTTGAAATGCCTTGCCCTTCTTGCATGACAACTAAAGGAATAGGGATGTGCTCTGTAGGGGGAGTTATAGAGACCAGACCTCCAATCCTCAATCTTGATGGGATGTCCTTCTGCATTCCTGTGGGAACCCTACATCTAGCATGACCTCAGTTGTGTTGGCTTCCTTCCATAGCTTTGAAATTACAACTCCACACACACCCCTATCATTCCATTCAAAGAAAATGAAAAAGCTTTCTACTTGGCCCATTTTGTATCCACCCATCCTAAGCCTGCCTTATTTCTTCACCTTTTCCCCCATCAGTATCACCATAGATTGAACACCTATGACATGTGAAGCTCTGTGCCATGGGCTCACACCACGCACTCTCTCAGTTTTCCAAGTTGATATCTTAAATTCTTTTATTTTGCCCTCACTCCTCAAGATTACCTTTGGTTTCTGCGTTCTCAGAAAACTTTCTCTTCTTCATCAAACTACAAATACCTTCTGGGGGTAAGAGTATGATTTAAGAAAGAGTATGAGCTCTGTATCAGAGAGACTTATACTTAAGTTTAAACCTTGGTTTCTTTATTTACTAACTGAGCTACCTTTTCTCAACCTTAATTTTTTCAGCTGCTATATCTGCTGTTATGTCTGCTTCACACATAAATTGCCTTGCACTGTGCCTAGAACATGGAAAGCGATAAATGGTAGCGATTCTAATGTCTAAAAGAGATCTCCCACTTTATTGGATACCCACATGTTCAGAGTGGTCAAGTGACTTCTCCATGCTCTCTTAAAGGCACAGGCATTATGTAGAGAACATACTCACAAAATAGTGATTGCAATAACAAATAAATAAGTGAAGTGCGGTCTAGACAGTGACTTTATTCTTTTATTTTATAACCTTTCTCTTCTTCCTTTTTCAGGTCACAAATGAATTGCAATTTTATGTCAATTCCACCCTTTGGCCTGATCTTCTCTGCATTTTCTTAAATTGAAAATAAAACACAATAACAATACATGCAGATTAGCCATAACTCAATCATGGCTTTCCTTCCTTTGGCCATTTCCTTCCTTTCCATCTTCTTGTAATTTAAACTTTCCACATCCAAAAGTGAGAAATGTGAGTGCTCAAATTTTTCCACAGCTTCCGTAAGGGGGCTGGAGATATTTTAATGCACTGCTTAAACCGATGAATTGTAATGGTTTCCCCAAGTCCTCGTGAAGGTTTTTATATTTAGCTCTTCTCTTCCTCACTGTCTTCGGGATCCCCACCCCAACACTGAGTTGTAATAAATTGAGCCTCTGGTAGCAATACTGGAATAGCTGTTTCTCAGTTTGAATGATAACAATGATATTTCTATCATTTTCACACAGTTCTCTCTCATTTTCCTTTGTTTGTTTTGAAATGAAAACTTCCAAAGTATTCATCTTTTTACTCTTAATAGTACCCAGATGTGACATAGTATAGTGAGTTCATTCTTAACTTGCCTGGAAATTCTTTCTATTCCAACAGGTACTCAGTTTTAAAAAACGTTTTTTTTCCCATATTTAAATCTTACTTCGTGGCTTTTCTAGCAAAGTTGTTCCCTGGGCAGGTGCTGTTTTTGCCAAAGTATCTAGGCTTTGTTTTTATTGTGTCATGGATATGACTTGTGAGTTTCCCTTTATCTGAGAGAGAAAGTTGACCTTTTGTGCTAATTTCACTTCCTGGTAAGTCAGCCTTCTTTCTCCCGGACTGATCTCCTTGCTCAGTGCCAACAAGTTTTCACATTCCACTGATTCAGTGCCTCCCTATTCATCCAGGTTCTTCTTCAAACACATTATATCAGCCTCATCCTCGACCCAGTGACTTCTTTGTGTGGCCAGGTACTTAATTTTTCAAAGCCTCAGTTTTCACACACACAAAAAAATAAAAATAACATAATTTATCATGTACTAGATAATACTAAATGGAAAAAAAAAGGCTAGGAAGGGTTACTAACAATGATAATCTTCTCCAGGAGGAAGGTAATGGTGAACAATGAGAATTTAGTTTACCACAAAATTCAACTTCCAGGCAACTACAAGTATCTCTGTATATTGTTGTGGTTTTTTTTTTTTTTCCTTCAGAAATTTGGCCTAAAATGATCCAGAATCTGTTTTTCTGTATGTATTCCCAGGTCAAGATAGCAGAATGAAAAGGCATTGAAGTAAATTTTTCTCAAGATTTTTTAAAGCTTACTTATGGGTTTAGAGCGGAGAGGAAAAAGTTCTAACAGCTATTGATTAATGTATTCTGGAAACACTATGAACCTTCTCAGTGCTACATCACTGAGGGGATGTGAACTCTACCGCATGGATGTCTATATAGAAAGAAACTATCCCTCCGTGATAATGTTCCCTAACTTGGTGGAGGTCAGCAGTCCAAGGAACAGAGCACATATGTTTCCACATTCTATGCCAAGAGAAAGGCTACGCCAAGCATCCTACATCTCTGCTCACTGATTCCAAGAGCTGAGCTCAGCCTTTTTATAAATAGTAAGGGAAATAATAAGGCTATGATTCCAGTAGGAGAAAGCAGTGATTTCACATTCTCTTTTACTAAAGGTGAATTATTAATAAGCACAGCCTTTGAATTAGGTTTCGGCGTGAAGGCTGCTCATTTGTCATGCTTTTTACTTCCTTCCAGCCTAGGATCGCCTCCATTCTTTATTCTTTTATTTTCATGACTGCAAAATTCTTGAATAAAACATGCAGGATAGTAGGCTTTTATAGCAGTGAATACGTGTGGCTCCACTCTAGGAACCTTTTTATCAAATAGGAAGATATTTAGAACTAAAGCATTTCTATGGGATCTCAGCGGGTCTCGTTACAATCCCCGAAAAAGAATAGCTGCCTATAAATCATTAGATAACATTGTAATTTTCACCTAGAATCCTTCATCCCTCAACAATGAGTTTCACCCCAAGTAAGAACCATTTCATATTTACACTGAGTTCATCTTCCAGCACTGATACTTTCTTAACAAGAGTGCAATTTGCTTGACCTATGAATCACATTCATCCCATACATGTATTAATACCTCTTCTAAAACTTCGTTTTATGGTATTTTGTAATACCAAAAATTTGTAAAAATTTTGCAAATTTTTACAGCTGCAAATTACAACACTACTTTGAAAATATACATAATTAATACTTAGGGAAGGTTTTATAGGAAAAATACTGGCTAGACTTAGGGAACCTGTATGCTAGTTCTAGTTTGCCACTCTAGTTGTATGAGCTCAAACAAATCATTTGATATAATTTAAATTCATTTTTTTATTGTAAAGCAATAAGGCTGGATCCTTTCAGTGCTAAATCCTAAATTGATACAGATAGTCACCTTTCCCTTTCCAAGACATACAATCTAAAAATAAGTAAATATAATTTAAAAATATATAAAATAACTACATCAACTAATCAAACTTTGGTGAGCATTAAGAAAGCACTTTGCATTTTTAAATAATATTTTTGTTTAAGACAGAATAACGTATAAAAACAAAATGGCCCATAGTCTCACTGCTCAGAGAATAATGTGTAACAAAATACATGCATGGGGTTTAAAAAGAAATGCAGACATTGGAGGAAATGAATAAAATGAAAAGTCAAAGTCTTCATCTGTATCCCAACAGTCCCCATCCTACTTCCTGAGAGATAAATATGGCTAATACTTTGCTCTGAGTCCTTTAAAATTTATGGCACACCAAGAAATATATGTGTTGTTTAAGTATTCCCTAATATACACAGATCCCCATATAAAACTGCAAGCATAGCATATTTTTAAGAGAAATTATTATTTTCGAGGACATTTTACAACATAAAAATGTGGTTAAAGAGCACTTGCTAAGCCCTGGCTGGTTAGCTCGGTGGTAGAGCATCAGCCCAATGTGTAGAAGTCTTGGGTTCAATTCCTAGTCAAAGCACAGGAGAAGCGACCATCTGCTTCTCCACCCTCCCCCCTCTCCTTTCTGTCTGTCTCTCTCTTCCCCTCCTGCAACCAAGTCTCCATTGGAGAAAGTTGGCCCATGCACTAAGGATGGCTCCATGGCCTCCACCTCAGGTGCTAGAATGGCTCTAGTTGCAGTGGAGCAATGCCCCAGATAGGCAGAGCATCGCCCCCTGGTGGGCATGCTAGGTGGATCCCAGTCAGGCACATGCAGGAGTCTGTCTGTCTGCCTCCCCTATGATTGCAAATATTGTTTCCTGCACTGTGCATAGAGGGCAAGGACAAAGATATGTTTGGAAATGGGCCCACATGTTTTCTCAGAGAACCTTATCTCTTAGGTGTAGCATCTACTTCTGGGATTGGGTCCTGAAGCAGTTTTGAATATTATGTTCCATGTATTAGTCCAATTAAACTAAATTGGAATATAATACTTTTTCTTCAGCAAGGAAATTATTTTCCCCAAAGTTTAAACAAAACATGTAAAGAACAAATCAAACAGCTAAAACAGGAACAAGTTTAACCAGAGTCTCAACAAACCACCACCAACTTAATAGTGCAGACAAGTTCTCTTGGAAAGGTCTCAAGAGGTCTCTGAAAGGGCCGTACAGTTTCCAAAAGCCCCACAGGAAGACCTGGGAAGTAACAATAGAACCATCTGTTCTGGGAAACGCACTCTGCAATGAATTACACTCAAGGCACGAAGATCAAGCTTTCTTCTGATTTGTAAGTAGCCCAACATGTACATCACAGCAGTTGTGGCTAATTTCTAAGCATTCTTCTGATTTGTGAGTAGCCCAATATATACATCACAGCTGTTTGGGGCAGATTTCTTGGGGCTCTTGGAAGTTACATTTGCAATTCATAATAGCAAAATAAGCTCAATCATTGACCTAAAGGAAATGTGATTCACCAATATTTAGCAACCGCAAGATCCACATTTTCCAAGCAAAAAGTAAGGAAAACCTTCCTTAATATAAAGGAGCAATGACCAGACAGCAGTAAAGAAATTACCAGGAGTCATTTCTTCAGTCAAATCAGCATCAGTACTCAAGCATCATGACTACAGTAGAAAAAATTTTTTTAAATACATAGAAACTTCCAATAGTGTATATTAATAATCACTAATAAAAAGAAACCTTCCACAAAAGAGTCAGCCCACTTTTTTATATTTCTAAACATATAGCAGTATGTCATGATAAAATATAGACTCTAGGGCTAGGCTTTGGTGTTTTAATCCCAGCACTTAACCTCACTTGCTGTGCTCTCTTGGGCCAGTCTTTAACCTCTCTGTCTCTCAACTTCATCTGCAAAATGGGGATAACAATAGTACCTGCCTCAGTGGGTTGTTATGAAGATTATATATGTTAACACATCGAAAAAACTTGCCAGGCACACAGCTAGTGCTATGTAATACTAATTATTATTTTAATTCTTAGTCATCAGGTCTATACCAACAGCATACGAATGATTCAAATAAAGACAACAAATACGTGTTTTTTGTTTGTTTTTTTAAATGGTGATTTTTTTACATTATTTATTTATTTATTCATTCATTTTAGAGGAGAGAGAGTGAGAGAAGGAGAGGGAGAGAGAGAGAGAAGTAGGGGAGCAGCAGAAAGCATCAACTCCCATATGTGCCTTGACCAGGCAAGCCCAGGGTTTTGAACTGGCGACCTCAGCAGTCCAGGTCGACGCTTTATCCACTGCACCACCACAGGTCAGGCCAACAAATACATTTTTAAGTTGAAAAATAATTTATGCAAAAACAGCCTCACTGTTGAATTAATGCACAAAACTAATTACTTTAGAAAGAAAAAGGTTTAAAAGACTAATATTGTGCATTTAGCTTCTAAACATCTGTGCAAGATATTTTAAAATGTATAAAGGTATATGTTTGTGAGGTTAAACATCCTGCATTTATTAATCCATTTTTGCACAGAAATTGTGTTCATGCAAATAGGAAAACTTAAGCCAGAAGGAAAACTGTTGATTTAATTGAAAAATAAATTTTACAGCTTTACAGTTTTTCTTGAGAACTTCTTAATGAAAAGGCAACAAGAAGATAATGAGGAAGGACCAAGCAGATGTTGGTTTTCCCTGAAATTTGCCAAACTTTTACAGCATCGTTATGATAGATTTCCATTCGGATCTCCACAGTTTAAAAGTGGGACATTTGGATCCAGAAGAGAGCAGAGATGATTAAAGAGTTGGAAACCCAGGCTTAAGAGGAAGGAATCGCGGAAATGATGTTGGTTGGCCAAAAAGAGGAGAAGTCTGCGGGTTACTTAATTGCAGTCTTGGTGTATATAATACGCTGTTTAAAGGGGTTGGGGAACAGATGTTGTTCCCCAATGAAAAGGGTACAAGATGGAATGGAAGCACTTTAGCTCTAACTTGAGAAAAATATTGTTAAAGAGTTCAAAAAGTTTTTTGATAAAGGGTTGTTGAACAGTTTAACCTTTGCTCATTCAATATTTACCCAATTCTTCCTCTGTCATGGATACTGTGTCAAGTGCTAAGGATTAATCGATAAGTATTCACATGTAGACACTGAAGTCAGTATGTTGAGTGAAGGTGTTCCCTTTGCCCAGAATTGTCCTTGTGGTTGACTTGGTGACTTATGTGCACCAGAGCATGAGAAAAGACAGCCAGCCACTTGGGAACTGCAGCAGTGAAGTATCCTACCTTCCTTCTTAGGCTGCGGAAGAATGAGTGAGTTTCCTTAGAACACAGAAGGCAGCTAGGAGGCAGTTCTTTTTGTTGACACCTAACCCAAACTACCACCCTGAGGATAAGGGAACGGAGCAGCAAGGTGAAAGGAGTGAAGAAGTGACATCTAGGCACAATTTCCCATGTAAATATCACTAGTGAAGGAACATTCTAATATATAATTTGGAGCTGATAGAAAAATATTTTTAAAAAACATAATTGAGTGAGTTTTTTAGGTTGAATTCCCCCCAAAGCAGACCCAAAGACAATTATTTTAGTCCACATAATTTACTGGGGCAATGATCTTAGGAAGACCTGGTAAGAGAGCGCGGCGGGGGAAGGAAACCAGTAGAGGGCGTATTAATGAACAGATTACCGCTCTAGACAGCTAGTGCTCCATCTCTCTGGGTGGCAACCATCTCAAGAGTTGTCCCATTGGAGACAGAGGAAGCTAGAGTATTTATCTACCAACACCTGTCACTGGTTGGGTAAAGGCTGCCTCCAGGGGTGTTTTCACCCCTACCAGAGCTTCAGGCCTTCCACGGGTGTGTGGACCAAGATTGCTCCCCAGCCTGAGAGAGCTCTCAGGCAGAGAGTTGCAGGGTTAGCATTAAGGAGCTGTCTAAATATATGGGCAGGAAGGGGATAAGAGTGGGGTACTAACAGCATGTGTTCAAGAAGAAATGCAATACTTGGCTGAAACCCTTTGAAAATAAACAGGCCTCTGATAAGACTACTAGAAATCCATTGCTTTTAAGAAATGGCAGAGGTGATTGTTGGATTTATTATAATTCCAGAATTCCAAACCTCGAGAAATTCTGAATGCCATTGATAAATAAAAGTGAACCATTCTTAGGTCACAAAGAAAAAAATGTTATCAAAAAAGTTACATTCAGCATTGACTATTTATCAAAAATGTGTTATGAAGAATTGATATTGTTAAAATGTCCATACTTCCCAAAGTCATTTATAAGTTTTAGCATCATTTGATTAAAATTCAAATGGCATTTTTTTCACAGAAATAGAAAAAACAATCTTAAAATTGTTTGGAACCACAAAGACCTTGAATAGCCAAAGCAATCCTGAAAAAGAACACAGCTGGCGGCATCACACTTCCTGACGTCACACTGTATTACAAAGCTGTCGTAATCAAAACAATGTGATACTGGCACAAAACAGACACAGAGACCAATGGGACAGGGTCAAGAGCTCAGAAATCCACTAATGCATATACGGACAACGAGTATTTGACAAGGGAGCCAAGCATATTCACTGAAGAAAAGAGTCCCAATTTAATGGTGAACAAAACGGATATTCACACGCAAAACAAAGAAACTAGACCCCTATCTCACACCACTCACAAAAGTTAAGTCAAAATGGATTCAAGGCTGATATGTAAGACCTGAAACCATGAAATTCCTAGAAGAAAACATAGACAAAAACTTCTTGATGTTTGTCTTGGCAGTATTTTTTTTAGATATGACACCAAACACACAAGCAACAAAAGCTAACATAAACAAGTAGAACACTACATCACACTTAAAAGCTTCTTCACAGCAAAAGAAATAATCAATAAAATGAAGAGGCAGCCTATAAAATGGGAGAAAATATATACATGTAAACTATATTCCCATAAAGGGTTAATATCTGAGTTATATAAAGCACTCACATAACTGAACAGCAAAAACAGATAATATAATTAAAAATGGTCAAACGGCTTGAAAAAGCATTTTCCCAAAGAATAGATTCAAATGGACAACAGGTATGTGGAGAGATAGATGCTCGACATCACTAATCAATCATCTGGGAAACGCAAATCGAAGGCATCATGAAATAACACCTCTCACATATGTTAGAATGGCTATCATAGAAAAGACAGGAGATAACAAATGCTGGAGAGAATGTAGAAAAAAGGGATCCCTTTTTTGCTGCTGGTGGGAATGTAAATGGGTGTAGCCACTGTGAACAATATAAAGGTTCCTCAAAAGTTAAAAATAGAACTATCATATAATCCAGCAACTCCACTTTGGGGTATATATATGAAGGAAATGAAACCACTATCTCAAGTACCCCCATAGCGACTGCAGCATTATTTACAATAGCCAAGATATGGAAACAATCTGAGTGTCCAACAATGGATGAATGGATAAAGAAAATGTCACACACACACACACACATACACACATGCACACGCACATGCGTGCGCGCGCATGTGCTCACACTGAAATGTTATCCAACCATAGAAAAGAAGGAAGACCTGACATTTTTGATGACATGGATAAGCCTGAGGACACTATGCTAAGTGTAATAAGTCAAACAGAAAGGCAAATACTGTATGATCCCACTCATACGTGGAATCTAAACAAACACAGAACACGTTGGTGGTGATTGTCAGACATTGAGGGTGGTATGAAAACAGAGAAAGGTGGTCAAAATATATGCTCTTAACTCTCTACGGTGCCTTTCTCTGAAAATCAAGCTTGTAACAGAGGGCCTGAGACTGGAAAGTCAGGAAGAAGCCAGTGTACGCCAGGAAGTGTCTGATTGGCACATACTTAACCGGCATCCAAGTTTCCTCAGGGGAGAATCTCTGTGTAGTTAAATAGCCCCCTTCCAGTTGACTCAGCAAATAGAGCCTGTTGAGTGTGTCATATCGGCATCTCAGATTGTAAAGCACCTCCTATTTGGATGCTGTCTCACTGATTAGAATGTTCTTTTACACACACTGACTCATTTAATCCTTAAGATTATGCAGAGCATGAATTTCTATATCCCTTTTACTGGTGTGAAAACTATGATTTAAGAGAGATTAAATACATCCCCCTCTGATAACCCAATAGTAAGTGACAGAGCAGGAGCACAAACTCAGTTCTTAGGGGGTGAATTCAGCTCCGGCCTCTTCCCACCAGCCCACTCTTCTTTCGGGGATTTGTTAAATCACTGTAGATCTAGGCAAGAAATGACTGAACACTAATTCTAAACTGTGACCCAGACCCATCTTAAAATAAAGCTAAGGCAAAATTTCAATGTATATATCTTTAAATTAGAAATCTGATCATAATTTCCTGTGGTTTTTTTTTTTTTATTCAATTTTCAGAGGAGAGAGAGAGAAAGAGAAAGGAAAAGAGGGAGAGAGAGAGAGAAGGAGGGAGGAGCAGGAAGCATCAACTCCCATATGTGCCTTGACCAGGTAAGCCCAGGGTTTTGAACCGGCGACCTCAGTGTTCTAGGTCAACGCTTTATCCACTGCGCCACCACAGGTCAGGCCATTTCCTGTGTTTTCTAAGCCTGAGTACTCTACTCTTTTCTCCTGGCTGTCTAAAACTGTCATTCAAAAAAAATTAAAATGACATTTACTAAATGTATTAGTTTTCTCATGCTGCATAACAAATTACCCCTGAATTTAAAAGCTTCAAATAATAATCATTATCTCTCAGTTCCTAAGGGTCAAGGGTTAAGGGTTCAGAAGCAGTATTAAGTGGGTGGTTCTGACTCAGTCTCCCTTGATGTCACAGTCAAGTTGTTGGCTCGGGCTGCTGTCACCTGTGGCTGGTAGATTTACTTACAGGGCCAGTCATGTCCCCGGCTGTGGTCAGGCTACTGGTGTTTCCTGTGACATGTATATCTATGTTTGCATGAATGTTCTCATGACATGGCATCTGGCTTTCCCACAGAGCAGGTGATCCAAGAAAGAGGGACAGCCCAAGGTAGCAGTCACATTCTTTTAAAACCTAACTTCAGAAGTGACATACCATCACTTTTGTTGTATTGTATTGGTCACATACATCAGTCCTGGTCCAATGTGGGAGGCCACCATACAAGGGTGTGAATACCAAAAGGCAGGGACTGTTGGGGGCCACCCTGGAGACTGGCTATCACTCTGAGAAGGATACAAACACAGGGGCATGTTACTCCTCTTATTGTCCCTGAGAATCAAGGCAGGGTACACATAAAGCAGAATTGTGTCATATTTGTTTTGTCATCTCCACTAGCTCAGTATATATAGTAATCTATAATTGATAAGACATTAACACCCCACCCCTACACTCAAACAGCTCAGTCTAAAAGAGTAAACATGCCACATAGTATAACATAAATCAAGAGATCAACAAAGAGAGACTCAAAGAGTAAAACGGGGTTCAAATAACGATGGTGAGCTGCTGTCACTTGGGCATGATCAGGAAGCAGTGCCTAGGAGAAGTGACAGTTCACGTGGCCTTTTCCAAATGAGCAGGATTTCAAAGAATAAAGATCTGATCAGAGGAGAGTAAGACAGCATAAGACTCAGAAGAGGGAAACCATGTAAACTCCTGGCATCTTACAGCAAATCTTTGATCAGGAATGATGATGATCATGTCTCCATGACTATAGAAGTGCAGCAGGGAAGACAAGTGACATGAAGTTTGAGGTGGCCACAGTTTGATATAAAAGCAACTATGGGCAAAGCCCCTCATTGGGAGGACTGGAAGGAAGTAACAGAGATGAAGGAAAAAGTGTCAAGATAGACTTGACTTTCTGTTTGAGTTTCTTCCATGGCTTCCTATTGCTTACAAGAGCTTGAAGCAAACTCCTTAGTATGTTTTCAAGACCCCTGAGTCTGGCCAGATCCTCAGGAGTCATATTGCAACCACCACACTGTTTTGATGGCCCCTGTCCCAGGCCTCCACCATGCTCCAGCCTCCCTTCCTACTTATCACACAGGACACACCAGGCCATGTTCCGGCTAGCCAGCCATACTTTTTTTTTCTCATTCCATTTCATCTGTGGAATAGCCTTCACATCCTTTGTCCATGCCACACCTACTCACCTGTACAATTTCAATTCAAAGGTCACTTTGGAAAGATTTTTCTGGTTCTCCTCCATTCCCATCTTCATTCCATCACTGTCAATGCATCTCCACATAGCATGTCACCTACACCATTCAATTGATTCTAATGTGCACATTCGAATCTTAAAACTGATGGCGTGGCATAGTTTATTTGACATCTTTTCTTCCTCTGGTGGCATCTTAAACTCAATGCTTTCTTAAATTTGATGAAATTATTTGCACTTCTATGCATGTTTCCTCCTTTTCTGAGACTAAAAAGACCCTGACATCTGAGGTCATTTCTTATTTATTTTATATCACCATTGTCTACCACATTACCCTGTATATAGTATGCTCCTTTTAACTGTTAAATAAATCAAGGTAGGACACTGAGCCATAAAGAATTAAGTAACCTTCACCATTATCTACCTTGCTCCAGGAAAGATGATCCTAAGTAACCATCTCATTTAATTTAGAAAGATCAGTTTAAGATAAGTGAGTGGAGATTCCATGATCTGTTGACCCTGTTACATCATTTGACCTGAAAATTATAATCCCCGTCCTTTTATATCATATATCTCTGAGCTTTCCTAGACTTGATGTTAAAAACCCTAAATCTCTTGGCAGGACACCATGGTTTTCCTAATGGACTTAGAACTGTAAATATAAACAGTTGGTGAAATGCCTGATCAATAGACTTAGGCCTGAATGGAAGTTCAGATTCTAATGTTTATCAGCATATGACCTTGTTGTTTAACCACTCTGAACCTCAGTTTTATCTTTTATAACAGTGGTTCTCAACCTTTCTAATGCCGTGGCCCCGCAATACAGTTCCTCATGTTGCGGTGACCCCAAACTAAAAAATAATTTTGGTGGCTACTTCTATGATTTGGAATGTAAATACCTGATATGCATTATGTATTCTCATTGCTTTAGGCGACCCCTGTGTTTTGGTCGTTCAACCCCCCCCGGGGTCGCGACCCACAGGTTGAGAACTACTGTTTTATAAAGTGAGGATAATCCAACTCACTTCTGAGGATAGAATTACATTAACAAATATAAAACATCTGATATAGGGCCTGGTATGGGAGGCATTCAATTAATTTTAGAACCATCCTTATGTCCAACATACCTGACACATAAGCAAACGAACAACACAAATAATGAAATGAGAATAATCCACAACTAATTTAGGTAAACAACATAGATATAGAAACCCTTGGAAAATCCCATTAATTAAGCACTGAAACAATTGTCCAAATTAGCGATTTGAAAATGCATGGGACAAGAATTCCTGTGGAGGATTTATTCTGCCTGGGCTTCAATCCAGTTATCTCCAGGTCTGATCGATTCATTTTAAGTTTGGATCTGGATTTACCTTTTGTCTTCATAGTCATCAAAACATATTTTTATCACAATGACAGAATTTATATCATTTAGACTATGTATTTTCCTTCTTCTTTCAGGCACTTTAATTCAACGTGTATTATAAAATAATATTTCATTCCCATTAGTTCTGGATTGATACTGTTATCTTATTTTCTCTAATCCTTTCCCATAGGCTTTGCAACTCTTTTTGGAACTTTCTCCAAAAGCTAGAAAATCTCTAGGTTGCTTGACTATATTTCCCTTTGTCTTCTATCCTCTACCTCTTTATGTCAGCTCTGCAGGGAAGCAGGGAGGCCCTGTACAAACTGGAGAAGACTGGAACGGGAGGGAGTGTGACAGAGCCTTTTAACGGGCATTTAGAACCATGGGGCAGGGCAGGTGGAGAGGAGAGATGAGGAAGGAGGGAGAGAGAGAAGAAGAAAGGGATTCCGGAGTGGTTTAGGGAAGTTGGAGAACAGAAGACAGAAAAGGAAAAGAGCAAAGTTGTGATGTTTGTCGCCAGGCACAAAGAGATTAAAATCAGGAGAGGGGCCCTGGCCGGTTTGCTCAGCAGTAGAGCGTCGGCCTGGCTGGCGTGCAGAAGTCCCGGGTTCGATTCCCGGCCAGGGCACACAGGAGAAGCGCCCATCTGCTTCTCCACCCCTCCCCCTCTCCTTCCTCTCTATCTCTCTCTTCTCCTCCCGCAGCCAAGGTTCCATTGGAGCAAAAGTTGGCCCGGGTGCTGGGGATGGCTCCTTGGCCTCTGCCCCAGGCGCTAGAGTGGCTCTGGTCATGGCAGAGCGACGCCCTGGATGGGCAGAGCATCGCCCCCTGGTGGGCGTGCCGGGTGGATCCCGGTCGGGCGCATGCGGGAGTCTGTCTGACTGCCTCCGGGTTTCCAGCTTCAGAAAAATACAAAAAAAAAAAAAAATCAAGAGAGGGGGTTTGGGCTGGTTTCCACTTCAAAGAGGTGGAATGGGAGGACAGAGAGCCAGTTTACACAAAGAGTAAGTTTAAAACCCAGGTATAACCTGACCTGTGGTGGCACAGTGGATAAAGCGTCGACCTGGAAATGCTGAGGTTGCTGGTTCGAAACCCTGGGCTTGCCTGGTCAAGGCACATATGGGAGTTGATGCTTCCAGCTCCTCCCCCCCTTCTCTCTCTCTCTGTCTCTCCCTCTCCTCTCTAAAAATGAATTTAAAAAAATAATAAAAAAAAGCACCTCTTACCTACGAGTGTGCCTTTAAATAAAAAAAAAAAGATAACATACTTATAAAAAAAAAAATAAATAAATAAATAAATAAAACCCAGGTATAAAGTGCTAAATCTTCATCAGAGAAGTCCTGCCACATTTGTTGAGTAATAAGCTATAGCTATCAATACAGGAAGACGTAAAAATGCTTTTGATTCTTCAGCAATCTCAAAATAGAATCCCAGAATAATAAAAGTAAACAATACTACTTTTTTGTTTCCTTGTCTCTTTTTGCCCATTTCACAAACTCAGCTGCTCCGGAGGAGGCTCGCCTTGGTCCCAACAGTCTGTATGACTAGATGGCTGCCTGGACACACGCTCTGATCAAGTCACAGTCTTTCCTACCCTTCTTCTAGGCACAGCTTGCAAAGACTCCTTCTCCCAATACCCAAGTGCTTTGATTAACAGGTTTAAGTGTTATAATCACCAAGTGTTTGAATGCAGATTAACTCATAGACCCACATAATGAATCTTGTCCTGTCATGTTGTTTTTAGCCAAAGTTGAAAGAAAGCTTTGAAGAATGTGGAGAAACTCAACTATGATATTTTGATAGCCTTAGGGCAGAAAGATTTAACACACACACACACACAAAAATAATCGTCATTCATTCAAAGAGGAGTCATGGCCCTGATGGAAAGATGAATGCCAGAATTCTGTGATTAATTACAGTTGTTGAAGAAGATAGAAAAAAGGCACCATGAGTCTTGGACTAATCAAAGACAGAGCAATTCAAATAAACTGTTCTAGAGTCAAAGTGAGCTTTTGGTCCAATTCTCATGGATCTCATGGTTACTTTGAATTATAAAACTTCACCTTCATCCCCCAAAAAATAAAAACAAAGAAACAACTGCCTGGCTGAACATTATTGATTTGCTAGAGAAGTTATCAATTATTTTGCTATATAAAAGTGATTAATGAAATCTGAGAATTGTGATATTTAGGGTTTCTTGCCTGAGAAACTTCATTTCACAGTAACCCCCTTAAAAGGGAAGGACAATATATTAGTGATTGGTAACTTTTCTAGAGCAGAAAACGACACAGTAACAAGAACAGGAAGAAAACAATAGATAGGAAGGACTACCTAACTAATTAAACCAATAGAGCATCTTTGCTTCTATTATCCAGATAAAGGCACATCAGTGAGTCTGCCCGTTCTGACAAAGGGAAAGTAGGAGTACATTGCTGGTGTTTCTATAAAGATAAAGCTGATGACTAGGTTCAGAAAAAGAAACAAATTCTCTTTCTCATGTATCTAAGGAGCCTTTTAGAACAGATGGGACCAATATTTCATGAACAGAAAAATAAGTTCTTCATTAAAAGGCTTCAGGAGGTAACTTACATTAAACAGTTGTGGTCATGGCTGCTTCTGTTGGGTATGGGAAAAAGATACACATTATGTCAGAGATTTCTTAGACTTTGATTTAATTGAAAATCAACTCTATAGAACTTGACTACTGAGCTTGAATTTGCCAATGTTCTTGAAATCATCTGTTTCTAACGTATTACCTGTAATATCGAAAGGAATTAAAATAGTTTGAAACCAATAGTTTCCAGACTTACTACTTAACCAATGAAAATACTTCTGCTATATTTCAGTTATGTACTTTTCTAGCGACATAGCTAAATAAGATTTGGATATTAAGCTAATTATTTCTCAGTTTTCTGAACAATCAAAATGAGTGAAATATAAATATGTATATAGATATAATTTATGAAGTCCTAAAAGCCTGACTCAGTGGGAGGGGCATGCAGTTTCAATTCTAGTAAACCAAACCATATGGCTAATTAAATATATATGTTTTCTATTGATCTCTCCACTAATTGCTAAAAATATATACACATGTTTTTGGGTAATCAGCAATTAATTTGGGGTCACTCCCCTCTGTCATTCAACAAACTACATCTCTTTCTCACCTGTTGCTGAGATGAACTCTTAGGATTTTAAGCTTATCTGTAGACTTGAGCTTCCTGCATTTTTAGACTCATAAGTCCATTAAACAAACAAAAATGTACTTCTGTGAGAACACTGCATGTTATCAAAGTGGTCCTGAGGACACACATTTCCTTCTCTTTGCTATGTCGCAAAAAGATTTTTTTTTTAAATCCAAGGCTATGTATCTCTTCCTGGAGGAACTGTATATACAATTGAGAGGGACTAATCTCTCTCACTGTGTAGTGAATCGCCACACTGCCAAGCCAAGCCCTGCTGTCCCTTCTGATCACTTCTTCATTACCTTCTTTTTTTGTTTGTTTTTTGGGGGGTTTTTTTGTTCTGAAGCTGGAAATGGGGAGGCAGTCAGACAGACTCCCGCATGTGCCCGACCGGGATCTACCCGGCACACCCACCAGGGGGCGATGCTCTGCCCATCCAGGGCATTGCTCTGTTGTGACCAGAGCCATTCCAGCACCTGGGGCAGAGGCCACGGAGCCATCCCCAGTGCCCGGGCCATCTCTTGCTCCAAAGGAGCCTCAGCTGTGGGAGGGGAAGAGAGAGACAGAGAGGAAGGAGAGGGGGAGGGGTGGAGAAGCAGATGGATGCCTCTCCTATGTGCCCTGGCCAGGAATCGAACCCAGGACCTCTGCACGCCAGGCCGATGCTCTACCACTGAGCCAACCGGCCAGGGCCTCATTACCTTCTTTATAAAGTTCTTCCTCCCAAATGCTGTCATGTCAGAAACTACAGCTCTTCTCCTAAGGAAAAGAAGGTAACAAAAATGGACAAAAGGCTGATCTAGATCTGCTTAATCTAGCACTCTTAGAATGGGAACTCTGGAGAAAGCAGAAAATTACATCTACATTTTGTATAGTTATGGTGCAGAATGAACACTCAACAAATAAAGGAACAGGCTCATGTGTTACCAACCAGATATTGAGTCTGAGCTTCAGTGTATTGATTTAGGACAAATACAAAAATGAAAGAAGGATATTTAGGTCAAAATTTTATTCATTTTTTTTTTAGCACAGAAATACTGTGATTTGATGAAACAAACAAGAAGAATAAAAAGATGCTTTCACAAATAAGACCATGCGATTTCACTTGTACATGAAATCTAATGAACAAAATATATGAACAAATTAGAAACAGACCCAGAGATGCAGAGAACAGACTGACAGCTGTCAGAGGGAAAGGGGTTGGAGGGCTGGGTAAAAAGGTGAAGAGATTAAGCTATGAGAGAGAGAAAAAAACCTCACAGACCAGTGGTTCTAAACCTTTCTAATGCCGTGACCCTGCAATACAGTTCCTCATGTTGCGGTAACCCCAAACCAAAAAATAATTTTGGTGGCTATTTCATAACTGTAATTTTGCTACAGTTATGATTCAGAATGTAAATACCTGATATGCATTATGTATTCTCATTGCTACAAATCAAACATAATTTAAACATAGTGATTAATCACCAAAACAATATTTAATTATATATTGAGAAATATTTATTACTAATGGACCTCCTTACCTAGTGTATTGGGGCTACCATTCCATAAATAGCTGCTTAACTAATGGATCTGTTTTTTCCAGATTAGTGGCAAGTTTTCTATATAGAACAGTGTGAACTACGTCATAGGATACACTGCAGTTTCTGCACAGCATGGTATCTTTCAGGGCTCTTTCACACTATAAAGCAGCGGTTTTTGCGGTGGAATCCACATCTCATTTACTTCAATGGGAGACCCGTGGATTCCGCAGAAGAGAGATCCCCTGTACGACAGAAATGCAGTTCTGACACATTTCTTCCTCTCCTATTCAAGTCAATGGGAGGCTGCAGATCTCCTTCTATAGGAGGCAGCTGTTTTACACTGCAGAATCCACATAGCAGATTCCTCAGTGTGAGGCCTCTTTCAGTCTATTGGGGGTGGCGGATTCCACCTTTGGAATTTTTCTGCTCTAGGAAAAATTCTAGCATGAAAAAAATTAAGCAACATGCTCTATATTTGAGCGGAATCTGCTGCGGCCTCCCATTGACTTGAATAGGAGAGGAAGAAATGTGTCGGAAACTGTCATTTCTCTGCCTCTTATTGAAATCAAAAGGAGGCTGCGGCGGATTGTGTGGTAACCCGAGATTCTCGGGAGCTCTCTTCCACAAAATCCGCCGCACTCCCAATGAAATCAATAGGAGGCGGATTCAATGCCAGAAACAGCTGATTTCAGCAGTTTCCTCATTCAGAATATGGGAAAATAGTGAGAGATATGGGAGATAATTATACACTGGGGAACAGTGTGAACTACATCTTATAGTGGTCTCTTATAGTATAAGACCGATGTAGTTCACACTGTGTAAATGTACGGTGCTTTGTGTAAGTGTAAGCTGCTTTGTGTACTGTGTAATGATTACACACAAAGCACCTTACACTTACACAGTATTGTGTGTATGGTGTGTGCACTGTTTTTACATTATTAACCTTTTTTACACCAGCAGGCTGTCTCGCAGGCTCTCTTGGCTCTCTGCCTCTTGCCTCTCTGCCTCCTAGGCTTCTGTCCTCCAGCGCTTGGGCCCACTGATGACATCAGCAAGTGCCGGACACACGTAATGCACTGCTATGGACGAGCAGCTGCGCTGCTATGGACTGTGGAGCGTGTCCCCCACTTCCCCCACCCCTTAGGCCCCGGATGGATGATGCAATCACGTCTGCGCATGACCGCAGGCATTCAGTTTGGAACACACGTCCATAACGGCGTGCGATCAAGCTGAATAGCGCTGCTGCAGACGGTAGCGCAGCTTCTCAGTGTATTGATTTCATTGGGAGTGTGGCGGATTTTGTGGAAGAGAGCTCCCGAGAATCTCGGGTTACCAGACAATATGTATTTTCCGATGGCTTTAGGCAACCCCTGTGCTTTGGTCGTTCGACCCCCGCCGGGGTCGCGACCCACAGGTTGAGAACCGCTGTAGACCATAGACACAGACAACATTATTATGATTACCAGAAGGAAAGAGAGGTGGAGGAATGAATGGCAATACAAGGAGACTTGACTTGAGGTGGTGAATCCACAATGCAGTGTATGAGTGATGTATTATAGAATGGTACACCTGAAACATATATAACTTTATTAACCAATGTCACCCCAGTACTTTCAATAAGAATTTAAAAAATACATGGAAGTTTCACATGAAGATAGCACAAGCTTACGGTATGCAAATGTAAACATTATTTACTATTCTTGAGGTTTTAAAAGCTCAATAATATGTGTTTGCTGCCCTCCCCACTTTTAAAAGTCATCATGATTTTATTATAAGGCCTAGTTTGGCTAAGCATCGAGTTGAATTCTTGGAGCAAAGAAAAGTGATATGTTGGCTCCCACCACTTTCCCGTAACTCATGAATATTCCACTTTTTCCAAAAGATTACCACCCTTGGGAATTTCAGTTTTTTCTTTTTCCAAATCTATTGTTAGATGTATTGTATTTCCTCTCATTAAAAGAAAGCAATTGAGACTATTCAAATAAACTCAGAGTTTTAAAAAAAAAAGACAAGGAAAAAATCATTCCCAAGATTTTTTCAACCCCACTGCACATATGCAAGCTTAAAATTATTCTTAAATCCAGTGTTAATGACATGACATTATTTTGATAGATTGCAGTGATTTCTATGGTATGTTTAATTCTGTTTTTAAATGTCCTTCCCATTTAAGAGGTTTGTATCTGTCTCTGTTATCTCACAGTCTGAACACACTGGAAACCAATTCCTTTGCCCCTGCTGCAGCCATCAGTGGTCTCTCCAGAACTGGAGTTAGATGTTATCTGCAACATCAGGTCAATGGCAAGGAGGACCTGAAGGCCTCTTTGAAACTTCTGCATTAATGTTATTCTCCTGGCAAGCAGACAACTTCATTAGAGAAGTCAGCCAAGGAGAGTCTTGAAATGGAAGTTATGCATCGGAGAAGCAAATGCAGTTTTTTTAAAAAAAAATGCTGACGGGCATAAAAATCTTTTGATCTGTAGATGGAAAACTCCAAAGCAGGAAGGATTTGGGGCATTTTGAGTCTGATTGCCTCTGTGGTTTTTGCCGAGCAGTTATTCCCTGGGCTAAAAGAAATGGAAGCGATATTTTAAGATCACAGCTGTGGAGGGGAGCATGGTAAATTTCGATGAAAACCCACTTGGATCTTGAAGTTCAGATCTTAAAAAAACAAGCGACATGACAGAAGTCATATTGTTTTCTGAAATTTCCTTAATTTAAGAGGTTAAAAAAAAGAAAGAAAAATCCACTTTATATTTATTCTCAGGAATAACTTTGAATCTCTATTGCCTAGAACCTTGTGCTAGACACTCGGAAGTTTTCCCCCAGAAGATCTTATTTCTTCCACAATTTAAATGTTGGGAAGAAGCAATTTAATGAGTAATAGATAGAGGTGAAGTTCAGAAAAGTCAAGCAAGACTTGAGTAATGATTTCTTCCATTATTATCTCCACAAACAGGTGTCTTAGGGCGCTCAGTCAATGGTGAGCAGTATCACTGAAAGCTTGTGTCAATGAGCAATGACTTCATGCCAATATTGTAGTTCCTTTTACCATGGGTAAATAAATAAAAATTAAGAAATCTCAAGCAGAAATGAAACATAAATAGTATTTTCTACAAAGAGCAATTAATGGTGGGATGTACTGAGATTTAAAGGGATTAGACATGTAATGAGGCCTCAGAAATTGAACACGGTAAATTATGCATATATTCATTTTAAACAGAGTCTTAAGAATTGGAACTAAATGGAATAAAAAAATAGAAGAGCATAATGGTTAAGAACGGGGCCTCCTGAATTTCTGTAGCTGGATTTTGAATTCTGGCTCTGCAGAATTTACTAGAGTATGACCTTGAACAAAGTATTTAATTATTCTGTGCCTTAGTTTTCTTAGCTGTAAAATGGAGATTTTAATAGCATTTCTTCATGGGTTTATTATGAGGATTAAATTAGTGAATAGAAGCCCTGAGCAGTTGGCTCAGTGGTAGAATGTTGGCCCAGTGTGTGGATCTCCTGGGTCTGATTCCAGGTCAGGGCACACAGAGAAGTGACCAACTGCTTCTCCACCTTTTGCCCTCCCACTTCTTTTTCTCTCGCTCTCTCTTTCTCTTTCTCTCCCCCTCCCGCAACTATGGCTCAATTGATTCAGGCTCCCAGGTGCTGAGGATGGAACCTCCCCCTCAGGCACTAAAAATAGCTTGATTGTAAACATGGCCCCAAAAGGGCCGAGCATTGACCCCAGATGGGGGACACTGGGTAGATCCCAGTTGGAGCGCATGTGGGAGTCTGTCTATCTTCCTTCCTCTTACTTGGAAAAGAAGAAAACAGTTTTTTTAAAAAATTAGTAAATGCAAGTATATGTAAAGCTCTTGGAACAGTACCTGGCACCTAGTAAGCACTCGATAAATGCTATTATTAGTAGCAGGGTGGGATAGTAAAAAGAGTGGCAAACTATAAATTAGGCATCTGGCTCTGGTTCTGCAACTAGTTAAATTCCCCAGATCTTATGTCAGCCATCTGTCAAAAAAAAAGGGGGGTTGGGCTAACTCATCTTTAATGTTGCTTCCAACTTTGAAAAACGTACTGCTTTACAACACGTTGTTTTGAGGGTGTGCTACATTGTGCAAAGATTTTAAGCAGAAGGTGATAATATTTTAGCAGAATATTTTTTAAGATCATTAATCACTTTTATAAAGATGTATTTCATAGATCCCATTTCCTCATCTGGTATCTGCTCCTCAATCAACCCCTGCTGGGAGTTCACATGCCACTATTCCACTGAAGTGGCTCTTGTCAAGGTCACAATGATTTCCATATTGCCAAGACTGATGACTTCTTGACTGTCTTGTGCTCACAACAGCACTGACACTGTTGATTTTCCTCTTATTTTTTCCACCTACCAGCCAAATTATCTTTTTGATAGCTATATGTATTATTTTAATTCTCTGCGTAAAATCTTGAAATGTCTTTCCAAGTCAATTAAAACAAAATGGAACCCTTTTCCCCTTGACTTCCATCATCGTTCATGATCTAGACATATATAACCTTATTTTCTACCGTTCTCTCTTTGTTCATTGTAATCCCTCCAGCCACACAACTTTCTCTCTGGAGTTTGAACACCTTAAACTTATTCCTACGTTAGACTGGCTGGGTCCTATGCTTGGTATTCTCTCTTCACAGATTATGGCTGACCCCTTGACATCTGGTCTCAGCTTAAACGTTTCCTCCTCAGAAAGGCCTCCCTAATTAAATAGTGCCCAGATTCCTCTCACTAGTCTGCCTTGGCCTGTGTTGTATTCTTAATGAAAACTGTTATCTGAAATTATATTCTTTATTTTTACTATGTCTACCTCCTTCAAAGAAAGTAAGTTCTGTGACAACAGGGATATTATCTGCCTGAACGCTAAGATTAGAAAAGATTCTCAATAAAAATTTACTGAATGAAAGATAAAGAACCCAGTTTACCTTGCATGATGTTCAAAGTGTTCTATGCGTTATCTAAACCCATGATGGCGAACCTTTTTAAAAAAACTGCCCACCTTTGCCGTGCTGGTCAACCTGGTCCCTCCCACCCACTAGTGGGCGGTCCAGTTTTCATGGTGGACCAATTGCAGCTCCGTTTGGTTGCTCCGGGACCGCCCACGTGAAAGCTGGAATGCCCACTAGTGGGCGGGAGACGACCAGGTTGACCAGCACTGCAAAGGTGGACGGTTTTTATAAAAAGGTTCGCCATCATGGCCCTAAATTCTAAACACCTTAATGTCAGTTCGACTTATTTGAGATTTATCACATATTATCCTGTATTAGTGTGAATTTTTTCCTGGCATATATATCTTATTTCTTTAATTATAAGATAAGACACATGTGGGATGAGACAATATCAGACATTATATGTGTCTCACAGAACCAAATGGGTTCTATTGACAATATCTCATTAAATATCTGTTAACATATTTATTTTAAAGAGAAACGAAGTGGCCGTTATTTATAAAACCTAAATTACCATGACTGAGTAGCCAAAAGGATAAAAAAAAAGTGCTTAAATGTCTTAATAAATCTTCTCTATCCGATAGTTCACCTGTCCAAAACTGATACACCGTCATAGACAATGGGAAAGAAGTGACAGGTCGCCTTGTTTTTTAAAATGAGCAATCCAAAATATTTTGGTTCTTTAAAAAATTGGTTGTTACTTCTGTTAAGAACAAGTGATCTATAGTGTTTAGGTATTTAACAGGTATCTAAGGAAAATCCAGTCTTGGTTGAATATATTTTACATACCCTGCAGTAGCTTGTACTCATAGCTCTTTGGAGGGTTTTTTATTTATTTATTTATTTATTTATTTATTTATTCATTTTAGAGAGGAGAGGGAGAGAGAGAGAGAGAGAGAGAGAGAGAGAGAGAGAGAGAGAGAGGAGAGACAGAGAGAGAGAAGGGGGGTAGGAGCTGGAAGCATCAACTCCCATATGTGCCTTGACCAGGCAAGCCCAGGGTTTCAAACCGGCGACTTCAGCATTTCCAGGTCGCCGCTTTATCCACTGCGCCACCACAGGTCAGGCCACTCTTCGGAGTTTTATTTTATCTGTTGATTGGATGCTGCCTGATTCATGAATCGCTGAATAAAGCCAATAAGATCTTTAAAATTTATTGAGTTGAATTTTGTTTTTTAACGCAACAATTAATATTGTCTTTAAAATTTAACTAAACTCTTTCATAAACATCCTTTACTTGATTTTCACAACAATACCAGGAGGCAAATATTTTTATTCTTGTCTACCTCAGGAAACTGTGCTCTATGAAAGTGAAGATTTAAAAAAAAAATTGTTTGCAAGGCTGCACCAGGTGACGAGGCTTAGATCACTCATCCAGTAGTTGGTAGAATTAGTACTTGAAAACAGGACTTAGAAATTTATTACTCAGTTTCTAGATCAGAATATTTATCAACTACAAATACATAAAGAGTATTCTAATAAATCTGATGAGCTATTAAATGATACCTTTTGTCTTTCACTTCCACATTTATTCTTGCCAGCCGAATAAAATCCTTTTCTGGACACCTTTAAGAAAAAAATTAACAGATATTTCTATGTTAATTATAAAAATATTATCTAAAATTCTGCAAAATAAGATTTAGAATGGCATCTCATTAGAAATTAAGCCAATTATTGTGGAAGGAGCCTTATTAATTCTTCAATTTATTTTTATGTAGTAGCGAATTCAGATAATTTAAATTTTATTTCAAGAAAAAAAAGAAATAGAAAAACATCGTCTGGTAGTTCCTGACCAGAGTTTATTTCTTATGGTAGTATGTGTATATAAGAATTGGAATAACTGATTAATGAGTTCGAAAGCTTTTGCAAAAATTCCTACCACATATACATAGGACTACTTTTGCCTCTCCTTAGATTTTAATATTTGTATCAAATGAAGGACATGTATCTTTTTTTTTTCTATTTCTTTTTGAATATGTGGGTTCTAGTGAGGTAATGTGGCCAAACTATTGCACGTTGACCTGAGATAAATATGTCAGAAATTTCTGTGTGCCTTTTGGCCTTAATAACAAATAATTGTATGATGAAGCTCTCTCAACCACTTTCAGAAAAGGACTTTCTATTTCTCCATAACTAAGCATTCAAAAGATGCTGATGTTGCACTGTTCTCATATTAGATTCCAGAATTTAGATTGCTTAAGGGCTCCAAGACTAGGATGAGTAGTTTGAATTTAAGGAATGAACCATGAGCCTCCCTGTGGCAGATTAAACTCTTACATAGCTGGGCCTAACCTGTGGTGGTGCAGTGGATAAAATGGTCGACCTGGAATGCTGAGGTCGCTGGTTCGAAACCTGGGCTTGCCTGGTCAAGGCACATATGGGAGTTGATACTTCTTGATGCTTCCTGCTCCTCCCTCTCTTCTCTGTCTCTCCCTCTCCTCTCTCTAAAATAAATAAATAAATATATATATATATATATATATATATATATATATATATGGTCTTATATAGTTGATTTTTTTAATACTGCCCATAAAAGTGCCATCTCTTTTCTAAGTAGCTTTTAAAAGCTTTACTGGTGGAACTAACATTTTAGGGAGTGTTTGAATATTGAAACAGAGAATGCTTTTCAAACTGGAAAACCAACAAAAGACATGAAGGAAAAGCATGTTTCTAAGCACATATACAACTGGAGAAAAGTACTGAAAACGGGAGTGAAATTATCAGGAAAGATCATAAATATGTTGACCTAAGATAAGTGGACTTTGAAGATGAAAAATGATAGATTTATTAACAGAAATAAGGTATTGGTTAAAACACTCTAAAACCCCTTAGATTGTAAATAAGCTACTGTATATCCATTCATTTTAGTTTTAGCATCACAGTGAAAAGAATGAAATACTAGGAGATATTTGAGTTTATTTAAATACCCTAAAATGATGTTTATAGTGCTTCTAAAAGAAGACAATTTTTAATAGTATAAAAATATCAAAAACAAATTCCACAAATAGAAGCATGAAATCTATTTGGAAAACCTAAATCCACCAGAGTGTGTGGGGGTGTTAGTAACTTGAAATACACTATCATTTTGTCAAATGTATATTCTCCTTTTTCTTTTTTCACTTAGATATTTGAAGAAAGATGTAATCCATATGGTTTTCATTCATTTAGACATAAGGTAGTAAAATGGGTCTCAAATTAAGTATTTATGACCCATGAGCCAGTTATTTCTGTTGAAAATGTCTTTTTTCTTGACCAAAACAAAAGAAAAAAGAATTTCCACTAAAGTTGAATCCAGAGTTGTCAGTTCATATCATCCACTCTTAGTTTAGAAAACACATATTCTCTTGGCATATAAAATATTCTAAGTCTTACATACAACTTTTTTGCACAATGAAAGTCAAGTTCTCGCATTTTCTATCACCATGTATGACCACTATATGTCATGATAAAATAATCATATAATAATTATAATTTCTATTTAACACCGTATTTCAGGGTTCGGTACATTTTGTTATGTTTATCTTAGGAGACTACAGATTTGAAAGTTCTTCCTTTACACTTCTTCTTCAGTTTTTATAAAATAATTTTTATTTTGATCAAATCCACAGAGCACTATCCTTTGCCCTCCCCCCCAAAAAAAACAAACAAAATACAAATAAAGAACATAAAAACAAAGTTTCATTTTTAATGAGTGTAACTTTTCAATTGACACACAAAAGTATCCCTTGGTTTCCAGAGCAGCTTCTCTTGTCCATTAACTAGTTTATTTTCTTTTGCAATGATTGATGTCATTTTTCCCTTCAATAGACGTTTTCATTGCTACTTTTTGTGGAGAAAAAAGCAAAGAGAAAAGAGAAGAAAGATCGCAGCAAAGCACTGGAAGCCAGATGCCACAGCCTTCTCACAGCCAAATGTCTCCCCAGGCAGAACTACCAGAAGCTCAGTGCCACATTGTCTAAGATGAGAGACAAAATGCAAGGGGCTCCTGTCACCCCAACAGGAGAAGCTTCTGCTGTGGCTCTTTCTGGGATGGGTTGTCATTCATACTCCGTGATACCAAATGCCACTTTGGCAGTAGCTTACTGATGTTGACACTTATTTTTGTATGTCATAGTTCAAAGGACCACGCTATGAAATAGCTCCAGAATGTGCCTTGCAACATTTAGTCACAATAAGGTCATTTACATCCCTCCCAAACATTCTTTTTTGTGTATGAGAGAGAGATCATTTAAGTTCTTCTCTCTTAGCAAATTTCAATTATATAAGATTATGTTACCAACTCTAGTCACCATGTTACATATTAGATCCTTAGGTCTTATTTATCTTTTAACTGCGTGTTCGTCTCCTTTACTTATCTCTTCCTATACCCCCCACCCTCAGTCCCTGGCAACCACTTTTCTACTCTGTTACCATGAGTTCAACTTGTTTTTTTAAAAGAATTCCACATATAAGTGATACCATGCAGTGTTTGTCTTTACCTCTCTGATTTCACTTAGCACCACGCCCTCGTTTCATCCACATTGTTGCAAATGTCAGGATTTACTTCTTTCCCAAGGCTGAATGATATTCCATTGTAGATATATACCACATTTTCTTTTCTTTTTTTTTTTTTTTTCTTTTTCTTTTTTTTTTCTGAAGCTGGAAACGGGGAGAGACAGTCAGACAGACTCCCGCATGCGCCCAACCGGGATCCACCCGGCACGCCCACCAGGGGCGAAGCTCTGCCCACCAGGGCGCGATGCTCTGCCTGGGGCAGAGGCCAAGGAGCCATCCCCAGCACCCGGGCCATCTTTGCTCCAATGGAGCCTTGGCTGTGGGAGGGGAAGAGAAAGACAGAGAGGAAGGAGGGGGTGGAGAGTGGAGAAGCAAATGGGCGCTTCTCCTATGTGCCCTGGCCGGGAATCGAACCCGGGTCCCCCCGCACGCCAGGCCAACGCTCTACCGCTGAGCCAACCGGCCAGGGCATATACCACATTTTCTTTACCCATTCATCCATCAACGAACACTTAGGTTGTTTCTATCCCTTGACTATAGTGAATAATGCTGCTATAAACATGAGAGTACAGATATAATTCAAGATATAACTGGCTTTACATATATACAACTAAAACTTTCACCAGATATAGTCCCAAATGAAGTATGCCAATTAATTCCTTTCCTTCCTTTTAAGATTACAAAAAGTTTATGCTATTTATACTGTTCATTAATACACTAAACATTCTTAACTAAATACCAACTAAAATACCAACTTTCTTGATTCAATATTTTCTTTAAAGCTATGATTTATCATAATATAACACATAAAGCACACTGTACTAGACTGGATGCTTGAAATGCCAGTATCCTTCTACATGGAGGAGCAGCTCCTGACCTCTGCCTCCATCAATATGTCATTCAGAATGACTGCTGTGGAGCCTGTACAGGCACAATGCAACTGTGTCTTCTAGACCCGTTTGGTGAATCTCAGTCCTCTCCTCGGAATCCGGAATTTAGAATTGAGTCAGAGCGACTGCAAGGGTCAAGGCTGAATGACATCATTGCAGTGTTCTAGGAAGGAGGTCCAGGATCCCTGGTGACCAAGGTCTCTAAGAGTTGGCCTGATCTGAAATTGGTTGCAAGAAATTCCAAAAGAGCAACCTGAAACAAATTAATCAAAAACTAATTGTGCCTGACCAGGCGGTGGCGCAGTGCATAGAGCGTCGGACTGGGATGCGGAAGGACCCAGGTTCAAGACCCCGGGGTCGCCAGCTTGAGTAAGGGCTCATCTGGTTTGAGCAAAGCTCACCAGCTTGTACCTAAGGTCGCTGGCTCAAGCAAGGGGTTACTGCTGAAGGCCCGCGGTCAAGGCATGTATAAGAAGGCAATCAATGAACAATTAAGGTGTTGCAATGCGCAATGAAAAACTAATGATTGATGCCTCTCATCTCTTCGTTCCTGTCTGTCTGTCCCTGTCTATCCCTCTCTCTGACTCTCTCTCTCTGTTTCTGTAAAAAAGAAAAAAAAACTAATTGTGAGAGCATGATCCTGATGAGAACGGAAATTAATCACCTCCTTAGAGAGGAAAAATGAAACCATTTAGACATATTATAATCGTGCTCATCCTCCACCACACAAACAATACTAGAAAAAACTAACAAACCACACTTAACACTACTGAACTGAGTACCTAAAAAATGGTTAACATGATAAAAATTCATGTTATGTCTTTTTACCATCTCCTCCAAAATTCACAAAAATTAACTTGCTAGTTCAAAATAGAGTATTACCCAGTTGAGTGTCTCTGTTTCCAGTTGATGAAATTTAGTAAATTTCTTGGTAATCACAAGAAGATGAGGCACGTAATGCCCTGAGTAATGACAAAATTCAGTATTGAAGAAATTGATAGAAGTGGTGTGCTGGTAAATATTTAACAACTGGCTCTCAAACAATAACACATGTCAGATTTGTAGAACTGGTTGGTTTTCACTGTAAATATATGTATTCCCACCATGGTGTGTTTCAAGCCACCAAGGTGACATCAATCAACACAGAGTTGGGAAGAGATGGGCACAATCACATCTCATGAGCAGGCATCAGCACCCCAGGAAGAAAACAAGGCAGAAAAGAGTCACTACATGTGTCTTCTGTGTCTTCATTTCATTTGTTTCTAGTTCAAAACACATCGATGTAGGAAAAGGGAAAGGGAAGTAACATGTATGAAGTGGCCAGAACCATTTTAATTCATCTCACTTAGAAACATTACACGTAACTTTGAATTGTACTCAAAAAGGTATGTGAATGGTATGCGAATTATATCTCAATTTTAAAAGATGTTATCTATAACTCATTGTCATAAAATTGATTAAGTTTCTGGACAGATTTTTTTTTTCCCCTCAAAAACATTCTTTTAAATTCTCCCAGATGAAAGATTACAGGCAATGACAAGTCATTATCTTTGTCATCATCTGTTGTGATCTGAATGCTTGTCTAGAAAAAAATGCTACTGCAGTTCACAGTGACAAAAGGGTAAGCTGTAAATTTCTGCTGGTAGCTCAGAGTAGAAGTGATGTTGGTATGGACAGATCACTGATCCCAGCAAGAATGTCAGTAAATGACTCTACCACTTATGTTTCTAAAGGACCGATGACGTTATGGAACATGAGGACTTCATTAATTATCCAAGTTGGAATACCAAAATCATAGTATTTTGGAATGGAGAATACTTACAGATTTCTTGTGATAGACTCTTTTACAGATAAAGAGAGTATAATTTAATCATGCCACTTTTCTTTTCAAAAGAGAAGTTATTGCTGGTTTTTAGAAAGTAGCTTCCAGCCCACAGGCTTGGCCACACGGAGCTGAAATTCAGAACATTTCTGTCTTACAGAATTCCCACCCTAATATTTACTTCTAGAAATAGTAGCTCTCCTTCATGAAATTATCTCTATTTTACAGATTAGTGTAGCCAGATATTTATATCATTTAAAAAACACTGCCTGACCTAGACTACAGTTTCTTTCAAATGTTCATCTCCTACCATTGGGGAAACTTAAAACCTTTATGTGTAACTTAATGTCCACAGTTTTAACTACCTGTTTGATGTCATATATAAACATATGTAAAACTCCCCACACAGTATTTTTGTTTTCTCTGGTGTTGCACTTAACAGAAACGTAATTGCGTTAAGTTAGAGTGAAGTCAACACTGGCGCATGTTGTCATCGGGAAAAGGAAAAGGAAAACTTTCAGATTCTAACCACAGTATCACCCATAAACTAGCTATTATAATACCTAAAGTTAATGGAGCACTGTGTTATGTACTTTAAATGAATTAGAGTTTAATTATCACAATTTCAATAATAGGAGCTATCATTAATCTCATTTCTCATTTGAGGAAGTTGGGTAACTTGCCTAAGGCTACTGTGAAGAGTTGCTGCCTGACAACTCAGGTAAACATCTCTAGAGCCTCAGGCTACCCCACCTCACTCTGTGAGCTCTAGTGGTCCCTCCCTTTTACAGCTGTAAGAATGGTTTACTCTCTCCTGCGAGCAAGGATGCAGCTAGGGCTAAGAAAGAGTGATGGAGACGACAGGAGAGCAGGGCTTCTGTATTCTGTCCTTATTCCTCTCCTCTCTCTTTTTCTCCCATGATAGAATTAATGTTCATTTGCGCTACAGTCCACAAACGCCTTATGAGCATGACTGTAGGACTATATAGTGTTCAGCATTGTATCTTTAGCATCTAATACAATATAGATATATAATAGGCACTTAATATTTATTGACTGCATGAACAAATGAATCCTTTCAGGGTTGTGTTAAATAAGACAATACACAAGACATGGGGAGCTTATCACACTATACCTGGCACATACTAGATGCTTAATAAATGTTATTTGTTCTTATGCTACTATTACTGTCTACTGTCACTATTGTTTATAAGATAATATTTTTTTTTTTGTATTTTTCTGAAGCTGGAAATGGGGAGAGACAGTCAGACAGACTCCCGCATGCACCCCACCGGGATCCACCCAGCACGCCCACAAGGGGGTGAAGCTCTGCCCACCAGGGGGCGATGCTCTGCCCATCCGGGGCATCGCTCTGCTGCGACCAGAGCCACTCCAGCGCCTGGGGCAGAGGCCAAGGAGCCATCCCCAGCACCCGGGCCATCTTTGCTCCAAAGGAGCCTCGGCTGCGGGAGGGGAAGAGAGAGACAGAGAGGAAGGAGAGGGGGAGGGATGGAGAAGCAGATGGGTGCTTCTCCTGTGTGCCCTGGCCGGGAATCGAACCCAGGACTTTTGCACGCCAGGCTGATGCTCTACCACTGAGCCAACCGGCCAGGGCTACAAGATAATTCTAAGCAGAATATAGATGTTTGATTTCACAACTCCACTATTATTTATTTAATTATATCAATCCCTTATTATATGACCTCTCCAATTTTATTAAATTTGTCATTAAACCTAGTTCATTTTGTTATTAAGCCTAGTTGTGACCCTTTTATTCACATTGTCAACAGAAGGATAAGGATGGTTATTCTCATTTAATCTCAACACAAATAAAAAATTACTTTTTGATGAATGCTTGGAGGTATAATTAATGAGTCAAAATGTATACAAAATTGTAGGGGTTTTTTGTGGTTATTTAAAAATACCACATTTCTAAAATCTTTGATAAAAGATCATCAAGTTATGACACAGAACAGATTTTTCATTGCTTATCCTGGAATAAAATAATTCAATGAAAGAAAAATATTCAATAAACAAGCAGGCTTTTTTTCAACATTCTTTAAAATTTCAATAAATTTAAAACTACAAAAAATTAGAAATTCAAAACTATGAAAATATCCTGCAATAAAGAAATGTTTAAGTAAATTATTGTACGTCGACATAATGAAATACTGTATAGCCATTAAAATCACAACTTGATGACAATGCAGAAATGTGGAAAATATGAGGACATGGGAAACGTTTGACATATTAAATGCTTATGGGGAACAAAAGAAAATGAAAAAAAAATTTTTAAAATCATAACAGAATGGTGGGTCACAATTTTCTTTTCCAAAAACAAATAAATATGTGGAGTGACCACATTGTAATACACTTTTTGTTTATGGCAGGAAGAAGTAGGCAATAAAAGTTGGATCATTCAGTGGAATTACAATTTTTTAAAGGTTCAATATGTGAAAACCTGTTATTAAAACTTGTACCAGATAGTTGATAAGTAAATAAATATTTTAAAGACTTTCCTTAACACATTTTTAATTAATTAAAACCGTTATAAACTAAGTTCTCTACAAATTAGTGAAACTGAATTATGAATCCCTTTCTTCTGGTATCTATTGAAATCAGCCTTCTGGGTTTGCTCCACACTTTCTGTTAGCACAGCGTTCATTATGTATAGATGATGATCATAGTGGAGGCTGTTAAAATACCGGGTTAAGGTAATGTAGAGTGTCCTTGTTCTAATTTTCTGTCACAGGAAACTGACCACAGCCCACTTGAGTACTGCTTATTGTGACCTTGGGGAATGCACTGGGATGTTAGACCTCTCTATTTCCTCCCTCTCCTCTACTTCAGCCTAATTATCAATTACCCAAACTTTTTCAAGTTCTAGACAGTCTTTTGAATCAGCCTTGAAAAGAATCACTTCCATTCTGACCCCTGAGCCACTTTGAAAGCTGGATCACCTTGGCGATTAGGCAGTCTGTCCAGGTCTTCGCATTCTCAACTATCTACGATAACGGCACCTATGTTAGAAGTTGTGTGAGTTAAATGAGAGAACAGGGCAAAGATTCTGCCAAATAGCCAGCCTTCCTGTATACTTGCCCTCTACCTACTAGGATGAAAGTTGAGGGCAAATGCTCCTCACTGGCTCTTAATCTCTTTCAGGTCAAGGACCGTTTGAAATCTGGGTTGGATCGGGGAGGAGGTTCCTAAGGACCAGTTTTGCAGAGAAAAGCAGGTTTATCCACTCAAAATGTGGCAAATAATTTCCTTGGTTTCAAAGACCTTGGGGAAGACTTTGCATGGATTTCCTAGGGCTCCACAGAGCAATGGCTAACCCCCTGGGGCAGTACAGAATCCCTATGACAGTAAACATGAGAAAGGACAAGAACAAAGAGATCAGGAGGTGGAGAATCAGAGGGGTAAAAAGACAGCGAGTGCAAGATGTGGAAACTCGGTTAGGGTAGAGACACTCTCCAAGAGACCTGTATCCATGTGCAGCCGTTGTCCCCAGTCTAAGTTGATATACTTAATAGCCAAGGATTTAAGTAATTTGAAGAGTGCTTAAATAATTAATCATGGCCTTGGAAACATTTGACTACAGTGTGTACGCTAATCCAAAATATAATTAAATTGTAAAGGCCAAACTGACCTTCCAGATGTCGAGGATGAATAATTCAAGCCAGTTCTCCCAGCCCGATCCACGCATTACGCTGATGAGGCCACACCTTTGTGCTTGGTTCACCAGTCAGAATTACGGGATCACGGTTTCTGGAGGCTTCTTTGAACCACATTCAAAGATTAGCTTATTTATTTACTGCTTTTCCAATTCAGATGGAATAATAGTGTTTAAAAAAAATGACTCAGAAAAGAGAAGACAATCTCAAAGTCAGGTAAGAGCTCTCACTGGCTTTCTCCTGCTGCTCTGGGTGCTGTGTAGCCCTGATTCAGGGGCAGATTTCTGGCATATCTGCTAATTTTCTACATTTCTCACCTTCCTGATGCTAACCCCCCAACTAAAGGAAGGGGCCTGCTTTAGTGTGCACTCTCAGGGCTCCAGTCAAGCAGACCAGAACACACTGGTGGGTCCCCTGTGGCTCTCACGTGACCTGTCTCCTGTCTCCAAGCATAAGTAGAGTATAAGCGAAGCCACTGGGATGGATTTTTGACCATGTTCTATATTTCAACCCAGTGATTCTCCACAAGGGGCAGTTCCGCCTCAGGAGTTGTTTGACAATGTCAAGAGACACTGTCGGTTGTCACAACTCATGGGGCATCTATTGGGTAGAGTCTAGGGATATTGCTGAATACCCTACAATGCAGGGGACAGCCCCCAGACAAATGATCAGGTCCCAAATATCAACTGTGCCACACTGAGAAACCCTGCTGGAACCCCAAAGTTAGAATATGGAAATGGGAGAGGACTCATGCTAAGGTTATGCTGAAACAGGACGCATGGGTGCTTGCTGTGATCCTTTAAACATGTCCACCAGTCCTGGACTGTCCACTTCTAGACTTCATCGACCTGACAAAAATAAGTCTCCTATTTGTTTAAACTACAGCTAGTGCTTGACTTATGACCACGATTGGTTCCAACAGACCGGTCGTAACACGATTTGGTCATAAGTTGAGTAGGCTATATGTACAGTACTGTGAAATGATGTTATAAAAATATTTAAGTCATATTTTATCATAATTTTCTTTTATTATTGTTATATATCATAATTTTCTTTGTTCATTTTATGCCATTTGTATCGTCTCTACACCATTTTGTTTCTTATTTTTACATTCGTCAGGTTTAAGTAAAACACTGCATTACCAGTACAACTGGTTTAATATTTGCAAAGACAATTTCCTCTTGGTAGACATCTTGGGAGGAGTTTGATGAAAAATATCCAAGACACAAAACACAGATTGCTGTACCGAGTCTGGGATAACAGTTGAAATGGTGCACGTGGAGATGGTAGTGCTGCCAGAAGCTGGTCCGCACTGTCGTACACCCAGCTGGGCAACGCTTGTGCTGCCAGACGTGGAGCAGTCATGGCTACCGATTGTGGTCGGTCGTAAAGTCAAATGGTCATAAGTTGCATAGGTAGTAAGTCAATCAATATTTGTACTGTCATTCGAATTTTGTGCTATAAACCTAATCCCTCCCCCAAGCACTGCTCTGGAGAAGCGCTTCATTCCAGCCAGATCGCTGACCTCTCGTGGTTAAACCTCTTGTTCTTGTAGCTCTCCTCTTTGCTCAGACTTTTCTAACTCAGATCTGCCCTCTGGAATATTCTGCTCCAAATTATAGCCTAGCAGGTGATCTTCAAACCTACTGTTTGGCCTCAACTCTTTGCTCTATTTTCCATTCTTTGATTCTCTTTTTCCCTCCTAGTCTTATTTACCTTTCTAGTTCTAATGTTATTCTTCAACCAGAATGAAATGGTTGTATCCCCATCAAAAAAGCTCCTGCTGTCCTCGGGACTGGGACTAAGACATGAGGTAAGGTGCAAGAATGCAAAATTTAAGGATGCCCTCACTCATGGACCATGCATGCCAAAGATCAGTTTGTTAGAATAAGCACCTCCTTAAATTGTCTCACCAGCCTCATCCAGTGGCCCTTCCCCCACCCTTCTCCAGCCTTGCCCCCTACCAGTTTCTAGGGTGGATCTGACTTTCAATTTCAGTATTTTCAAACTGCAATTGTGACCACCATCTTTTAATAAAATACCGATAATGAATAGGATATTTTGAAAGATGATATATAACAGAACAGCAAACATCAGAAAGCATCCATTATTTAGAAAGCACTCTTTACATAGTCACGGTTAAGTATTGTTACTTTTGAGGGAAACGTTTATTCTTTGTTCCTGGCTTGATCTAGGTTTTTCACCTGCTCTATCTACCATACTAGCTATCTAACTAAATTTCACCTGCAAATTTAACTTACACAAGCTTACAGAATACTTAGCACATTAGTTACAAGAAGCGCATGTATACGTGTGTGTGTGTACGCTGTATAATAATTACCAAAGTTTAAAATTGTTCAAAATGATGGAGTTCTTTGCCAAGGTATAGAGCAGGCATGGCCAACATACAGCCCGCAGGTCAGATCCGGCCCGTGTAATGCATTTATGCGGCCAGCGATTAAATTTTTAATATTCTCCGCTACTTTAAAATCTCAGCTACTCAGAAGCAGAAGCGTCTTTGATGATTGGAAATCGAGATATTTAAGAAGATATTGATACGCAGAAAAGAATTCCGCGTGTGACTAATCTAGGGTTAACTTCCAAAAATTGGTCGAATGGATTCGCTATACTTTTTAATTTTTTAAAAAAATTCCATTATAAAGATTTACAACTTTTGTACTTATCTGTACTCATTATGAACTGTTTGACATTTAGGGACGAAGTGAAACCCACATTCTTTTAGGCACAGTTCGCCAGTGCACACTCAAGGTCAAACAATTTGTTATTTTTGTGGTCAAGTGTGCTGAATCAAGTGGCATTATAGCATACCAGGGGACCCCAAACTTTTTACACAGGGGGCCAGTTCACTGTCCCTCAGACCATTGGAGGGCCAGACTATAAAAAAAACTATGAACAAATCCCTATGCACACTGCACAGATCTTATTTTAAAGTAAAAAAAACAAAATGGGAACAAATACAATATTTAAAATAAAGGACAAGTAAATTTAAATCAACCAACTGACCAGTATTTCAATGGGAACTATGCTCCTCTCACTGACCACCCTTCCGGAAGTGTGGCGGGGGCCGGATAAATGGCCTCAGGGGGCTGCATGTGGCCCACGGGCCATAGTTTGGGGACCCCTGGCATAGACAATAGCTGCAGTTGATAACTGAAAATGTGTCCAGGCTGTTTGTAAAATGAAATAATTGTTTTATGTGCAATATAACCCCTTCAAGCTCATTCTATTAATTAAATATTGTTTTGATTGATTGTGATACAGTTTGGATATTTATATGATATGTAATTATATTTTTATTAAACTATATTTTTATTAAAATAACATTATATATTAAAATTTTTTTCACTCACTTACATTTATTCATAAACTAATTACATAATAAATTTTTGTTTACTTAAACAAATCGTTTTTGTATTTAACATTTTTTTAATTTTAATATTTTGTCTGGCCCATGTAAAAAGTTTTCTTTCTAATCTGGCCCGGGGGCAAAAACTGTTGGCCACGCCTGGTATAAAGCAACTTCTCAGAAATACTTAAGAACTTACCTCCATTCTTCATATAATAAAAGATCGTTTACCTTCTTAAGACAATTCAGATCATTTCTAGGTTTTTGCAATCACAGAGTAGGTCAAACCTGTATTCTTCTCTGAGAAGCTTTTGGAAACATTAGTCTAGTTTTTCAAAATCTTGTATCTGAAAGAAGCATGCCTCTTTCGATTCCCGGCCAGGGCACACAGGAGAAGCGCCCATTTGCTTCTCCACCCCTCCGCCGTGCTTTCCTCTCTGTCTCTCTCTTCCCCTCCCGCAGCCGAGGCTCCATTGGAGCAAAGATGGCCCGGGCGCTGGGGATGGCTCTGTGGCCTCTGCCTCAGGCACTGGAGTGGCTCTGGTTGCAACATGGCGACGCCCAGGATGGGCAGAGCATCGCCCCCTGGTGGGCAGAGCGTGGCCCCTGGTGGGCGTGCTGGGTGGATCCCAGTCGGGCGCATGCGGGAGTCTGTCTGACTGTCTCTCCCTGTTTCCAGCTTCAGAAAAATGAAAAAAAAAAAAAAAAAGAAGCATGCCTCAAGCCTTCTAATATTTGAGGTTTTTTTCAGCACACCTAGAAAACATAAAAAGCATTTGGGATTCTTAGAATGACTCATAGTAAGAGCAGATTCTGTTTCTACCAGTGTTTATATTGGTCCTAAACCCTTCGCAAGTGTTTATTGGGGTTTATGCAATCTATTTCACCTGAGAAACTAACTAAGCATCACAGAAAGTCAGTACAAACCTAGGAGCTATCTAGTGCAATTCTTTATACAGTATGAAACAAACAAAATCTGACATTTAACATAAACCTAAGACTACAGCCAAGACAAGGAAGAGGAAGAAAGTATATGTAATTGCAAATCCAGCAAAGATGTCAATGAGTTATCCAAATAGCTGATGGAAGGGAGAGTGCATCATTGGCTTGTTTGCAAAATGGTGCCCAATAGAGTTAATTTATCACTCGCACTGTAGCATACAATAGCCATTCATATTCACACAGATAACCAGAGAACAGGAAGATACAAAGAATCAAGGGAACATTTTATTAATTTGGATTTCTGATTTTCAAAGCCCTTCAGAGGATTTTTGTCGGGTCCCTCAATAACAATTGCTTATGGCCTTGAAACACTGCAGACTCTCAATGACTGTATGTAGAAGGGGTGAATGAATGCTTGACCAAGGATATACAAATTTAGATACATTTTTGAGCCTTCACATAGCGGGCTTTTTATAAAACTGAGTCCATTTAAAAACTCCAAAATTATTTATAAAATCCTTTTCATTCATTTCTAGCCACATGGGAAATCGGGAGGTTCAGGTTTATATTTTGTTTTCACTTATATTAATACATTAAGATGTTATTGGTAACTGCTCTGTCGACTCACTGCATTTGAAGCCATTTGAAAAATAAACCTTTTATCTTTTGAAAAGAAGTTTTCTCTTGCCAAGAACAAAACTCTTGAACACAAACACATTACAAATGGACTTTTCTTTAATGATGTTCCAAATATGATTCCTTTGCTTGTGTTATTTCTGTTTTATGCTTTTGTATGTAAATTGCACTTTCTGGAACAAGGCAGATGTGGGAAAAAAATTTTTCTTATGCTCTTCATTGCTTCCCCTGTTTTCTTCCAGGTTAGAGAATTTGTGACCATGATGGTGCAAACTTCAATACCACGGAGCCAAGTGGCCTGGCATGACTACAACCTCCAAATTTAATTTATCACATATTGATCCAGCATATGCTAAGTGCTTCACACATTGACTGGGCACCTATTGTATTCTAGGTGCTTCACAATGCAAACTCTGAGGTGCTTCCAACTAGCCAGGTTTCAGAATGGGATTAGATACCATTCCTACCCTCATGAGGTTCGACTAATTAATCCACCACCACATATGAACTTTGGAAAAAGTAGTTAGATCTTTGTCAGCTTCTCCTATGTTTCCTTACTTCCAATAGAAAGATATTAATTTGGTTCCAAGATACCTCACCTTTAGAAACTTGTTCCATCTGTCCTCTGATTGGATGGTTCTCATTGGCATCAATATGCTTTTAGGTTTTGATCGTACAAGCCCTAACAAGAAAGGAATTCTTCAGAATCCTCAACATGAACAGGCAAGCGTTTCTGTACTCAGTTTCAGTGTGTGAAACCTTAAATGTCATTTTTCTAGTTCTCTAGGTTTGTTTCCTCCTGTGTAAACCATATTGGACTAGGAGATGCTGATCACCCCTCTAGCTCTCATTCTGTAGGTCTGTTTACTCAGCCTCTGTGGTCCCTGGTTACTTATATACAACAAGCTGTGAAACAAGTTCGCTGAATCCCACCTTCATAAATTCCCTGTCCTACAACACATTGTCATGTCTCGTGATGGCACCAGAATTTCCTGTGTGTGTGTGTGTGTGTGTGTGTGTGAACACTTAACATGAGATCTATCCTGCAGCTACTGTAGAAAACAATATAAAGTTTTCTTAAAAAATTAGAAGTAGAACTACTAAATGATTCAACAATCCCCATCCACTTCTGGGTATAAAGGCAAAAGCATTGAAATCAGGCTGTGGAAGAGGTCATCTTCACCCCATGTTCACTGCAGCACTATTTACAATAGCCAGGATATGGAAACAATGCAAGTGTCCGTGTACAGATGCATGGATTTTAAAACTGTGGTATATATTATACATGCAATGAAGTATTATTATCTTAAAAAATAAGGAAATCCTGCCATTTGTGGCAACATGGGTGAACCTAGAAGGCATTAAGCTAAGTGAAATAAGCTAGTCACAGAAAAAAAATACTATATGATTCCACTTATATGAAATGCCTAAAGTAGTCGTAAGTCATAGACACAGAGCATACAACAGTGATTTTCAGGGATTGGGAATAAGAAAAATGGGAAGTTGTTCAATTGGGTATAAAGTTTCAGTTGTGTTAAATTAGTAAGTATCTATAGTTGATTAACAATAGGGTACTTATACAACCACCCACTTCATTCAGCTCCTGAGGAAACTGTGACTGTGTTCCATCAGCCACAGGGAAAGAACCATGTGGGAATAATTTGGTTTAATTTGAGTGATCTGAGTAATAGAACTACCCATCTGGTCTGATCCATTGGTTCCCAGCACAGCTAGGAAAGGGACCTGGGAGGAATTGGTTTGCCCCTGACACATCGAAAACGTACAGCAGAATAGAAACACCAGAAAAACCAAACTCTTTACCCCAAAGTCAGTATGGCCCTGGCCTCACTGGGGAAAGATGTTAGGAACCAATAAGAAACCCGTGTCCTGACCATAATCACAACCACGTCTGGAATGCCACGAGCAGCTGTGCTGCCATCCTCAGGACAGTGAGCACGAGCTGGCGGGCATCCCACAGGAAACCCGCTTCATGAAAGTGATGCCCCAGGTGCCGGGGGAGACTGTTCCCAGGACCTGGAATCAGGATGGTGGGCAGGGTGAGCTAAGATGCCCAGACCCAGCCTTACTGGGGTAAGGAAACAGGACGGATGATGGGGCTCCGAACCAAACAACAGGTGGGAAACGTATGGGAACTTTTAGCCTCACTAGTGGTATTAGTGGAATCAAAAAGTTAAATAAATTTAAAAGTTGACAACGTTACAAAGAAAGAAAAAACATTACAAACATATTCCTCATCTCTGAGGAGGGATTTAGAATAAATTCCATCCTCTTCATAAGCTTTGCTTCTGCTGCCAGAACGCCATAGATCATGGCCCTTATGCATACAGAAATTCCTACGGTGAGTATGTGGAAGTGTAGTTCACCCTTTCCTGGAACAGAAAATTAAGAAATATTATCCAGAATTAAAAGCAGTCTTTGTTACCCCTAGAAATGATGACAATCTAACACTTTTTCGTACGTGAGTAATGCATGTTTTTTTTCCAAAATCAACAATCAACCACAAACCTTTGGCTGGCCTAGGAGAGGTTTAAAGACTTGAGAATATTAGGACAGGCTTATAAGAGCACGTGTTCCAGCTCACATGCCCTCACAAGTCTAATCTACGCTTTCAGGGAAAATGACCCACATGTGGTCAAGGAGAGCCTTTTAGTCTACTTAACCTATCATGTAAATCATCTCTCTCGTGTCTAAGTTTATCTCTCTAAAGTAGCATACTCTGTTTCCTGGTACATATTATCCATGCAGGAAATCTTGCTGTTCCCATTAAAATCTGATGCAGAACAGAATATACCAGTTTTGAATGAAAGTGGGGTGTAGTAACCTAAATGCCCATGGGCTATATCTTTAAGGTCTTCACCCAGAGATAGCAGAATACAGGAAGAGTTAGCTCCTGTTTGTGTATGACAAAGCTAAAGTCAAGTGAGGCCAGGAGACAGAGCCAAAATGTGTATTAGGTTCCTAAAATCCAGTGGAGTTAAGCAACTTAATGCTCTGGCCCCAAATGTTTCCTGTTGGCCCAATGGCTGATGACACATTGTCTACTAAAGAGGCAACAGACAAAACGAGTGCCTCCAAACCTTCACCTGGTGACAAGAAGAAAACAAGATTACCTTTTGATTCTCCAGTTCCATCTACGGTGTGGTTCCTGAATTTGACTGCACATTGGAACACCCGAGGGGTTTTCAAAACTGAAGATGCCTTGGCTCCACCCCTAGAGACTCTGGTGGAATTATTCTCAGGTTCATCTTGGGCACCAGGATTTTTCAAAGCTCTAGGTTGATTATAACAAGCCAGTCAAGTTGAAAGCCACTGATTCAGAAAAACTAAGGAACTGTCTAGGAAGTGCTTCTCAAATTTTAATGCAGAAATCACCCGAGGATCTTGTTAAAATACAGGTTTTGATCTAGTAGCTCCGGAGTTAGGCTTAAGAGTCTGCACTGGTAACAAGCTTCCAAGTCATCCCGAGGCTGATGTGATCTGGGATCCAGGCTTGGATTCGCCCGGCCCTAGAGCAGTGATCACAAAGTTTCCGAAGTACCATCAGCATCATGAAAAACTTTATTTGGTTGATGAGGGGGTTCAAACTTACTGAATCAGAATCTACACTTTGATAACATCCTAGGTAATTTCTATGCATATTAAAGTAATATAAGAAACACTAGCATCTTGGTAAACTTCCCTCCTCAAGACCCTTGCCCATAACAATTGATGACATAATGTTCATTTGGAAAAAAAATCATGAATGATATTGATTACAATTGTAATAATATTTGGCAGCTTTCTTTTTAATTGCAAAGAGAAAAAAAATCTTGTTTATATTGACAAGTTTTAAAATATGGTGAAGCCTAATGAGCAAATGGAAACCACACGTTATCCATCACATGGAGAAAACTATTGATAACTGTTTATTCTTCCACCCAAACAGTGCTCCTAAAGAGAATAAAAACAAATTATCGAAAGAGAGCGTTTCACCCTGCTCAAACAGAAACTTGGCAACGTTTTCACTGAAACTTACACCCGTCAGATTTTAGCCCCATGAGATAAAAATATGAGTCTCTCTCTCTCTCTCTCTTTTATTTTACAGGGACAGAGAGAGAGTCTGAGAGAGGGATAGATAGGGACAGACAGACAGGAACAGAGAGAGTTGAGAAGCATCAATTATTAGTTTTTCATTGTGACATCTTAGTTGTTCACTGATTGCTTTCTCATATGTGCCTTGACCGTGGGTCTACAGCAGACCGAGTAACCCCTTGCTCGAGCCAGCGACCTTGGGTCCAAGCTGGTGAGCCTTGCTCAAACCAGATGAGCCCACGTTCAAGCTGGCGACCTCGGGGTCTCAAACGTAGGTCCTCGGCGTCCCAGTGCGACTCTCTATCCACTGCGCCACCGCCTGGTCAGGCAAATATGAGTCTCTTGTTTGTGATAATGTTGGTTGCTGAAGGAGGTAACACTGTATCTGATTCCTATGGTCCTCTTGGGAATATGAAAACTCTCTTCTATGATTCAGAATGTTGGAACCAAGATATTTTCTGTGCTCCTCTCATTTAGAAGTTCGGAACTCACAGATTTAAAAATACCAGCGAGTAATGAAAAACAGGGCAGTCTCATTTAAGTTACCAGCAATGAATAAATTCCCAGAAAATTGTAACACTGTTGTGTACTGGTGACCTTTAAATATATAACGAGTAAATAGTTTGGAAAACGCAGGAATTCACATGGATCTCAAATATATTTTCTTTCAATCTGTAACAGATCAGCTCGTTTTCTGTCAAAGAGGTCAGATTGTTAAAATGTTAAACTTGGCTGCCCAGAACCACTACAGCCAAAGCTGTCAAATCAGAAGCCTAGCAAAAGAAAGAAATTGGAACTTTCATGTAGAAACCAAGATTCTCTACTATTTTCTTAAATGGCTTTGAACTCTATCAAGAGCCGTCTCTTACCTGAGTAAACACTTTTGCATCAAATTCCAGCGTAAGTATTCAAAGGCTGTCTATCAACGTTGGGGAGGGACCTGGAGCAACAAGTCATATTGTTTCTGAGCAAAGAGGAAAAGGGGACACAGTGGTGGGAAGTAGAATAGTTTGAGAACTAAAAAAGGGAGAAGTTTGGGACCGGGCATCGTCGTAGGAAACACATGTCACAGGCAATGCCTCTCAGAGAAGCAAGACTGGTCATTCTAGTACCTTTGGGAAATACGTGAGACTGTTTAATTTTCAGTGAAATGGTGACTGTTCATTTACATATTGGTATATATATGTTTTTATTATAAAGCTCTTTTCTTATACTTTTTCATGTCTTTTATGTTAAGGAAAACATATGATACTATTTTAAATTAATGTGTGAGTACATTTATATATTCCATAAATTCCATTCCAGACAAATTAAAAGGGGATTGCAAAACAGTGTTAGAAAGAGAGGTCACTGGGTCTGTTAGAATTTCCGAAATTGAGCCTGACCAGGCGGTGGCACAGTGGAGAGAGCATTGACCTGGGACACTGAGGACTCAGGTTCAAAACCCCAAAGTCACAGGCTTGGGCACAGGCTCATCCAGTTTGAGCAATGGCTCACCAGCTTGAGCAAGAGATCACAGACATGACCCATAGTCACTGGCTTGAGCCGAAATGTTGCTGGCTTGAAGCCCAAGGTTGCTGGCTTGAGCAAGGGGTCACTGTCATGGCTGTAGTCCCCAGTCATATGAAAAAAGCAATCAGTGAACAACTAAGGTACCACAGCTACAAACTGATGCTTTTCATCTCTCTCCCTTCCTGTCTGTCCCTCTATCTCTGCCTCTCAAAAAAAAAAAAAAAAAAAATCTTATGAAATTGATTAATTACCTTATCATCAATATAAATATAATTACATGGGTGGGTACTTAATTTTATTGCATCAATATTAAAAAATGTTGATTTTCCTTCCAATTTGGAAGATACGTTTGACATATTCTAATCAAAAACCAGCACCTGTGACATGTGCCGTACTCACTATTGGAAACCAAAACTGAGATAGCACCAGAGGCCTGGGGACAGCCAAACAGGAGAGAAGGGACATTAATATAAAATACTATGAGCAAAAGGAATCACTAAGAGTAGCCTGAAAGGGTATATTTTGCAAATGGAACAGATATATTACCCTAGAGTTAGTTCTAGAATAGAGAAAAAGTCAACAAACCCCTTTTATAACTTTGGCAACTGGGAGGTACTTTCACACTCTTGCCTTATCCGTTTATATTTCTTTTTGTCACTCATATGATTAAGTATCTTAATCATGCAAAACAACAGTAATGTGCAAAACAGAATCAAACTGAGTTCAAGGTCAAAAAGAAATTTTAAAAAGGGATGCGTCACAGCGCTGCTTTGCTAACATCAAGTATCCTGCAGAATAACAATGTGCGCCCCCTAATGGCCAGGCAGTGGCAGGACATGGGGAACTCCGACCCAACGCGACATCATATTTAATATTCCCCAAACCTTGACCACATTAGGACAGGAGAATACTAAAATCCAGTAAGAATTCCTCAGAAACAGGGTCCTTAGGAGTCAAAGGGAGAAATGAAATCACCTTCCCCTTTCAAGACCCCAAACATAGTAGCCAGTACATTCTCTTTAAGACACAAATGTAAAAATAGAGTTTTAAGAGGCCTAGAAGGGCAGCTGAGATTTCCAAAGGCCTCTAATCAGCTACAATGACAGTAACCACATTTTCTTACCCAGTGGTTATCAACTTAGCTGTACATTAGAATCACCCAGAGAGCTTTCAAAATAAAATCTGATGCCCATGTGGTGCCTCCCCAACCAATTAAATAAAAATCTCTGTGGTTGGGACCCAGACATTCATTCTTTCAAAGCCCCCTAAGTAATACCAATATTTACTCAAGGTTGAAAACAACTACCTTAGCCATATCTCAGAAATGGAACTAAATCCAGGCTTCACAAAGCACATGTAGTAAGTATTATTATCATTATCACCTAGGGCTATCTAATATTTCCCTTAAATGAAGTTCAAAATTGGCTGGCTTGGCCATTGGATCATATGGGAAAAATCAGCTAAACAAAACACAATTCTTTGATGGAAATTTAGCTTTCTGCCAACTGCATTTTTGAGTATTTGTGGCCCAACTTCAAATGAAAACAGAAGTGTTTCTTTTTTTTCCTAACTGAATTATGATATTCACAATAATACAGCCTGACTGACAGTGCTTGTGGGCAACTGAACAACTTCAGAGATTCCTTTTCTGCTGAAAAGTACATGGTGAACACAGACTTACTCATTTTCAGAACAGGACTCTGGAAGCTGGGCTTGATTCTTGCCTTAAACAATTGGTGGGATTTGAAGCATAATCCCAAACTATCTAGATGTCAATTTTGTTGACCCTAACTAAAATAAGCTTGGACTGAATGATCTCAAAAATATTTTTTATCTCTTAATGTTCTGATTTAATAATATATTGGGTTCTCCCTCTTGCCAAGACATTTGACCTCAAATCACTTAGATCAGTGGTTCTCAACCTTTCTAATGCCGTGACCCTGCAATACAGTTCCTCATGTTGCGGTGACCCCAAACCAAAAAATAATTTTGGTGGCTACTTCATAACTGTAATTTTGCTACAGTTATGATTCGGAATGTAAATACCTGATATGCATTATGTATTTTCCGATGGCTTAGATTGAGAACCTAAGGTTGAGAACCACTGACTTAGATTCATATGGTGATAACCATTTATTTCCCCTACTTAGGTCATATCTTAATGGCACAAAATTTCACAAGAAATTGATTGTTTTGCTTGGTGTGTACAAGAAGTACCAAAGTTTTAATCTTTTCACCAATGACAGTACAATGTTTAAACATCGTTTATCCACTAAGTGTGAAGAGAAATCTTCAGTAGAGACCAAGAGAGTATCTGCTTCCTAGTATAAACATCACTTTTCTATGAAAAATTACTGTCTTAGGAGGCATTCACTAAAGGGAAATTGCTGGCCCTGGAGGCAAAAAAATAAAATGTGATAAGATAATTTCTATTCTTTCATTTTAGCCAAATGTTAAATAAGTTACAAATGAAATAACTTTGGCACTATTAATTCTCCAAAGCAGATTTAGGCAGAGACTTCAATAAGCCTGAAATCAGCACTTAATTTTTCATTTTCTCTTTTCTGGGAGTCTTCAATGGAACAGTTTCAATTCTAAATTTAAGATATGTTGCCAAAAACTGATTGAAAAAACATGGTGCATGAAAAGATGTTTAGGTAGGTTTAAAAAACACAAAACTTGAATATGAACACTGCTTGAAGGGAAAATGACTTTTACACAATATTTCTCAATCTTTTTAATAGAAAAAAGACTCCTTTCTTTAGACTTTGGAACAACTTGGTGCCTAAAAATATATACTTTTGGTTGTTGATTAGATATTTTAAGTGTAGGTCAAAGCTTAGAAGTTTAAGGACTATATCTCAAATGGAAATAGTTTTCATAGTTTCAACATTCTCTGTTTTTTTCCACATTTCCCTTAATAATGTTAGATTTTAAAGTTATGTTGTTTTCTGTCTTCCTGTTCTCAGACATAAATGATTTTACCTTTAAATTGAGATACTCAAGGAATCATGTTGGAACAGGTATGTGTTTGTCTAATCTTTATTTATCTAAGATTTCAGAAACCTCTTCCTATTAAGTGATCAAATTATTCCATCTGGTGTTTCTCAAAATTACAGTACTACCTTAGGTTCAACATAGGTCAATGACAAATTCTTGAGTATATCATTCTGTCATAGCCACAAGACTTTAAGGTGCCAAAAGAAGAAAACATTCCTCTCCCAATTTATCCCTATAGCATATTAAACAAGCAACTGACCCATACTTAAACTAGATGAAGAGGAACTGGTCTCCAATGTGAACTTTGATAGTTGTCAAAAGATAACTTTTAACTCTCACTTAGTTTGAACTTTTTTTTTGAACCTCATTTGTTCAAGTTAGAACTGGGTTGAACTAATTACATTGGACTGGACCATTTTTACCAATTTTCTCTTGGCCTTAGCCTTATATAATACCTGCCTGACAAGTGAGGCAGGCCTGGAATGAGTTGTCTATGAGAATGGTACACAGATAATACAATAATAGAGGGTAGGATGAAACAACAGCTAATCAGGATTCTAGGACTCAGAGCCAGGAAAACAGGTAGCTGGTACTCACAGAGGCAGGGCCACGGGAAGATGACTCTGAAAATAGGAATCCATGAGGTGGAAGAAAATACAAACAGAGAATTTTTGTTGGCAAACACTGAGCATCCACTGGGATGTTGTTCTATGAGCAAGCTAGTTTGGGGCTGTGGCAGAGGCATGGCCTGGCTTTTAAAGAAGCAAGTTAAGGCCCTGGCCGGTTGGCTCAGCGGTAGAGCGTCAGCCTGGCGTGCGGGGGACCCGGGTTCGATTCCCGGCCAGGGCACATAGGAGAAGCGCCCATTTGCTTCTCCACCCCCCCCCCCCTTCCTCTCTGTCTCTCTCTTTCCCTCCCGCAGCCAAGGCTCCATTAGAGCAAAGATGGCCCGGGCGCTGGGGATGGCTCCTTGGCCTCTGCCTCAGGCACTAGAGTGGTTCTGGTCGCGGCAGAGCGATGCCCCGGAGGGGCAGAGCATCGCCCCAGGTGGGCAGAGCATCGCCCCATGGTGGGCGTGCCGGGTGGAACCCGGTCTGGCGCATGCGGGAGTCTGTCTGACTGTCTCTCCCCGTTTTCAGCTTCAGAAAAAAATAAATAAATAAATAAATAAATAAACAAGTTAAACTAGACATTATCCTTTAATGCAAGCTAAGCAAAGATGTCTAGAGGCTGCCACACAAGAGCAAAGGTTGATTAGAGGGGCTTTTCCAGTTAGTCCCTGCACCGAGTGTTTCTCTTGCTCCTCCAGGTGCTATATCTCTCCAGCCCTGGAGCCCAGGTAACCCAGCCTAAACCTTCTGGTTTCCTTTTCGTCACTGCACCAGGCTCCAAGGCTGCAGTTACATCAAAGGGTCTTGTTGGGAAGAGCAAAGAAGTCAACAGGACAATAATAAGATTTGTCAAAATAGACCTTGATATCTGTTTTTGAAATTGTGGCAAGGTTGAATTGTGCCAAGACATAAGAGGTATATATACCTGGTCTTCTGAGCCAATGACTTCTTCCCATTATAAAGTGTCAGCAATGGTAAAACAGAGTCAGCCAGGGAGTATATTGTTTTCTCTAAGCACTGGACACAAGCCAGGCTCACTGAGCAAAGCAGAGAAGTTACAGGTGACACCAGTAACAGCTATAATTCCAGAGGAAGGGTCTGTTCTGCTTCAGGGGGTAGACATCCATGTAAGTCACTATGAAAACTACTCCAAGTGCTTCCTCTGAAACGAAGTCATGATCAGGAGACCACAGTTCAAAACGATAGTTTTGAGGATGCGATAGAGCTGAGGAAATGTATTGCTCAGTTTGAGATTGATAAAGTCCTATAAAAGGGGTAAACTAGATTTTCTTGGTCAGTGTACCACCATGACTATGATGGTTCAAAGAACTTGAGATGGAAGAAAATTAAAAATAAACCCAGAATGCTCGGGTATCAGAAGTATGTGTGGATTTTCAAGCATGCTTGATCTAGAGCAGGGGTCTCAAACTCAACTCAGCATGTGGGCCGCAGAGCAAGATCACAGCCCTTCGGCGGGCCGCACTAGGTCTACAAAAGGCAACTGTTACGCAACACTTTTCTCACTGCAGTTGAAAACAAAAAAAAAACAAGCACAATCGTACATGCAGTTTACTCAGTGTCACAAAACGACCAGAAACTGTAGTTTGCATCACAACTGCTGTTAACTAAGCTAATATCTAGCTAGGATGCTAGAGAAATGAAAAATACAAGTAGGCCCCTAGGCTTACTTAATTTTATCCAAACTATTTTGAACTTCATGGATTAGTCTGCGGGCCGCACAAAATTGTTCGGCGGGCCGCGAGTTTGAGACCCCTGATCTAGAAGCATCCAAAATTCGTGTTATCCTGATTCAATAAAGTGAGTCATGACATAGGAAAAGTGCCAGTGACGCTGGCAATGCAGGGGACCCTCCGTTACATGCTGAATTCTGTGGTCTCTGAGGGCAGATCCAGAGCTCTGCCTGGCATCGTGATCATGCAGTGAGTATGATAGCAATACCATCCCTGGTCTTTTCTCAGCTTCCAATAAGCCTACCAATACCTTGGCTTGCCTTAGAACTGAGACCTCAAAACCAGTTTCAACTACTTTGGACTGTTTTGAGATAAGCTCTTCCTAGATTTGAAATGTTAAACTAAAATATTAATCTTAAGTAGTCCTTCAGGGACACTCCTAAGTAGGTTTGTTGTTGATCTGAATGAATAACTACTTTTGGGAAGGTATTATAGATAATATTGTTGAAATCTTACTTCAAGAAAGGTGGTGGCCCTGGCTGGTTGGCTCAGTGGTAGAGCATCGGCCTGATGTGCAGGAGTCCCGGGTTCGATTCCCGACCAGGGCACACAGGAGAAGCGCCCATCTGCTTCTCCACCCCTCCCCCCCTCCTTCCTCTCTGTCTCTCTCTTCCCCTCCCGCAGCCGAGGCTCCATTGGAGCAAAGTTGCCCGGGGCGCTGAGGATGGATCCATGGCCTTTTCCTCAGGCACTAGAATGGCTCTGGTCGCAACAGAGCAACGCCCCAGATGGGCAGAGCATCGCCCCCTGGTGGGCATGTCGGGTAGATCCCGGTCGGGCGCATGCGGGAGTCCGTCTGACTACCTCCCTGTTTCCAACTTCAGAAAAATACAAAAAAAAAAAAGAAAGGTGTTCACTAATTTAGAAATGAATGAATCAGAGACAATAGTCAATGCACATTTCTCCAAATGGCTCCATTGTTGGCCTTCTCCTACTGAGCAGCAGGCTTTATCAAATTTGCCCAGATTTCATGATCTTCCTAAACCACAGCTATTCTTGTGTGTCACTTTCAGTCTGATGATTACCATCTGTTTTCTATTTATAGGGAATACATGCATGTGGTACTGTTTAGATGCAACATGTAGGTTTACAACAACAGATTTAGTTGAATGGGAATCAAGTTAAGGTGAAATTTTATTCAAGGACATTTGTTGAATGCAAATCATTTTGCTTATAACAGAAGAATTTAAGTTTGGTCAAATAAAATGATCTCAAGCTATTTCAAGTAAGAAGAAGATTGTTCATTGTTCATACCTCTGTGATATCAATTCCACTAAAGAAAAGGTTTTTTTATTTGTTTAGACAACTGAAATGAAAATGCTGACTTAATTCATGCTTTGGTAAAATTATTCATAGAATTTTGAGACCCAAGCCAGTCTATACCAATTGAATTTTATAATAGATAATGAGAAAAATCAGAATTTTAAGAACTTCATATATGTAAAATAAAATAAACATTATAAATTTTTTATATATATAGGTATTGGCACAAAAGTACCAACCTTACCAGCTTTACCCATTGGGAAACTAGAATTAAAAATGGGAGTAAGAGCTGAGTAGAAAATTTAGGGCTTTTGCTAAGTTAAGCTTTATTTTGGTTGTTCCTTTTACCTAAAGAAACTAGTACAAAGAAATGAAAATATTTGAGTATGTGTGTAAATAAAGATTGCAGCAGTTACTGTTTGGGGAATTTTGGGGTCAACTTGGCCTGACTGGAAATGATGGTTATTATAGGGAAAATACAAGAAGAGAAATTCCTGGCCCAAACCTTAGGGCTCTGCTCTTCTGAAACCACCCGTCTGGGAGCCTTAGACCCAGAAATCTTTCCCTCTAGGAAGAAGAATGAAGCCTGATGCTCAAGAACTGTTTTCCGCAGCCTCAGACCAAGGGGTTCCAGTTCAATCCTGGATTCTGTTCTCATTTATGATTCTAACCATTTTTATTATATCCTCTATGATAATTCATCCAGTCCATTTTATGACTTTGTTTAGTTTGATCCTCTAGCAAACAGTCTTTGCTCTTTAATTTTAATCGTTTACTTTCTAGTTTTTGTTGTCTCATTTCTAACTTTTATCACATTTGATTAATTTTTGAATTTTATTTTTGCCACTTTATAGTGCTTATGCCACTTTATCTTACCGTTTTATTTTATGACATTATCTTGATTCTTTTATTATCTACTTTAAGATATAATTTATGTTTTCTTTTAAATGTTTCTCAACATTTAAAAATGGCAAACAGAAATACTGGCTAAAAGGACGCATCTGGGAGGTCAGTCTATGGTCTTAGCAAGAAATGTTGAAAGATATATTTTCCTCTTATGGGTTTTACAACATCTCTTCCAGTTCTCCATAAACAATTTCTAAATTTTCTCCCTAGATAAATCTTTGATTGTGAAATCAGTCCAAAAGGCAAGTCTGACTATTATCAGGAACCCTCACGCAAGGGAACTGAACCAACATAACACCAAAAATATACCCTCGGCATAACGTTCATGTGCCCTTACGGACAGCACAAGAATACCCGAATTACAAATTAGCCAACTTATTCAAGGAAACTGAGAAAATGTCATGATTTCTATTATAGAAACCTGTGGGATTCTGGGAACAAACCACCATTTCCCAGAAGAAAGAAGGTCACAGTCATCAGAAACAGAAGGAAGTCAGGCAGTTTAACTCAAGGAGAGATAATAATGGCTGACGTTCTCCCAGATTCTTTCTTCGATCAAGAGAACAGCTTCATTGTGTTTCTCTTGCTGCTTCAACAACACACACATTTAGATAATCCAATGACAAAGTTCTAAGTAAGATATTACTTGGTATCTCGTCCTGAAATGACCATCCTTAACATTTAATACCCATCTTTTCATGCAGTTAGTTTCTTGTGCACAAATACCCATAGATATACCACATTAGATAAATGGTATTTTATCATATATGCTTTTAAAAAATGTAGTTTGTTGTCTTACTATTCTCCCCTTTATTATTATTATTTCTTATTTTACTCTTCCCAGTTTATTCTATTCTCCCAACCTCTGTAATACATCATTCCTGATGTGTAACCCACATTAACAAACTAGTTGATAAATTCCCATGTTTTATGTATATGCTCATAAACATAAATACACACATGTGTGCGTACATATAGACAGACATATGTATTATATGTTGATCAGTAAGAAAAAACTAGGTTATGTTGCTGTAATAAATGACCCCTAATATTAACAATAATGATTTATTTCTTGATCATGATGTATTTACATTTTAGGAACTTCTGCTCCAAGTTATGTTACTTCTAGATCTTGGCTGACGGGGAGCTTGTTACAATTGTAGTGCCAGAAGAAAAAGTAATTTAGTGACACCATTGAGCTAAGACCCAAGCAAGAGATATCCTACTTTAGTCTACATGTTTTGAGGATGATAACTTGACCCTCTCCTGGCCACGTGCCTTCTTATGGGGCAAGCATTCTGAAAGGCCAAAGGGTCCTGTCCCTTCTGAGTCTATACAATTTGGCTGCAGAAACTAGGACTCCAGAGTTCCTGTCCAAATGGGCTCTGTGAGGGCCTCTTCCCTGAGTTTATTCCTGGAAGGGCAGACAAGTCTGTAGGAACAGGTATCCCATAATCCTAAAATATGGTCAAGGGTGTGATTATGTGGGGAGTGTAGATGAAATCTGGAAATGTGAGCTGAGTGTGCACAGAAATAAGCTCAAGCCCCTCTGGTGTGGGACAGATGGAATGGAGAGGTCCTACTTTATTTCAGGAGGGTAGTTAGTGTGTAGCACAACTTAGCAAATAAGCCCATACATTTCCTTATGAACTAGAACATGTTTTTATATATAACGAGGATCACTTCTTGATTCTCTGTTCTGTTCCACTGATCTGTATCTCTATGTTTATGCCAAAACCACATTGACTTCATAGGAAGTTCTATTCTGTATTCTAATATCTGGAAAGGAAACTCCCCTCTCATTGTTATTATTTTTCTTTTCCCAAATATTACTGGCTATTCTAGGGCATTAATTTTTCTACATGATCTTTATAATACTTTTATGCAATTAATTATAGAAAACTCTGTTGGGATTCTAATAAGAATTGTATTGTATTCATATACTACCTAAATATAACACTGATATTTTAATTTTATCAGTAAGTATTCCAATACCAGAATATAGTATGCCTTCTATCTACTAATTAAGTTTTTCTGATATTTAATAAAATCTATACAATTGGATCTAAATCTTTCTGGTTAAGTTTACTGCTAAATATTTTTATAGTTTTTATCATTATTGTTAATGAAATATTTTCCCCTTTTACTTCCATTTTGTTATTACTAACACCAAAAAAATATTGGTTTGCTTATATTTATCTTGCATCTATCTTTACCAAACACACTTATTGTTTCAGTGGTATTTTTTATGAACATATATCATTATCAGCAAAACAGAAAAACTTTATATCTTATGTCTCTATAACTCATTACATTTTCTTGTGTTATTACATTTGCTAGGACTACCAATGCCATGGCAATCAAACTATCTAGTTCCTGATTTTAATTTAAATGTATAATATTTTAATATTTTACTGTATAGAACAGGGGTCCCCAAACTTTTTACACAGGGGGCCAGTTCACTGTCCCTCAGACCATTGGAGGGCCAGACTATAAAAAAAAAACTATGAACAAATCCCTATGCACACTGCACAGATCTTATTTTAAAGTAAAAAAAAAAAAAAAAACGGGAACAAATACAATATTTAAAATAAAGAACAAATAAATTTAAATCAACCAACTGACCAGTATTTCAATGGGAACTATGCTCCTCTCACTGACCACCAATGAAAGAGGTGCCCCTTCCGGAAGTGCGGTGGGGGCCGGATAAATGGCCTCAGGGGGCCACATATTGCCCGCGGGCCATAGTTTGGGGACCCCTGGATAGAAAGATATTAGCTGTTGATTTGTGAATGGTCTTTTCTATTTTTTTATTTTTATTTTTATTTATTTATTTTTTCTGTATTTTTCTGAGGCTGGAAACGGGGAGAGACAGTCAGACAGACTCCTGCATGCGCCCGACCGGGATCCACCTGGCACGCCCACCAGGGGCGCCGCTCTGCCCACCAGGGGGCGATGCTCTGCCCCTTCGGGGCATCGCTTTGTTGCGACTAGAGCCACTCTAGCGCCTGAGGCAGAGGCCAAGGAGCCATCCCCAGCGCCCGGGCCATCTTTGCTCCAATGGAGCCTCGCTGCAGGAGGGGAAGAGAAAGACAGAGAGGAAGGAGAAGGGGAGGGGTGGAGAAGCAGATGGGCGCTTCTCCTGTGTGCCCTGGCCGGGAATTGAACCCGGGACTTCTGCACGCCAGGCCGACGCTCTACCACTGAGCCAACCAGCCAGGGCCGTGAATGGTCTTTTTTAAATTCAAGTAAAATATTTTTATTTTTTTCTTTAAGTATTTTTTTTAAACAACTGCTGAAATAGAGTCCTTTTTGTTTGTTTATTTGTTTGGTTGGTTAGGTTTTGTGTGTGTGTGTGTGTGTGTGTGTATATTTTTTTGTTTTTTGTTTTGCATTGTATTGATTATATAGAGTCAAATTCAGCTGTGAAGTACAGAGAACCCAAAGTATCAGCGGCCTAAACCAGACAGAAGTTAACTTTTCTCTGTTGTATAAATGTAGTGAGCCAAGAGGTGGCAGGACAGATCTTAAAGCATTTGGACCCAGGTGCTTTCTATCCTATTGTTCTGCCACCTCAATAAACAGCTCGTGGTGCCAGGGCTGCCTCGGGGTCAGTCGCCATGTTGTAACTCCCACTGGCAGGAGGAAGACAATGGAAAAATAAACGCAGGTTTTCTCCCTCCGACTGACCCTGCTAGGAGATGACACACTACTTTTGCTCGCATTAGATTGGTCAGAAATGAGTCATCAGCTGTGCCTGAATGCGTGGGAGACTAGAAATCGTCTTCCAGACTTTTTTTTCCTGTCCCTTATGGTTTTATAGGATCCCATTTTCTCTCCTTGCTTAACACATTGATTGTATGTTTTTGTATTTTTATTAGTGGTTGCCCTAAAGTTTGCAGGATACATTTATAGCTAACCCAAATTCACTCTTAAATAGCGTTATACTACTTCACAAGTAACATGAGTCCTTGTAAGTACAAAATAATCGTACTTTCTCTCCTGTTCCTTGTATCATTGTTATCATTCATGTTATTTCCATAGGCATGCATAACCATATATATGCATATATATACGCACACAAGATATATACGTAAACATACATAATGGAATACATTGTTGGTATTATTATTTTGAATGAAGTGTTACCTGCTAGATCAATTTATAAGAAAAATAAAAGTTTTTATTTTACCTTCATGTATTTCTTCTTCCTTTCTGTACATATGAGCTTCTGGCTTACAGAATTTTTTTTTTGCTCTAAAAAGCTTCTTGTAATGTTTCTTGCAAGGCAGCTAGCTCTAATGACAGTACAGTTACTCAATGTTTGTTGAGAAGTCTTTCTCTTTCACTTTTGAGGGATATCACAGAATTCTAGATGGGTGTGTTGTTGTTGTTTTTCTCTCAACATTTTAAAAAGTCCCTCTCCTGGCATCTGTTTGCACACATTCTGAGAAGAAGTGGGATGTGTCTCATCTTCATTCTCCCACAGGTGAGGCGCTTTTTCCTTCTAGCCTCTTTCAGGATTTTCCTTTACCTTTGGTTTTCTGTACATTAAAATGACCAACCTAGTTATAATTGTTGTGAACTTATCCTGCTTGCTGTTCTCTAAGCTTCCTGAATCTGTGGTTTGGTGTTTGGTATTAATTTGGGGATGTTCTCAGTCATTATTTTTTAAATATTTATTCTGTCACTTTGTGTCTGTTTCTTCCTCTGGTATTCCCACGGTGCCTGTCACACCTCTTGTAGTTGCCCACGGTCCTTGGATACAGAGTTCTTGTTTCTCGATCTTCATTCTCTTTGCTTTTATATTGATATGGCTTATCTTTCCTCAGCTGGGCCCAGTCCACTAATTAGCCCATCAAAACCACTCATCATTTTGGTTAGTGTTTTTTTATCTCTAGCATTTCTTCTTTGTTCTTTCTCAGACTTCCCATCGCTCCGCTGACATTGGCCATCTGTTGTTGCATGCTGCCTACTTTACTCATTAGAGCCCTTCGCATATTAATCACAGATATTTTAAAGTCTCAGACGAATCATTCCAGCATCCCTGCCATGTCTGGTTCGGATGCTTGCTCTGTCTCTTCTAATTATGGGTGGGATTTTTTTCCCTTCTGGTATGCCTTGTAAATTTTTCTTGCTAACTAGACATCATGTGCTGGGTAGACAGGACTGCTGGAAATAGGCCTTTAATGACGTGGTGGTGTAGTGTGGGATGAGGGAAAGCGTTCTCTAGTCCTGTGATTAGGTTTCTGTCTCTTAGCGAGCCCGTGTCTCTGAACTGTGAATGTCACAAGTGTTTCCCTTTTTCCCCCTTCCCCCTTAGGTGAGACAGGACAACTCTGTCTGCAGTTGGGTACTGCCCTTCCCCCGACCAGTTAGGCTCTTGCTAGCCAGTTTATCCTGAGCTCCGGCCTAGTTAAGAAGAGCAGATGCTCAGGGTCCTTTTCCCCTCCCCATACCAGAAGCAGGAGGGGATTTTTTTCTTTGATATTCACTATGGGAACCCAATCAGGGCCTAAAGCTTAATGTCACAATACTGTGGGGCACTGCCTGTGACTGGGGCAACCTGAAGCTCTTCGGACTTGCCCATGCTTGCCCCAGCAGTTGGACAATTCCAGCTGAGGCTTTCTTCTACCCCAACACTGGCTCCGCGGGCCAGTTCCTCTTTGAGTCCCTCTTTAGGTAAGCAGTGACACCCTGTATTCACCGCCTGTCTCTTCAACCTTGGGGACAGTGGTTTGCCTTTTGCCCTCTCTTCTTTTGTGGATCCAAGCAGAGCTATTGAATTTCCAACCTGTTACTTGCTGTCAGATGGAGTGGCAGCCTCCAAGTTTCTTGTAGATGGAATTCAGAAACACGAAGCTGGAAACACATTCTTTATTCTAAAAAACCATGTACCTGGCTGCAATTGTGATTTTTATTACTATTAAAGATGTGGAGAACAGGTATTAAGGAAAATAACCAACAAGTATCTAATCTACTCTATGACATTAGATATTTATCCCTTTGTTTATTAAAATGGATTATATTGACAAGTTTTCTGATATTAAAAGCTTTTGAGATGAAAGTTATTTAGTCATTTGTATTATTTTAATATATATCCCCACAAAAAAAAAATACAAAATTTGATCCAAGATGTAGCATGAACTTACCAATTCCAAAGGAGATATTACAACACTTGTTAAAAGTCTTCCATTAACAAGATATTAGCACCTGATCAGGCAGTGGCGCAGTGGATAGAGCGTCGGACTGGGATGTGGAAAACCCAGGTTTGAGACCCTGAGGTCACCAGCTTGAGCGCGGGCTCATCTGGTTTGAGCAAAGCTCACCAGCTTGGACCCAAGGTTGCTGGCTCGAGCAAGGGGTTACTCTGTCTGCTGTAGCCCCACGGTCAAGGCACATATGAGAAAGCAATCAATGAACTACTAAGGTGTCACAACGAAAAACTAATGGTTGATGTTTCTCATCTCTCTCTGTTCCTGTCTGTCTGTCCCTATCTATCCCTCTCTCTGACACTCTCTCTGTCTCTGTAAAATAAATAAATAAATAAATATATCAGCGCCACTTGGTTCCATCTATGTTTCAAAGACTAAAAACAAACAATTCAAATTAAAATCACTTCAGATCACATTAAGGGAAATATTTCCAAATTATGTTAGAAAGACGGCATTATTTTAATACTAACAACCTGCTAGAGATTATATATGAGAACTGTAGCACTCTCATAAATTTACATGAAAAAATTTTAAATAAAGTAATTATAATGTCCATAATTAAACTGTTGGTTTTAGAACCAATGGGTGCCCCCACTGGGAGTTTGTCAGGTGTACTGTATCATGGTTTTTATAAAACAGGGTCTATTGAATTCTGGTGGAATAATTTAAGCCATAGCCACCGATGTAAAGTTACAGCCTCACCTGACATGTGGTGGCGCAGTGGATAAAGCATTGACCTGGAAATGCTGAGGTTGCCGGTTCAAAACCCTGGGTTTGCCTGGTCAAGGCACATATGGGAGTTGATGCTTCCAGCTCCTCACCCCTTCTCTCTCTCTGTCTTTCCTCTCTCTCTCTCTCTCTCTCTCTCCCTCTCCTCTCTAAAATGAATAAATAAAAAAATTAAAAAAAATAAAAATAAAAAATAAAGTTACAGCCTCTCTAAAAACCTTTGGAAGAGTGGACCCTGTTTCTCAACTTTTTATGATATTACTTAACTGTTGTAAGCCCCAATTTCTTCATTTATAAAATGGAAATAATAATAATATTCTTGAGACAATTAAGTAAGATAATACATGTAAATTATTCATTATATATTTGGTGTATATGAGCGCTAAATATTCTCGTAATTATTTTCCTTTTCCTGTTACCTAGAGAAGAGTTTGCAATTTAAAGGTCCTATCCTATTGACCTATTCAAAATAGCCAACAGAAAATTTATTATTTTATATTTTAGTTTTTCAGTTTCTTTACTTTTTTGGCTTTAATGAATGAAAAACCTGGCAAATTAGGATAGTTATTTTGAAAATCATTTTTACTACAATTAAAAACTTCTCATCTTCTCACTGAAATTATACATTTAATAATGCATGAAATATAATATAATAGCATAAAGTAGACATAGAAGATTTTTAAATTAAAAAAAGGTACACTTATAGGATAAAAGAAAATTATAATTATCTAAATAAAAGCCTACATATTGTGGAGTCCTATGAGTATGCTATAGCTGGGGTATGTCTTTGCTGTAAAATTTCTTGCAAGATAGTTACTAAGCTCTCATACATTTTAAATTGAATTTTCTGCTTTGGTTCCTATATTTTAAAAAATATCTTTGTGTGTCTCAATAATTATGTTTCTTTTATAAAGGTATATAAAAATTATTTTGATATCTGGTAGGAATACAAAAACTTCATAAATTCTGCGTACAGGAGGCAACAACCTAAACATTGACTTCTTTTTTAAAAAAATCTGAATCCTGGATTATTAATAGCATTTTCAAAACTAGACAAATAGATGACTTAGCTGACTTGAGTTTAGAGGGTTGTTTTATTATGGGCCATTTTCCTTGGGGGAGGGTCACTATATGATTTAATTAGAAAAACATTTAGCCAATGAGATTTAGAAATATAACAATTTGAATGGGAACTAATAGAAGGCACTTATATTTTACATCAAGAAAAATGGGTTACAGAAGGCTTACTAGTTAACCTCTCCTTGTTTACTACCATCTTTGATACATTTGTTAGGCCATACATAGTTAACGTGACTAGTTCTCACACAATCTGAATTTCACAAAAATCATCTCCAAGTCTGGAAACAGCCAGAATGCCTAGGCCAGGGATTGGGAACCATTTTGGCTGAGAGAGCCATGAACACCACGTATTTTAAAATGTAATTCCATGAGAGCCATACAATGACTTGTGTACATTACGCATTATCCAATAAAAATCTGTTGTTGTCCCAGAGGACAGCTGTGATTGGCTCCAGCCACCCGCAACCGTGAACATGAGCAGTAGGAAATGAATGGATTGTAATACATGAGAATGTTTTATATTTTTAAAGATTTGTCTGCCAGCCAGATGCAGCCATCAAAAGAGCCACATCTGGCTTGAGAGCCATAGGTTCCTGACCCCTGCCATAGACAATAGCTAAAAAGTAGGCGTAGCTATGTTCCAACAGAATTTTTTTACCAACTGAGCAGACCAGATTTAACCTGCCAGCAATATTTTGTGCACCCGTATTAAAAACAAAACAAAACACTGAATCTATACCCTCCAGTTATAAGACTGATCTTGATGTTTTTAATGATAAAATAGTGTTGCCATTCAAAATTATCAGATGGCTTATATAGTTGTCATCAAAATACTAACTTGTTTAAAGTGCTGGCTAACCCCATGTTGAAGAAAGCTTACCATTTAATATCTCAAATGCATAGCAAACCATATGAATTTAAAAGAGAGAAATTGCACAAGATAATGTTGAAAAAATAAAAAGAGCTAATGCTTCTTAGTGACTTAAGGATATACATTCTTCTACAGCAATCTACAGGATATTTTTTTGCATACAATTTATTTTCACTTCAATTTCATGGAAAAAATAGAGTAGTTAAATACAATTACAGAATCCAGATATAGCTGAATTGATGTTGATGACAGAGGCCTCCTCTTTAACTGCTGAGGGTAGGATATTTTATGAAGATTGTAACGAAGGTTGGCTGTTGCTATGATTTCCAGTGTGAAGTCAGTGTGGTAAGGAGAAAACAGCTTGTAGGTAAACACATATAAAGTCTTGTAGCACTTTTATACTGGTGGCTCATTCACTTGCTCTAAAATGTTTTGAGATAACAGTGATAAGCAATCTCAGGGGACTAGTGAATGGTTCACTATAGGGGACTACAAGGATTTTGAAGAAAAAAAGGTCCATTAACAAATTATTAACAACTCAAAAAAAGTGAAGACACAGAAAAGCTTTTTGATAAAGACACCTGCTGACAGGTATTTCTGACAGTATGTAAAAATAATGCCTTATTAATTTACTGCTGTTATACATAACAAAGTAGGCTTTTTCTCACTATGCAGCATTTTAAACTGCCATTCTCCCCTCTGGAAACATTCCAGCGTCTTATTGACAATAGTACCAAAACTGTATCTCTGAAAAGCTTTTTCTATTCATGTGGAATATTTTATGGTTAGATGTCCAATTACTCTGTTCTGGCTTAGCTTTGTGAGGCTCAAATGTCTGTTTCACTCAGCTGTTTACCTCTCAATGGCCCAGAGCTCTTTAAAATTTAAAGAGTAAGAGGAGACTTAGGATATACACAAGGAAATCATCATGTTCTTTAATATAAATAAAAACAATTAATAAAAATGACTCTTCACAAAACAATTTTTCTTCTAAATATTTAAATTAGATTTTCATTTGCCTTAAAGGTATGGCTTTGATTGGCTTCAAGTTCCACCATTTCTTTTCATGTTCTGTTAAAACCTGCCTTTTTATGACATTTATATCCTTTGACTATTTATAAACTGCTACCATACTTTCAATTCTTTGCCTTGAAACTAGAGTCTTATTTTCTTGGGTATATAGATATTATATAATAAAATAGGAGCAACTAAATGACAAAACAGCAACCTCTTTTTTCGTTGATAGGTTCTAAAATCCTTCATCTCATTCCAACAAGAAAGCTTTTAACTCTCTACCAATTTCTAACCATTAACTCATCTTTAGTTCTTTATCCCTTCAAATACTGACGATCCGTGTACTCTAAGACAGCTTGGCAGATTTACAATATGTAAATACTGGGAGAATCAGACTCCATGCCAACAGTTGTAAACCTTAGATGCACAGTGATTGTTTTCAGAAATGGATGTAGGCAATGACCACAGATGTTTGGAGTTTAGTCTCTTTGAAAATATATTTGAGTTATGATGGAAATAAACAAATATCGACACAACTAAGCAATTAAGACATTTTTCTGTTGGTTATAATAACACCACGCTGTATTCCCCAAGTTGTGTGTTTTAAGTGTGTTTATGAACTTCAAGGTCTGACATTGGCTGAAATAGTAAGTACAAATAAAGGCTGCTGAGTGAACAATAACACCAATGTACCGATTCTTATACCAAAAGTAATGTTTGTTCTACATTTCCCAAAACAGGGAAATAAATGATAGCTTTTACTATCAAAAAATATTCTACCTACAATAAATAATGTATCCTTTGCATACTTCCTCAAAATACAAATATGAATTAACAACTAGTTCTGAGATTCTAAGTATTAACTGTATTAAATTACATAAACAAATCCAAAATGTATTCATCATCTTATCTACCAAATATTTTTATCAGCTAAAAGTCCACACAAGGACTGAAATCAGGCTGTTGAGCTTTAGCACATAGATAAATGAAATTCAGTTGTAGTATGCACATGAGATATGGTAAAGTCAAATTATTCAAATGAAGGACAAGCAGTATCCCAGTCACCGGCCTCCAAATAAACCAGATTCTGTTATTTCTATTTTGAAATCTCAGTCCTGAAGTTGCCACTGTGGCTGTCAGGTTGCTAAACTCATTTATTAGTTTTAGGAACTTTTTTTGTATATTCCATTGGATAATTTTATGGCAGACTTGGCCTTTAACATGGAGGCACATGACAGGGAAAAATAAAACTATTTTTAATTCCCTGTTTATGTTGTATTCTTGAAGATGGCATATTTGTTTGCAATGGACACGGCTACTAAAAATATAATTTGAAATCAATACGTTTAAGGTTTATAAATGGCAGCATTTCATTCAAATGGTATCTAGTTTCATCACATGAGCAAGGAAGATTCAGGTCCATATTAGTGGAAAGTAAGGTCTGTGCTACAAAGACATGTTATGGAAACACTATGTTCTGACATATATATATATATATATAACAATATTTTGTATGAGAGATTTAATATTCTCTTACTAAATTTGTATTTATTTTAAATTGTATTCAATTATTGGATGTTAGATTTTTTTTTTTTTTTTTTTTGCATTTTTCTGAAGCTGGAAACAGGGAGAGACAGTCAGACTCCCGCATGCGCCCGACCGGGATCCACCCAGCACGCCCACCATGGGGCGACGCTCTGCCCACCAGGGGGCGATGCTCTGCCCCTCCGGGGCGTCGCTCTGCCGCGACCAGAGCCACTCTAGCGCCTGGGGCAGAGGCCAAGGAGCCATCCCCAGCGCCCGGGCCATCTTTGCTCCAATGGAGCCTTGGCTGTGGGAGGGGAAGAGAGAGACAGAGAGGAAGGCAGGGCAGAGGAGTGGAGAAGCAAATGGGCGCTTCTCCTGTGTGCCCTGTCCGGGAATCGAACCCGGGTCCTCCGCACGCTAGGCCGACGCTCTACCGCTGAGCCAACCGGCCAGGGCGGATGTTAGAACTTTTTAAAGATATGACAGGTCAAGTTGCCTTCGCTATAGTTCCAAGAGCAATACTCTGTCCTAGCCTTTCATGCACAGGAGGTGCTCTTCAGTGTTGAACTAGATTCTCTTACCTTATCCATAACTATAATAACATGAAAGTTTATATATATGATTTATAGAATTATAAAATTTATAATTGATATATACTTTACAACAAAATTATATATAATTTATATATTACCTATATAAAAAAATCTTTCAACATAACAGCTATCCCCAGAATTCTTAGAAAGAAAACTAGAAATGTTATTTCAAGAGTTCTTTGAGGAAGTGATCAGATCCCAGGAATTTTGATATTGGCACAGTTCAGGGAAAAAAAAGACAGTAAAAAACTGTACCTAAGAGAGACCAGGAAGAATAAAGGTTATTTTTCAGAGAAGAAAGAGAAGATAAGAGAACATATAGAATGTAGCATGGGGTGGGGATGGGGGTCAACAAAGAAAATGAAGAAAACTGAGATTACACAAAGTGGAAAGTCAATACCAATCCCTGGTGGTGATATAATCAAAGGGAATTTTGAGATAGATACACTAGTTATTTAATTTCAAGCTGATTTTATGGCTATAACACAAAACTTTTTCTGCTCTCCATTCCAGAAATCATTTAGCAGACTATTATGCTTTCAAATTCTTACTGTGTTGGATTATTTATTTGTTTTGTAGAAATCAAAGAAGAAGCTATATTTCAAGTTTGTATTGGGACTGAAGTGTGAATCCAGAATTGTTGATATAAGCCAGTCAGAGAAAGACAAATACCATATGATCTCACTTATATGTGGAATCTAATGAACAAAATAAACTATTGAACAAAATAGAAACAGTGGCATGGAACATGGAACAGACTGACAGCTGTCAGTGGGCGGAGGGAATGAGGATACTGGATATAAGAAGGTAAAGAGATTAGCCAAAAACCACAAATATCAATACACAACACAAAGACACAGTCCACAGTTCAGTGACAGCCAGAGGGAGAGAGAGGTGGAGGCTGGGTGGAGGTGGGCAAAGGTGAGGGGATGGGAACAGAAAGAGATGTTGCTAGGGGCAGAGGGCACGTGATGCGGTGGGCAGATGGTGGTTTATTGAGTAACTTTTTATGGTCTTGTGAACCAATATCATCCTAATAAATTCAATTAAAAAAAAAGAAGCCACAACAAATTAACTTTATCCATACTCCCCATGCCTTTTGAATATTTTGAGAATACAAGGAGGATTTTTTATTCCCAAAACACATGGACTTGTTTGGTGTAGAGTGTTAAGTCAAATTAATGGGGTGTTGTACAGCTAACACTTGGTCTACAGGAAAATCTCTTATTATTGCCTATTTTAATATTTTGGTTTGTGTTTTGACGGGTCTTCCTTTTGAAGAGGACATCTAACAGACTTATGGTAAGTCCCATGCTTATGTCCTAGCAAACGTTTTCTTAAATATTCTGAGGCCAAAGCATTAGAAAATAGGAAGCAGTTTTCTTGGGACAAGCTTAGCCCAGATAACATCAATCTGAATGAGAAAGTCTTTGGGGAGCCAATTATGGCAATGAATAACTATAAATCAGCTGTCCATGTTAGCAATGTGACATCTGACAACTGGATCTGCACCATATACATTTATATCTTTTCATATGAAAAATTAGGAATTAGTGAGCAGAAAAATCCAGTGTTATTGTCCAACAACATTAAATTGTTCAGAATAGATTAAAATAAACTATGCACTATGAAAGAAAAATGAATTTTCTTTCTTATTAGCTACTCACTATTTTAAGATTAAAAATAAAATTCCTGGATTAAGTCAGTTTATTTTTATCTTCCCCCAGAATTTATTTCTTTTACATACATCTGTTTTTTTACTTCAACATAGTGGATACCATCCAGGAGAAGTCAAAAGAGACAGTTTAACCAGAAATAAGGTATGAATTAAATGGGTTTCTCAGGTGTTTAGTGACTATATGTACTAGTGGAAGAAGAATAGTTTGAGTTCTGTTATAGTAAAGAAAAAATCTCAACTTTTATATAAAATTAAGAATGTTAAACTCCACTCTACATGGAAAAAGATAAAAATAGTTCACAAAAGAGATGTAGAGCAGTAAATTATTTACGTTAAAATTTGGGGTAGAATTACTTTTAAACTATTTTAATTTAGTTCTCAGAAAGTCAGACTTAAATCGAGGAAACTACATATGTATTAGGAAATTTTAAATAGGCCACAAATTACCTAGTTCTATATCATTCATTTATTCCTCTTTCTGTTATGTTGAACTTTTATATTCTTAAATTGGAATCTACATTTTACATTTGAATAAGAATTAAATTTTAATCCTTAATATTTTGACTCTGAAAATTTTAAATTAAAAGAATGGGTAAATTCCCTATATTACTTCAAGATTCTAACTTTTAAAAATATTCTACTACTCCTTTCTCAGTAATTGATCTAATAAGTGAAATAAAAATCAGAAAAGATGTGGAAAATTTGTCATTAATAGCCAACTAGACCTAATGAACATTTAAAGAGCATTCCAACAAAAACAATATATATACTTTTCAGCTGCCTATACAACATTTGCCATAATACACTGTATGTTGGGTAAAATAAAATATGTCCTGATATACATAAAATAATTTGAAAATATATAAAAAGGGTGAAATCATGCAGTGTTTGTTCTTTGGTAACAGCTAAAGTGAAACAAATACCCAAAAGATATTTGAAATGTCTTCGAATATTTGGAAATTAAATAATACTTTTTATTAAATACACAAGGCCAACACAAAAGAAATTGCCATTAGAGTAAGAAAATACTTAAAATAAAACAAAACCTAAAACACAACATATCAAAGTGTGTGTGATGCAGCTAAAATAGTGCTTAGAAGAAAAATTATAGCTATAAGTGCTTATTAGATTAGAAGAAATTGTCAATTAAATTTTGTAACCCCTCACTTTAATAGTCTAAAAGGACAAGGGCTACTTAAAACCCAAATTAAGTGAGAAAATAAAAAAGAGAAAAATCAACTTGTAATCAGGACAAGAGGTAAAATAATGAAACTAAGCATATTCTTTGAGCAGATCAATAAAATAAAAAGTTTCTAGTAAGACTGATAAAGAAAGTATTAAAAAGACTATTTATAGCAGGAATTCAAAAAGGGGCAATCACTACAGAGCCTACAAATACTAAAAAAGAATGATGACTACAAGCCAGCACTCCTCTGATGCTATGCCATAACTACACAAAGACGTAAAAGGAAAGAAAGCTATGGGCCAATATTCCTTATGAACATAGACACAAGCACTCCTAAGGAATCCAGCAATATATTTATTATAAAAACATCCTCAGAACTAGGAATGGAAGGGAACTTAATGTCCCTAATAAAGCCATCTGTGAACAACCTATAGTTAACATCATTTTTAAAGGTGAAAATACTTCCACTTCTAAGATCACAAACTAGACAAAATGCCAACTCTGAGCACTGTTTCATATTTTACTGAATATCTTACCTAGTGACAGAAGACAAAACAAACACACACAAAAATCCCTCTGAAAAGGGAAAAGCAAATATTTGTAAATAATATGACCAACTATGTAAGAAAATGCAATGAAACATACAAAAAAAATAGTTACTAAAACTAATAAAAGAGTTTAGCTACCTCAAAGCCACAGTGGCAATTTACCAGAACTGCAAATTCAAAATAGAAACAACAGAATTTAGTTTGTTTGGAGGCTGGTTATCCACACAATACTTGTCCTTTATTTGAATAATGTGACTATATACTTTGTCCCATATGCTTACTACAATTGAACTGTACTTATCTATATATTAAAGGGGTGCAAGCACTTTGTCTCCAAGGGGGTATGACTCATAGTACAGCTTTCTCCAAAAACATCTTCTGCCTCAAATCCACTCTTTTGATCCACACTGTGACTCAGTCCTATAGCCTCCAACTAGTTGAAGGTCCAAGAGTTGCGCAAGTATGAACTGTATTTGAAAATTTACATCTATTTTCGTGGTGGTGTCTTGTTCATATATCAATTTACTTTTGAGAAATAAGCACAAATAATGAAAAAGAGGGGGGAATCCCAAACATATATTCTGTATGAAAGGACTATCAGAAATAAGGTCAAATGAGATAATACACCAATCTATATTTTGTGATTACAGTTGTTGACAGAATTTTTAAAATGTGGGGGGGGGGAGCAAGTTCATGTTCTAAAACTCATTTAATTGGAAAGGAAGAAAACTATATTAACTGAACACAACCCTGTGCTGGGCTCTGTGCTAGACATGGAAGTACCTCCTATACTTAATGTACAAAGTAACCCCTGGGAGGTCTTGTTCTCCCATCCAAGTACTAACCAGGCCCGACCCTGCTTAGCTTCCGAGATCAAACGAGATCGGGCGCGTTCAGGGTGGTATGGCCGTAGATGGGAGGTCTTGTTAAAATGCTCATTGTGATTCAGTAAGTCTAGGTGGGGCAGAGATTCTGTATTCTAACAAGGTCCCAAGTAATGCCCATGTTACTGGTTTGAAACTTCTTTGAACAGCAAAGAACTAGAGGAAAAAATAAATACACATATACACACAAAATAATTAAAACACTTCTGTAAGATAATTTATTATTATCTCGATTTCATCTGTCAGAAAACTGAAGCTGAATGGGATTCACTTGTCCAACTACACAGGTAAGTGGCAAAAGGGATTCACAACCACCTCTGTCTTCTCCCCATGGATGACACAGCATCCCCGACATTGTTATTGTTATTTTCAAACTATATACTTTAATCTATTTTTAATGCGAAATTTCTTTTTCTCATAACATGATTGACTTTCCATTTTTAAGTAACTGTTCAGACTCTATTTCAATGCACCCGAGTAATAATGGATTTAATCTATATCATGGCAATGCCTGTTATCCATGTATGTAGTTTATCAATGGATTGTTTGCTAGACCTTTGTTTCATACCTAAATGGTACAAAAAAACTATACTAAAGAGTCACAGTTTGTACACAGATATATATAGAGATATATCTGTGACTTGCAGGTAATCTCAGATATACTATCCTAGTGAAGAGATTTTCTTAAAACTTACATGGAGATTCACCTCGTTTACTTATAGTGAACATGTACAGAATGCTTACCAAAGGACATAAACACCCGAGTCTCAAGAAAACAATGTGATTAATGTGGGCTTCCCTTAAAGGTGCTATTCACATCCTCAACTCGAAAATTTCAGTTTTAAAAGATAAGAATTGTTAAGTTCCTGATCAGTCACAAAACTCCTGGATTACATGTGTTACATTTATACAATACAAAATTATTGGTTAAATAATGATTCTTTTAATATCAATGTTTTATATTCATTTTTTAAATGTCACTGTTGCATGGACTCTATCTCTTGATCTTTTCCTTTTGGTTTGTTTAAAAGTAAATGAAGGAAAACAGAAGAACATGTAACAAAAATAACAAAACAGCTTTAGCTACTGGTAATTTCCTGAAACCAATATGAAGAGGAATAAGCTATGAGAAAAACATTAGCAAGTCATTTTGTGAAGCAGTAAAACTTCTAAATACAATTGAAAAGAAAAATAAAAAAAATTTCCCAAACTAAATATCCATTTCTGAGCTGGGGCATTAAATAAATAAAAGGTGGAGAAAGCTCAGCATTGATATTAAAAAAATTATTTTCTTTCTAGATTTATAATATAATTGAAAAACAGTCATATTATAACAAACTAATTAGTTAGTTTAATAAAAGCAAGAAGAGACATTTAGGTAAAGTTGACTTCTTAAACTGTAATATTTTGTTCTCTTTGCAAGAGATTGGACAAATTGTTATGTATTCTGTGGTTTACTGAGTTTTCCCTTTGAACACATCTATTTTTGGATAAATGAAGTTTAATACTTGGGAATCTTTTCAACTGAAATATCAAAAGACCTAAAACAAACACACAAAATGTTTGATTATCTCAACACAGCTGTTAAAAATCATTTTGGTAAAAGTCAGCTGTATACCCAGTTTTAAATCTTTCAAGAGGTCTAGTTTGAAAGAGTTTTATTTATGTGCAAAACATCAATTTCTCTAGCCCTGGCTGGTTGGCACAGTGGTAGAGCATTGGCCCAGCATGTGGATGTCCCAGGTTTAATTCCCAGTCAGGGCACACAGGAAAAGTGACCATCTGCTTCTCCACCCTTCCCCTTCCCCTTTCTCTCTCTCTCTTTCATCCCCTCCCACAGCCATGTCTTAATTGGTTTGAGAGTATTAGCCTGGGACACTAAGAATAGATCTGTGGAACCTCCCCCTCCGGTGCTAAAAATAGCTTGGTTGCAAGCATGGCCACAAATGGGCAGAACATGGGGGTTGTTAGGTTGATCTCAGTCAGGGCACATACAGGAGTCTGTCTCTCTATCTCACTTCCTCTCACTTGGGAAAAAAAATCACTCTATCTAAAACCAATAGCCATTTTCTCAATAGAGAAACTCCATTAGGCAGCCCCATACATTAAATTGTAGAATAGAGAAAGGCCGTTCACAATTCCCATTAACATTTAGAAGTTTCGTAAGCATTTCAGCTAATGACATATATTATAAAGGAGAACTTGAAGTTTTCAGTACTGGAGGAGGGATAATATTCTACCCAGAAAATTCAAGATAATCATTTGAAAAGTCATTAGACTTTACTAGAAAGCTCACTTAGACTTTACTAGAAATCACATAAATGCTAAGATAAAACAGGAAAAGCAATCATTCCTCAGCAAATCAGTGAAAACCAATTTAAAAAATGGTAGAAGAAAGATGATATTGTGGAGAAAATATATAGATATAGCCTTTTCACACCCCTTCCCCTCTCCTTCCTCTCTGTCTCTCTGTTCCCCTCCCGAGGCTCCATTGGAGCAAAGATGGCCCGGGCACTGGGGATGGCTCCTTGGCCTCTGCCCCAGGCGCTAGAGTGGCTCTGGTCGCGGCAGAGCGACTCCCCCCCCCCCCCGGAGGGGCAGAGCATCGCCCCCTGGTGGGCATGCCGGGTGGATCCCGGTCGGGCGCATGTGGGTGTCTGTCTGACTGTCTCTCCCGTTTCTAGCTTCAGAAAAATACAAAAAACAAACAAACAAAAAAAAACATGTATAAGAATAATGAATATTTTTTCTGGGTTAGTTATATAAACAACAACTTGATTACATGGTGAAATGTCCCATATTCATGGATGAAAAAATAGAATATTAGTAAAATATCGGTTCTTTTAAAATTAATTTATAAATATGAAACAATTACATCAAAATTTCAAGAGGAACTTCTTTTGAAACTAGGAAAAATAATTTTATATTCAATATAAGATAATAAATGATGAAAAACATCAAGAAATTTTTGAAAAAGAAGTGAAATGGGTGAAGGGAATTTAAACCTACCGAGTTTTAAAACATAGTATAAAGTTTTACTAATGTGAAGGGCATGGACTGTCAAATGTATAAAAAATTAAACATGTAATATATAAGGTATTCAAAATGAATAAGGAGGAAAAGATATGTTTGATAAATAGTTCTGAAACAATTCCAGAATGATGAAAGTTACATGCAAAATAATAATCATCATAGTAAATTATATCATACAAAAGAAAATAAAAAGGTTAGTAAGCAAATTTGCCAGTTTTAGGAGAAACACAAAAGCCTAGCCTCAAAAACAAAGAAACAGATTCTACTAGATCTAAAAAGAAATTTTTTTAAAGCCCATAAACTTTAAACAGCTGGGTAAAATATTCAGATGATAAATCAACAAGCAAGAACTGAGACTAGACCAAACTGGAAATACACATAGCTAACATGTTAAGATAATGTTCTCCTTTACTAATAATGAAAGAAGTAAAAAAAAGACTTTAAAGAAAATAACATGTTTTTCATTCTTCAGATAGTAGAAATTTTAAAACGTAAGAACAGCCAATATTGCGTACTTTATTCTTTTGTTTTCTAATGTTGTTTGGAAGTTAACTATTCAGTGAAATGATCTACCAGGTTATTACAATGAAAAATAGTTTCATATAACATTCTCACGCACTTGATTATTAAGCAAACATTCATTAACCAGTAGGCAAAAAACAAAACAAAATAAAAAAACAATCTGTACTGTAGTTTCCCTATATTGCCAGCTCTGTCCTTTTTACTGGTCAGACCGCCACCTCCATGAAAATTAACTAAAGCCAGATCTATGACAACCTCCCAGAAGCAGGACCTAGTACCCTGGTAGTAAGTACCCTGGTAGTCAACTCCCCACAAGCTGAACTCTTCTAAACCACTGGCTGGCCACAGGGCCTTTTAGGAACCAAGTATCAGGCACTCCTTTAAGGGTAAAGAACATAGTTTAGTGCTGGCTGATTTCTTATTACATTCATGTAAGCATACAAAGTGTTTCTAAAACATGTCCAACCAAATCCCTTTTCCTGCAAACTTTTAGTTTCACTAAGCAATAAAATTATGCTAACTTACAAGTTGCCAACTTAATCAATAAAAGCTAATTTCTGATCATTATTATGCTGCTCTCCATAATATCTGTCAACCTAGACAGAAGTAGAAGCACTTATGTATTAGCCAGTGATGGGGTATAGACTTCCTGATCAGAACTCCAGCTGGCTTTCACTGGACTTTTGCACTATTGACCAGTACTTGGGTTATTGCAAACCCTACCAAAGCCCGCATTCTCGGCACAAATTGAATTATAGACTTTTAACACCCAGTATATTTTATTTCCTTCCATGTGATCCCTTTTCTATGCACTCTGCGTTCCTATCTTTGGAAATGATTAGACCTACAACACTGTTCAGGCCACATTCAGCCCTAGGTCCATCTGCACTGATTCTGGTGAATCACCGCAAATGTCAAATTCTTCAAGCTACAAGGAAATCCAAAGTTTGTACAGAGTGACAACCTTTTTTTTTTTTTAATTTTCTTGCGTATTCTGTAGAGAAAGATTATTACTTTTATGAACCTGCTGGTTAGTCTAATCTTTTGCAATCTCGAACTTATTTCAATAGTCTTACCTCATTGCTCTGGGAGCCAAACAAGGTCAACACATAGGCTTTGGCAAGGCATCCTGCCCTGTTTATGATACCACAGCTATTTGCAGTGATGCCTGCCCATCCTCCGTCAATCTCAGTCAGCCTGCATCTCTGCCAGCAGCCACGAGTGGGGAGAGGAAATAGTACTTCAAAGGTCTCAGTGCTGCTCGTAAAAGATCAGGGGGAACGACCCGAGCCAAAACGAAGATTGGACGATACATTTGGCAGTTGTGTTTGGATATGATGACGAGATAATCCATAGAAACTCAGGATTAACTGAGAGGAAGTCTGGATTTAATAGCCCCAGAGCAGGCTAAAAATAAATGTAAACAAGCACTGAAAATTCCCAGGGGAGAGAGCTTTGGTATCTCACACCCATCATAGAAGGAGAAGAAAAGGGAGTCAAAGAAATGGTGCCATGCAGGATTCACAGAGTGGACCAGCGATGACAATATGGTTAAATATCCAGAAAACAAAATGAAGAAGAAGAAAGATGAAATACTCAAAAGATATTATCAGTGAGGTGGTGAAGAACGGAAGGCACAGTGCGAGTCTAGGGACAGTGAGCCCAGGTGGAGACTCTTGAAAGGTCTAAAAGAAACCATATTTCCAGGAAACTGGAAACCAGATACCAGCTGGGAACTGGTGACAAGTTTCAAGACACTTCAAAGAAGAAGAGTACAGGTTCAAAGGACAATTAAACATCCAAAGTCCACTGAAATGCAAATTGGAACTAAACTAATTTACACCCAGGCGAAAAGCCTTTTACCTTTCCTAGATATAAAAGTCTTTGACTCCAGTAGCCAGTACCTGGCTACAGAGAGAAGGGAAGAAGGTATTATAGATTTCGTATTTATACCCATCCTGTTCCAAAAACGACATAAGGTGCCATACAAAAATATAATAGAAGCATTGCAACGTGACAATAAAAATTAGAAGGAAGTGAAAGAATTCAGGAAAAAAGAAAACAAGGTAGAGTTTATGAAACAAAGCCAAGAATGAATAATGTACAAATAAATCTTTACAACAAAATCTGATAAGAGTGATTTCCAGCCTTTTTGGTATGTGGTTGCATTTTCTAAAATTGGAAATTTTTACACCTGAAACTGCAATTTGCTTTTCCACAGCTATGATAAAAAACTGTAATTGTGCAAGGATCCACTGATGAATTATGCAAGAATAACCTACAGTGAATTAAGTGAAATTGTATTTTGTGAGTGAGAAGTCTATTCACATGAAAAGTTATAAGATATGTATGTGTTAGGTTTTAACCTGACAAAAATATTCAATATTCATCTCTGTTCATGGACCCTTCTAAAAAGTCCAATGCCCTGATTTACCAAATCTATTTTCTAAAGACTTTAGCATTTCGTGTCTTCCCAAATGCAATGGAAGTTTTCAAGAAAATGCGGTGAGTAATAAAATATGGCCATGGAGGTCTATAAGAATTACCACTGAAAGGACTTTTCCTTGGGGTCTGAGGAACAAGCTCTCTACAGTCCCAATGGCCTGTCTCCATTCTTTCTTCACAAATAGCCTTCTCTCAACCTGTCCAAATATAAGCAGGTGCACAGTCCCACCCCTCCACCCTTAGGTGTGGACATGTAACTTTTAGTCAATGAGATGTACATAGAAATGCTATGAGCAGTCTCCACCAGGGAAGGGCCTGTTGCCATCATTTTCCTTCTTTCTGCTGGGTGGAATGAAGACCGTACTAATAAGGGCCATACCCAGCAGTAGCAGAGAAAACAGCTGGATGGAGACCACAGCTTTGACGAATTCAGGAAAATTTACAGTAGGACTCTGACTCCTGGACTTGGTTTGTAGAAGAGAACAAAACTTCATTTCATACCACCATTAACTTCTTTTATTTATTTATTTATTTTTTGCTGTCACATGTTTTCAAGTCTAATTCTAATTAATGCAATGTCTCTACCTGTCAACAATTTTCTATTCTCAAATTGGGCCTACATTTACTCTTTGAAAAATCACACAAGCTGAATGAAGCATAACTTATCTCTTATAAATTTGCAGCCTCATTTCTTGCCTTTGTGCCTAGTTCTTTCTGTGCTTTCCCCCTAACCTCAGGCATTTACTCTGATGCAGGCTTGTTGATCTTTCCATGATTATGTCCAACTGGAACTGGGGCCAATAGCTTTCTAGATCTATATGATTGATGTACTAGGATTTGATTTCAGATAACTCCTGGGCTAATTCTTTAGTAATTTCCCCCCAGATCTTTCCATTCTTTTTGTTATTGTTTTCACCTTTGTTTTGCACAAGCATATCGTCAAGTAACTCTGTATAAGAGTTTATGAAAGTTCATGAACTTACAATCCAAGTTCAAAAGTAACTTTCTTAGAAAAGTTTTGGGAAGTCTGAAAATAGCCATATTATACCATCTTACTTGATTGCAGTTGTGACTCAGCCTAGAATTTTTCCTATGAACTTTAAAAACAATGTTTTGTTGCTTCTAGGATGCAGTGTTGTTGGTGAGATGTTTGATATCAACCTGATTCATTTTCATGAATCATAAATATGACATGTCCTCTGCATCTCAACTTTAAACTTTGAAGTTTTGTTGTTTTTTTTTTAATTTCTTGGAAATTCAGTGGACCTTTGTAATTTAAAGAATTTTTGTTCGTTAGTATTGGATGGTTTTCTTCTATTTTTTTTTTTTATTGTTAATTTGCTCCTCTGCATTTTCCTCTGTTCTTTTTTCCTTCCAGAAACTCTAACAGGTTAATGTCAGGTTTCCTAGATTGACCCTTTATGTTTCTTTTTTTTTTTTTTTTTCCCTTTGGTGATGGTGGTCTTTTTTTCTGGTTTTTTAAATTTTATGTTCATAACTATGAAATTTTAGTAATTATATATTCCATATAAAAGAACTATTTTTGTTCTCTATTATTCCTTTTTAAAATAATATTCTTCTCTTATTTTTGGATGCAATATCCTTTTAAATTTTTTGAGGATGATAATTGATTTTTTAATCATTCTTTTTTTCTCTTAAATTATGTGTGTTTCTTCTCAAATAAATATTCTTGTTTGAGTTGTTCTTTTATGCTGCTGGATTTATTCATATTTTTAATCATCTTTGGCTGAATTTTTACAAAGAAGAACAGTAAATTGGGTAGATTTTCTAAAATTAAAAACTATGAGTCTCCTAGGGTGTTGTTTATATATGTTAATTTTATGGCTAAGTCTCACATACAAGGATGATGCCTGGCCCTGGCCATTTGGCTCAGTGGTAGACCGTTGGCCCAGTGTGTGGAAGTCCTGGGTTTAATTCCCAGCCAGGGCACACAGGAGAAGCACCCATCTGCTTCTCCATCCTTCCCCTTCTCCTTTCTCTCTCTCTCACTTCCCCTCCTACAGCCAAAGCTCCATTGGAGCAAAGTTGGCCCCAGCACTGAGGATGGCTCCATGACCTCTGTCTCAGGCTCTGGAATGGCTCCAGTTGCAACAGAGCAACACCCCAGATGGGCAGAGCATCACCCCCTAGTGGGCATGTCGGGTGGATCATGGTTGAGCACATGTAGGAGTGTGTCTCTCTGCCTCCCCGGTTCTCACTTCAGAAAAATACCAAAAAAAAAGGTGATGCCCAATTCAAAGCACAGTGTTTGTTGGCAGCACTGGTCAACTGGAAGGCTTCATCTCTGGGCAGCCAATGAAGAAGGCATTTAGGCTGGGGTAGGGACAGAGTATCTAAATACCTATATCAGGAGGGATTTATCGAGAAGATTTCATTTTATACCTGCTGTGCATTTGATTTCTTTAGAGTTGTTTTGCTGTTAGTCTTTTGTCTTTGTTTTTGCCTGCAAGTTTTATTTATATATATATATATACACACACACACACACACACACATACACACACACACACACACACACACCAGGCTACCTAGAAATGCCTGAGTTCCACCTGTCTTAGGATGTGGAAGGGCAGGGAGGAAGGAGTGTTGCAATCCTATGCTCATTCGATGGTCAGCCTTTCAGTTAATCTCATACAGCCAGTAGTCGCAGCTGTTGTGGGCATTCACATGCAGGTTCCCATTAGATTGGGGCAGACGGTAAAGAAACAAGTGGAGCCAAAAAATGGTGGGCCATTCCTTTATTCTAACCTCACACCAGCCGTCGAGTAAACACACACAGAAGGAAAACACTTCCCTTTCACTCAGAGGTCACAAAGCTACTGACACCTTCGGTTTTTCCTAGAATCAAAAGCCTCCACCAGTCTCAGTCACCTCTGGTTCCCCATCTGCACACCTTCTTCCTTCTCATCTCTGCACAAACTGGCTTCTCCTTCAGCACCCTGCCATCCTGGCTTCCTTCTCCCTCTGCTCTCACTCTCCAAAAATGGCTTCCTTCTTCCTTCCCCTTCTCCTTCTCTGCTCTTTTCAAAACTTTTTGGCATGAAACCCTCCTCCAGCATGTATTAGCATAACAATGGCCTTCCCAGCAGGAAGGTAATTAGCAACATCACAGACACGTGCCTGGCACTGCCCAGCACCATTTTTAACAATAAAAGTGAGCAAACTCAGAAAATACAGATTTTGCAAACTCATTTGCCCAACATCTTGTAATTTGGCTTCCTTCTCATTCACGTTTCTATGCTCATGGGCTGGGATCGCCCCTGGAGTTCTGCGATATAGCTCAGGCCTCTCTTTATTACTGCATTCCTGCCTGCGTATTCTGAGCTGCTATGGCTTGCTTGCTTTCAATCTGTCAAGAGTTTTATGTTTTCTTCATCTTCTAGAAATTTTTTGGAATCTTTTTCAAAAACAGCGCTCCTCCTGTTCTCTCAATTGTATGAATTGATTTCTTTATTATTATATATTGAGACTTCAAGAGGGAAGGGATAGAAATGCCTGTGCTAAGCTTACCATTTTAAATCAGAAGTTCTTTTTTAATTTAAGTAAAAATGCGTCTTATACACTCTGGTTAAAATCTATCAAAAATGATTAACTATTAGATTGAAAATTAATGTTTCTTTTCTACTTCATTTCTTCACATATATGTGCATTTCTACACCTTTATTTATTACATAACTTCCATTTTCCCTTTTGATATTAGCACAGTGAAATAACTGCAGCTACCTTACGTCCTTGGGAAACAGGAAGGATAATAAATCAGTAAATATTTTTAAATGAGTTTTGATGCAACTAATTATGCAGAAGTTTTATTCTTGAATTTATTCTCTTGTTCCTAGAAGAAGGAAAAAATACCTAGATATTTACTGAGTACACTTTTTAAACCACTAAGGATGAAGTGAAACAAACAATCCAATAAGAATAAAGTGTCATCACAATTATAATCTAATTCACTTTAGGATAGTTTTGCTGTTAGTGGTTTATCTCTGTACTTGTTCTTGCCTGCAAAATAGATATAGATAGATGATAGATGATAGATAGATAGATAGATATAGATAACTATAGATACAGATATAGATGTAGATAGATATATAGATATATCACGCTGCCTAGGGATACTTAATGATGCCCAATAGCCAAAACATACAAATTCAGCCAGAGCTGAAGGAGAAAGAGTACATGGTGAAACAAAAAGGAACTGTCTTAAGACTATAAGAAAATACTTCAAAACATCAGATTGAACAACACATGTTATAGTTAGAAGCCCTTTGGGGGCTTTTCTAGTTATAAAACTTCATTGGGTTTTATAAACACACTTTATATTGAAAAGCCGCTGGAGTAAACTATGTAATGACAGGACTGTCTTGACCTAAATTCTTCGTATTGTTTAGAAGGAAAAGGTTACTGCAGAAGCCATTTTAAGTTGATTTCTGCTAAAAATGTTATTGTTCTTAAAATAATTATGCTTGTATATTTTAGAGTGATTTACTAAAGACTGTTTAAGGGTATAATTGTACAAAAATATAAAAACAGAAACAGAAATATTTAAATTGGTTTCCCATATAATTTTTATAAATATACACACAAAACCCTACAGATGTGTTATTGTTTAATATAAATTCACTGTCTATTTTAGGATCCCTCCACCCCCAAAATCTAATGTGACTCATTTACTGTGGGCAGTGACTCATTTGTGTCCACTGATCTGGCTGCACAGGGGGCAGTGGTCCTCTTCAGATGACTAATAAAGACTACATCCCTCTTTCCACCCCAGGATACTGCATGTCTTCTAGCTGCTTTCTACAATCCCTGAAAAAGAAGGGGGGGGGATGGAGAGGTGGAATCTTATGAATTGCTCTTTTCCCTTGAACTGATCAAAGGAGAAACTTTTTCTTCCTAGGAGCATTGATGAAGGAAGCTCAAACTGATTTCATCATGACGCCCACAGAAAACCCATTTCTCTCTCTTTGTATTGAGTATACAATTGTGCTAAGATATGCAATTCAGTGATTTTTTTTTTAGTATATTCACAAAATTGTACATCACCACGATCTAATTCCAGAACATTTTCCACGTCCCCAAAATTAACCCCTACCCATTAGCAGTCACCTCCTATTGTCCTCTTCCCTATATCTCACATTTCAGTTGATGGACATTTGAGTTGTTTCTACCTTCTGGTTAACGACTAATGCTGCTTTAAACATTCACGTAAAAACTTTTTGTGTGAACATATATTCTTTTAGATATATAGTACCTAGAACTGGACTTGCTGGGCCATATGGTAATTCTCCTTAACTTTTTGAGAATCCCCTTTAACACACAATATTTTTATTTTACTATATCAACTAAATGGAATAATTCTCTTTTTGTAGTAATACTACCAAAGAGGACATATTTCCAAGTATAAATAAGTCTCATTACTATAGAATTTTGTAAAGGATGCTTTTTACTTGATTTTTCTCCAATCTGGACACTAGTATCATGACCAGATTATGCATTTAGGGATTATGCATTTATTATCTTCAAATAGCCATAAGTAATAATACCAACAAAAGTTCTTTAGTATAGGTCTTTGTACAGACAAAAATAGGATCAATAGGAAAAGCTTATGTTCTCCCTTAGAATTAGAATATAAACATATGTCTTTGAAATATAGGAGTACATTTTATTATTCACAAAAGCTTATTCATCACAAAATATAAAAAATATACAATGAGTCTTACTGCCACTTTCAATCCTTCCTCACATGGAACAGATATTTATTCTAGAATAACTACAAGATTAGTCTCTGTTCTGTTTAGATATTTTTTCTTCTAGATTCTATTGATAATTCTCAGTATTTTATGTCTTTCCTGCCTTCGCCATCTTTCACCGACACATAACTTTTTCTCAGAGGTCTTATTCTCAGTGTCTACTTTTTCCACTGCTTGGATTTCAGTTTAAGTATCACTCATTTTTCCAATGAGGCCCACAAAATTCTTGCTAACATAAGAAAGGCTGTTCACACTCTGTTAACATGGCTCTGGATCTCTGTAAATTCCGCTTCACTGAGCATTCTTCCTTCAGTGAGCCTCAATCTTGGCCATCCTGTGATAAAATGTTGTAGCCTTTTATTGAGAAGAATGGCCTACAGAATATGGTCCCAGCAGAAAACATAGCCTACAATGTATCAAAATAAAGTGCCATGTGCCTCCTGGGTAACATCATCAAACACCCTTCTGGTGATGAAAGCTCAGATGGAGTTCCTAGTTGATCATTTCGCACTGAGTTTCCCTTCATTGGAAGGAGAGGGGAAATATTATCTTTTCTAGATGATCAAAGACTACAGTTCTCTTTATAACCAGTGCAGAGGGAGAAAGAAAACAGAACATTTCGCTTTTAGAATTGAATGCTGTTCCAAGCACTTTTTTTTTTTCTTGAAGTAAGAAGTGGGGAGGCAGAGAGACAGACTCCCACATGCTACCGAGAGGGATGCATCCAGCATACCCACCAGGGGGCGACGCTCTGCTCATCTGGAGTGTTGCTCCACTGCAGCCTGAACCATTCTAGCACCTGAGGTGGAAGCCATCGAGCCATCCTCAGTGCCCGGGGCCAACTTTGCTACAATGGAGCCTTGGCTGCAGAAGGGGAAGAGAAATAGAGAGAAAGGAAAAGGAGAAGGGTAGAGAAGCAGATGGGTGCTTCTCCTGTATGCCCTGGCTGGGAATCAAACCCAGGACTTCCACACACTGGGCTGATGCTCTACCACTGAGCCAACCAGCGAGGGCCTCTGCTCTGTCTTCTGATTGCAGTCTCCACCATCTCTCTCTGGATCTCAAAAGGTCCTACGCCTTTCTCTTATAAGGATGCTGGCCATTGGATTTTGAGCCCACCATAAATCCACAACGATCTTGTCTCAGGATCCTTCACTTAATCACATCCACAAAGACCCTTTTTCCAAATAAAATTGCATTTACAGTTTCCAGGTTGACATGCCGGCTGACATATTGCTGAGCCAGCCGGCCAGGGCCCAAGCACATTTTAAAATGTTTTCTCCATCTTCCTTTTTCTTTTATACTCAATGTCTATGAGACATCTTTTTCTTTCATGAAGTATCAATAGTCTTTGCTTGAGGACAGCATCTCTAAGGGTAAAGGAAAAGAAATGTGTCTCCTTCCCTGAAAGGGCCACATCTGTGAGGAAAGAGGGGTGGAGTGATTTTCCCCTCTCTGCTACAATCTGTAGACTACTGCTGAGTGTATTTCCACTGTCTAATCTACATCACTGCTATAAAATGAAAGGACCATTTGTGAATTTCCTGTGAATTGTGGTGTTGTTTCTATGTTGCATGAGGTTGATGTGGCTGATCAAACAACATAGATGGACTTTACCAAATATCTTTTTTTTTTTAACTTTACTTTTTTGTGGGCTTTGGGCCCCACTATCAAATCAAAAATAAAAGAGTCATTTAGTTTAGTGACATCTACAGGTACTTTTAGAGAAAAACAACCTCAACTCTCCTTTATCACTGAATTAACCCAAACAGGAACCCCTGTGTGAATTCAGGTGGTAAGTGGTCTTCCGTGTAGTACTTGGTGATTAGAAGGCAGACCTTATCCCAGATTCAGTTGAGTCTTAAAACACAGCCATTTGTCTCCAAAACCAATCATCATTAAATGCCTAGTCCTCTTGATTTCTCCCACTCTGTCTCACCCATATTTGTCCAATGAAAACTTAGTATTACTATTTTGTCTTGATACGGAGCTAAAACAATGCAAGTATCTCTAGGTACTTTGTCTATGCCTTGTTCCACTTACATAAAAATTGGGATCTGATTGGATAAGGGCATACTAATGAAGTCTCATACATTCACCCGCGCTATCCTCATGTTTACAGAGGTGCAGAGACATGTGGTCCTGTCTGTACTATATTACAAGGTACTATAAGTAGGAAGGGTGAACACTTCTTGGGAGCCTCAGTTATGAGTTGGGAGACTATAGAACAGGGGTCCCCAAACTTTTTACACAGGGGGCCAGTTCTGTCCCTCAGACCATTGGAGGGCCGGACTATAAAAAAAACAATGAACAAATCCCTATGCACACTGCACATACCTTATTTTAAAGTAAAAAAACAAAACAGGAACAAATACAATATTTAAAATAAAGAACAAGTAAATTTAAATCAACAAACTGACCAGTATTTCAATGGAAACTATGGGCCTGCTTTTGGCTAACGAGATGGTCAATGTCCAGTTCCATATTTGTCACTGCTAGCCATAACAAGTGATATGATGTGCTTCCAGAGCCGTGATGCATGTGTCCCGCATCACCGAAAGTAGTACTGTATGTGAGCGATGCCATGCTTTGCGGCATTCGCATCCTGTGCTCCTCTCACTGACCACCAATGAAAGAGGTGCCCCTTCTGGAAGTGCGGTGGGGGCGGATAAATGGCCTCAGGGGGCCGCATGCAGCCCACGGGCTATAGTTTGGGAACCCCTGCTATAGAAGATCACTGGGTTCAATAACCTTGAAAGAGCTTCGCCCAAGACACCCTGTCATTTGCCAACAACTGAGTGACCGTAGTGTAGGTAAAGCTGTGGGGTGGTGGGTACCACCAGGGCAGGCAGGAAGAGAAAGATTAAACGGGTTATCTACAGAGTATGTTTTCCACAGTAAGATTGTACAGTGTCAGACATGGGGAAGGGGCAGGTGCCAGTGATTAAAAAAAGGAAAGAAAGAAAAGAGAAACACAATGTTTCCTTAGAGAAAGAACCCCCCCCCTAGGAGCTTGCTCTGCCAGAGAGTCCTTGACAGTTACGAGATCTCCAAACAGCATCAGCTGAGTATATACCACTGGTTTTTTGTTGTTGTTTTTTTCCTTTATGTCTTCATCTACCATCCTTTCCAACCCTGAAGGATCCAGAAGCAAAGGATGGCAAGTCTGGAAGAGATGAAGCAAGGAAGAGAGGAGACGCCCACATCCCTTCCCTGCCCCCTGGGTTAGACGCAAGAGAAAGGGCAAAGCTTGAAACTGAGAGTGGGAAGTTCAGTTTAGTTCAGACTGTGCTTTTACCATCTTAGAAAGGAAACGGAAAGTGACCCGAAAATATCACCCAGGTGTGGGGAAGCGTGAGATGACAGAGAAGTTTTTCAGAAGTGTTAGGAGGAGAAAAGAAGTAATTTTTAATTTTATAATACTAAGTGCAGTCCATTAAGTAGGTCCAATTGAGATACTACTTTCTGCCACCTTCTCTCTTTTCTTTTCTTACTTTTCTTTTTCTTTTGGCTAAAAGATCAGCCAATTTTAGTCAGGGCTTGAGTAAAAAGGGGGAAATTTTTGTCTATGTTCAAAATTCAGTTGGGTAAGCATCCTCCCCATATGCCAAGGTTGCTGGTTTGATCCCCAGTCAGGGCACGTACAAGAAGCAGCCAATGAATGCATAAATAAGTGGAACAACAAATCAATATTTCTCTCTCTCTCTCTCTCTCAAATCAATTAAAAGAAGAAAATGCAACATTCAAAAAAATACCAAAAATGATTATTACTTTAAAGTGTATTTATAGTTTTAAATTTATATAACCTTCATTTAAATCTTTCTTCCTCAGAATAATATTTAATACAGAATTTCACCTTTGTTCTAAGAGATGAGGAGAGCAAACTTCAGGGATTTCTCTTCTGCATTTTTTTTTCAGCCAGACTTAAACCAGACTTTTTTTTTTTTTTTTTTTTTTTTTTTTTGTATTTTTCTGAAGCTGGAAACGGGGAGAGACAGTCAGACAGACTCCCGCATGCGTCCGACCGAGATCCACCCGGCACGCCCACCAGGGGGCGACACTCTGCCCACCAGGGGGCGATGCTCTGCCCCTCCGGGGCGTCGCTCTGCCGCGACCAGAGCCACTCTAGCGCCTGGGGCAGAGGCCAAGGAGCCATCCCCAGCGCCCGGGCCATCTTTGCTCCAATAGAGCCTCGCTGCGGGAGGGGAAGAGAGAGACAGAGAGGAAGGAGAGGGGGAGGGGTGGAGAAGCAGATGGGCGCTTCTGTGTGCCCTGGCTGGGAATCGAACCCGGGACTTCCGCACGCCAGGCCGACGCTCTACCACTGAGCCAACCGGCCAGGGCCTAAACCAGACTTTTGATCCACCAGCTCCCTCAGTCTTCAAAGTGAAGACTTGATTATCTGATTTCAATAAAGTTTAGTATCAATGTCTTAAAGTGTCTGCCTTCTGTGAAGGCTAATTTGTGTTTGCTGTAGAGTCTTCTGAGTTCCCTGCCCCTCACCCCCATAAGGAAGTTCCCATGACCAGAAGGCACTACTGTGTCTCCAAATGGCTTTCCCAGCAGACTGCCTTGCCGGTGGACTTATACTGCTCAGATGTGAGGATTTTGAAACTTCACAAATATTTATCAAAAGGATTTACAGATGCTTGGTTTTGATAACTGCCTGTTCATACAACCACCACATCAGCTGCCTGAAAAATACAAAGGATTACTCATCAGACGAAAACAGAAATGATGAAATACAGAAGAGCCACTAATAATTAGAGGACCCCCTTTGTGGACCACGCGACAATGAAGGTGAGGGTCCAAGGAAAGGTTTCTGGATAATTTGTTTATCCCAGGCAAGCTGAATTATGCTGTGTAAGTGTAACGAAATAGAAGAATAGGAGAGAGGGCGCTTTCAAGAACCAACTTGCTTATATCAATAGCAAGGACCAGGAAGTAGTGATGTGTGTTGCACAAATATCCGCTTCCTTGTTTCTTGACACACACAAGGTCCAGCCACGCCACTGAGTCATCCAGCCCCTGCCACTCTCCCATCTTCTTAGCTTCTTCCACTAGCACTCAAGCAACCCTTGAGCTTCAAGGACACAGTGGACGGGGAAGGGAAAGCATTTTTGTGTGTCTTTTCCTTCTGCCCCATCACCAGCGGGAGATGGGAGAGCAGGAGCCAGTGCAGTGCCCCCTGGCGGTGGAGGGAGGATTATGATCAGAGCACATCTCGAGCCCACCTGAGAGGGGAAGTGTTAACAACATAAGAAAGCAAATGCGTCCACCCTTGAGCATTTCCTCCTCCCATTCTCCTACTTTGTCTTTCTCCCCATCCTCAGGGTCCTTGTAAAATACTCTTCTAGGGAAAAATAAAGGCAGCCACCCACTAAACTCATCAAAAGAGTCCCCTTACACATTACTACCTAGGGTAGCGAATGTGCTCTGAGGAATGTGACTCAGCGGAAAGAGCAATGTAGCATTTTAGGAGCACAAGCACTAGAAGAAAAAAAAATCTGTATAGTGTTTACTAAAGCGGAATTCATAGAGCAAAACCAAGATTTCAAACTAGGCATATAAAATACTTTTATGAAAGAGGATACTAGAAGCAAGAAACAGGGAGATGGGGGGCAGGGTACAGGGCAGTCATTTTCTTTTTAAGTGGAATTGCTACTATAAAAATATTTGAAAAAATAATAATTTAATAGCTTGATTGACTATCCTGAAGGATACAGCTGCAGAACTAGAAAGAGTAAGTGGAGAAACTTGCCCTAAGGTGGTGCAGTGTTTTCCCCAAAGTATTGCTTAATCTATTTTAAATTACCCTCTGTCTGTTACAATCTAATTCAATCCCGTTTTCAGAAAAACATCACTTCTCCCTATTCAAGTCAAGCTGCGTTCACTTCCATTTGCATTACTGAACTGAAAATATAGCAAACCAGGACCCAGTATCTGCATGCAGACAGAATATTACTTCACAGTTTTATGGAAGATCTTCAGTGGCTGGTGGATGCCTGGCTCTATTTGTATAAACAAAGTGTCAATCCCGGTGACAGTGTCCAACCCAAGATGGTTTGGCCTCCGGTATTTTCACTTCCAGGAATTGAAATTGCCAGTGGTGAACACCCTCTATCTTGCCTTGCCTTTCTGCAAAATATGGCAACTACATTGCTAAATGGACCAAAAATATTAAATGCTTTTTCCTCAGGTAGCTTGTCACGGTAGAGTGAGACCTGATGTGCCCAAGGAAACATGGCTGCTGCTGGTATTCAAGGATCTTTACTTAAAAATGAAACAGAATGAAAACCATTAAGAGTTTGAAATATCTCTTTCTTGTTTATATCAGGTACATGAATAATTTAAACCTGTATTTAAACGTTCCTATTCTTTCAACCTAGAGCAGTGGTTCTCAAACTTTTTGAAGTTGGGGCTCATTTAAAATCCTACAAATAATTGTAGGCACAGTATATTCAAATTCCTGAGAAATATGTTATAATAATTAAGTCAAATATTAAAATATATATATAAAGTCCAAGCATGCTTTTATGGTAATTAAATGAAATATATATGACAAAGTTAAATTTATTCTGACATTAAAAAACATTTTTATGTTACATTTTTTAAGTTATGCTTTTTAGAATTTATAAAAAACAGGGGTTAAAAATTAAAAAATGACAATATATTATATATAGATACATTCCTAGTAAGATTTAGTAAATTCGGCAGGTCCTGGCATGAATGTGTTAAGATTTTCATTCTTGTGTTTATGAGAAACATGAGCCTGATGTGTCCTAGCGATTTCTTCAACATTTGGGCATATATTTGAAAGGCAAACTCTCATTTCCTCATCAATATATTGAAGAATTCCTCTCTTTTTACTCTTAATTGTGTTGAGGGTAGAAAATCCTAATTCACATAAATAGGATGTTCAAAATTATAGTAAAATGTTCAAAGCTTTTTTAGATATTGCCACATATTCTTCTTTTATAGAAATCCAAAAGGCTTCAAGAGACAACTGCTTATGTTTTATCATCAATCCACGATCAGTGGATATAGCTGCCAGTTCTTCTTCTCCTGTTAATGTTAAACCAAAATCACTTGAAGCTTCCATGAATGGGTTTCTAATCCAATCGTATTGTTCAGTGTTAAGTGATGAAAAATAAGAACTCAATTTTTCTTCTAAACTTATTAAATGTTCAACTATTATTGGAAGTGTTTCATTTATGCAAGTGTTATTTACCAATGGAAACATTTCCAAATTACCTTCAACAGCTTTTCTTTTTCAAATCTGTAGTTTTCTCTGAAATGCTTTCATTTTGTCAGTGGATGTGAGAATATTTTCTTCTTTCCCTTGCTTGCTAGTATTCAAAATATTGAGCTGCTGAAATATATCAGCCAAATACTGTAACCTGGCAATCCAAAATTTGCACTGAAGGAGGTTAAAAAATGTAACTGTTTCATCTCTTCAAAAAACGCAAGAAGTTCTTGTCGTAGCTTGTGTACACAGGTAAATGCTTTCCCCTTGACAACCACCTCATCTCAGTGTATAAAAGCAGCTGCCTGTGTTGTGAAAGCATATCGATACAAAGCTTTTCAAATAAATGTGATTTAACAGTCTTATTTTTTTTTCTTTTTTTTTTTTTTCTTTTTCTGAAGCTAGAAACAGGGAGAGACAGTCAGACAGACTCCCGCATGCGCCCGACTGGGATCCACCCAGCACGCCCACCAGGGGGCGATGCTCTGCCCCTCCGGGCCGTCGCTCTGTCGCGACCAGAGCCACTCTAGCGCCTGGGGCAGAGGCCAAGGAGCCATCTCCAGCGCCCGGGCCATCTTTGCTCCAATGGAGCCTCGGCTGTGGGAGGGGAAGAGAGAGACAAAGAGGAAGGAGAGGGGGAGGGGTGGAGAAGCAGATGGGCGCTTCTCCTGTGTGCCCTGGCCGGGAATCGAACCCGGGACCTATGCACGCCAGGCCGACGCTCTACCGCTGAGCCAACCAGCCAGGGCCTTGACAGTCTTATTTTAATAAAGTTTACCATCTGAACAACTTGATCTAAAACTTCTCTTAATTTTCCTCCCAATGTTTTTGCCATCAAGGCCTCCTTATGAAGAAAGCAGTGAGTTATGATAACATTCTCATTTTGTTTTTTTACAAAAGATGTAAGACCCTTAACACAGCCTACCAGGGAAGGGGCATTATTTATAGGGCAAAGTTAGGCCATTAGCAAATCTTAAATGCCTACACACGACTTCCATGTTAACTGCCATTTATCACGATAGTTATTCAAAATGTTAAAAATGTCTTCACCTTTTGTAGACACACCTAATTCTTTGCAAAAAAGAAACTGATTTACTATTTGATCTTCGTTAATAAAACAGATGAACGCTGAGTTGCACTATGTTGGTAATGTCTGTTGACTCATCAACTTGCAATGCAAAATTTGAATACTGAAGCTTATTACTGCATACATTTTTCTTGAGATCAGAAGACATTTCTATAATATGCCTGTAAACTGTATTGTTGGACAGAGGAATCTTGCTTATTTTCACTGCTGCTTCATTTCCTAGCAATGTCATGACCATTTTTTTGCATGCAGGCAAAATAAGTGACTCACCTACAGTATGAGCTTTCATATTTTTTGCTATCAGTTTTGAGACTTAATAAGAAGTGATTTAAGCCCTGGCCGGTTGGCTCAGCGGTAGAGCGTTGGCCTGGCATGCGGGGGACCCGGGTTCGATTCCCGGCCAGGGCACATAGGAGAAGCGCCCATTTGCTTCTCCACCCCCCCCCTTCCTCTCTGTCTCTCTCTTCCCCTCCCGCAGCCAAGGCTCCATTGGAGCAAAGATGGCCCGGGCGCTGGGGATGGCTCCTTGGCCTCTGCCCCAGGCGCTAGAGTGGCTCTGGTCGCGCGGCAGAGCGGCGCCCCGGAGGGGCAGAGCATCGCCCCCTGGTGGGCAGAGCATCACCCCTGGTGGGCGTGCTGGGTGGATCCCGGTCGGGCGCATGCGGGAGTCTGTCTGACTGTCTCTCCCCGTTTCCAGCTTCAGAAAAATACAAAAAAAAAAAAAAAGAAGTGATGTAAGCTTTATCAGAAACAGTCATGATACTTTTAAAACAATTTGCCACTTTTGTTTGCTGTTCAGACAATCTCTTAAAAAAACTTACAGATTTATCTTATAAATTATAGTGTATAGTTTTAAAATGTTTACTCAATTTACTAGGAAGCAATGATTCATTTGCCATTTTACATCCACCTACTAAACATAGCGGTAAAGGACAATCTTCACTTCTGGTCCAAGTGAAACCAGAGCTTAAATAACTTTCATCATATTTGCAAGTAGGCCGCGATTTTGCTTTCTTACTTGCACTTAACTTTTGCTCACTTCCAGAATAGAATTCTTCAATATCACACTTCTTTCTGAGAAATCGATCCATTTTATTTGGGTATATTTATCTAAAATTAATATAATAATGTGTTAATAATAAATATAATAATGATGTGTTAACAAAAAGAGCAATATTTCATTAATGAAATGGTATAATAAAGTAACTATATTTATTTTTTATCTGGGCACATGCCATGAACCAGCGCAGCTAGTAATTATAGGTCCCAAGTGGGAATGGTGTGGAATTAAGAAAATATGTGGAATTAAGAAAATACCTGGCCGGTTGGCTCAGCGGTAGAGCGTCGGCCTAGCGTGCGGAGGACCCGGGTTCGATTCCCGGCCAGGGCACACAGGAGAAGCGCCCATTTGCTTCTCCAACCCTCCAACGCGCTTTCCTCTCTGTCTCTCTCTTCCCCTCCCGCAGCCAAGGCTCCATTGGAGCAAAGATGGCCTGGGCACTGGGGATGGCTCCTTGGCCGCTGCCCCAGGTGCTAGAGTGGCTCTGGTCGCAACATGGCGACGCCCAGGATGGGCAGAGCATCGCCCCCTGGTGGGCAGAGCGTCGCCCCATGGTGGGCGTGCTGGGTGGATCCCGGTCAGGCGCATGCGGGAGTCTGTCTGACTGTCTCTCCCTGTTTCCAGCTTCAGAAAAATGAAAAAAAAAAAAAGAAAATACAGGGTCAGGAGGGCCCTATAATTGCTGCTGGCAAGAACAAAGCATGCCCCAAAACCGCATCTTGCATTATTTATAGGGCAAAGTTAGGCCATTAGCAAATCTTAACTTTACATCAAACAAAGGATAGAAGAAACTTGCCTCTAGTCTTTCTGGGGAATGGGGGGGGGGGGTAGTGTAAACAATCCAGCACCACAGTTTAACAGCCTTTTGCAACCTAATCAGGCAAGTGAGGTGGGGATTGGGCAGACTGTCAGCTCACAGCCAATTCCCCACACCTCTGTCCCCCAAAAATCTAAACTCAAAAAAACCCAACATTTTGGTCCCCAACAGGCACATATTTCTCTGGAATACCATAGGGTACACCTGGAAATCTTCTAGGGTGCACCAGTACACCCTGGCACACACTTTGAGAACCACTGCTCTAGAGGAAAACAATTTGAACTGGGACTAACCTCCAAGTTCTACACACAGCCTCAAGCGAGTTCGGGGTCCCATAACAGAAAAGGCCCCACAACCCCATCCCCTCCACCCACTCACCCACTACTGCAAGAATTGTAAAGAGTATTTAAGTCACAAGATGTGTTTTCTGAGACCACAGGATGTGAACTTATGCTTCCAAAATTGTAGAAACAGATAAGATACCTATGAATTCCCAGATCAAGCATGGGAGATTTATTTTATTCATAATACAAAAGTTTATTAAACATCTACAATGAGCCAGCCTTTTTTTTTTTTAATCACAAGAAAGAAAAATTCCCATACTCATGAAAATAATTTTGGCTATTTGGAAGTGATATCTTAGAGGAAGAAAATCATTTGTGTTAGTTGTCTTAAAATCACAACATGATATATGACAGTGTTGGCTTTCAATGGGTTAATTTTAGTATTCCCTAATCCAGAGGTAACGATAGCCCTTTAAAAAGAGAAGTGTTTTCCTCCAGCAGAAATCCAGAAATATATTGGAAAAGGACTGAAATGCATGTCTTGTGTAAGAAATTAATAAGAAATGTGAATCTGACTCAGACTTAATGCTGCCTTTCTGCTTCTTTTTATTGTGAAATATATTTTACAGTCTATATAAATTGCTGGTTATTCTGTATATGGGAAGGTGGAAGAAGCCACTTGGTCATAGGATGCTAATAATAAGGGCTACAAAATATGTATATACTATATTTAAATGATTTGTACAATTATAGAAAGAAAAGAAACAGAAAAATAAGGATTTAATTAGCTTGTGGGTTGAGTAATATCCAAAGGCTAATACCTCTCCTTGCACAAAGAAATGACTTTCTGATGACATCATCCATTACAACATGCAGGATATAAAGAGAGGGCCCTGCAGTTATTAGCCAGGCCGTGTAAAGGAGAGAGACAGCGTCTGCTTCATTAGCTCACCACGGAGTTTTGGCCTTTAGTTAATGATGCTCAAAACTTGCTATTTAAGGCATTTACCATTACACACACTTGGCCTCAAACCCTCTCTGTTGGCTTGAAATCTTAACTCTTTTCTTTCTGGTAACTAATAACATTAAATAAGACATGAAAAGGTGAACAAAGTGAATATAAGAAAAAATTTTGGATACAGTAGTCGAGTTTTCCTAGATGATGTTTGTATAACATGAAAATGACAGAAGAAAAAGAAACAAAAAATTCATGTCTGATATTGACAATATAATTTCCCTCTATAGTTACCTAGATCCACTTGAATGAACAATAAAACAAACTTCCCAGGAAAAAAAACAAAAGCCAACCTGCTCTCAAGTAAAACAACTACAATCAGGCCTCAAAGAGTCCATTAAATCAAGGATCATAATTTCCAAGTGAAAAATCCCAATGCACGCAAGGAAACGAGGCAGCGTGAATGGGAGTTATCAGAAATGATGGACAGCCGATGTAGACGTGCAGAAATTTCAGATACTGGAATTATCCGACACCAGTTACAAAATAAATGTTTTACATGTTTATAAAAATAAAGTATAAATAAGAAAAGGATAATCAGGGAGTTCTGACCAAAATACATAAAATTTCCAGAAATGAAAAAAAATACATATTTGGATACAAAAACTCAATGTATAGGTTAAACAACAAATTAAACATGGAAGATGTGAACACATATGAATTAATAGAAAAAAATCTAAAGAAATTGTTCAGAATATAAATGAGATAGAAGAATATGGTGAGAAGTTAAAGGACACGAAGGGATAAAAGGAGAAGACCTGATATCTAGATAGATAGATAGATAGATAGATAGATAGATAGATAGATAGATAGATGATAGATAGATAGATAGATAGATAGCAGAATTCCAATAACACAAAAAAGAGAGAATAGGGTGGAAGTTAGTATTCCAAAAGCTGATGTCTGACAATTTTGCAGAAATATTCAATATTTAATTTTAGATTTAGCTATCCCAGTGAATGCCAAGCAAGATTTTTAACAATATGGTTATTAACCATGTTATTGACTATATTAACCATATTATTTGCATTGAAGCAAAGAAAAATCTTTAACAGCCAGAGATGGAAGAGTATTCACCAAAGAAGCGAACTTACCACAAAATGGATGAGTGTCAAAAAATTACGCTAAGTCAAAGAAACCAGATGCAAAAGACTATTCAGTATGTAACTGAATTTATATAAAATGTTCAAAAGGCAATTTTATAGAGATAAAAGTCACATTGGTTGTGGGCTAGGGAGGGCAGCAGAGATCAATTGCTAACGGTCAAGGGGAAACTTTTGTAAGTGACGGAAATGTTCTAATACCAGGTTGTGTCATGATGTACAACTCTATAAATTTAGTAAAATCATTAAAGTGTGCCTTTAATATAAAAAGGTAAGCTAGGAAATGAATAAAATATTTCAGGCAAACATAAGCCAAAAAAAAAAAAAGTGTGGATTAAGTAATGTGAAATAAAACAGATTTTAACATAACATACTACCAGAAATAGATCTGTTCATATTATAATAATAAAAGTTTTAAATCACCAGTTAGTAAAAATTTTAAACTTGTGTGAAACTAATTATATAGATCAAAATACATAAAGCAAGAATTTATATTACTACAAAATGACAACTAGTAAATCCATCATCATAGTGGGCGATTTAAAAATATTTTTGTAATTAATAGGTTAAATAGGCAAAAATATCAATAAGGCATAGCTTATTTACTCATTTTAATCAAATGGATATATAAAATCCATTATATCTAATAAATGTTTACTCAAAAAAAATATATAAAATCTGCTAGAAGCTAGCCTCAAAAAACATCAAAGGATTTATATTATGGAGATCACATTACCTGATTTCAGCACAATAATTTAGTGATAATTAAAAAAACATCAGATACTTGGAAATTAAAACCATACTTCTAATAAACAAAAAAAACAAATTAAAATAATTATGGGAATTGGCAATAATTAGAACTTAAAAATAATGAAATACAGTTGAATATATCAAAACTGGTAGAACATAACTAAAGCAGTACTCAGAAACATTGATGTCTTCAGAAGTTTTATAATATAAAATCTGAATAATAATAAAATAAGCAGCAACGCAACATCACAAAACCCAAAGAAAGTAGTAAAATAAAACTAATGAGAACAAAAATGAATAAATTTTAAATCACAAACAAAGATATAGTAGAGATAATAAAATGTATAAGTTATTACTTTTTAAAATGACTAACGGAAAAACACCAGTAAAAGTGATCAAGAAAACAAAGGAATATTTACAAACAGAAATAAAAGTGGGTGGGGCATAATAACAGAGATTAAAAGGCTATTAAGAGAATATTCAGAATGGCCTTGTATCACTAAAATTGAAAACTTAGCTAAAATGAATAATTTTAAAAATAATTTAACAAAATCAATTCAAAGAGAATTACCCAAATACTAAAACACTAAAATTAATAAAACTGATCAATAGTTTACAATCATCCCACCAAGATTAAATGGCATGACAGGCAAGGTGTTCCAATCAATTTAAGGTTTATAAATACAAATCTTGAAAACATTAATCCAGAAAACAGAAAAACATAAAACACTACTAAGCTCATTACTAGTAAAAATTTACTACCTAAACCAGAAGTCCCTAAGTGAAAGAAAAGTTAGAAGCCAAACTCACTCTTGAACATAGGTGCATGTAAATAAAATACTAGCAAACCGAATCCAGCGGTGACTATAAAAGGCTAACAATCTGGGTTGAAACAGAAGGTTAGCATTAGATCAGGGGTCGGAAAACTTTTTGGCTGAGAGAGCCATGAATGCCACATATTTTAAAATGCAATTCAATGAAAGCCATACAACGACCTGTGTACATTACACATTATCCAATAAAAATTTGGTGTTGTCCCAGAGGACAGCTGTGATTGGCTCCAGCCACCCGCAACCATGAACATGAGTGATAGGAAATAAATGGATTGTAATACATGAGAATGTTTTATATTTTTAAAGTTATTTTTTTATTAAAAATTTGTCTGCGTGATGGGTATGCAACATAATTGAACGACAAGATAACCTGGACTTGTTATCTTTGAATATATGTATCCTGATTTATTGATGTCGCCCCATTAAAAAAATAAAATTATTTTAAAAAAAAGAAAAAAGAAATATTTGCTGATGAGCTCACTGCTGACAGTAACCAATAGAATGTTTTGATGCTGTATAATGAAATATGTCAATATTTGAAATATCAATGTGCATAACTCAGTGAATTAATATTTTCCCAATGAACAGTATGTGATATTTCAAAATCACACATGAATAAAAGACCAATAAAAATGAATATTTGCACACACACAAAAAAGAATTTGTCTGCGAGCCAGATGCAGACAAAAGAGCCACAACTGGCTCGCGAGCCATAGGTTCCCGACTCCTACATTAAATCAATGATTTAATACATTAACAGGTTAAAGGATAGAAACCATATAATCATCCCAATAGGTGCAGAAATAGCATTAGATGAGACTAAAAAATATTGTAAGTGCTCTAGGGATAGAAAGAAACCTGACAAAGTGTGTCTACAGAAGCCTTGCCCAATATGGTGCTAGATGTCGTATATGAATGCATTTTCTTTCAAAAGAGGAACCACAAGGCAGGTATGCTTGCTCCCATCCCACAGAAGTGCTTATCAACTGCACAGCGCTTATCGTAGCCAAGCAGGGTTTCACACATGCACATTCAGGCAATGGACAGAGAATTTGGTGGGGTTCAAGATCTCAATGTTAATATACTTTCTCAGAGATGCAAAGAGCAATTGACACATGTTTCTGGTGACATGAAAATATTATCTCCAAGAGCTGGGGCCCTGGCCGGTTGGCTCAGCGGTAGAGCGTCAGCCTGGCGTGTGGGGGACCCGGGTTCGATTCCCGGCCAGGGCACATAGGAGAAGTGCCCATTTGCTTCTCCACCCCCCCGCCTTCCTTCCTCTCTGTCTCTCTCTCCCCCTCCCACAGCCAAGGCTCCATTGGAGCAAAGATGGCCCGGGCGCTGGGGATGGCTCCTTGGCCTCTGCCCCAGGCGCTAGAGTGGCTCTGGTCGCGGCAGAGCAACACCCCGGAGGGGCAGAGCATCGCCCCCTGGTGGGCAGAGTATCACCCCTGGTGGGCGTGCCAGGTGGATCCCGGTCGGACGCATGCGGGAGTCTGTCTGACTGTCTCTCCCCGTTTCCAGCTTCAGAAAAATACAAAAAAAAAAAAAAAAAAAAAAAAAAAAGAAGAGCTGGGAACAACACGCTCCCCAGAAGCTCTGTGTGGCAAACTGAACCTTGATACACATTGTGCAACATAAGGCAATGCAATATTTCTCATAATAATTTGAACTCTTCGGAATTGGACTAGTTTTATTTTCTGAAAGCAGTGATCACAATCTATTTTTTCTCAGAACACTGAGAAAAAAAAAATTCTGTGTGTGATCAGTGCTTCTCATCCTTTAAGGAAAAACAGCATAAACGTCCTGAAATACAGTTCCTCCTATGTAACAGTATTTTTTTATTATTATTATTATTATTTTTATTTTTATTTATTCATTTTAGAGAGGAGAGAGAGAGAGAGAGAGAGAGAGGAGAAAGAGACAGGGGGGAGGAGCAGGAAGCATCAACTCCCATATGTGCCTTGACCAGGCAAGCCCAGGGTTTCGAACTGGCAACCTCAGCATTTCCAGGTCAATGCTTTATCCACTGCGCCACCACAGGTCAGGCTGTAACAGTATTTTTAAAAGGATATTGGAGGTCAAATATAAACACAACTGGCTAAATCAAAAACAGCCAAAGAATCGGTTATTCTGATTTTTTTACTACATTCCACTGCCTTCCTAGCCCCAGAAATATAACAGTATTCTTAAGGAAGGGAGAGAGGCAGAAGGGAGGGAAGAATAGAAAATGGAAAGATTGATTCAATGAGCTAATAAAAGAAAACAAACATGGTGGGACTATAAAGTAGTACAACCATTATGGAGGAAAGTATGGTGGTTCCTCAAAAAACTGCAAATAGAACTACCTTATGACCCAGCAATCCCTCTACTGGGTATGTACCCCAAAACCTCAGAAACATTGATACATGAAGACACATGTAGCCCCATGTTCATTGCAGCACTGTTCACAGTGGCCAAGACATGGAAACAACCAAAAAGCCCTTCAATAGAAGACTGGATAAAGAAGATGTGGCACATATACACTATGGAATACTACTCAGCCATAAGAAATGATGACATCGGATCATTTACAGCAAAATGGTGGGATCTTGATAACATTATAAGGAGTGAAATAAGTAAATCAGAAAAAAATAAGAACTACATGATTCCATACATTGGTGGAACATAAAAACGAGACTAAGAGACATGGACAAGAGTGTGGTGGTTACCAGGGGTGGGGGGAGGGAGGACATGGGAGGGAGGGAGGGAGAGAGTTAGGGGGAGGGGGAGGGGCACAGAGAACTAGATAGAGGGTGGCGGAGGACAATCTGACTTTGGGCGAGGGGTATGCAACATAATTTAATGACAAAATAACCTAGACATGTTTTCTTTGAATATATGTACCCTGATTTATTAATGTCATCCCATTACCATTAATAAAAATTTATTAAAAAAAAAAGAAAACAAACAACTATTTTCTTCATCTTATTTAACCCTTTATAAGGCATAGTATTACAGATACTGGTGAATGTGTCATATTCAGTTTCTTTTAACAAACATGTATTATCAATATCTATGATGCATTAGGCCTAGTGTTGGGTACTCAGTATAGTGATAGAAAGGCATGGACCATTCTCTCAAGTGGTTTTAAGTTAAGTGGAGATTGGAAGCTTTATATATACCTCTGGACAACCAAAAAGGTATTTTACAAACATCTGACCACACAGGTCAAGAGACAATTTTAAAAATACTATAAATACTATATGTAAAAACTGTACCAACAAAGTGAATCTTTAGCCAATGTTGATAGGATAGACCTATGTTTGGTTCCTAGAGAAGAGAAACATAAAGAAAGGCAAACTGAGTATATAATACAAATTAATAATTTGAAGAAGTAATTTTTAAAATGACTCATTTGAAATAGGAAAACATACCTGCATTTACTTGGTCTCCTGTGATTATATTATGTGCTATCATAGGAAAATGCTTATATAATTATGTGAACTAGTGTCACCCTAATAAATTCAATTTTTTAGAAAAAGAAAAGTGCCTTTTTTAAAAGCTGGATCTTTTCTTTCATGATGAACACTTTTAAAGCTCAGCTGCACATACTGGTGATTTGAACCCGCATTTAGCAATGCAGACTGTGAACAGAGAGCTGCCATGGCTAACAGGATAATCAGTGACCGAGGAAATAATGAAGGTAGGTCTACACTAGACTTGCTGCAGGACCTAACAGGGAAAGTTGTTCTCACTCTAAAATAGTACCAGTAACCAACATGTATTAAGGGTATCACATCCGGGCTTTATGCCAAGCACTTGATACATATGATTCCATTTTAATCCAGCTGTTTAGATTTAAGTCTGACAAATGCCTGGATGTAGATTCTGGTCAAACCATTTTTCTTTCTCCCCATTGGCCATAAAAAGGGCTAGACACACAATCCCTTAGTCATAAGGTAGATTAGGAAAAAGAAGAGCATCACAAACCTCTGCTTATACATTCTTCGTCACCCCAAACTCTCTATAGCAATCAGAATAAAAGGGCCCATAGATGCTTCTGAACGTTTCCGGTCCTTCTCTAATGTATCTCTTATGAATCAAGTGAATAAATCGCTACAAATACACCATAAGACAGTATAAGAAGATAGAATTTACTAACACAAAAAAAGCTTGAAGATAGGAATAGCACATCAGTGGGAGTATTAAGCGAAATCACCTTCCTAAAGGAACAGTGGTTAATGGCTCAAAAATTACATTTTCTTTGATGCCCCAATTTTCGTGTCAAAGTGTTTATTCTAGTTTGATCTAAGCAGAAGTACATACAACTATGTGTTACCAAGAATATTCAACAACTTGTTTATAATAGCAACAGAAATATGGAAACAAGTGAGTTACTATCAATGGAGCAATGGCTAATCCTACCTTAGGATAAAATAATAGGTAGCTATTTAAAATAACATTATAGGCCCTGGCCGGTTGGCTCAGTGGTAGAGCGTCGGCCTGGCATGCAGAAGTCCCGGGTTCGATTCTGGCCAGGGCACACAGGAGAAGTGCTCATCTGCTTCTCCAGCTCTCCCCCTCTCCTTCCTTTCTGTCTCTCTCTTCCTCTCCTGCAGCGAGGCTCCATTGGAGCAAAGATGGCCTGGGTGCTGGGGATGGCTCCTTGGCCTCTGCCCCAGGCGCTAGAGTGGCTCTGGTCACAAAAGAGCGACGCCCGGGAGGGGCAGAGCGTCGCCCCCTGGTGGGCGTGCCGGGTGGATCCTGGTCAGGCGCATGCGGGAGTCTGTCTGACTGTCTCTCCCCATTTCCAGCTTCGGAAAAATACAAAAAGAAAAAAAATAACGTTATACAGGAGGGTCTCTAAACATTATTGACAGTTTAGATTACACCATTCTTGTTGCGGGGGCTTTCCTGCTCACTGTATGTTGTTTAGCAGCGTCCCTGGGTTCTACCCACTAGATGCAAGAAGCAAAAATTGTTCTAAGATATTACCAAATATCCTCAGGCAGTGAAAATTGCCCCTAGTAGAGAATCACAGTTATAGAGGAATATTTATCATCATGAGAAAATGTTATAATGGGCTAACAGGTGAAAGAAGGGGCTAGAAAGCACTATGACAAATGTGCTCCTCTCTCTCTCTCTGTCCTTCTCTCTCTCTCTTTCTCTTTCTCTCTCTGTCTCTCTCTCATGTGCCTGCACACAAAGAACATTTTAAAAAAGAACTGGAAGAATAGTCACAAAAATATTAATAAAAATTATTTCTGGGTGGTGAGATTGCCGGTCTTTTCTCCCCATTCTTTGGTGTTACCAAATTTTCTGAGGATCACCCAAAGGGCCACCAGCATCTATATAACTGTGTATCTGCTTCCAAAACAAAGAATAGTCATTGACTAAGGAATGTAATATAACTATATTGAGGCAGTTTCCAGAAGAGGGATTCCATTCCAACAGTACACTGAATCCTCACAGCAGGGATGGAGGGAGGTCTGCACACCGGGAGAATGGGTCTTCTCTGCTGGTTGTGTCCTCCTCACCACGCCAAGCCATTGGCCCAGCTGCTGAGGGGTGTCTGAAAAGTTAGTGTTCTAGGTGGAATTTGCCCCTGGTCAGTTTGGAACAAATCACATTCCTGTGGTAGTGTGCTTAACAGATCTACCCTCCCGGGGTGTTCCTGCGTGAAGAATGTGGAAAGAAGAGAGGCAGTAGTCATTTAGAAAACATCTGGATCTGAAGATCACAGGCACCATTCCATTTTCCCGCATTTCCCGTGTCTCGCTTTTTTTTTTTTTTTTCCTTTTTGCGTGCTGGGGCAGGGGTGGGGGAGGGGAGAGAAAGAGAAAGAGAGAGACAATTGCCAGAGAAATTGTAGTCATCATAAGGCCATTTGAAGAAGTAGGGTGCAGGAGAAAGGTTCAGATCCTGACTGGGAGAGGATGCCTGGCCTCCCCAGTTCCACCGATGGGACCATGTGGCCCCTCACCTGTCTGATGGCACTTCCGTGTGAAGTTCTTAGGTTACGGAGAAGGAGGGCCATGTGCCACTAAGAAAGGGAAGGAAAAGTGCATAAAGAAGCAGTCAAGGACAAGACTGAACCCCACCTACTTTCCAGTTCCACCCTGCCTGGCCCACACTGACCTGCAGTTGGTCCCGATATGAATAAGTCTGCTTAAACTGGGTCACCAGAGATCAACCACTGTATCCACAGGTGCTATCTAAATGTAAAGCTTCAAGAATGAGTTTCATATGTCAGGTAGTTACTCCAAAATATACAAGGTTCTGTTGGAATCAGTCACACCAAGCTGGGGTGACAATTTCCTCTGGGTAACCTTCAAAACCAGGATACAGAAAAAGAGAACCCTTTACACCAGGGGTCCCCAAACTACGGCCCGCGGGTCGCATGTGGCCCCCTGAGGCCATTTATCCGGCCCCTGCCGCACATCTGGAAGGGACACCTCTTTCATTGGTGGTCAGTGAGAGGCACATAGTTCCCATTGAAATACTGGTCAGTTTGTTGAGTTAAATTTACTTGTTCTTTATTTTAAATATTGTATTTGTTCCCGTTTTGTTTTTTTACTTTAAAATAAGATATGTGCAGTGTGTATAGGGATTTGTTCATAGTTTTTTTTACAGTCTGGCCCTCCAATGGTCTGAGGGACAGTGAACTGGCCCCCTGTGTTTGGGGACTCCTGCTTTACACTGTTGGAATGAAGGTAAATAGGAACCGCCACTGTGGAAGGTCCTCAAAAGCGTAAAACTAGGACTACTGTACAAACCAGCCACCCACTTGTTGGTATGTATCTAAAAGGATTGAAATCAAGGTCTAAAAGACAGATCTGTACTCCCATGCTCCCGGCAACATTATTCATACTAGCCAAGACATGCAAGCAACCTAAAGGTCCATTGATAAAGGAATGGAAAAAGAAAAATGGGATTTACATATCATGTGTATATTGATTCAGTCTTTTAGAAGAAGGAAATCTTACCATTTGTGGCAATATGGATGAATCTGGGGGACATTATGCTAGGTGAATAAGGCCAACATAGATGGACAAATACCACATTGTACCTCTTGTATGAGGAATCTAAGATAGCAAACTCAAAAAGCAAAGGGTAGAAAGGAGGCTGCCAGAGGCTGGAGGGATGGAGAAATGGGGAAGTACAGTGTGTCCGTAAAGTCATGGTGCACTTTTGACGGTCACAGGAAAGCAACAAAAGACGATAGAAATGTGAAATCTGCACCAAATAAAAGGAAAACCCTCCCAGTTTCTGCAGGATGATGTGGCAGCATGTGCGCATGCGCAGATGATGATGTAACACTGTGTATACAGCAGAGCAGCCCACGGCCATACCAGTCGAGATGTGGACGGTACAGAGGAAAGTTCAGTGTGTTCCTTGGCTCGCTAAATTCGAATCCGTGACCAAAGTGCAACGTGAATATCGGCGCATTTATAACGAAGTGCCATCACATAGGAATAACATTACTCGGTGGGATAAGCAGTTGAAGGAAACCGGCAGTTTGGTGGAGAAACCCCGTTCTGGTAGGCCATCAGTCAGTGACGAGTCTGTAGAGGCTATACGGGATAGCTACCTAAGGAGCCCTAAAAAATCTGTGCGTGAGCCCACATGAAACTGCACTGAATAGGTATAAAACTGGGAGAGTTTTCATTTTATTTGGTCCAGATTTCACTTTTCTATCATCTTTTGTTGCTTTCCTGTGACCGGTCAAAAGTGCACCATGACTTTACAAACACACTGTATTAGTCAAAGGGTACAAATTGTTGGTTAAACAAGATGAATGAGTCCCAGAGATCTACTCTAAAACATAGGGCCTGTAGTTATCATATGATATTATATACTTAAAATTCTTCTAAGAGGATAAATCTTATGTTAAATGCTATTATCACAAATTAATTTAAATATATAAATAAATAAGGCAGGAAAAAAAAAATCCATGATTCTTAGACAACATGACTAAACATTTTCCAATGTTTCAGTTCTTACCTTTTTATAGACAAAACTCTTCTGGATATCTGATTATAGCAAACTGTTTTTACATATAACCCATATAAAAGCAAACCTATTTTGTTATCCGTGAGGATTGTATGTGTGTTTCAGAACCTGTGTAACTTTTAGAACATATGTGAGAAGACTATCCTAACTGTTATATTTCTTCTCTTGGACTTGACAATCTTGAAGATTCCCAAATAATATTCTTAGGGTAAATTTAAGAATTACATAGGCTTCTTCAGGCTAGTTCCTCACAAAACATCAAGGAAACTTGCCCGGAGTACTTTGAGATAACTCGGAGTGATGCAGGGAGGGAAGAATTGTGTTCCTGAGCCCATTGAGCCAGGATAGAATGTTTTCTCTGTGAGTGATATGCATTAGGGTATGTTTTTCAGTGAAGAGAAAGTGCAAAGTGGGATGAAGGCAAAAAGACCAAGGCCAGGCCCTGGCCGGTTGGCTCAGTGGTAGAGCGTCGGCCTGGCATGCAGGAGTCCTGGGTTCGATTCCCGGCCAGGGCACACAGGAGAAGCGCCCATCTGCTTTTCCACCCCTCCCCCTCTCCTTCCTCTCTGTCTCTCTCTTCTCTTCCCGCAGCCGAGGCTTCATTGGAGCAAAAGATGGCCCGGGCGCTGGGGATGGCTCCTTGGCCTCTGCCCCAGGCGCTAGAGTGGCTCTGGTCACAGCAGAGCAATGCCCCAGATGAGCAGAGCATCGCCCCCTGGTGGGCATGCCGGGTGAATCCCAGTAGGGCGCATGTGGGAGTCTGTCTGACTGCCTCCCCATTTCCAACTTCAGAAAAATACAAAAAAAAAAAAAAAAGAAGACCAAGGCCAAGGAGATGGAGTAGAAAGAATAGATTCTTTTTCAAAATACTGTTAGAAGTTAGGCCAGTTAATTAGCCTGCTTATTCTTGATGAATTCAGCATGAAGATGATAGAGAGGATGTTCTTCCATCTGCCAAGAGAGACAAAAAATTCTTCCCTGCCAAGTTTGAAGAGTAGGATTAACCTCATTAAGCATTTCTAAGATTCTGCTCCTATCTCAACCTGATTTTTATTTCTGGCCTAGAAAACATGACCTTCCCAATAGCCCCATGGAGACTGGATAAAGCATTCAAAGGGAAACTTAATTTTGGTCATTCTAAAGAAAACACAGTAACCTGTAAGAGAGACATTGGGAATGGTATAGAAGAACTATGCCTACTTGGAAAAATATAACTTTATAGGGCTGTCTCTTCTTGATTTGTTCTTAGCCTTGTAATCCTTTGAGAGTGATGAGCAGGGGTCCCCAAATTTTTTACACAGGGGGCCAGTTCACTGTCCCACAGACCGTTGGAGGGCCACCACATACAGTGCTCCTCTCACTGACCACCAATGAAAGAGATGCCCCTTCCAGAAGTGCAGCAGGGGCCAGATAAATGGCCTCAGGGGGCTGCATGCGGCCCGCGGGCCGTAGTTTGGGGACGCCTGAATTGTACAGGGTGTTGAATGGCTTAGATTATGGCACCCAGGAAATAAAAAAGAACTACACATATACAAACACACATACCCACATACAAAAATGTAACGAAACCAAGAAAGCCACATAAATATCTAAGCCATGCAAATCACAAGATGGCTGATTAGATGTTGTGAGCTCATCATGGTCATAGTTTCAGGTCATTACTTTCTTCCCTGGCCTATTCGTCTCACATTCTACTATCATTCTTAGGATTGTTGTCCTATGGAAAATATCCTACAGCATACCAGATAATTCTGAGGCAAAATAACAATGAATTCATTAATGAAAAAAAAAGTAATTATTGAATCTGAAGATTACCTAGCAGTGTGAAATTCTCACAAAATTCCCAATTTTATCACTAGATATGTATTTTCCCCATGACCTCAAAAATAACAGAAAAGAAACCAATGTCCTTTAAACCAGAAATCAGGTCATCTATGCATTAAGTATTGGCCATTGCAGGATTTCCATCTCCCAATAAAGAATGCTTTTATACTAATACCTTAATAATATGTCCTCAATCCCTACCTTGGTGAAATGCTACATTTTTAACACTTTTTTTTGTATTTTTAGCTCCTATCTTATTTCCTCTGCTATAACATAGTACTGGTGTGTGTGTGTGTGTGTGTGTGTGTGTGTGTGATTTTAATACAAAAAAAATAACTTTAATTCTATAACTTACAGGATTTAAAAAAAAATTTTTTTTAAGTCTCCAACCTCAGCACGAAACATCACTCCTTGGTTCCCAATCTCAGAATCAGCCTGCCCACTACATGATGGCTCGTCATGGCCAGCTTTGCCAATCAAAGCTGCCTCCATGGAAGTCTGACTAAATATGGCCCACCACCTACGTATGTTTCAATAAAAATAACTCAGTCAGTTAGAAAGATGGAAAAATAGGCATTATTGTTTAAAAAGTTTCTGAGTGACTCCCTTACTTCAAACCTGCAAAGATATATATTTCAAAAACACACTACTCTCTGGCTATAATTTGAAGAAAATTAATTTGCCTAGGTTCCTATACGTCAGGGGTCGGGAACCTTTTTGGCTGAGAGAGCCATGAACGTCACATATTTTAAAATGGAATTCCATGAGAGCCATACAACGACCCATATACGTTACGCATTATTCAATAAAAATGTGTTGTCCAGAGGACAGCTGTGATTGGCTCTAGCCACCCGCAACCATGAATATGAGTGGTAGGAAATGAATGAATTGTAATACATGAGAATGTTTTATATTTTAACATTATTTTTTTATTAAAGATTTGTCTGTGAGCCAGATGCAGCCATCAAAAGAGCCACATCTGGCTCGCAAGCCATAGGTTCCCGACCCCTGCTATAAGTTATAATAATCTAGCAAGAATCTTAAACATATAAAGGTTGAACTTTAAGAATTGACTAGTCTTTACACTGCCCTGGTTCTTTGCAAAGAGAGATAATTGGTTCTGTAAGAAATAAGATGCATATAACACGCCTAATGTAAGATCTGAAATCTAGTAAGCACTCAATATATGTTAGCCTACATTACCTTAGTTCTTCCTCCATATCTAACTCTAATTTCTTTGTTACCTGTTTTATGTAGGGCTAAAGGCAGCTTCATTTACAGATTGTGACTCTTATCTAGATGAGGCTCGGGCTGTCTTCTATCTCATCCTCCATGTGGTTTAGTTTTTGTTTTGGTATATTTTTAATGTCAGATGTTGCTAGGCAATTTTTTTCTGGTTTGATTCATTTAATTCTAGTACAAACAAAAATATATCCAAATGGTTTGGTTTTCACTAAGGTTGCTTTTCTTCCAAAATAAATATATTTTACTTTGTGTCAAAAGACTTATGATGTGGTTCCAGGCCTTCACAGAGCAGCGCGTGATCATAAACTTAGTAGTTTAAGAACTTCACCACTCATCGGTAGTATAAATACATGAAAAATGAGTAACAATGAGTGATGAAGTACTGTTAAAAAAAAAAAAAAAAGGACTCCACATTAATTAGAGGGGAAAATGTATGTGTTTCAAATTATAAGCAGACGAGAAGAAAGTATGTCTTTATTTTGGAATTCTTTCTCTATCTGAATAGTATGTGAAAAATACGACCCTCAATCTTTGAGGGAAAACTGATATGCCATATTGTCGGCACAACATGGAAACAGGTTATTGATGTTAATCATTTTGATAAGTAATCTCCTGAGATTTGACAACTCCAAATGATTTTAGAGCAAAAGTTAGTGAAGGAGAGCTTGAACTGCTTGCTTTAAATAGGTTTAAAGTATAAACTTTAGAAGATCTTTGAGTATTTAATTTTGAAATTTTTTTCAATTTCCTGAGCCTTCTTATTGGCTTTTATTTACATAAGTGGTAAAAGAAAAAGTGCCTTTTTGGGGGGGGGGTAGGAAGGGAACACTTTTGAAAGTAATAGGATTCAGAACAATTCTTTTTCATGAAAGGCTAATTTGGGGGGCGACTTTCTATAAGATTCCACCCTGTTTTATAGCCACATGAAAATGTCATAGGATTTTATGGATTGTTCAATGCTGCCAGGATTACACTTTCAGAAATACCCACCCTGCTGTAAAAAGGGACCCAAGAGTTGTTAACACTGCTTGTGTTATTAACAGGAGCATATGAGAGGGGAATTCAGTTGAAAATAGCCGGCATCAAAGTCCACAGTGAATCTTTTCTTCAGTTGAAGTTGTGGGTTCTAATCAGTGGTTTAGAAGAAATGAGTTTGGTGAGTGGCAAAAAAGAATTTTCGAGATGTTTTTATTACACAAAACAGCTTTTGAATGAGGAAATAGACGTTTAAATGGAATGGCCTCCCTCAGATATTTTACTCATTTCCAGTAAGTCGTCTTCAGAAATGAACAACGCTTCTAACTGAACAGTCACAGTGTTTCCACATAGCCAAGGCAAACTAGGAAGGGATAGCTAAATTATGATGAAAGCTGGTCCGATCGTAACCTTTCTCATGACCACAATTAACAGATGTACCCCTGAAACACTTTGCAGGGCTGCTGATATATTTAGAAACGTGTCTGTGATTCATTGTGCTCATAATTTGGCAGCAAATTGGGGCAGATTACCCCAGTGGTGATAGGGACAATTTACTGCCCAAAGATGTCAGATTTTCATATGTATTGAAAATATGATTCAATAGAATCACCTTCTGTAGAATGTAAAATTGTCTTCTTGTTGCAACGGTAAAGGCTGGGCTCAGAACACCATACGCCAATGTCTATTTTTAATCAGCATGAATAGCAAAATAGTCAAGATCAAAGGAGTTTCAACAGCCATTCTGGTACAAATAGAAGTGGAAAATTGCTAAAAAATCTTCTATTTTAAGGCTTATACTTACTTCTGACTTCTTCCTGCGATGTAGAAATGTAGAAAGAATGTCATTCCTACCCTATCAACTGAAAAAAAGATTGATGAATTATAAATCTTAATTTGTCTTTCCCCTAGAAGACTCATGTTGTAGAGAATATAATGAGTTTAAACCCTAAGAGAAAAAAACAGATGTCTTTAAGAGAAAGGGACTTGATCGTGGGCTTATTAATAGGAATAAATGGAAGCCAGAGCTGCCATGGAAGTAAGTAGGACAAACTTAGTTAAATTTTTAAATAAATTTCTAAAGTTCATGGTTGGGCCAGAATGAATATATAGAAACCCTGGAAATTGCCGATACAGGGAGACTTTGTACCACCTCTGTCATTCTTCTCCATGACTCCATGCTTTTCCACTAATAAAACAGAGAACACTTCTCCCCCCTAAAGTAACAAGAAGCGAATAACAGGCAACAGCAATCTACCAGGATAGCAGAGGCAACATGGAGAAAAACCCTCTCTGAAATATAGCTACACAGAGAAGGGCTAGTGTTGAGGCTGGAGCAAGAACATTAAGAAAACAGAATGGCAAATAAGACCTCACCCAACATAAAAGGTAATGCAAGAGGAATCTGAAGCCAGGAATACAGTGAATGAACCCAAAATAACAACAGAACCCAAACCCAGCTCACTTCTGACTTATACCCCATAATAACAGCCTAGCAGAAGTCAGGTGGACACAGTTCCAAGCATCAATTTGAGCTCCCTTACTTTCTATGGGTCTACACATGATATCCATTATTCAGTGAAAAATTCTGAGCATGCAAAGAAGCAAGAACAAAACAAGCCACTGCTAGGATAAAAGGCAATGGCCAGAACCAGAGATGTTGGGCCATACTGTAATGAATTCAAAATCACTATAATAAGCATCCTAAAGGCTATAGCAAGAAAGGTGATCAACAGGCATTGAATTTCAGTGGTCAGATGCAAACAATAAAAAAGAGCCAGATGGCAGTGCTAGAAATAAATACACAGAAACTGAGGTGAAGAAGGCCCTCACCTGTCACTTCAAGAGGCACAGTGTAGCTGAAGAAGAAACTCAGCAAACTGGAAGATAGCTCAATAGAAATTTTCTAAACTGAAACACAAAAGGGGATTGAATAAAACAGATGAGAGCATCCCCTGGTCCGCAAACTGTGGCTTGCGAGCCACATGTGGCTCTTTGGCCCCTTGAGTGTGGCTCTTCCACAAAGGGTATTCCACCCTAATTAAGTTAATAACAATGTACCTACCTATACAGTTTAAGTTTAAAAAATTTGGCTCTCAAAAGAAATTTCAATTGTTGTACTGTTGATATTTGGCCCTGTTGACTAATGAGTTTGCTGACCACCGATCATCCAAGGGCTACACGATGATGAAATGGTTACTTGAAGTGTTAGAAGAAGGTAAGAGAGACAATGGGATAGAATAATATTTGAAAAGATGATGGTCAAAAATTATACAAAAATAATGAAGGATATCAAATGTACATATCCCAGTAGCTTAGAAATTTTCAAGCAAGATAAATAATTTGAAAAATTGACATATCTATAAAGGTGATGAAAACAACAAAACAGAAAACTCTGAAAACCACCATAGAGAAACAAAACATTATATATAGAAGAACAAAGGTAAAACTGACAGCACATTTCTCATCAGAAAGTTAAAAGAACATGAAAATATGTTGAAAAAAAACTGCAACTGAAAATTCTATATACAATAAAAATATCTTTCAAAAATAAAGGCAAATGAAAGATTTTTTTTTAGACAAAGATAAAAGAATTCATTAGCAGCACACATACATTAAAAGTGTAAAAGTAAGTTATCGAGTCAGAAAGAATATGAAATGATAGAAACATACATTTAAACAAAGAATTAAAGATTTTGGGGAATTGTTAAAATGAAAGTAAACATAAAATACTATTTTTATTTTTAATGGCAGTAAAAGAAAATAGACTATCTAAAGTAAAAACAGTACAAAGTTATTGTGTTTATATAGAATATATAACAGGAATATCTGTGGCAATAATAGCTCTAAGATAGGAGGAGGGGAATTGGAAGCATACTGTTGTACGGTTCTTAAACCCACTCATTAAGAGATATAATATTACCTGAGGTAAAGTGCAATTAATTAGAGATGTGTATTGTCATATGCTAGGGCTGTGATGACGAACCTTTTTATAAAAACCGCCCACTTTTGCAGTGCTGGTCAACCTGGTCCCTCCTGCCCACTAGTGGGCGGTCCAGCTTTCATGGTGGGCCAATTGCGGTGCCATTTGTTTGCTCTCTACGGCCCACCATGAAAGCTGGAATGCCCACTATTGGGCGGGAGGGACCAGGTTGACTAGCACTGCAAAAGTGGGCGGTTTTTATGAAAAGGTTTCACCATCACAGTGCTAGGGTATGTGATAAATCATAATACAATAATAGAGATAAAATGAAAATCAGAAAATAATTTAAACACATGCAGAAAAAGAAGAAAAAAGAAACAAAAACTGGAACAAATAGAAAAAACCCAGCAAGATGGTAGATTTTAATCCAACTATATACATAATTACATTAAGGGCAGAGGATCAAAACAGACAATATAAAAATCAGAGAGCAACAGATTAAAAAGGAAAAATGTAAGATCCAACTATGTGCTGGTTACAATAAAGCCAGTTTGAAGCAAAATACTCATATAGGTTAACAGCAACAGTGTGGAAAATATATACTATACCAAAACTAATCACATAAAATGATGCAGTGACTATATTAATGCCAGACAAAATGACATCAGAACAAGGAATATATATATATATATGTATTTTTTTCTGAAAAAAAAAAAATATATATTTATATATATATATATATAAATATATATATATATATATATATATATATATATATATATATATATATTTGTATTTTTTTCTGAAGCTGAAAACGGGGAGAGACAGTCAGACAGACTCCCGCATGCGCCAGACCGGGATCCACCCGGCACGCCCACCAGGGGCGAAGCTCTGCCCACCAGGGGGCAATGCTCTGCTCCTCCGGGGGGGGGGGGGGGTCCCTCTGCCGCGACCAGAGCCACTCTAGTGCCTGGGGCAGAGGCCAAGGAGTCATCCCCAGCGCCCGGGCCATCTTTGCTCCAATGGAGCCTTGGCTGCGGGAGGGGAAGAGAGAGACAGAGAGGAAGGGGGGGGGGGGGGGTTGAGAAGCAAATGGGCGCTTCTCCTGTGTGCCCTGGCCGGGAATCGAACCCGGGACTTCCACACGCCAGGCCGACGTTCTACCGCTGAGCCAACCGGCCAGGGCCTTACAAGGAATATTTTTAGGGCTAAATAGTACATTACAATCCTGAATGCCCATGTACCTAACAACAAAGATTCAAAATGCAAATGCAAAAACTGACAGATTTGAATGCAGAAATGGACAAATTCACAATTAGAGTTGGAAATTGAAATATTCTTCTGCCCCTGTATGTGGTAAAGCAAATAGAAAGGAAATCAGTAAGAAAATGGGTAAGAAAATGGGACCTGGACAAAACTAGCAATCAACTTGAATTAATTAGTGTTTATAAAACAACTGCACAACTGAATACCAATTCTTTTCAAGCATACAAGGAACAAAAGGCGCTGGAAAAATTGGACATTCATATACAAAAAAATAACAATCCTTGGCTTTTATTTTACACTATACACAGTATTGACTTAAAATTGATAGAAATTTAAATGTAAACTGTAACATACATAGAATAAAATGTAGGAGAAAGTATTTGTAACTCTAGGTTTGGCAGGAATTTCATAGGTACAAAATCAAAAGTATAATCCATTAAAGAGAGAAACTGATAAATTAAAATTTATCAAAATACACACTTCTGCTCTTCCAAATACACTCTTAGGAAAATGAACATACAAGCAATTGACTTAGATAAAATATTTTTGAAAGACATGTTAGGAAAGTACCTGTATCTAGGACATGTAAAGAACTCTCAAAACTCAATAAAAAGAAAAAACAATTTTAAAAAGTAGGCACAAGATTTTAACAAAGAAGATTTACAAATAAATGGCAAATAAGCACATGAAAAGATGTTAAACATCTTTAGTCACTAAGAAAGTGCAAATTAAAACCACAATGTAATAACACTACACACCCACTTGATTAACTAAAAAAAACAAAAACAATCAGAAAACCTCACAAAACTGACAAAATAAACAGGCAATGATGAGAGCAACTGAATTCTTGTGAATTTCTGGTAGGAATGCAAAATGATGCAGCCACTGTGGAAAATAGTTTTGCAGCTTCTTGTGGGTTAAACATACATTTACCATATGATACAACAGTCTTCTTGATTTTTACCCAAGAAAACTGAAAACTTATGTTCCCATAAAAACTTATGCATAAGCATTTATAATGGCTTTACTCATAATCACCAAAAATTAGAAACAACACAAATATTGTTCTCTTGGTAACTTGACAAATAAACTGTATTATAGCCATATAATGGAATAATACTCCGCAAAGAAAAGGGACAAATCACTGAAAAACACAAGAATAAATTGCAACTGCATCATGTTTAAGCGACAGAAACTAAACTTAAAAAGTCACATACTATATAATTCCATTTAGTTGTCATTCTGGGAAAGGCAAAATTATAGGGACCAAAACCGATCAGTGGTCACCATGTGCTGAGGGTAGAAATAGGGTTTTGTTTTACAAGAAAACTGTTAGAACTGTTTGCAAAAGATCTTGATTTGGTGGTACATTCATTTGTCAGAACTCATCAGATGATACACTAAAAAAAGTGAATCTCACTTCTTATTGTATATAAATTATACTTCCATAAAACCGACCATACCCAATACACACACACACACACACACACACAGAGGAATTTACTAAGATTATTTCATGCCTAGGAGATATATATTAATAAATGCAGTCTGGAAGATAGAACCCATGCTAACAGAACAAATCTGATATGGGCGATATCCAAAGTGGCACGCACTAAATAGGGCTGATGATGATAATGATGATTATCATCATCATGACAAAGTTAAATCGTATAGCTCCACATTTTCCCCAACCAAAAAATATGCTCTTAAGAATATTTTTATTCTCCTAAAACCATGGTCATCCTTCATCAACCAGTTCCATTTCCATATGGCCTTGTAGCCCTGCCAGGACACTACTTATCCAGTAGCCTTTTCACGTTGCTGTTCTTTGTCTCAGACCTCTGCACTAGCAAACCAGGAAACTCAACAATTGTCTTCTCCGCAGTTTAATGATGCTTCCACATCCTTTTTCTTCCCATATCAATAAAAACTTGCCACAACTTAAAGTCATGGCTGCACTGATGGCACCCACTATCTCTCCTTGGTACAATCATACACAGAGATCCCTCTCACTGCCCCTCATTTCTTGAAGAGTTAGCTGGTGGCTCACGATCTCTCTCCACCACCGGTCTTTCCACAGAACTTGAGACCTTCCTGTCCCTGAGGAAAACCTTTCTGATATCTCAGCCTTTCCGCCCCTTGACCACCTCACCTCCTGTGATCCTGTTTTGTATGTTCGTATCCCAGTCATACCTCCCACAGCCCCTGCCCTTCTCGCCACCGGCCAATAACCTCATTTCCTATTTCATTAAAATTAGGAGAAATAGGAAGAGAACTTCCTCATTCTCCATCCACTGGTCTAGCCACCAACTGTAACTGTATCTTTGCCTGTGTCCTCTGCCTCTCCAGCTGCTCTTCCAGATAAACTGTGCACACTCCTAAGCCGTGAACTGGTTCTCAGCATGGCTCATACACTGAAGGACATCGCTATGCAACTGGCTGCTATCACTGTTGGAACGAATCAACATTCCATGAACCATCTGAACCTAATCAACTTTCAATTTCCTCTCTGGGGATTACACCTTGTGTGCATTCCTTTTTTATTAAGACAACGTCCCACCAATTGAAGCACTTTTAGTGTTTTGTGATTGGGCCAAATTGCATCTGCAAATAGCTAACTTTCCAGCTGTAGGCTGCACTAAGGTGCCCACCCAGAAAGGTTACATTAAAAGAGCAGAACAGAAACAGATTCGTGCTAGGAGCATCATTTAGCCCTGTTTATGAAGCAGGTACTTACTGATTCTGACCTCAGAGACTTTGTGCCCTTTAGCTGACAGTCCTGACTTGACCCATTGCTGTTGTTTGCCTTGGCTGGACTCCTGGTCAGGGTAGCACTAGCTCTGTGAACAACTAAGGAGACTACATTCATTTTTCAAAATAAATCAAGAAGCACTATGGTATGTGGAGGGAGAGAAGAAGTGAAGAACATTGAACCAGACAAAAAGAGATATTTCCTGACCTCGCCCATTTTGAGAAGCTGCCTATCTGTCCCTCCATCCCTCTCAGTTTTACAGACACTCAGGCCCCCTTAGCACAAAGAGGCCGTTCCTAAGAACGCCTTGCAGCATGCACCTCAACTCGGATTCAGGTTTCACAGGCCCTAGGTGTCAATCTCCAAACTCAGCACAGAACAATGGTTCTATACTGACTGCCTGTTCTACAGGCCCACTCTTCCTGATATACAAAAAAATGGGCTGTCCTGGGACAGATGGTTCTAGCAAATAGAATCAGGACAACCTATTTACTATCAATCAAACCGAACAAACCAGTGGGGACAAGTGGATCCCAGTCCTGGGATCCACTTGGCTCATTAAGTAGCATGTCTTTCATGCCCTTTCGTGGTAGCCCTTCCCACCTCGGGTCATCAGGGGGCCTATGTCACAACTGGTCTTTCATTTTGCCTTATAAATAATATTTTCTAAACTTACTTCCACTTCTTTATTTTCCTTTAATACCACCATGTCCTTTAAATACTTTCTTCGTGTGTAAAACGGGAACTCCAGAAAAAATATTCACTGATCTTGCTAGCTATTTTAAAACAGGAGATGTTTTTATTATTTTGTTACAAATCAGGAATCTGAGATTCAGTTCATAATGTAGCAGTAGGTTATACATACCCTGCTCAAATATAAAATTATAACACTTCTATGAGAGCCCTCCCACGTTCCGTTAGACCGTGACGTTATCAGTATGGATGATGTTGTTAGTGTGGGTGATGAGGGAAGGAGTCCGAATGTGGCCCAGCGTGTAGGACCAAGGGTGCTAAGAGGTAAGTATAACCGTGTTGGGCAGATGGTCATGCTCAAAATAAACAAGCAAAACCAAAAGAATGAATGACTCAATAGGCACATTATTGATTTCCAGATTCAATGGGCTTGATATGATATATGTCTGTTTCTTTGCATCCCTGGCAAACATGGCCCAGTGCCATATGGTAACTTTGCCCAAACAGTCAAGCTGCTCCTAACCAGGGTCTGGTTTCCCTTGGGCTTCAGCACTCAAAGGTCAACCTGACCCTGTAGGAAAAATGAGGTTATGAGCAAGAGCCGAGAACTTCTGTGAAAACAGGAGTCAGGTAAGTGTTGTTTTGATATTTATAAGAGTTGACAATACTTCTATTTAGAATAATAGGTCTATAAAAATATCAAAATCTATCTATAAAGATAGATAAAAATCTAAAAATCCTCACAAAGAATTAAAGAGATCACTATAATGTCCTCATAACTCAGTGATTCTCTTGATTTCAGAGGATAAGAAAGCTCTGCTATTAGATACTTTTTTTATTATTAGTTGAAAAGTACCGGATTTTTTTTTTCTCTTGTAGAAAACCAGAAAATGCATTGTCTTGATTGGGTAACTTATTTGAAGACTTCCTTGAGTAGGATGAGTCAGTTGTTAGTCTGCTCTTTCTTCAGATATCAAACCATTTCGTTTTAAAAAATATTTCTAGCATTGCTGACTCATAGTTACTAAAATAATATGATTGCAGATCATGTGTTGTGCATTCATCCCAGCTCTTATGCTTAGGTTTCAATGTAATTCTCTCTGAGGTGTTAGAGTTCAGGTTCAATTCCATGTAGCAAGGGTGCTCCTCACACTGGACCTGGAGCTGCCTCACTAAGGTAGACTCCTATCCCAACCCCAAATTCAACCCATTGAGTCAGAAGCCCCGAGGAAAGGCATTGGTTTGAGATAGGAGCCCAATATACACAAGGCTTCTGGCCCTGCATCCAGTATTATCTGTGAGATGAAGAGATCACTCATTGCCTACATATTTCAATTTACTTTCCAAATAGGGCATTAAGAAAAAAAAAAAAAGATGTTTATCTGATTCGATTTTAGAGCCAAGTTATGTGTCAAGAGAGAGTCCTAATTTCTCATAACAGAATCTGTTCTGCCCCAATATATGATTCATGAGTCAGTACAAGAAATTTGACTAATATGTTTGGTCTAAGTAGGGAGCAAGCCATTAGGCATTAAAAACCCTGAATTTTGGGGAGAGGAGGGAAATAACTTTGATTTCTCTACCCTTTCATTAATTAAGGGAAGTCAACATTGATGAATAAACTTTCTGGATTGCTTAATACCTCTCAGATATTAGTACCAAGGACTGGGCAAGGCAGGTGAAAAGATTTCCATGAGCAAGAAGCAATTGAGAACTTCCTCTGTGGGAAACTTCCCTTTAACCCAACATCTTTCCCCTTCCTTTGCCTTGCCCTATTCGTAATGTTTTTTAAATACACTAAATATGGCTTTATACAAATCGCTAGTAAGTGTTGGGAAGAAAACCACCATATAACCCCCCTATGACAGCCTTGTGCATAAAAAACAAGATATACTACATAGCCACAGAGACATCACAGGGTTCTTCCTCCCAGCACAACTTGTCCAGTCATTAAATGTGATTAAAATCTTGGGGACTGGGACACTGTCATATATGTTTTGGTACCATTGGCTTGATCCGTCACTGCAGCTAGAAGGGAATCACCCTCTTTGTGTAAATATTTGCTGTGTTGGAAAGTCTTAAGCAGAAAGTCATAGTACACATGCTTCAGGAGGGGTATTAAATCAGTCATGATAAACAATTCCTAGGCGATGTTTAGACTGGCCAGAAGTCATCCTGAGAATTGCGCGCAAGGATAAAACAACACATTTGGCATCTATATGCTAGAACTGTCTATAAAACAAATAGCAAAGAAGAGATCTGTCCCTTAACCAATCAATCTAATTAATGTGTTCTATCAGTGTAGGTGGATAACAAATTAATGACTAGACAAGGACCAAACCTCCACTTTGTTCTATGCAGTATAGATCCTGTTAATGAATCATGAATGTTTGATACTCTTTACCAGAAGTTACAGAACATACCTGGATCTCCTTTAAAAAATCACTTTGATCTTCTGTTTAAAGTCAATCTTCAGAATATATGCCAATATTCTGAACTCCTATGACATCAATTACCACAACCTCTAGGCTATTAAAGAGCTGAAACTAATCAGGTAGAATCCGCAACAAAGGAATTTTCAACATAACACAGTTGTGCATTCAGGCAAACCTTTGTCTAGTATTCAGGATCTCAATAAACTTACAAATATATTTTTAAAATGCACACACAGACACATACATACATACATACATACCACAGAGAGATAAAGAGAAAGAAGCAAAAAAAAAAAACCTTTAGTTTTTCTTAATCTAAATCAAGAGTAAGGCATTATTCAGGGAATTCTTAGTAGAACTGGGTATTATTTTTCATTATATGAATCAGCAAAATAGAGCAAACTTCCCTGAGGGTTCTCTGAGGCTGTGACACATTCACCCTAATGCTAAAACCTGAAAGATATACAGTGACAAAGAGGCCAATTCCATGGGCCTGAAAAAAATTATATCTTAATCCTGACTTCCAGCCAAATGAAAAATGTGGCTTTTGACCAGGGACAGAGGTGGTATTCTATTTCTGTTGTCTGATTCACAAGCATTGTTAAATATTTATATTAGAAATACGACAGCAGTTTCTTTACATTTGTCAATCATAGACAATGTCAATCCATTAACAGCTCAATAAACTTTTCCAAAGTTGGACAAGGTAAGTCTGATTACCTTAACACGGCTAACCCATCCTTGTAGAATAAATATTTACTTTCAGTTTTCTCTATGCTAAATTTTATGGGATCGTCAAATCTAAATCTCCTTTTGCAAATAAGGTATGCCCTCAAGAGGATGAGAGAGCAAAATCTATAGCCTGTCTGCCCTCTCTCCACAGGTCCTTGAATAAAGGGTTTCATGTCTCCAGAAAACTACTTAGGGCTCTTCCGACAAGTATCCCAGCAGGGCTGTTCTTGAGAAATTTTTCAAAGACACTTCAAGCCTCCTCTGTACAGATTCTGTCACACCCGCCAACCTGATGTAGGCTGTGTCATCAGAGAACCAAACAACTGAAGATCACGTTTTACATTTTTCTAATTATTGTTACTTCTTTGTAATAATTTTCATAGAAGTCCAGCCTGATATCATCCCAGAACCTGTGTCTTGTAGCTCCTGACTTTCATAATTTATCTTACCCTGAATCAACTAAGACAGAGGTCTGATGACCGGTGGTCCTGTGATGCTCATTAAGTGCTTCCTGCACAAACACATCCCTGACTGTGTCTGGGATGGGTCTACCTTATATGCTGAGTAGAAAGCTACCTGCATGGAGTGACTTCGCTGTTCTCCAACCAACCACACACAAAAATAACCAGTCCCCACTTAAAGATATTAAATGTCTATAAAGAGGATAAACCATCTAACCAATAACTCTCATAGTAAAGTACTAGAAAAGCATTACAATTTTCTATAATTATTATCATTACTATTACTATAAGTCTACTTCTTTAGGATTCTTTAGCAAGTGGGAAAAAATGACATAAATGCTCATATATAATAAATAAAAATATATAAAAGATTTACATGAGGTTCTTTCTAAGAATATATTTTGGTAGAGAGAAGGGGAAAAAAAGAGAGAATAAATTATATTTACTAAAGAACTATTCCAGACTTTGTACTGGGTGCTTTATACAAAATATTTCATTTTAATTCCTGCAGTCACAGTAAACCTTACATAACTTGATCTTTATTTTAGAGATGAATGAACTCAGTCTTGGAGGAGTTAAACAATTTGATCAAAATCCCATGCCTGGTAAATAGTAAGTTTGAGATATAAATGAATCATTTTGGCAAAACAACATTGCTCTAGGTGAAGGAGGGGAATGTGATGTACAATTTTTTTAAAGTGTGCACGCACGCGCGCACACACACACACACACAGTCTTAAAGATTTGTGAGGACCAGGAGTGATAAATCAGAGAGCATGGAAAACAATCTGTCTACCTAAGGCTTGGGGCAAAGGAGAACTCTAGGATAAGAATAATATTTGGACTCTTCTTCCCAACTAAGACTATAGCTAACAGAATCTGCCTCTGTCCGTTAGCCCATTTTATCTAAAAGAAAGAAAATGTGTGTAGGGTGAAGGTGGAGGTGGGGGTTAATGAAATTAGGCTCCTAGTTCCTTTGAAAAGAATGAGTTGAACTCTCTTATCTTTACCCAGCTATTGTTAAAATAAATATTCCAGTGAAGATAGATTCCAAATGAGAAAAACCTTAAGCGACTCAAGTCATTTCCAGTGTTCCTATCAGGACTAACCATGCAGAGTTCATTGCTAGCCCAAGTCCCTTCCACCTATTTCTGCTCCATGCCAATAACCAGTCTTTTCATCTATCTCAGGAAGGAGTCCAGGGCACCTTAGAAATGAAAATTACCCATAAAATATTTCCTGAAGCATTACCAGAAATCATGTTTCAAATTTCTAAATGACTTGCATTGTTCTCAAGTTCCCGGCTGTGCCTATAACCGCAAAGATAAATGGAGCTTTGGGACAGCCACATGAAGGACCAAGTAGCAACATGAAATAAACATACTGTTCAGCATGAGTCATTTGAAAATAGAAAAAAGAAGAATGGCTAGAAAAGGTGACGCTACCTGACAACAATATTGCAAATAAAACACAAGGAACTTGTCTATATTTGCTTTCAGGTTATGAAATATCACACAAACAAAATACTTGAGAACCCACTGTCTAAGGATCACCCTGATTCAACAACCAAATCATGTCCTCAAGTCTCCAGTATTATCAGTGGCTCATCACCTTGGCGCACAAGAGAATTACCTGAGGAAGTTTCTGCTTTTTGTTTTTGTAGTACCAATACCTGGGCCCAGACACCAGAAATTTGAATTAATTAATAAGGTGGGTGCCAGACATTAGTATTTTTTTTAAAAGCTCCCTATGTGATTCAGTGTGAGCCAAGTTGGAATAACACATTACTACCTTACGGATTTAGACATTGTGTCCCCCAACCCTTTAGGCCAGGGGTCCCCAAACTTTTTACACAGGGGGCCAGTTCACTGTCACTCAGACCATTGGAGGGCCGGACTATAAAAAAAACTATGAACAAATCCCTATGCACACTGCACATATCTTATTTTAAAGTAAAAAAACAAAACGGAAACAAATACAATATTTAAAATAAAGAACAAGTAAATTTAAATCAACAAACTGACCAGTATTTCAATGGGAACTATGCTCCTCTCCCTGACCACCAATGAAAGAGGTGCCCCTTCCAGAAGTGCGGTGGGGGCCGGATAAATGGCCTCAGGGGGCCACATGCAGCCCGTGGGCTGTAGTTTGGGGACCCCTGCTTTAGGCTGTCCAGAATTGCCATCATGGCTCTATAGCCTATGAGAACATAAGTGACTTACTGATCCCTGAGACTCATTTTTCTCATCTCTAAAATTCTCTGAATAAGTCCCTCCCTTTCAAAACGTTGTTTTGAATGTCTAAGAAATTGATTAACACGAGCAATAACGGTTCTTAACTTCACAGAAGATACTTATATTCCCAAGACTAGCCCTATGCCATTGCATTTTTAAAAGAATAGTAAACTGACCATTTATATCAGTTGTGTCCAGATTAAGGACTTGTGAGTAACCTTGGTTTAAAATTAATCAAAAGAGGGATACCCACAGAAATAGATAGACCAAGATTTGGAGAATGAATTTACCTTGAAAATCCAAAGGCTATTCTGATCCTGACTCCTTATACAGACTTGGAAAATTACCTAAATTCTTAATGCCCTCCTAGGTATTAAATTACATAACAGTAATGTCTTCCTGTTTACCTCGTAAGATGTTGAGGAAATTACCAATAAATTTTAAAGTATTACACATATCAATGCCATTGAAATTTTTTTTTCACTTCAAACACTACAGAAATACCCAGTTACAAGTTTAGATATAGCAGGTAATTTCCTTGCTACATAAACTGATATTATCAGCTACAGAACTAGTTTATTTAGGGCATGTAACAGATCTATGATTTGTATAACTCCACTTGACCTGAGTATGGGGTTATTAGTATAAATGGCTGTTTAAAAGATATGTCGGAGAACAATCTGACTTTTGGTGATGGGTATGCAACATAATTGAATGACAAGATAACTTGAACATGTTTTCTTTGAATATATGTACCCTGATTTATTGATGTCACCCCATTAAAATTAATAAAATTTATTTATAAAAAGAAAGATATATCAACAGTCATTTAACTATGTGACAATACGACATGTATAGAGTCAAACAGTAAAAGTATACATTTGTTAGTATAAAGTTTAAGAAAAATATGCTATATTCTCAGTATATGTCTGCAGTATTATAAAGCTATTCAAAAAGAAGTATCCAGAGTCTCATTTAATCTATCTACTATTTTCTTAAACCTTAAAATACCACAGTAAGACTACAGCACATAATAATAATTTATTTTTTTATTTATTTACCAAAATACATATAAACAATATTTGCCTAAAATATTTTATAGAACATATCAGTGTTTTAAAAAATATAAAAATATAACTATTGGTAAACATAAGCTTATAAAAATCATTCAAATCACATGAATTTCCATGGTCCTCAGAAACATAAAAGATTTACTTAAAAATTTTTTTTCTGCCTGACCTGTGGTGGAGCAGTGGATAAAGCGTCAACCTGGAATGCTGAGGTCGCCGGTTCAAAACCCTGGGCTTGCCTGGTCAAGGCACATATGGGAGTTCATGCTTCCTGCTCCTTCCTTCTCTCTCTCTCTCTCTCTCTCTCTCTCTCTCTCTCTCCCCTCTCTAAAATGAATAAATTAATAAAGCCTTTAAAAAATAATAATTTAAAATAAAAGATTTTTTCTACTAATGAATCAGTAGAAAAATAAAAATATTTTAAAAAGGGATCACTTAGAAAAGCAATTGTCTAATATGTCATGTATATACAAACTCTTCTAGAAAATAGAGACACTTGATATATTCTCTGGTGTTTCTCTAATATCAAAACCAGATAAAGATATACAATTAAAAGAAAACTAAAGACCAATATTTTTCATAATCATAGACACAGAATTTTAAAATAAATTTTTAGCAAATTTAAGCCAATTTATGTTTTAAAATATCATAGCCATATTAGTTTTACTCCAAGAAAACAAGGTTGCTTTAAGATTCCAAAATTATCAATGTCATTCATCAATTCTAGAGCCCACAAAAGGAAAAACCATATAATTAGCTCAATAAATACAGAAAATACTACTATTGAAAGACTGTTTTTTCTCTAAGTTCAGAAAAAGACAAGGATGTCTGCTTTCACTATTTCCATTCAACATTGTTATGAAGGTCATAGCCAGTAAAATAAGGCAAAAAATATTTAAATGTATATGGATTGGGGAGAAAAAAAGTACACCTTTTCTTTTTAGTCCCAGAATATATGATAGTCTATGTAGAAAATCTTATAGAATCTACCTACAAAGAAACTCAAACTCAACTAAAATTAATTTTTGACTTTAGCCAGATTGCAAGATATAGAGATATCTATCCATTGTACTTCTGTATACTATCAATGAACAATTAGAAATTAAAATGTAAAACAAAGCATTACCATTTACAATAGCACCAGAAATATTAATAGAGATGAACCTAATAAATATTTATATTTGTAAGAAATGTAAGTTATAAATACAAACATTACTGTAAAAAAACTAAAGACCTAAATAAATTAAGAGATACATAGTGCAAATAAATCAAAAGATTCAGGCCTGATCAGTAGTGGTACAGTGGGTTAAGTGTCAACCTAGAACGCTGAGGTCACTGGTTCAAAACCCTGGAATTGCCTGGTCAAGGCACATATGGGAGTTGATGCTTCCTGCTCCTCTCCCCCTTCTCTCTTTTCCTCTCTCTCTCTCTTTCTTTCTCTCAATCTTTCTCTCACTCTCCCTTTTCTAAAATTCATAAAAATAAAATCTTTAAAAAAAGATTCAGTACTGTGACTAATTTCTTTCCAAATACATCTGTAGATTCAACACAATCTGAATAAAAACCATAGAAACCTTCTTAAATAAATGTTATCAATCTGATTCTTGCATTTCAATGGAAATATAAGCTATCTAGAACAGTAGACACCAACCCCTGGGCCATGGACCGGTACCAGTCCGTGGGCCATTTGGTACCAGTCTGCAGAGAAAGATAAATAACTTACATTATTTCCGTTTTATTTATATTTAAGTCTGAACGATGTTTTATTTTTTAAAAACGACCAGATTCCCTCTGTTACATTCATCTAAGACTCATTCTTGACGCTTGTCTCGTAAGTTCGAGAATTATATTTAAAAATACCCCAGTTTTTACACCGTTAGCATAATTTTATTTTGTGCATTTATCCGTCCCACCCTAAAGGCCTGTCCGTGAAAATATTTTCTGACATTAAACCGGTCCGTGGCCCAAAAAAGATTGGGGACCACTGATCTAGAAGAGATATTTCTCAAAAAGAACAAAATTTAGATCTTCCACCACCTGATTTTAAGACTTTATTATCAGGCTTTAATAATCAAGACAGTGTGACAAAGATATGTATACCAATGAATGGAACAGAATACAAAATAAATAAATAGGCCTACCCTTATTTTGCTGATATATTTTTGATTAAAATGCCAGGGAAATTTAATGAAGAAGGAACAATCTTTTCAACAATTGGTACTGGAACAATTGAATATTCTTATATAATAATAACCATAAATCTTATACCACCATGCATAAAAATTAACTCATAGTCCTGACTGTAAAACCTAAAATAAAACTTACAGAAAAAAAAACAGAGGAAAAAACTCTTTCTGTCATTGGGTTAGGCAAAGATTTATTATTACAGGGAGAAATAAAAGTAAGAACTATAATAGAAAAAAATTAAATTAGACTTCCTTAAAATTTAAATATTTCGCTGTTCAAATCCACTGTTAAGAAAATAAAAAAGCAAGCCATAGACAGAAAAATGTTTTGGAAAACTTGTATGTGTCAAGAGCTAAGAAAGATCTGAGATTGTATGCTCCTAGCAAACTGACATGTTAGCCTGGCCTATTTTCATGGATTCTGGCAGAAGACCTGAGACTGCTGGTCACAGACAAAGGACTTGATTACTCACAGAGCAAGCACCTGTGCGGGTGATGTGCAGCTGAGCCCTAGTGAATCCTGCACATAAAGTAGATTTGCATCAGAACTGAATGGTTTCAAGCTTACAAAAGCACTGCCCCTCCCCTTTTTTAAAGATTGTAATAATATGAAAAATATTATTATCACCCTAGGCAGCAAATGAATTTGAGCTGGCCTCAGATCCTGAGGGCCTCTGCCTGAGACTCTTAAAATAGCTCAATTGCCGAGCAATGGAGCAACACTCTAGATGGGCAGAGCATCGCCCCAGGTTGATTCTTATAGGTGCCCATGTGGGAGTCTATCTGCCTCCCCTGCTCTCACTTAATTTAAAAAAAAAAAAGAGTATATAAACTACTCTCAAAATTCAATAATAAGACAAACAACTCACAATTTTAACAAAATAGTTAAACAGACATTTCACCAAAAAGAGATGCAAAGTATGATATATGAAGCATGGATGGACCTAGAGGGTATTACACTGAGGGAAATAAGTCAGTCAGAAAAAAGACAAATACCATATGATTTTACTTACATGTGAAATCTAAAGAACAATATAAACAAACAAAACAAAAGAGAAATAGACTCATGGACACATAGGAAAGACTGGTGGTTGCCAGGAAGGGAGCTGGGGGTGGGTGGATGGAAAAGGTAAAGGGATTCAGAAGTACAGGTTGGTGGTTACAATATAGTCACAGGGATGAAAACTACAGCATAGGAAATACATTCAGTAATATTTTAATAACTATGTATGGTGCACATGCATACTGGATAGATCAGAGAAATACTTTGTAAAGTATATGATTGTCTAACCACTATGCTATACACCTGAAAATAATACAAAATACTATTGTATGTAAAAATATATATTAAAAAAGAGATGCAAATAGAGAAAAAACATAGTAAAAAATATTTAAGATCATTTGTCATGAGAGAGATGTACAAAACCACAATGCAAAGCCCCAACCCACCCTCTAGAATAGCTAAAAGTTTAAAATACCAAATGCTGGTGAGAACGTGGAACTAGAAATCTCAAACATTGCTGGTGGGGATGAAAACAATACAGCTACTTTGGAAACAGTTTGGCATTTTCTTATAACGTCAAACACACCCTTACCATATGACCCTGAAATTCTACTGCTTGGTATTTACCCAAGATAAATGAAAACATATGTCCACACAAAATGTATATGCTAATATTCATAGCAGCTTTATTCAGAGTAGCCAAAACCAGAAGGTTGAGTGTTAATTCTCCATGGGTCTCCTGCATTTCTGTGTGTCTTGCCAACAGAGGCAATGACAGTCTTTGTTTCTATCTCTTCAAGGACATGTATAGAGCCTGGGATGACATAATTTTTCCAAGGATGAGACAGGTTTGTTTTGCTGTACAATACAATAAAGATACTGTCTTCCTCTGTATTAACAATCAGACAGGCTTACTGCCCACTATAAAAGATTCAAGTTTTCTAAATTCAGGATTCCTCTCTTGCAATGTAACCGTTGACTGGCCCCCTTCATATCAACCTGTGGGGGTAGGGTTTCAGAAAACTGACAATGCTCAGACTCTGGCTATGCTGTTTCAGTGAGTAATAAATTGTCCTTGGTCTGTGACCCAGGAAGCTCAGATCTTCTGCCAAGATCCATGAAACTATGGCGGATTAGCTGGTTAGCTTGTCAATACAGTTCTTGACACTACAAACAACCTAAAAGTCGAGCAAATACCTACCAAAGTGGTATATCCATAAAATGTAATCTCACTCAGCAATAAAACAGAATGAACTACTGACACATGCACCAACATGAATGAATTTTAAAAGCATATATTGTAAGTGAAAGAAACCAGACTGAAAGGATTATACCCATTATACTAGTCTGTCTAGTTGAAACTTACACACAGCAAAACTGTAGCAATAATAAGGAGATGACTACAAAGGGGTATGAAGGGTTTTTAGGGTAATGGAAATGTTGCATAGCACAATTATGGTAGCCATTATGCTTTATCAAAACTCATCAACTTGTACCTGTAGATTTGTGAATGTAATTGTACATCAGTTATATTTCAGTAAGACTTAGAAAAGGATTAAGTGTTCAGCAAACACTTAATGGGCACATATTCTCTTTCAGGCACATTTCTAAGAGAAAATGTTTCAACCCCAAGCAAGCAGAAGTCCTTGCTCTCATGGAATTCACATTCTAGACACGGAGGGAAAGAGGGGTAGATTCTTATAGGGAGAGTGACTTGAGGGAGCATTTTAAGTCAGGTAGCCAGACAACACGCTCTGATTTAAACTGAGTGTTGAGACATCCCTAATAGCAGTTCTCTGCTGGGGTAAGAGAGATGGGAAGTGGGGGTTGGAGGGCATGCAGCTGGGGGGATTAGGGTTAATGGAGGATGGGGGGGAGAAATAGACCTATATTTTATTGTTCATCTTATTTTTTGGTGTTTGAATAATTTATCATGTGTCTGGATAAATTTTTCTTTTCAAAAGACAAAAACAATATGACAAACTCATAGGTGGGATATAAAACTGAAACTCATAGACACAGACCACAGTATGGTGGTTATCAAAGGAAAGGGGGGAGGAGGGTATAAAGGAGGCCAAATACATGGTGACAGAAGATGGTTTGACTTTGGGTAGTGGGCACACCATGCAATATATAGATCATGTATCATAGAAATGTACACTTGAGACCTACATGATCCTATTAATTAATGTCACCCCCAATACATTTAATTAAAAAAAATAATTTACCAAAAATATAATTAAAGTGATGAGGAAAAGACAAAAAAAGGACAAGTTAGAAGAGAAATATATGTTAAATATAGGAATTCTGAAGAATGTATCAGAATTCAAAGGGCTTGTCATGCTAGGTAGCTCAGGGTTCTAGAGTCATCTGCACAGGGATGAATCATAGAGAAAAATGATAACCAACTTCGTCTTGCTCCAGGGCAGGTAAATGATTCTTCACAGCCAGAAATTGCATCTTCACACCTAATGTTTGAACTATCTGCAGAATCAATATTAGAAAATAATCTTCACATGAAATTTTCTCCCTGCTTATATAAGATGTATATAGAAGTGATTACAACAGTAGAAAATGTCTGTACTTTTTTCAGAATCTCCCCCAAATCTTTTGCCATCTATATTTACTTTCCCTTGCAATTGAACACTATTGATTTCTTAAAATAGGTTTATCCTGGTATCTATGATAAAAAGTAATAATAATAACTATTTTCAGGATTCAAACTGTTTGGTGTTCTAGAAAAATTGGAGTCAAGTTACAAAACCAAGGTTAGTGATATTTCTAAAGTTAGATATACAAATATAATACAGAAAGAAATTTGCTACAACTTCCTGCCCCAAACACAAATGTAAATTCACGATTTAATTTTTAAGAAAAATAATAAAAAGATAGATAAAAATCATACTTAACCTAGAACATACTATAATCATAAGTATATTATATATAATATATATATACATATATATATTCTACATGTATATATATAATATTAGGTATTATATTATGCTAGATATGTTATCCAAGGAGCTTCAAACTATTCAAAGAACTGTTTGACAAAAACTCTTTACTCCAGATCCTGCAGTAAAATAACTTTGAATAGTTTGAAGTACCTAGTTATAAACCAGAAACACCATAATGAGGAGAAAAGGGCATCTACATTACCAAGAAGAAAGTCACTAATGTGGTAATTAATTTGTAAGGTAAAATCCTAAGTTGAAAGAATACAAACTATCCTTCCCCTCAGATTCTTCTATTAAAAATCTGGGCGCGCAATGTAGTGTACTGGACCACGTAGCCGGGAGCTCCACAACCCATGGTGAAGACCAAAGACAAGTACACCAATAATTACGACTCAGAGTACAATGCAGGAGAGGTTAATACAAATCACAAAAGGAACTCAGAAAGGGTAGCAGCCATTTCCAACTAGAGACATCGAGGAAGCCATGATAAAGGAGGCATTTGAGCCAATCAGTGAAGGGTAGCTCTGCTCCCTCTAGCACCATTAAAGGCAAAAATAATAATAATAAATACAACAAAAAACATTCCTGGAAGAAAGAGCAGTGGAACTCAGGGCATGTGGCCAGATATATTGAGTTTGGGGTTAGATTGTAGAGGGCATTGGTGATTTTCCTCATCAGTGTTCAATTCTCTAATTTCATGTTATATCCATTATAATGAACTGTTTCTGACACAAGAACTAGCCTTCTTTCATAGAAAATCATTGTTATTTAATAATTATCAAAATATTTTTTAGTAAATCAAAGTTCTGATCTGTTATTAATCCCATTGGTAAAGATATGCTATATTTGTTCGAAAGTTATTTTTGAATGTTAAACTGTTGTCTCGGTCAATCTGAGTGCTAATGACTAAGTACCATAGATTTTTTTAGAAGTTTATTTCTCACAGTTCTGGAGGCTAAAACAATGTCTGAGATCAGGGTACCAGGATGATCCATTCTGGTGATACTCTCTTTCTGGATGCAGACTGCTGACTTCCTGTACCCTCCCACAGCAGAGAGAGGATGAGAGAGCTCTCTGGGGTCTCTTTGTAAGAGCAGTAATCCCATTCATGAGTCTCTGCCCCCATGACCTAATTACCATGCAATGGGAGGTAGAATTTCAAAATACAAATTGGGGGGGGGGACACAAATATTCAGTTCATTGCAATTGCACATAAATCGACAAAACACAAGCAACTAAGAAAGTAAAAACACCAAACCTGTAAGCTCACTGTGTTGTGTTAGATGGAGGAACCTCAGAGATATTAAACCTTGCATCTTAGAGATACGGAAATCCACATGTGGAAAGGTCCAATGAGTTGCCAAAATTTAACTCGTATTTCTTATTTGACAACTGCTTACCCAGAACATTTTAGAATCTGAACTCATTTAATTCTCTTAACAATCTTGATGTAGATGCCACTGTGATCGCCATTGTACAGATGAGGAATCCGAGGCACAAAGAAACTGAGATGTTTCCTCTTCAGTGGCAAGGCCAGGATCAGTTTCCAGGCTGGCTAATGTAGACTCCAAGGGTCACATTACTAACCTCCGCCTCTCTGAACCAGTCAGTGGCAAAATCAAGGCTGGAACACAAGATTTCTGACTCAACATCGCACGTTCTTCCCATTCTAAAATTCCCAATCTTAGACAAGTTGATCTGATCCCGGCCAATGAGCCTCTGCTATCGCTCTACCAGAATGCTTCCTTTTCTCCACAAACTGTACAGTTGGTTGTGTTTCTCATTTTCTTTTCTTTTCCCCCCCACCCTCATTTTCACAGATGGAATTTTTTTCTCCCCTCAGCTACATTCATTTTGCATCTCATTTACAAGCAAATCATGGCTAGTTAAACCACAACAAAAAAGTCTCAGCCTTGCGCAGTGGGCATTCCTTAAACAAGCAAAGAGAGAAAAGAGCAAAAACAAATACTTGGGACGCAACCACATGCAGTGTCTGCTTTTAGAGGAGGAATGGAGAGCAAGCCGCCTGAACCCACCACGCCCACTACGCCCACCAGACAGCTCATTCACAGCACAAATCTGGGGTGCTGTGAATTTTATGTCACCTGCCTTTTCGGGGCCTCTGCTCAAGAATGCAGCAAGCCCTTGTTCTCACTTCACTTTGTGGGCTCGAGGGCTGGAGAATAGGGGATTCCAATGCCAGCTGGGTGGAGAGAGGGGAGACCACACTCTCAAGCCTCTGGAGAAGGCCCACACTTGGATGCGGCCCCCACAAGCACTGAAGACCAGTAGAGAAGCATCAACCCAGCTGGAGAGATCGGAAGCAGGGCCAGGTAGATCAAGGGGTGTTCCCCTTGTCCCCCCTCCTCCTCCAGTTCTAAGACACTGAAGCTGTTTGGGCCAGAGAGATGGAACAAGAACAAGTTAGACCTCGGATTAGATACAAACTGAAACATTGAAAACTGGGCTGAGGTACAGTAATCAAAACTGACCGGAAATATAGACAATCCACCCGAGATGTTTCTAAAGTCAGAAGAGAAGTCGTCTAATAAAAAAATTTTAAAAAATTTTATTCAAAGGCAGAATAGGAGGAGGGAAAAAAGTGATGTTAATTCCTTAACTGAATTGAGACATTAAATAAAGCTGTTAGATTTGTAAGAGCGTGTCTGTTTTCCCAGAGGCAGTTGCCTTCTGTGGAAAGAAAATGCATATGTTCCACACAAGACGCAGCGGCGGGTGACAGGGACTCATTGTAACGGCATCATCAAGGTGCTGTTGTAGCACCCTGCGTGCAGAATGCAGGAACACTGCGGACAGATGCTCTGAATCCGGCTCCTTTATAATTTCTGTGTTTTCAGCCGTGGTCCCAAGTGAATGTTGACTTAACCAAATGAGTGAGAGATAAAATGCTCCCCAGGCAGTTATGCTGACCTTGCCATATTATGCAACCGGCTCACCCTCAGTTTTCTCATGTAAAAGATGTGAATGACCACTGTTAATGAGACTGTTTTAAGGATTACATTGTGTCTTCCACAATGGCTGGCACATGAGCTACTGGAAGGGTCACAGAATTTCAATTTTGACAAAACACTTTTCTAAAAGAAAATTCTGCGTGATAACTCCCATTTAGGTGAACATAAGTACCAAAAGGACTTTGTGGAAAGACTTTAACAGAGAAGGCAGCCACGTGGCACAGAGGCTGCCTCCCTCCATATTAACGCTGTGCTCTCCTGAGAAATTTTAAAGTATAGTTTGTACTAACAGTCACTATCCATCATGTCTATAGTCCTGTTTAGAAACAGCTTTGTTTTTGTTCATTTTTAAGCATTCAGATCTAAAGATGTGTAGCCTGTTTGAGAGGGCCATATAACATAAACAAATAGAACAGGGCTCTAAATAGGAAAATTAGTAACAAGTCCAAGTCCAAGAATATCACTTTTTTTTTTTTTTGTATTTTTCTGAAGCTGGAAACCGGGAGAGACAGTCAGACAGACTCCCGCATGCCCTGGATGGAGTCTGGTGGATCCCGACCTGGATCCACCCCGCACGCCCACCAGGGGCGATGCTCTTTCCCACCAGGGGGCGATGCTCTGCCCCTCCGGGGCGTAGCTCTGCCACGACCAGAGCCACTCCAGCACCTGGGGCAGAGGCCAAGGAGCCATCCCCAGCGCCCAGGCCATCTTTGCTCCAATGGAGCCTTGGCTGAGGGAGAAGAAGAGAGGGACAGAGAGGAAGGAGAGGGGGAGGGGTGGAGAAGCAGATGGGCGCTTCCCCTGTGTGCCCTGGCCAGGAATCAAACCTGGGACTTCTGCACGCCAGGCCGATGCTCTACCACTGAGCCAACCGGCCAGGGCCAAGAATATCACTTTTTTTAAGAAGGCAATTCAGAGGTGGAGGGGGGTTGGGAACACACACACACAGAGAAAGGAAAGAGAGAGAGAGAATGAGAATGAGGCCAAGGACTCAGTAACCAGGCAGCAGTCCACAGATCAAACAGTGCAAAGGTGAGAGTGAGACGAACTGATGGTAATTAAGGGTTGAAGAACAAAGGGGAATCTTTCAGAAGAAAAATCACACCTACCCTTTGAATAAAAGTTAGAAATAGCTGGAAAGGGTCCTGGAGCTATAAAAGTCTTCCATAACTAAGAGAACACTAAAAATCTCTAAGATAAAATGAAAGTAAACTCTAAAATACACAGAGCTTGTATCAGTTATTACTTGCCAAGTACACCCTATTTCTCTTTGTGACTCTAACTTAGATATTACAAGAAGGCAAAATAAGCTCATCAATATACAGATAATTTTTTTTCATAGTTAGTTACATAGACATAGCAAAGTCAAGTAATTCTTGCTTTCTATCTTTGGTTCCAGTTATTCTTACCTGAAGAACACCTACTCTTGGCGATCAAGTTGTTTCAAACTCCAAACCAATGGCTTTTGACTATAGATGTACATCAGAAACAGCTGGGAACTTTTCCATTAAAAAAAATGCCTGGTTCCCATTTAAAACATTTAAATTAGAAACTCCTACAGTGAGTGGGGTATATAAATATGTATTATAATATTTTAAGTTCCCAGAGGTCATATGGACCTCCCATTATAACTACCGGCCTGGTCTACTCAACTAGTGGCAACTAGCCAAATTGTAGGCATTATCCCCCAAGGAAGAATTAATCCACCAATACAGCCTTTCCTTCTTATTAAAGCTGAGAGCTCTCCATCCATTCACTTAGCAATCTGGCAGACTAGACTGAACAATTCTAACTTGTATAAGTTTCAACTGAGTACTCTAAGTACACCCTGCACCTTTTCAAATATTTGAAATAGGATTTCCTTAATAATGATTTATTGTAAATTAATCAAGGCTAAATTCTGGTATTGGGGTCATTAGCACTTTTTCCTGGTGGTCTACAGCATCTGTACTTTCTGGGAGGCCCGAGCACAGCAGATAACACAGCTGACCTCGTCCTTAGCCCCTTTCTTCTACTGTTGGGATGTCTGACTCGATACCGTGCGATTGAGCAGCTGTTATAACAAGGCACTCTCCAGGTGGTGTGGTGTGAAAGGTGCTATGCCTTCAACCTCATCTGAGTTTTTAAGAAATTTAAATGCAATTTGGGGAGCCAATGCATGAGAAAGCAATCAAGAGGAACAAAAAGCAGGATAGAAGAATCTGAAGTCAAACAGCAAGAGAAATGGTTAGATAAAAATATGCTGGCCCTGGCCAGTTAGCTCAGTGGTAGAGCATCAGCCTGGCTTATGGAAGGCCTGGGTTTGATTCCCAACCAGGGCACACAGGAGAAGGGCCCATCTGCTTCTCCACCCTTCCTCCTCTCCTTTCTCTCTATCTCTCTCTTCCCCTCCCACAGCGAAGGATCCATTGGAGCAAAGTTGGCCCGGGTGCTGAGGATGGCTCTTTGGCTTGCACCTCAGGTGCTAGAATGGCTCCGGTTGCAACAGAGCAACATCCCAGATGGGCAGAGCATCGCCCCCTAGTGGGCATGCGGGTGGATCCTGGTCAGGTGCATGCAGGAGTCTGTCTCTCTGCCTCCCTGGTCCTCACTTCAGAAAAATACAAAAAGAAAAAGTGCTATTCAGAGATAAAAGTGAAATAGAAATAGTTACCAGGGGAAAGGGGTTGTGGGGAAGGGGGTTGTGGAGAAGGATGTTGGTATACAGTGACAGAAATGATTTCACTTCGGGTGATAAATATACAACACAATCAACAGTTCAAATGCTATAGAAATATTTACCTGAAACCTATGGACTCTTATTGATCAATATTATGCCATTAATTTTAATGTTATAAATAAAAATGTTTTTAAATGTGCTATCATGAAAGGAGAGAAGCTATTGACTGAGTTTATTAGAGAAGAATTTATGAAGGAGCCCCAAGCTCGATCTCAGGGGATAGCAATAGCAAGATGAGTAGAGAAGAATTGAAGAGAGTATTCAGACTCAATTTCAAGGTCAAGAAATAATCATTGGAGGTCTATTGCACGATTAATACTGTGATTGTCAATATCAAGAAAGATAAAGATGACAGGCACCAGGCCTGTCTCTGGAAGGCTTACACTCACACGAAGGACAGGTTTCCATTATTTACACAAACAGCTGTTGAAAGAGCATGGCAGGCTTCAAGGAGGCAGTGGGTTTGTGAGATGGCCTTCCCTAATATAAAAAAATTCAACAGGAAGAACTGAAGAAAGAAATAGTATTCCAGAGAGAGAAAACAGGCTAAATCTGGGAAAGAACAAGTAATTTAATTCAACGGAGCATTAAAAAAATGTTCTTATCTAATGCCTAAAAAAGTTTAAGTCATATCTTAGAAAATTTGGAATGTCAGTTTGATAGATTTCTATTTAATTTAATAGTCAGTGTGGAGTTATTAAAATGTACACTCTGTGAAATTACATAATCAGAGTTGTAATTTAGAAGGAAAATGTTGGCAGCAACCGGTAGACTCATCGTAAAAAAAAGAAAAAAGGGGCAGGAAAAGCAGAAGGTGCCCGCAGGAGTCTGGGGGGGAAGTGAGGGGTAACCAGGCACAGCCTGCCTGGCAGCCGGAGACACCTTCTCCCACCACTCTGAAGATTCTTCTGGATAAAAAGATGTCACGATAATCTTCCTACTTTGGTAGAAGAGAGAATGATAGCTCTTCAACAAAATACTGAGAATAAAGCAGGTTAAACAATTACTACCCTAACAACTTCCAGGAAACATTACATCATCAATGCATTTGTTAATTATATTACATATATTTATATATGAATTTATATAGCAAATATACAACTCAGAAAAGAAAAACAGATCCATTTTCCTGATTCAGGTAGATAGATGAGCATTGCCTCATAGGCAAATTCCCCATCTGTTTATATCATTCTCTGCCCCTTGCCTCCATGTTTGTACAGGAGGGAGAAAAGTATTGAATGAGCAGAAGACTTGCCTTCAATTCTGACTCAAAATCTTGTGCTTACCCAACTACAAAGCTTGCATTGATGGAACTATAAAGGCACTGGGAAGTGTTTGGAAAACATGGCCATGTTAGTTTATACCTTGGGACAGCATTCATCTCCATAGCAAGTAAGTCAGTCATCACCATTGGGGAAGAAAGGTTTGATGGACTGCAAGTATCATGACAGTTATTTTTATTGAATGGTGTGCCATTTTTCAAGCTGTTTTATCATTTTATATCCTTTATATTCAGAACAACTCCCCGTTATTCCCATTACATAGCAAAGAAAACCAAGGCAAAGAAAGCTCGTTGTCTCACAGCTAGCTCAATTGGAACCCGGCTTCGATTTCTGGGTAACTACTTCTTCAGTTAAACTTTATTGGGTTTCCTTTTAATATTGACTGCGATCTTCTGCTCTGATTTTTGAGCCAAACCCACATCTTCACCTTTGAGTTAGTTGCCTTTGATACCATGCCTAATGTCTCCTAAGGTCAAAAGGGAACTGAGAGCATATTAAAAATAATACACAGAGGGTTTGATGGATGTTAAATTGCTCTTATAAAATAACATCTTGACATAAGTTAATTGCAACTTAATGAAAAGCATGTGAATTCTAATACATTCAAATAAAACTCATTGGCTCAACCAAAAAAAAAAGAAAAAGAAAGAAAGAAAGAAAATCTGCTGAGCAGAAAACACTCTGCCAATTCCCAGATACTTAGGCAATAAATCATGAGAGTCTGTGAACCGAACACATGCTGGATTGTCTATCCCTGCATTAAAGACGGCATTTCCACAAATGCTAAACAACCAATCTTCTGACAACCAGCTGAGGATTGGGAAATTGCATTCGATTGCTCCATTTTTGCTGTACAGAAGGCAATGCAATAGCAAAGTTCCCTCCCAGAAAAAGACCCTTGACCTGGGAAATGCAATTGTAAAGACAGTGAACTTTAGCATTTATCAGATTAGTCCACTTTCCAGTCTGTAGCAACTTCAAGTGGGAAAAACATTGAATTTCTCTGAAATCCCCAATCTTCTCCAAAGAAAGTCTTGCAGTTTGAATTCATATAAATCCAACATTTAAATTCAGATTCACCCCAGATGTTATCAATGGTGGCAATCACCTCCCTCTGACTAGACAACATTAAGAATTCTGTCACTTTCAAAGACAAACACATGGTAGCCTCCAAAATGGATTAGCGGACTGGATATTTAGTTATTCTTAGGTTATGCCCTAGATCACTTATTGCTTTGAAGTCTGAAAGCTCACCAATAATATCCATCCTGGCTTTGAAATTAAGCCAAAGGAATATAGACTTGATACAGCAGGGAAAAGTACCATAGAAGTTTTAATGAAAAGAAACAATATTCATAAAGTAGTATTTTAAATGATTTCCCTATACCGGCAGCAAGATGGCAATAAAGTAGGCAGACATGCCAACTTCCGACTCCCAGAACCAAAGGGGATTACAACTTAATTTTAAGAACAATTATCTGGAAAAACCAACTTTGGACTAAACTGAGAGGACTCTTGAACCAAGGAACACTGAAGAAGCCACACTGAGACTGGTAGGAAAAGTGAAAACACGGAGAGGGCTGCCCAGCTCCGGGGAGTGAATGGCAGCCAGGAGGGACTCATGTGGTGGAAAGAGAGTTTAGCAGAGAGAGGAGGGTCCTAGGCCCCAGGAACAAAGCCCCAGCCTGCAGTCCCAGAGCCTAAAAGAGGCATACAGACAGTATTTAGAGACAAAACAAGCCAGGATACCATTTGTGAGAAAGAGACATATTTCTCAGACCCAGGATTCTTCTTAAAGGGACTGTGCAGAAAACCTCTTTCACAGCCACTCACCTGGAGCTCTGGGGGACGGGGAAAGATGAAAGGACTAGAGTAGCAGGAAGAGAGTGTAATCTAGGAGGTACAGGGAGAAACACTTTGAGGGACAGCCACCCTAACTCCTGGGTTGAGTTACTACCCAAATCTAAAGTGACTATTTTTCCTAGAACAAACAATACCAGGAAAGAGAAGCAGGTCACCAGCCAAAGAAAAGCTCTCCTGCTGCACTCAGAGCAGAGCTTAGAAGCAGGGAGCCATCAGGGATATAGTATAGAGTGCTAAGGTCTGAGCTGCATCTCCCCCCTCACACTGCTGAGAGCTCAATGAAGGGTGGGCAGTGGCGGGATGCAGAAGCGTGATCCCGTCTGTGGGGGCGAAAGCCAGGGGCTAGCCACAGCTGCGGCCCGGGCGTGAGCACAGTCCTGCCCACAGGGGCAGAAGCCGGGGCTGGCCACGACTGAAGCCCAGTGCGAGCACAGTTCCACCTGGTGGGGGCAGAGGCTGAGGGCAGCTGTGGCGGTGGAAGGAGCGCAAAAAGTGGTCAGACCTGCAACTGCAGGCCGGGCAAGCGAGAGTGGTCCTGCCTACAGTCCTGCCTGCAGGGGCAAGGCAGAAGCTGGGGAACCAGCTGAGACCTACAGCTGAGCACAAGAGCACAACCCTGCCAGCAGGGCCAAGGTTTGTGACCCCTGCACGCAAGCACAGTCCTGCCTGTGGGAGCAGGGCAAAGGCCGTGGCAGGCCAAGGCAGGTAGCCAGGACACAGTAGAGCTGGCCTGCCCACAGGGAGGGGCAGAGGCAGGGGGCCAGCCAGGGCTTGCAGCCCAAACACGTGAACACGGTCCCACCCACAGAGGCAAGGTGGAAATAGCAGCGACCACCACAGCAGGCTGGCGCCAGCAATGCCTGTGCCTGAACGCCCGAGGCGGTGGCAGAGGGGGTGGCAGGCCTGCAGACAGACCATACCTAGGGAACACAGAGGCTATATCCATCAGACTCCTGTGGCCAAACCCTTCTTATACACAGACAAAATGGGAAGGCAGAGAAATGCAACCCAAATGAATCAAGAGAAGTCCCCAGAAAAAGACTTGAATGAGTCAGAAATAACCAAATTACTGGATGCAGAGTTTAAAATAATGAGTGTTAGGATGCTTAAAGATCTTAGAGCAACAATGGATGGACATAATGAGCACCTAAATAAAGAGATAGCAAGTATAAAAAAGAACATTGAAATAATAAAAAGAATCAGTCAGAAATGACAAATACAATATCAGAAATGCAGAGCAAACTGGAAGGAATTAAAAGTAGAATGGATGAAGCTGAGGATCGAATCAGCAAGTTAGAGAACAAGATAAATGAAAGCACAGAAACAGAGCAGCAAAAAGAAAAAGGCTCAAAAAGTCTGAGGAAACTATAAGAGAGCTCTGTGACAACATGAAGAAAAATAACATCCACATTATAGGGATGCCTGAAGACAAGAAAGAAGGGATAGAGAATCTGATTAAAGAAATCATAGCTGAAAACTTCCCTAAATTGATGCAGGAAAAAGTCACATAAGTTCAAGAAGCACAGAGAGTTCCATTAAGAATGAACCCAAAAAGGCCAACACCAAGACATATCATAATTAAAATACAAAAATTAAGAAATAAAGAAAGAATACTAAAAGCTGTAAGAGAAAAGCAGTCTATTACCTACAGAGGAGCCCCCATAAGGATGACATTTAACTTCTCAACAGAAACTGTAGAGGCCAGAAGGGAATGGCAAGAAATATTCAAAGAAATGCAAAACAAGAGCCTACAACCAAGACTTCTCTATCTAGCAAGGCTATCATTTAAAATTGAAGGAGAAATCAAAAGCTTCCCAAACAAAAAAAAAACTCAAGGAATTCATTACAACCAAACCAATGCTACAAGAAATGTTAAGGGGCCTGCTGTACACAGAACAAAGGCGGGGGGGAGAATTTAGTAAAAGAGGAATGTATATTAAAAGAATAAAATGGCAATGAACAACTACATATCAATAATAAACTTAAATAAAAATGGGTTAAATGCACGAATCAAAAGACATAGGGTAGCTGTGTGGATAAGAAAACAGGAACCATACATAAGCTGTTTACAAGAGACACACCTCAAAACAAAAGACACACATAAATTGAAAGTAAAGGGATGGAAAAAAATATTTTATGCAAATGGCAATGAAAAAAAAAGTTGGGTTAGCAGTACTTATATCAGACAAAATAGCCTTTAAAACAAAGGCTATAGTAAGAAATAAAGAAGGTCACTATATAATCATAAAAGGAGCAATTCAACAGGAAGATATAACCATTATAAATATCTATGCACCTAATATAGGAGTACCTAAATACATAAAGCAGATTTTGATGGGCACAAAGGGCGAGATTAACAGCAATACTATAATAATAGGGGATTTTAATACCCCACTAACATCACTGGATAGATCCTCAAGAAAGAAAATTAACAAAGAAACAGCAGACTTAAAGGACACAATAGATCAACTGGATTGAATAGATATCTTCAGAAGGTTTCACCATAAGGCAGCAGAATATACATTCTTTTCAAGTGCTCATGGTACATTCTCTAGGATATACCACATTCTAGGACACAAAATGAGTCTCAACAAATTTAAGAAGACTGAAATCATATCAAACTTCTTCTCAGTTCACAATGGAATGAAACTAGAAATCAACTACAGTGGTACCTTGAGATACGAACAGACCAACATACAAATTTTTTAAGATATGAGCTGCAACTCAGTCCATATTTTTGTTCAAGATCCAAGTGAAATTCTGAGATATGAGTCGTGATTTGGAAAGCTGCTGCTACTTGGCGAGTTGGCACATGGGTCCAGTATCAGCAGTCTGGTATACAAGTTGACTGACTTACGAGCTCAGTTACAGAATGAATTAAATTCGTATCTCAAGGTAAAACTGTACAATAGAAAAACTGAAAAACACTCAAACACTTGGACACTAAATAGCATGTTATTAAATAATGAATGAGTTAACAATGAGATCAAGGAAGAAATAAAAAATTTCCTTGAAACAAATGAAAACGAACATACAACTCAAAATTTATGGGACACAGCAAAAGCAGTCCTGAGAGGGAAGTTCACTGCACTACAAGCATACCTTAAAAAGCTAGAAAAAGTTCAAATAAACAATTTAACCCTGCATCTAAAAGAACTAGAAAAAGAACAGCAAGTAAAACCCAGAGGAAGCAGAAGAAAGGAAATAATAAAGATCAGAGCGGAAATAAATGACATAGAAGCTAAAAAACAATACAGAGGATCAATGAAACCAAGAGCTGGTTCTTTGAAAAGGTAAACAAAATTGATGAACCTTTAACCAGACTCACCAAGAAAAAAAAGAGAGGATTCAAATAAGTAAAATTAGAAATGAGAGAGGAGAAGTAACAACTGACACAACAGAATTTCAAAAGATTATAAGAAAATACTATGAAGAACTGTATACCATAAAATTAGACAACTTAGGTGAAATGGACAACTTCCTCAAAACATATAATCTTTCAAAAATCAATATAGAAGAATCAGAAAACCTAAACAGACCAATTTCATCAAATGAGATTGAAGCAGTTATCAAAAAACTCCCAACAAACAAAAGTTCTTGGCCAGATGGCTTCACTGGCAAATTTTACCAAATATTCCAAGAAGAACTAACTCCTATCCTTCTCAAGCTATTTCAAAAAATTCAAGAGGAGGGAAGACTTCCAAACTCCTTTTATGAGGCGAGCATAATACTGATTCCAAAACCAGGCAAAAACACTACAAAGAAAGAAAACTATAGACCAATATCCCTGATGAACTTAGATGCTAAAATGTATATTAGCAAACCGGATCCAGCAATTAATGCAAAAAAATCATACATTGTGATCAGGTGGGATTTATTCTAGGGAGATAAGGCTGGTACAATATTCACAAATCAATCAATGTGATTCAACATATAAACAAAAGAAAGGATAAAAATCACATGATAATATCAATAGATGCAGAAAAAGCATTTGATAAAATCCAGCACTCATTTATGATCAAAACTCTCAGCAAAGTGAGGATACAGGGAACATACTTCAACATGATAAAGCCATCTATGACAAACCCAAAGCCAACATCATAATCAATGGGTAAAAATTAAAAGAATCTCATTAAAATCAGGAACAGGGCAGGTGTGCCCACTTTTACCACTCTTATTCAACATATCAATAGTTCTGGAAGTCCTAGCCACAGCAATCAGACAAGAAGAAGGGATAAAAGGTATCCAAATTGGAAAAGAAGAAGTAAAACTATCATTATTTGCTGATAATATGATACTGTACAGAGAAAACCCTAAAGTCTCAGTCAATATACTACTGGACCTGATAAATAAATTCAGCGAAGTAGCAGGATATAAAATCAATATTCAGAAATCAGTGCCATTTTTATACACCAACAATGAACTGTCTGAAAAAGAAATTAAGAAAACAATCCCTTTCACTATTGCAACAAAAAAAATAAAGTACCTAGGAGTAAATTTAACCTAGGAGGTTAAAGACTTGTACTCAGAAAATTAGAAAACATTATAAAAGGAAATCAAGGAAGATACAAAGAAATGTAAGCATATACCGTGTTCATGGATAGAAAGAATAAACATCATTTATATTACCTAAAGCAATCTATAAATTCAATGCAGTTCCTATTAAAATACTAATGACATACTTCAAAGATATAGAACAAATATTCTAAAAATTTATATGAAACCAAAAAAGAATACGAATTGCCTCAGCAATCCTGAAAAAGAAGAATAAAGTGGGAGGTATCACACTTCCTGATATCAAGTTATACTACAAGACCATAGTACTCAAAACAGCCTGGTACTGGCATAAGAACAAGCATACACTGGCAATAGAATAGAACAGAGATCCCAGAAATAAACCCACACCTATATGGACAATTGATATTTGACAAAGGAGGTAAGAGCATACAATGGAGTACAGACAGTCTCTTTAACAAATGGTGTTGGGAAAATTGGACAGGTACTTGCCAAAATATAAAACTGGATCACCAACTTACACCATTCACAAAAGTAAACTCAAAATGAATAAAAGACTTAAATGTAAGTCCTGAAACCATAAACATCTTGAAAGAAAACATAGGTAGTAAACTCTCTGATATCTCTCGTAGCAATATTTTTGCTTATTTATCTCCATGGGAAAGTGAAATAAAGGACGGGATGAACAAATGGGACTATATGAAACTAAAAAGCTTTTGCACAACAAAAGACACCATTAACAAAATAAAAAGACAACCCACACAATGGGAGAATATATTTGCCAATACATCTGATAAGGGGTTAATAACCAAAATTTATAAAGCACTTGTAAAACTCAACACCACGAAGGTAAATAATCCAATCAAAAAATGGGCAAAAGAAATGAATAGACACTTCTCCAAAGAGGACATACAGATGGCCAATAGGCATATGAAAAAATGCTCAACATCATTAATCATTAGAGAAATGCAAATTAAAACTACAAAGAGATACCATATCACACCTGTCAGAATGGCACTTATTAACAAAACAACACAGAATAAGTGCTGGCGAGGATGTGGAGAAAAAGGAACCCTCCGGCACTGCTGGTGGGAATGCAGACTGGTGAAGCCTCTGTGGAAAACAGTATGGAGATTCCTCAAAAAATTAAAAATAGAACTGCCCTTTAACCTAGCTACCCCACTTTTAGGAATATATCCTATGAATACCAAATCATTGATTCAAAAAAAGAAATGCACCACCATGTTTATTGCAGCATTGTTTACAATAGCCAAGATCTGGAAACAGCCCAAGTGTCCACCAGTGGACGAGTGGATTAAAAAGCTGTGGTGCATATACACAATGGAATACGCAACCATGAGGAAGAAGGAAATCTTACCTTTCGCGACAACATGGATGGACCTGGAGACTATCGTGCTAAGTGAAATAAGCCAGGCAGAGAAAGAAAAATACCATATGATCTCAGTCATTTGAGGAATCCAATGAACAATGTGAACTGAGCAATGGAACAGAGGCAGAGGTGGGATCAAAGGGACTAGAGGGAAAGCGGTCAGAGGGAAAGTAGCAGAGAAGATGGGATCAGAGAAGGGAAAGAGATTAATGAAATTATATATATAACAGCATTATAGAGAACAGGACAGCAAATCCTGGAGGGAAGGAGGGAAGGCATTGGGGGGGCCAAGGGGGGGGCCAAGGGGAATAAGACAGTGGGGGGAGATATATTCGATGGGACACTTGAATTTATGTAAATACAAATTAAAATCATAAATAAAATTAATTAATCAATTAATTTTATTTATTTATTAAAAAATATTTTATTGATTGATTTTGAGAGAGAGAGAGAAGGGGGAGGAGCAGGAAGTATCAACTCCCATATGTGCCTTGACCAGGCAAACCCAAGGTTTTGAACCGACAACCTCAGTGTTCCAGGTCGACGCTTTATCACACTGCGCCACCACAGGTCAGGCCATTCAGTTAATTTTAAAAAAGATTTTTCTATACCATTTTGCTCATCATCATGATGGATGAGGAGAGATGAATTTTAAAGGATACCTGGGTTAGGACCTATTTTTCTTTATGTAACAGAGGCCAAACTCCAGCTACCTTAAGCAAAAAAGAAAGCAACATGTTTACTGGGGTTGTTTCAAGACGGGAGGAAGAGCTGTAGGAACCAAGGCACCAAGGACACTTGCCTCCTGGATCAGGTCATCTCTCATCACTGCTCACTGCTGCTTTTCCTTGTGTACTGGCTCCACTCTCGTTTTCTGACAGCTAGACTCCCTTTTGGGACAAGATATTGGCTGGTAGCAGTCCCAGTCTCGCACCCCCCGTGAACCATAGGGAAAGGTGGTCATTGGCTCTCCTTGAATCACACATTGCACTTAGATTGTTTTTAAGCCTCAGGGATGGGGTAGCGTAAGTGAACGCATCTGGCTTACATCCCCAGTAGCTAAAGAAAGAACAGTGGGAGAGCTGGCTGTCAGACGAGCAGTTATCACAACATGATGATGACCTCCACAATCTTACAATCCTCTACAGCGGCCTTCTACTGTGGCAGTTTTTTTGGTGCCTATTCTAGTGGGACCATTATAGAAATGCTCTTCCCTCCTGCATCACCTATCCAAAAAGTCCCCTTCCTCTGAAGCCACGCCCATACCTCACTTCACCCTCACAACCCAGTCACGTGGCCTTTTCTCTTCCCTATATGCCTCTAAAATTCCTACTCTATTTCCAATAATTTAACATGAAAATGATTTTAGATTTTAGATTTATTTCTGAAAATATAAAATACATAAAGTATAAAATACATAAAATATAAATTTTAAAATCCAGAATATTGTTAATTTCTATCATTATGATAGGTGTTATTTTATCTTTGAAATCTACAGTAAGTTCTTCAACTTTCCTATGTTCCTTTCACAACAAAAGCAGCTGATTGAGTAATTATACTCTGTTTAAACACATATTATCGGGGAAATTTTCTCTATTAAGAAATTCAAAACAAAAAAAGAAATTTCAAAATTCCCTTTTGTAAAAGTAAATATGATCCTAAGAAAAGCTGAAGCCCATAACACATCTAAATGCATGTATAGTGAAGACTTCACCAAATAATTAGGATGTCTTTATAGTACCCTAAATTAATTTTTTTCTCCATGATAATGTTCAGTTAATATGGATCGACTAGATTATTGTACTCACAATATTCTTCGACAGATTTGGCTTCTTACCCTGTCTTTTTTCTATTGTATTTCTATATATTGACTACCCATGCAGTCAACAGGCTTTAGTTATGAATTTGGTTGAAATTGTTGGATCACCTATTCTTTGATTTAATAATCTCTCTGATATTAATCCAGCCTGGGGAAGTAATCAACTGGGAACTAAATTTCATTGTCCAGAATCCCCGGGTCTAATAAGTAACATAGAAATGGTAATACTTGCTTTGTGAATACTTCAAAGTGAGTTTATAACATTAGTGAGCTGATGTCAGCATCTTAATTTATCTACAGTAATCAGAAGAAACAATAGTTTGTATAAAACTATATCCTGAGTAAATAGACAGCTAATATAACTTATGATATACTATTGTCACTGTCATGAAACTTCATGTAAAGCATCCTGTTCTCTTAGCTGTTTATCAAAAGGAAAATAAAGACTGATTCCACTTAGATTAAAATCACTGAGTCAATGTAAGCTTAAGCAACTGTTGTTAAACTTAAAAGGGATATAAAAGATAAGATATTTACAATTCTAGAAAACTTCTGGTTATTGTGTGCTGGAGTTCCAAGGTTAACATAGAAATTTTAAATATTAAATATTTACCTTGACTTGTACTTATCTAAAACATCCATGTTATTGAAAAGTTACAACAGGTCTCCTTTAACTTAGTGATTATTTGTGAACACGCGCACACACGCGCACACATACACACATGCACGCACGCACCACTGGCCATATTATTTTTTAACCTTCATTTTTATCTGTGATTAGCGGGACTAGTTTTTCTTCTCTATGAAGTTCAGTGGAGTAGGAGAATTATTGCCTATTCAACCAGAAAGGTGATAAAGCTGCAAAATATATAACCACAGGTTATTTTTTTATCCCAATATATAACATACGTTAATATTTTTTCTTCATTAAAACAAATCCCATTTTTAAATTTGTTATTTTTACTTGATCACAAAAACATTTTTTTTAAATTATATGCCCTCCTAGACGAACAGCAAGTCTTGAATACATTCTTAGTACATTTGAGTCCATTAAAACCATATAACATCTTTAAAAATATCATTATACTGCAGCCATTTCTAATTGTTTTAGCCTCATTGCTAAAGATAAAATATTGACTAAATTGATTGCATTTGGCTCAGAAATGACTAAAGCGATGGGTCTCAAACTGTAGTCCCTGGAAATATACTAGAAAAGCATATTTGGGGGCTCTGCCCAAGTGCACGGAGTCAGAATCTCTGAGAATGGAGACCAGCAGCCTGTGTTTTAATAAGAGCCGTGTAGGTGATTTGATGACTTGAGATAAGGAATCCTAACAGCAGGACTAGACTCCGAGGAGAGGGACAAACTGTGTCTGTCATTCCTCTCCCTGTTCAGTGCACACTCTCTGAGCACTCCATCTTTCCTCCATGAGCCTCGCACTCGGGCTATCTATTGACGGCAGCCTGCCCAGGAAGTGCCTCATATCTGACTTTTACCCTATCTTCCCCCGAGTCATTCAGCTCTCCCCTTTCTCCATGAAATGCCTCAGTTGAGTCACATTTGGTGGGAAACACAAGTTCAAATCAAGACGCTAATGACTGTTATCATTACCCTGTCATGCCCTCAGGAAGATTTGCACTGTATCTTTAGATCTAATCACTGCATGAGTTTGGATTGCACAGTAATATTCTTGCAGTAATATCTGAGGCAGGAAACTCTCTAAACTAGTGGTCCCCAACCCCCAGGGCTGCGGACCGGTACAGGTTCATGGGCCATTTGGTACCGGTCCACAGAGAAAGAATAAATAACTTACATTATTTCCATTTTATTTATATTTAAGTCTGAATAATGTTTTATTTTTTAAAAATGACCAGATTCCCTCTGTTACATCCATCTAAGACTCACTCTTGACGCTAGTCTCGGTCACGTGATACATTTATCCGTCCCACCCTAAAGGCCGGTCCGTGAAAATATTTTCTGACATTAAACCAGTCCGTGGCCCAAAAAAGGTTGGGGACCACTGCTCTAAACCCCCCTCAGGTCTTGACAGTGACACTCAGCAGTAATGTCATCACCAACTCTTCATTCCCACAGAATGTTGCATCTACCTCTTTTCAATCAGTTTTTCTTTCACGCAGCAAATATTTACTGAACATCTACTATGTGCGTGGCCTTGAGTTAAGCTTTGTTCACTGTTTTATCACTGTAATAATTATTTGTGGAAAGAAAGAAAAAAGGATGAGGAAAGTGAAGATTTCTCTTTCTCAAAACTACATCTTTCTCAGTCTTGCCAAATCTCCAATACAGCTCGCCCCTGTGTTCTTCACAGATAGCCCCGCTCAGATGACTTTTTTGCATTCCACACCTACATAGTTTTATTCTTTGATATCCCCAGTCTGAAGAGGTCAAGGATTAAGAATAACTAAAGCATTACAGTAAAACCCATAGATAATTGGCTCACAATTAGCACACATTTACACAGAAGGTCATTGGCTGTGCACACATATTCTCCATGGTTCTCTCATTAACATGGGAATAGTGGGATTTTTACACAACTAATTTTGGGTCTCTCTTATGGAGTTTTATGTATAACTCATAAACAAAAGGACAGATCTGGTCTTATTACTAAATAAACAATAAAAGCACACACCTCCTCCCTGAGTTGATGGAATATGACTAAATGGCTCTAATAGCAGAGGTGTCTTCCAAATTTAGAATCTTATATATATGCGGCTTAAGTGTCTGTCGCCGATACCTTATTGGTTGCTTGCGTAACTGTACTAGCCAATGGAGTGAAGTTGTCACGGCATTTAAATAGTCCCGCCTTTTGGCATGCCACCTCACAAATTAAGGTTAAAGATTGGAGCAATTATTATGCTGTTAAGAAATCTTAACACCAGAAGGGGTCTTTGCAATGGCACAAGACTAGAGGTTCTCCAATTGAAAAATAATGTCATAATAGCTAAGTCTTTGACTGGCTCCTCTAAAGGTGAAATACATGTCATTCCAAGAATTGATTTGGCTCTATCTCTAACAGGGTTGCCATTTCAATTGAGATGTAGACAATTTCCTGTAAAACTTGCCTTTGATATGACCATCAATAAGTCTCAGGGCCAAACGCTTAAGCCTGTTGGCATCTTTTTACCTAAGCCTGCATTTGGACACGGTCAACTTTATGTTGCCTGTTCAAGAGTTCGTGAAAGAATGGACATAAAATTAAAAATAATTGATGGTCCTCTGCAAGGCGAGCTTAAAAACGATGGAAAGATCTACACAAGAAATGTTGTGTACAAAGAGATCTTTGACGTGTGAATTAACATTTTATTATTTAAATCACCTTTATTTATTGAGCTAGCGGTGGCTCTTAAGAAATGTACCACCAGTGGTTTCCTTCATTGCACTCTACTTTAAGCAATTAAGCAAGTAGAAGGGAGAAACCCCATGGGGTAGTAAGCAAAGTGGCGTCCTTGCCACCTGCCCTGGGTAATTCAGTTTGAATTAGCAGACACCTTTGCACAAATCATTTTAATTACAATTTATAATATCTAGAACAGCGGTCATTTCGTATGACCGTCGGGCTTTCTAGTAATATACATGCTGAGTAAATCTTTGGGCTTCTAACCTGAGGTAAATCACTCTCCCTTAAATAATTTCCAACTCTTTTTCACTTGTGCTTTGGTCTAAACGTGAAAATCCTCTAATGAGGCAGTTCTCAAAGAGTGGCTGATCAGCACTACAAATATCATCTGGAAACTCTAATTTTTGGGGCCCCACCCAAGATCTACTCCGTGAGAGATTCTGAGGATGGGATGTGAAGTCTGTCTGAACAAGACTCCAGGTGATAGCAAGTACCCTGCAGCTTGAGAACCATTATTCTACTGTATTTCTCACTGAAACCACCACCATCAAATCAATAAAGAAGTTTTCTCATTTAAAAAAAAAGAAGGAAAGACTTGCCCCAGGGACACTGAAGTGTCTGTCAGTCAGGGAACGACCACCCAAATGTAAGGGTAGTTTGTCAACGGTATCCAAGTCTGCGGATCAGGAAAAGAAAGGTCATAAAACAAAGGCCATGCCTAGACCAGTTTTGATATTTTCTTACTAACTTAGCAGTACATTATATTACATCAATCCTATTCTGTGTATCAAAGAGAAAAAAAGAAGAAGAACAAGGGGAAATGGAAGAGGAAGAAGAGGAGGAGGAAGAGGTTAGGGAAGAACTGGAAAGGAAGAGGGCAGGAAAAGAAGAATAAATGGAGAAAGTTTGAATACAGCTGTGCTTTGGTTGGCTTTGTCCATTGGATTGCAAAATAATCCAAAAGTTAAGCAGTAATAAGAATAATGTTAGCTAATGTTTAAGACAAAAGGGGGGCCTGACCTGTGGTGGCGCAGTGGATAAAGCATCGACCTGGAAATGCTGAGGTCGCCGGTTCGAAACCCTGGGCTTGCCTGGTCAAGGCACATATGGGAGTTGATGCTTCCAGCTCCTCCCCCCCCCCTCTCTCTCTCTGTCTCTCCTCTCTCTCTGTCTCTCCCTCTCCTCTCTAAAATGAATAATAAAAAAAAAAGACAAAAGGGGGAGATATGGCAATTGAGGGCAGAAACAAGGTAAACTATAAATTATATAACAACAAAGAAAATGTAGTGACAAAAGTAAGGTCAAAGAAAGAACAGAATATGAAGTTGCATGAATCTTATAATCATTACTACTTTAGAGACAGTAGTATGTGAACAAGAATTGGGAGGTATTACAATGAATAGCACTATAAAGTTACCTAACGTTGGTGTTTTTGTCTTCTTAAAATTGGCTCTAATGCCAAATATTTTCTTTTTACGTTATGCTGGCTAAAGGGTATGAGACAGTTAAACGGGCCAAGGCGTGTTCCAACTCAGTTTTTCTGTTTTTCCTTATTAGTTCCTATAATAGCATCCTGCAGGACCTATTGGGGCTTGGAGGCTACTCATGTTGTATAAACTTCTTTACAAATATGTTCTCAGGGGTCACATGAGATCAGTGAATCTGACTGATGTACATACACTCTAAAATCCTAGCAGAAATTCAGAGGAAGAGCTGAATTGCACGTCCCTGTTTTTGAAAGATTTTGTTCTAAATGCATGAGATACAACACGTTGAGTCATTTGAAACTCCAGGCACATTTTTAGACTTTAATGGTGTTGTCAGTTAGATAAGAAAGCAGAGACATGTGGAAAGGACAAAGAAGAAACCCAGATAGAAAATCCCTCTGCATTTTCATCACTGGAGACACATGAGATGTTGTTGGAGTGGAACAGCATCAGGAAAATAAGTAAATGTGCAGAAAATGAGCAATTAAGAAAATGTCCAATATAAAGGGCCAACCCTTATAAAGAATAAATAATTGGTGCGGCATTTATTTCTTCGGCACTCAAGGGGGAAATGGAAGAAATAGAAAGAAACTTGCCTACAAGTGGCTTGGCAGTCTGAAGAACAGCTGGATTTAATTCAGTTTTCCCAAGAAAAGTGAGTGGAAATTTGGAGCTAACCCAACATGTCTGTCCAGATTATTTCAGCTTTCATTTACTCATTCATTTGTTCCTCACCTTTACCAAGTGGCCACCATATACCCAGTAGGCAAGATGCTACAGCATAGGGAAGTAAGTCCTCACTCCTTTGTTGGGCCTCTTCTCTGCCCCAGGCTTTCTCCTGTCCCCTCCTCCCATTTTGACACACTAACTGTTCACTGCAGAGTGTGCAACCTCATTCTACACTGACCAAGTCTTTAGAGCGCCTGGAGTAATCTGAAGAAATAGAACCTCAAGTCTGATTGTTGATGCATAGTTTGTGTTAAAATAACTGTCTAAGCCCCAGGTGAAGTCTCTCCTGTCCAGGTTGCCAGGCCAGCAAACCAAGATTAGATGACTTTTATATTTCTGTTAATGCTCTGCTTAACCAGAAACACCGTCTATTCAGTCAGCCAATCCCCAAACGCCAAGCCAACTGTGGGCTCTATACTTATTCCCTTGTTCTTTCTCACCCTAAACACCCAACCAAAAATGAGTATGTGTATCTGAGTATCTTGATCCTATAAACACTTCCTGCCTTTCACCCATTCTTCAGTCCTTTGAATGGAGACTTCCTACTTCATGAAGTGCAAATCAAGTTTGTTGACATCCCCTAAAGTGTCTTCTTTAATTATTCATCTCTTTAGCAGTTAGAATCAAATCCTCTTTGTTAGTCAATCAAAAAATAAGTCTCTAGAGCTTAGCAACTTTTTTACTTATTACCTAGTCTTGAGAAGGCAATAAAATATACAAGAGTTCAAGGAAGTCTAGTCCCTGCCATGGAAATGCTTCTAGCCTACAGTTTTAACAATCTGAAATTAATAGCACGCTGTTTTTAAAGAAAAAAAAATTCCTTTATAGTCTAGTAGAAGACATATTAGAGAGAAGCAATTCAAAATGTCATACATTTTTGCCCATCTTTCCTGGAAAGTTTGACATTGTCAGAACTAAGAGAAAACCCCACACACATTTTGATTTTCAATGCCATGCATCAAAAGCACTCCTTGGCAATGACCATCTACTATTCTAGTGTTTTTGTAATGTCTACCAGGCTGTTGGGCACGCCTAAGTTAGGGCTCCCCTTTCTGTGCAACGGCAATGGAATCTTGCGCATCTATTTCAAATACAGGATCAGTACAAGAGTGGGGTGTTGATAAATATACACCATTCTGGCCCTTTCAAAAGGAGTGAGTTTCATTCTGGCAGAGTCAGGGTGTGAAGAGAGCTTCTCATAACACCCACACCTTAGACTCTATATAACTGCCTTCTCCCACCCGCACACATGCCTTTGATTTCAAGCATACACCCACATAATCATAACAGTGCAAATGAAGCATCATATCTTGTAAGGAGACCCAAACCTGAATCAACGCCTTGGGTGGCAATCAGTGAACTCTTGATACTCAGAAGAAATCCCTCTTCTATATGCATTTTGTGGCAAGTTAGATACAAAATGAAAAAAAAAAATTATTTCATGCAAAAATACACATAACCTTCCTGACCCTTTACCAGGATTTGGTTATGTAGATCCACAAATAGAGAATAAATACTGTGATCTAAAAGAATGCATGCTTAGAGCCAAATCTTGAAGCAATAGTTATAGTTGGCCTCAGAGGGATTAATTTAAAATACACAGAGAAAGGTCTGATTGCCTGTGTTTGGGATGCCCTGACACCCACCCCATAATGAAATCAAAATGACTCACCTACTCTCAGATGAGGCCATTATCACACTGTGAGCAGAGAAATCCCAGACTCAGTGCTCTGAAGGCAAGATCATAAAACTTTGACTATTAAGGGCTGGAAGTATATTAGAGTTTATTCCAATCTTCTACTTAATGTATCAATTCTGTCAACATTCTAGAAGAAAATGGTCAACAATTTTGAACAAGGAAATGATTGTTTCACAATGACAGTAAATCTCTGGGTGCCTCACGCTAATGGTAAATAATAACCTCTTTGTTCATATATGTAGTCTGTGTCCCTACATGCCAAAGACCTTCGAGTTTTCTTACTCTGCCTTTTACAAGATAATATGAGTCAGTAATTTTTTTCTTTGTTTGCTCAGCTCATCCACCCATACCAGGTAAGGAGAAAGTTTACAGGAAGAATATCACGTGTTAAATTAATAACCCCTTTCCAGCTCAAAAGTAAATAAAATGTTTATCACTGTCAAGCTAGAACCATTCATATTACTTATGTTTCCTTGAATATATATTATGCTCTTTTTCCTGCCTCTGCAGAGAAGAGTCATAAATATACATGACTAAAACACTGAGGACTCTTCAGAAACCATCGACTCAAGCCCCTATTTTTCTTTTTATAGATAGAGACATCTTTTTTAAAAAACAAATCTGAAAAAAGGTTTTTGAAGAAAAGATAAATATGTCAGACAGTTGTGGACCTACTATAGAAGTGTGAGCCCAGACACTGTGAAGTTCTACATTTGTCAATCAGCCACTCTAAATTGAAGGCTAGGATTAAGACGAATAGAGTGAATAATCAAATGCTGAGTAGTATTCTAAGTATTTCATATGTATTAACTCATTTAATTTTCAAACTGACTCTAAGATAGGCTCCAAAATACCTTATCTCACAGAGGAGAAAACTGTGGCTTAGAGAAGTATAACTTCAAACTCTGCATATTATACTTTATTCCCTTACCATCCATCGATATTGAGATCTAGCACTAAATTTAGGTTGGAATCCTAATATCCAATACAAAAAAAATAATAATAAGTTAAAAGAAAACTGATTGCTTTAGCATTTTAATGATCCAACATATTAAACAGGCTATTTCTTAAAAAAAGAAAAACTTCTGGGAACAAAATGCAGAAAGAGTCAATCAGGCAGGGCCTTATATATGAAATAATGGACCTACTGGGCAGTAAATAATACTCAGCATTTTTTCATGTGTGTTTCTCGTCTAAGCCTTTCATCAAAGCTGAGGGCGCTTGCCCTGGCCGGTTGGCTCAGTGGTAGAGCGTCGGCCTGGCGTGCAGGAGTCCCGGGTTCGATTCCCGGCCAGGGCACACAGGAGAGGCGCCCATCTGCTTCTCCACCCCTCCCCCTCTCCTTCCTCTCTGTCTCTCTCTTCCCCTCCCGCAGCCAACGCTCCATTGGAGCAAATTTGGCCCGGGCGCTGAGGATGGCTCCATGGCCTCTGCCTCAGGTGCTAGAGTGGCTCTGGTTGCTAGAGCGATGCCCCAGATGGGCAGAGCATCACCCCCTGTTGGGCATGCGCAGTGGATCCCAGTCGGGTGCATGCGGGAGTCTGTCTGACTGCCTCCCCGTTTCCAACTTCAAAAAAAATACAAAAAAAAAAAAAAAAGCTGAGGGCACTTGATCTGGAACCCAGTGAGAGGTTCCACAAGTGAAAAAGGCACAGAGGCTGAAGAACAAAGCATAAGGATGCCTTCTGAAAGGAATGTTTTCTGTTTTGTTCAACTTGGTGCGTCTGAAGAAGGAAAGCCAGTAGAAGAGAACAGAGATCGTGCAACTGAGTAAAACTTTCCACGTGCTGTTCCAGTTCAGGAAATAAAAGGAAGAGACATCCTGCAATACAAAAACCTGTTGAGGTTGCAACAGATAAATTATGATAAAATAAAAAGTTTTCTTTATGCCTGATCTTTGGTGGTGCAGTGGATAAAGTGTTGACCTGGAATGCCGAGGTTGCTGGTGCAAAACCTCAGGCTTACCAGGTTAAGGCACGTACAAGAAGCAACTACAAAGAGGTGATGCTTCCCACTCCTCCTCCACCCCCTTCTCTCTCTCCTTTCTCTGACATTAATAAATAAAATCTTTTAAAAAATGAAAGAAGAGTACTCCCCCCAAAAGAAGTTCTGTTTGGGCTGGGCTCATTGGCTTCTATGAGAACTCCCTCTACCTCCCCTCCCTACCCTGTTGCACTGCACACACTTCTCTCATGTTGCCCACACACTTCTGCATCCTGTGTGTCGCTGAGTCTCTACTACATGGGGCCCTCAACCTGATGGAAAAGTCGGCCTTCAACAACTACCTGCATCTACTCATATCTTCTCCTCTTTTCTGCCTGTTACAATGGAAAAAGTTCTCTGATCTCCTATCAGAGCCCAAGCTCCCAAATCTGTGTTCTAAACTCCCCCCCCCCAGAAACCTGTTTCATCCACTAGCCCACTTCTATCATGATCATCAAGCCCTTCTTCTCTAGAGGATGGTTTCCTGCTACCCACACATTGAAGTCCTTTCTTGACCCATCTTCTTCCAGTTACCCACTTAACTTTCCTCTCCCAGCCCTGCCCAAGTTTCTTAAAGAGGTATCTGTACATATGTTCTTTGTTTTCTCACTTCTTTTCCAATTTTTAACTTGAATCTAAATGAATCTTGCTAACATCACCAATTGTGGTTATTCTCTGAGGATGGCTTCAGACAACTCTGCCAGTTCTCATATACAAGCATGCTGCTTCTCCCAAGTGAGAGCTTGTTACCCGTCCCCTTGCACTGATCTACGATTTTAACTGCTGTAATCAACGTGATAACATGGAAGGGATACCCTGCAGCCTGACCTGAGAGGTACTCTTCTGCCTCCTCTTCCCTGGAGCCCTTGCTTGGAGTACTCGGTCTCAGAAACTAGCCACCATGCTGTGAGTACCCCAAGCCACATGGAGGGGCCACTGCCGGTGCTTGCCGACCTCAGGGCCTACATGTCATTTTCCCACTCCTCTGGGAGGACTCTCTGCTCCCTGCTCCACCCTTGGCTAACCCAACTCATCCTTCATGTCTGAAGCAAAAATTATTTCCCCAGAGTTGCCTTCACTTGACATATGCCAACTCAACTCGGGTATCAATGTTGTAATCGGTCATTGGCATTGTGTTTCCAATTCATAGAGCTTAGCACAATTTTGAATTGCTATTTTATTCCAGAATTATTTTTAACATCTCTCTCCCCCAATAAATATGTAATTCTTGAGTTTATCTTGTTTACCATTATGGTAGGCAGCTTCTAAGATGGGCTCCAATGATCCCTGACCCCTGGCATTCACATTCTTGTGTAATAGGTTCTTAAGTGGAGACTGAATCTAGTGACTCACATTCTAATCAATAAATATGGTAAAGTAATGAAATATCACTTCTACAACTAGGTTGTAAAAGACTGTGACTTGGGTCTTGCAAATCAATTCCAATCTATTGACTTCTCCAGTGGCGTGCTTTGATAAGACAAGCTGCCGTGTTGGAAAGAGCTAAATGGCAAGGGCAAACACTGGCCAACAGCCACTGAGGAACTAAATCTGCCAACAACGTGTGAGCTTGAAAGCAGATTTTTCCGCAGCTCAGCCTTGAGATTACTACTGCTAAAGTAGACACCTTGACAGCAGCCTATAAAGTCAAGGCCCCATCTAAGCCCTCCTTAGATTCCTGATCTGCAGAAACTGTGAGATAATAAACGTGTTGTCTTAAGCCACAAAACTTTAGAGTAACTTTTTTTGCAGCAATATAATCAATGTGTCTCCTACACCAAAAATAATAAATGCTGGTGTTTATAATATTTGAGACAACGTTCTAAGCAGTTCATGTTTCCATTCACTTAATGACCAGAACAACCTTAAGGGGTAAGTGCTATTGTCTTCCTAATTTTAAACATGAGGAAACTGAGGCAGAAAGGTTCAGTAACTGCCAAATTTCAGTTAACAAATAAGGATTAGAGTTAGTGCTTGGATTACATACTCTAAATATTAATTAAATGAAGAGATATATAAATGATTATCTCTATTACTCTTCAAAATAAAAATAAATAAATATAAATATTTGAGGGGCTACTAAAACACTTTCAGCATTTTAACAAACTATATGGAATTAACCAATGCACACTTACTTGACTTTTACTCTATACTAGTACCTTTAGGCCTTATGGTTGATATAAAATATGCATTCCCTTAACCTACTGTATACTGTAGATATAATAGATACTTCATACTACTTACAGACCAGTTAAGAAAATTATGTAGAAAATTATGGTCATTGGCCATGGTTTATGACATGAGATTTATGGCTGACATAAGTGAATTAAATCGTTTCATCAATCCATATTACCTACTTCAGCTGTAAACAAGCCATTTTTCCACTTTGAGTAGCTAATGGGCATTTTATAGAATACCTTCTGATGGCCTATTATAGGTCTTACTATATAACATTAACTTCTTCCCGTTCCATACCTGCAAGCTGGGTCATGTGACTCATGTCAGATGATTTCCTTGCTATGACTCGGGTGTGGTTTCCAACAGTTTCAGAACATGACTTGACGTCAAAGACTGAGACCAGCCCGGTTACACATCTTTCCCTTCCCCCTTACTAAGAGCAAAGATGAATTCCCAGTGATCATTTCAAAAGTTTGGTTTGAATAAAAGAGAAACGGGGACTACCTTCATCAACATTAACACTATTTTAACCTCTGCAATTCTGTGAGTGTTTGGGAAGTAATGTAATAACAAATACGCTGATATGTGTCTAAAAGGAATGTTACGTGACCATGAGTCATTATGCCCATCACTTCCCGGCTGTTTTGGTAGCTGGCAGGAACTGGTATGTTTCTCCAGAGCATAAAATTGCCCTCAATGCAGGTGGGGCCTAAGAAAATCTTGACGTAATATAAAAATTGTATTTCTAAAGTATTTACAAGGTCATTCCCACCCTATGTTAGAAATCAAATGTATCTCTGAGAGGTTCCACATGGATTTCCAGAATGTTCTTTGGGTTTCAGCATTTTTGTAGTTCAACTTATTTCTGAAGTGTGAGTTAAGGACTGCATAAAGTCATCAAGAGAGCACTTGGCTTGGACTTTATCTGTGGGACTTATAGTCAAGTCAGTTCACTGGGCCTTAGTTTATTATAAAATGGAGAAAATCTTAGGTCTGCTTTCCTTTTATGGTTAGCCTCCTTTCCATAGCTCACTGGAATCCCCCGTGGTGAGGGGATGAGGGTCCTTCACTGTCTTTCTGGGGCAATAACGTTCTCAGAGCTAAATCGGCACCATCACACAACACCCACTCCAACTTGCTCAGAGATTTTTTTATCTGCCCCTCTCCCCTCCTTTACATAATGGCAACTTTAAACCTTCCGGAAAATAAAAAATGATTCATCCATTTCAAAAGTTGGAGGACCACTGCCCAAATGTATAAATCAGTTAGCTCAATCTCTCACTCACTACACCACCTCTCAGAGAACTGAATTAATTTTTCTAAGGTTGCATGGCTCATATTAATAGACTGAAGATTTGAGCCATAGTTCTCTAGAATAGAGACTCAGCCCCACATCTGATTCTAACTCAAGGAAATAGCTTCTGATTTTTCAACCTGCTAGTCCAGGACAGGGCCTACAAGATGACGTGTAACTCAGCTTCTCACGTTTCCTTTCTAACACACTTTTCCCACCTCAGACATCTAATCCCTTCCCACCCTGCTTTCTAGAAAAGAACCAGTCAAGAAATGTGAGTGTAAGTCGCTACCTTGCCTCCCTTAAGAGATAACTGCATTTAAAATACCTTGCTCTGGCCCTGGCTGGTTGGCTCAGCAGTAGAGCGTCGGCCTGGCGTGCCAGGGACCCAGGTTCAATTCCCGGCCAGGGCACATAGGAGAAGCGCCCATTTGCTTCTCCACCCCCTACCCCCTCCTTCCTCTCTGTCTCTCTCTTCCCCTCCCGCAGCCAAGGTTCTATTGGAGCAAAGATGGCCCGGGCACTGGGGATGGCTCCTTGGCCTCTGCCCCAGGCGCTAGAGTGGCTCTGATCGTGGCAGAGCGATGCCCCGGAGGGGCAGAGCATCGCCCCCTGGTGGGCAGAGCGTCGCCCCTGGTGGGCGTGCCGGGTCTGTCTGGCTGTCTCTCCCCGTTTCCAGCTTCAGAAAAATACAAAAAAAAAAAAAATACCTTGCTCTGCAAAATAAGAGAACAAACAGAACAGAAACAGACCCACAGATGCAGAGAACAGACTGATGGTAGCCAGAGGAGTGGGGGTTTGGGGAACTGGATGAAAAAGTGAAGGGATTAAGCAGTATAAAGTGGTAGATACAATATAGTCACAGCTCTGTAAAGTACAGCATAGGGAATCCAGTCAATAAATATTATAATAATCACTATGTACAGTACCAGGTAGGTACTGAAAATATTGGGAGGAGGCAACTTTGTAAAGTATAAATATATGATTGTCTAACCACTATGATATACATGTGAAACTAATTCCAAATAATATTAAATGTCAACTGCAATCGAAAAGTAAAATTTAAAATAATAAAATACCTTGTTCTTAATAGTGATGATGATTTAACAATGTGGATACTTATCTCCAAATATAATTTGAACACATTAAATATCTATAGCTTTTTGTAGGTCAAGAATACCTCCAAAAAGCAGTTAAAACAAACAAACAAAAAAAAAAAACAAAAACTCCTTGCTCTATTTTAGCCCAATAATTTTCTCAGAAAGTTGCCATGTAACATCTATGAGCAAAGGTGGAGGGAAGAACAAGGTAGAAATGTGTTGGCAGGACAGACAATTTTTCTTATTGCTTCAGAAATTTCACCACACAGAGCTGCCAAATCCACTCGTAGTTCTTTGCCCAGAGGTACTTGTTTTGCTGCTAAATGAAGAATGGAAAATACATTCAAGCCTGTTTAATTCAGCTTCAATTAACTTAGGACTCTCTAGTATACACAGAAGCAAATAAACAAATTATGGTTGACACCCTTGGACACATCACTATCTCGGTGGAGAGACAAGCACACAATGAAAACAAGAAACAATTAAAGAACAACTAAAAGTAATATTCGATGATGTCATATGCCAAAAAATGGAGGCAATAACTGCTGTAGAAGATTCAAAGGCTGGAAAAATCAGCCTATGTTATGGAATTTGGAAAAATATCCAGGAAATTGGGATGATTTGGTATAAGCCTTGGTAGAGTTTATCTTTCTCATGGAAAGACAGACACATAAACAAACAGAGGAATGATATAAATTCAGATAATGATAAATGCTACAATGGGATAGAGAACTATTGTTATAGACTGAAGTCATATATTGAAGTCCTAATCCCTGGTACCCCGGAATGTGACTGTATTTGGAATTAGGGTATTTAATGATGGTAATTCAGTTAAAATTAAGTCATTAGGCTGTGCCCTAGTCCAATATGGCTAGTAACCTTGTAAGAAGAGGAAATTTGGACACAGACACACAGGAAAAAAACATGTGAAGACATAGGGAGAAGATACTATCTACAAGCCAAGGAGAAAGGCCCCAGAAGAAATCAACCCTGCCAACACCTACATCTTAGACTTCCAGCCTCCAGGACAGTGAGAAAATAAAATTCTGTTATTTAAGCTACCCAGCTTTTAGCACTTTGTTACGTCAGTCCTAGAAAAATAACACAGAAGCCTACCTTAGTTACTATGGTCAAGGAAGACTTCTCTGAGGAAATGAGAGGTAACATCTGGCCTGAATCCTAAATGAGCATTGTTCCAAGCAGAGAAAAGAGCAAGTGCAAGAGACCTGTGACAGGAATTTTAAAAGACAAAAGAGAGTCAAGATATCTGTGGCATAATAAATAGGAAGTTGTGTGATAAATACTACATCCTAGATAACATAGAAATATATTCTCTTGTTTGGCAGGGACAGTATACAAGTACAAATAATGGGACCAGGGGTAGGGAGCTTTGTCCTTAGATAGAAACTGAGGATGAGTCTCCCAAAAAGGAGGGAAGATAAAATATGTGAGTAGATACATGTCAGTTTCACCTGTTTGGTTTAAAATAAGTTATGAGTCAAGGTCACCAACTGAAAAAGTTAGTAAAGATGTCAGGAGAATGAAGGTATGAGAGAAGTTGGTAGGACTGCCAGTCTTTGTTAGGTGCCCATTTGAAATCTGTGGTGATGATTTTATTAAAGGGAGAAAGTCAGCAAGTTTTTTGATGTTCTCGAACAATGCTCAACTGTTAGACTGGGACAGAGTAGGCAGAGGTGAGCAAACCAGACTTGTGATGGTGCAGATGAGTATGACTGAGACAAGATAATAAGGATGTTTTCAAGACAGCGGTGATATCATCGGGCCAACAAATCCACACTCTCCCTTCTTTCCTCCTTTTTGGACTCAGCTGCCCACAGAGTTTTGCACTGACTACTAAGAGTTGCAGTGCTTGGGTAGAATGAGAACACAACAGATGGAGTCCAGGATGGAAAGTAGACTTGATCTTGGAGAAAATAGTCATTCCTAATGTTTTGAACAAGGAAATAATCAAATTTTTAAAAATTTAACGAGGTTCATAAAACAAAGGAAAATTAAGAAAAGACCAGGAGGTGTCCTCCCCTCTCTTGAATAATCAGTATTTTGGGAGTGAGGGGCTGTATACCTGAGTTTACACAATAGACCATGAGCACTATTATTAAAGATCACCTCAGCATATCAACTTTATTTACTTACGAAAAGTCTAGTGAAAAGAAATTAGTAAAATGTGATTCCCTTTTCTAAGGACCTTTATTATAAGCAGGATGACCAACACTGACGAATTTTCTCAGAAAGGTTCAAATCAAGGATTCTTCCATTGTCCTGAATAATATCCATGTACTTGTTAAACCACATGCCTTCCTCGTTGTCTCAGAAAAATGTTATTACCATAACAACTAGACCAAACATGTTGACATTAAGAGAACAAAGAAAGAATGCAGATTAAAACCTTATGTAAAAGTGAGCCCAGAATATAGGCATAGGCAGTTTACTTGTTTAAAAAAATCCACCATTTCAGAATCCTGAGGTCCTTCACAGAAGGACAATTGACTTGATACATTAGGACTAACAGCTGCCCTAGGACCGATTTGGTCTAAAATGTTTTAAGAAATCATTGTTCAACTGCCCAGGCTATTTATTCCTGGGAAACTCAAGGCACACAGGCTTGACTCGGGGACACTGATTGGGCATTGAAGGAGAAAAACAGTTCTAATTGTGTACATTAGATCACTTTCTAGGCCAATGTATTTTAGGATATGAACCAAGATGCTGTAGCAAAGAGTCTCCAACATATAAGTGGCTCAAATAAAATAGAAGTACCTGTATATTCCTCTGTCATACACCAGTCAAGGAGAAGACGGCTGTGTTTCAAGAGCTCATTCAGTGCTCCATATTAAGTCCATGTAGCTTTGCCATCATTAAAGGCAGGAATTCTCAGATGTTTTGGTTTTGAACCCTTTCCACTCAAAAATTATTGAGGACTCCAGAGAGATTTGCTTATGATATAGTTATTAATATTTACTGTAGTCAAAAGTAGAACTAAAATTTTTTCAATATTTGCTTATTCACTTCTAAAAACCATTGTATGCTAACATAAAACTAACTTATTTTATAAAAATAACTATCCAAACAATAGTAAAAGAAGTGGAATAATTTTATATTTTTGAAAATCTCTTGATGTCTGGCTTAATAATAGAAGACAGATGATGATGATGATGATGATGATGATGATGATGGTGATGATGACGGTGATGATGACAACATTGAAGTTGATGACAATGATGATGATAATGATTAAAAATTAGTTGCAATATGGAATCCGAAACCATATTAACTAAGTTTTTTATACTGTTACATTAAACTCTATTGGCATGGTGATGATTATATAACTGAATACATTTGTCAACATGTATTAAACAAAAAATCAAAATTTCTTATTTTACACATTTAATCCATGCATGATTTTGTAACATTAGGTATTGATACTTTAGAAATTACTGGTTCACTGAATTATGCAGAACTTCCAAAATATTGACACATTTTATTATCCAAATTAAAAAATCACATTCATTATTACTATCACCATCAATCTCATCATTAAAGCATAAAATATTTAGATGCTGCCAAGTTCATGGTGGCTGATGTATATTTTTCCAAGATTTAAATATTATCATTGGTAACAAATACCATCCATTTTTTTCCTTTATGATCTTTTTTCCTTGAAGTGACAAGCTGATTGTCAAAAATAATAATAATAACACTTTTTTATGCATCAGAAGTATTTATACATGCTTCCTATTTCCTTACACAGAATATTAAAGAGACATGCACTCAACAGTAATGATTTAATTAAATTGATTATTTGTAATGTTTCTTCAAGGACACCTTAAGTAAAACTGGCATTTTGTTCTTTTGATTTGTTTTGTGTCCTTGCAAGCACAAGGCTGTGAAGAATGTGGCTGGTCTTGGGACAATTGGATGTCACTGCCTTGATTTATACTAAGGCACCAGCAGTTTTACACACCATTGCATTTGTACCAACAGTACAACTGCAAAACAGTAAAAAAGGCAAATAACATCCCATGATGATTATGGAAACAGTGTGACTTTTCAGACTCCCTGAAAGGGCCTTGGGAATCTCCAGGTGTCTTCAGAATACATGTTATGACCTACTGACCTCAGATGCTGTCCTCATCAGTACAGCCAACATTCCCCAGGGGTGAAGGGGAAGACATGTACAAGGCAAACACTTTCTTTTTAAGTAAGTGACCAAAAATGTACACCCTCGCATCCCACCAGTGACAGCTTAGTTCCATGGCCATATCTAGCTACAGAGAAGACTGGGGAAAAGTAGTCTCCAAGTAGACAGCTGTGCTGTGTTATGCAAGAAAGGGAGAACAGATCTGAGAATGTAACTAACAGTCAACCACATTCGCCCAATTAATTAAAATCCGGGTTGAGAGAAGAACCATGCTAGAGGGCCTGCTGACAATTGAGGACATAGGTACTTCTGCTTCATACCTGGTAACAGGGTTATAAGTCTGGCCGGAGGGAGTCTAGAGATAGTGGGACAGGAGAAGAGGCGTGGCTACAATTACAGATCCAGGCCTGCGACCAGGAGGTTGGAGCGCCAGGAAAATACATCCACAGGAGTCCCGAGCAGCCAAGAGAAGGTCACTGAAGAAGCACAGAACAGGGGCAGCAGAGAGAACAGTGGGACCCGGAGGTAAAAAGAATGCAGGTCACGTGTGGGTTTTGGTGCACATATCATGGGCCCCCGGGTACCCTTCAACCAGAAGGATTCTTGAGTTGCAAGAATCATTCATTGGGTTCCACCAGCAATCCATCGTTCTGTGACTTTTATTATGGCCTGACTTTGTCCCCAGGCTGGAGATCTGGGGTAAATCTGGATGGTTTTATGATCTTTTTATAACTTTTCTTGGTCAAAACATATTCCTATTTGAGAGTAGAGTCCAAATGTTTTATTTGTATTGCCTTCTCAATAGTAACAAAAACAGAAAAGCCAATTCTGCAGAAAACTTGCTGTTTGGCAGAAAACTGCTTTGAACATAGTACACAAAGGTGAAGAAAATAGAGGTAAATAAAGGTAGTTCTGGTCACAGAGAACAAAATCCCAATCAAAACAAGCTACTGGAAGCCAAGACTAACCTGACCTTGCAAATCTAGATAAATGAGAAATATGGGACCAAAGAGCTTTTAACTGCTGCGCCGTATCCAACACTCCCATCACTGTACACAGAGATAAAAGAAAGGACTGGGAGGCATTGATTTTGAGATCAGATCCAGGTCAACTAAGAGGTCATAGGTCCGTGGGCTTCATTCTATCCAAAGCAACAGAAAGCCTTGCTGTGTTACCTGGTGAAGAGGGCTTATGACAATGTGATAGTCCAGAAATCATCCTCATTCACACTTTTCCCTACTAGCTGCTATTTTTGTCCCTTACTGACATTCTCTGCCCTTCAAGGGAAAGCAGGGTGTTTAAATATTATTATTGTATTTAGCTTAGATTAGGGGACATACAAACAATAATAGAAATGGGAGACACATCAAAGCCATGGAGATGAGAAAGAAACATATGCAGCTAGTGCTCGACTTACGACCACGATTGGTTCCGACAGACCGGTCGTAACATGATTTGGTTGTAAGTTGAGTAGGCTATATGTACAGTACTGTGAAATGATGTTATAAAAATCTTTAAGTCAAAGACAAAGACAATTTCCTCTTGGTAGACATCTTGGGAGGGGTTTGATGAAAAATATCCAAGACACAAAACACAAATTGCTGTACCGAGTCTGGGATAACAGTTGAAATGGTGCACGTGGAGACGGTAGTGCTGCTGGAAGCTGGTTCGCAATGTCATGCATCCAGCTGGGCAACACTTGCGCTGCCAGACACGGAGCAGTCGTGGCTAGTGATTGTGGTCGTAAAGTCAAATGGTCGTAAGTTGCATAGGTCGTAAGTCGATCAATACCTGTATGACAACATCAAGAGTTTCTGCATTCTTTGTGACTAGGCTTTGATTCTGAATCCAAGGAACAAGCAACAATTTTGTTGGCTCTCATATGAGTCCATTAATAGGGATCATTGAGTTACATAATAGACATTCTATTCAGTACCAGTCTGATCAAATACAGTGTGTCTATAAAGTCATGGTGCACTTTTGACCAGTCACAAGAAAGCAACATAAGACAACAGAAATGTGAAATCTGCACCAAATAAAAGGAAAATCCTCCCAGTTTCTGTAGGATGATGTGGCAGCATGTGCGCATGCACAGATGATGATGTAACACCGTGTATACAGCGGAGCAGCCCACGGCCATGCCAGTCGAGATGTGAATGGTACAGAGGAAAGTTCAGTGTGTTCTGTGGCTCGCTAAATTCGAATCCGTGACCAAAGTGCAACGTGAATATCGGCGCGTTTATAACGAAGCACCACCACATAGGAATAACATTACTCAGTGGGATAAACAGTTGAAGGAAACTGGCAGTTTGGTGGAGAAACCCCATTCTGGTAGGCCATTAGTCAGTGACGAGTCTATAGAGGCTATACGGGATAGCTACCTAAGGAGCCCTAAAAAATCTGTGTGTGAGCCCACATCGAACTGCACTGAATAGGTATGAAACTGGGAGAGTTTTCCTTTTATTTGGTGCAGATTTCACATTTCTATCATCTTTTGTTGCTTTCCTGTGACCGGTCAAAAGAGCACCATGACTTTACAGACACACTGTATAAATCAATACTCATTTCCCCACACCGTGGCATATCAGGTTGACCCTGTAACCACCTGTGCTGCCCATCCAGGGCTCCTTTATAAATATTTGAGAGGCAAAATTTCTGCCCTTTTGTAGCTGACACCTAGTCAGACAACACAATAAGTTGGTAAAATCTGCTGTATGTTAGAAGATGGTGAGTGCTAAGGATAAAAACGAAGCAGGAGGGGACATAGAAAGTTGCTCTAGCTTGGTGCCCAAGGAAGGCTTTACTGAGTGCATGACATTTGAGGAAGACTTCAAGGACAGCAACCTCACCTTTGCCCACTCTCAAGCATTTCTGCAACATTCTGAGGCTCCCAAAATATTTCTTTTGACTTTTGACCCTGTTATGCTTTTTGTTTGTTTGTTTGTTTGTTTGCATTTCTACGTGTTGGTAGCAAAAGGGATTAGCAAAGTGTGATCTCTCTGCATTGTTTTGTTTAGTATGGTCATTTCTTTGGAAATTTTGTCTGGAGAAGGAAGGCCAGGGGTGATACTGTTCTTCTGTATTTTCCCCCCGCTGGTGTTATAGAATTCAACACAGGGAGCTTAAGAACATGGCAGGAAAAGAAGACATTTCAGGAGAAAGTTATCTCCATTTCATTGTATCATTAAAAGATCATTTGCAGCATTATTCGCACTAGGACTCCTGCACAAATGTTAGGAAAGCCCTGCATGAAATCATGGGTGGGCATCAATCCCCTTTGCCTAGCTTTTCCATTCCTTCAAAAAGCATAGACTTTGCAGCATGCCTTCCCCATGGTAACACTCGCAGTGGGGAAATCTGTGGGGATAGACTGGGAGAAAGGGTTGGACATTGATGGGCTCATGTGTGGTTTGATTTTATTACTGCTTTATTACTGGATTTATCATGCAGGAGGCTGAAAAGAGCAGGTTGAATGGACAAGGCTCCAGACCACCCCTGACAACACTAGGAAGACATAGTACCCCAAACCAGAACTGAGAGCCTGAAACAGAACAAATTGAAACACACAGAAACACACACACACGTGCGTGCACATTGCTGCACGCGTACACTGGCCCTGAAATGAAATCTTTCCCTTACAAATACTTTCCAACTAGTCAGTTAAAACGTTGATAAAACAGTAACTCGAAAATCCAGCAAGAAAGAGCTACCAGGGAAACCTTCTGTTGCCTTCCCTTTGGTCAACAATATCAGAGCTGAGCCCACACTGACTATTTGATTAAAAGACAGAAGGGGTGAAGCAGGGTTCTTCAGGCACCAGTTCTGACTGGCTCATGAGAGCTGATTGTTCCCATCTCTTCCCAACCCAGCCTTCAGTGGTGTTGGAGTATAGCTCATAGAGGCCGTGAGGGGAGGGAATATTTATTACGTGGAAATCACCATATGCAACAATCAGAGCCAGGGCACTGTTTATCCCACTCAGAACCTGCTGTTAAGCCTTTACCAGCACACCACTAGGGAGGGAGAGGCTGTTCTGGGTAACTAAGTGACCTCCGCTACCACTCAGAGGCAAGAATGAGAGAAGCAATTCTTCAATGCATGAAAATATTGTAAAAGGTATGCAGTTTGACTTTGGGTGATGGGTATGCAACATAATTGAATGACAAGATAACCTGGAGATGTTTTCTTTGAACATATGTACCCTGATTTATTAATGTCACCCCATTAAAATTAATAAAATTATAAAAAAATAAGAAAAAATAAATAAAAAGCAACGCCTTTGGTATATATATATTTTTTAAAAAGGTATGAAACACATATGCTGACGGTAAATGTGCTCCAAGGTGAATTCAGTGCCAGATGGATTTAAGGCAGCAGCATTCCATGTAGGTACAGGACATTCCAAAACTCTATTCAACCCAGGATTATCTTGACTTCATTAAACAAATGAGGAGCAAGAGAGCCGGTTGATCCACTCATGATGAGGACTTTTAGTCCGTTTCCTTCAAGGACTCCAGAGGCCTACGAAAACAACTCATTGGCTTACTCCAAGACTTACTTCATAAAGTCAAGGTCAACTGTCTACTTTCGATTTATTTCTTAAATACTCTTTAATTCCTAAAAATAGGAGACGTAAAAAAAAAATGAAACATATGAAATCAGGTTTATCCCACAACCTAGCCATATGCATATCGCTGTCTAATCACCAACAAAAACCACAAACATTCCCTAATTATCCTAATTATTCTCTCTCATCAAAGATCAAAGCTTTCATTAAAACTGAAGGGCTTAAACTGAGCAGCGTGCAGTAAAAGTACTACAAGGGACCACAAGAAAACAAATGTCTGTCATAAAGGCTCCATGTGCCTAGCTTAGAAATTTGCAAGCTGACAGAACTGTTCTAAATCCTGAGGATTCATTAAACTTGACATCACTCACTACTGAAATTGTAAGCTTTCTAATAAATAACTTAGAGCAGGGGGGAGACGTTTTGTTTATCTGCCCTCGTGTATGCAGACCCCAAAGTCATTGCCTGAGTTTTTCCACAGTCCTTCAACAAAACCTTTCTTGTTAATTGCTGTGACAGAAATAGTAACACGCTGGTGCTACATAGGGAAAAATGTAGTTGTTTACTAAAATTGAGATTTCTTCATGATATCTGCATTCTTTCTGTAGGCATAGATTTCTTTGGGATTGTTAGATTGTCAAAAGTCATTATTATAATATAACATAATCGTTAAAAATAAAGGCTTTGGAGACAGCCAGATCTGCATTTTTTTTTTTCTTACTCTTGTTACTTGCTATGCATTGTGACTTTGGACAAACTATTTAGCGGAATTTTTTTTTTTTTTTTGCCTTTGTATAAATGGAGAGGATAATGCCTAATCTTCATAGTTCTAGTAAAGATTAGATGAGGGTCTGTACGTTAAGTAATTAATGCAGGGTTTGGCTCAGAATAAACTCTCCTCAAATGTAAATTATTAGAGCTCTCTTAGTCTCTCCTCTTAATCAAGTCACTAGATTAACTGACGCACGCTGAGCCCCATGGAACACGGGGCTCTCACAGCGATGACATTCACCGCTGCTACCCTTGCACAGTTCTTCGAACTGTTGTGTTGCCGCTTGCTTATGCTCTCAAAACTGCAGGGTCCAATCAAGCGTATTATTTACGTACAGCCAATAAAATTTTATGAAAACGTGTGAAATAAGAGTGGAAAAAGACAGTTGTATTCGGTTTCTATAAAAACTAAAATGGACACTTTGGAAAGATTCCTAAAGGCAGGCCACTGGAAAAAAATACTGCTAATTTGTGAGGTGTTGATGAGATGACTGGGAGTGCCGAGGAATTGTTTAATGCTTTAAAGACATAGCTAGAAGGTTGCTTCAAAAATATCATCAAATTATGCTGTGTGTTTGTGTGTCGCATACTGATGAATTAATAAGGTGAGAGGATTTGCTCAATGCTTGGGAAAGGAGTGAAAGTAAAGGGGGAGACTTGGTGTGACCTCCTCTGTTTATTCTAGTTCTATGTCTTTAGGTAAGCTAGTAGCCTAAAATGGGGAGATAGAAACAAACTTAAAAGCATGGATTTGAAGAAGAATCTTTCAGGGCCCTGTCTAACCCAGCGACTCTGGAAATCATAGATTCTCATATGAAATAATAATGTGTGCCCAAGAGAAACTTGGCGTCCTATGGAGATGAGATACAAAACAGGCTCCTTGATTTGCTGATGTGAATATAACAAACACTCAAAGGACTCCAGTTCCTGGGGCAAGAGTGAATGCTACAAAGCCAGAGCACTGACCTGGGCCTACTATGGGGCCACAGGACCAGGCCGGCTTACTCCCACACTATTTTGGCAAATTTAAGCAGTTCATAGAGATCTAGAATTTTATTCTAATTTATTTAAATATAGTAATGCCTCGGTTTTCATTGACTTCTGTTAGCATCAGTTTCAGTCTTCATCAATTTTTTCTGCGAAAAATTTGTCTTGGTTTTTGTCAGTTGCTTCGGATTTTGTCTGCGTGCGGACATGACCTAGCTGCTAATTTTGTGAAAACAGAGGGCGACCCACACATTCTTCTGCTCAGTGTGGCATTGTTTCTTGTTGTGTGAGCATTACCCCATGTGTCTAGCCAAATAATTCCATTGTGTTCCAGTGTTTTTGTGCTGTTTCTATTGATTGCCAGTGCTAAAACTACAGTTATTGATATATGTAAGTGATTACTGCGTATACAGTATCTGCACCTCTCTCTCCCCTCCTCGCCATCTTCCATACGCCAAGGAAAATTTTCAGAAAGGTAGACGCCACGTTAAATGTTTATTTATTCTTTACAATAGTCTTTTATATTCATTTTATATTAATTTTTATTGTTTTTAGTATTAAACACTTTATGTATTCTCTATCAAATATGTTTTTGGTATGTATTTTGGAGTGTCTAGAACGAATTAATTGGATTTACATTGATTCATTTGGAAATAATTGCCTCGGTTTTCATCGGTTTCAGATTTTTCCAATTGTTTTCGGACAAATTATTGACAAAAACCAAGGTATCACTCACTGTATAGGGTGATATAGCTGGTGTTCAGTGAAGACATTTATAATCTTAATGTGAGCCAGTAAGTCCCAGGAGCAATAGCAATTCTTGGCAGATTTCTGTTTTTGTGTGCCGTCAAAAAATTAAAACTAAAATTTTACAAAAATCATGTTAAGAAAGGACCCACCTTTTTCTGTCTTTGCCTCGCTAAAATCAATAGAAAGGAGAGATAGTTAGTCAAATGTTAGATTATTGCCATTTGGTAGAGATTATCATCTCGGCTTATTTTAACCAGAGCCTCAAGGCTCTGGGCAACCAGCCAACACAATGAGAGATGAGATGCATTAAGACCAATTTGTTAATTTTTAATGAGGCTTCAAAATGCCCTAGTTGATTATTTAATCATTTTAAGAATGCATTGCTGCTTCTTTACTTTTCCTCTTTCCTGTACATGAAAAAGCTAACTTATTTTTAATCACTTCCATTCCTCCTCGCATCCCCTTGAAGGCTACACTACTTCTCTGCTATTCCCATCACTAACCAAAGAAGCCCATAAAATGGAAGGTTGACTATGATGAAGCAGTAAACAGCATGGCAGAATCTCCCAAGCAACCTGGTTTTGTGGTTCTATTTCCAGAAACGAAATGACTTCACAGTTTTCACATAAGCAGTTAGCATTTTGTGAGTCTTCCTCTTTGGAACTAACGCCTTCAGTTGTGCAGGATGTTGTAAACTATTACACTTCCAAGGAGGTAAATTATATATAAAATGTCACTTCAGTTGAGCATTTTATTTCAACTAAACTTTACAGTGAAGCTTAACAAAATGAAGGGGAAAAATTTTAAAGTGAACAATTAATAAGGTGATCTGTATTCACGACAGGGGTCCATGGGTGCTTTGTTCACTGGGTGACCCCATGGCTCTGCCCAGTGCCAGACCCATAAAAGGTGCTCAGCAAACACTTTTTAAATTAATGCTTTAAAAGATATCTAATTTTTTTTTAACAGTTGAGAAGCACTTCAGAAAGTATAATGGAGATTTAAACAGCACAGGTTGAAGGCAGTATTAAAGCTACAACTACTAGACGTGATATAGAGTCCTGCCTGAAATACAAGGCAAGGCTTATACATCCCATTGCAGTAGATGTAACCTACAGAATGAGTCAGTCCTGTTCAAGTTCACAGCCACGCCATCCCTAAGCAGAGCGATACACGTTCCTACTAAAGAGGTCTGTAACACAAAAGTAAGATGGAGCCTTTTCACAGGCTATTTAATATTAAGCATTTGGAGAGTAGAATCTCTCTTTTTCAATAACAAAAAGAGAAAAAGAAAAGAAACTAACGCCAGATCTTCTACTACTTCCATGGTAGTAAATTAAAGATCTACAAAGTATTTTTGTCATAAAAAGACACTCTAAGCAACCATGTGGGGCACATGATGATAGTTTTCAAAATCCTCCCTTCTAGGATGTGAGTTCACGAGGGCAGGCGGGGTCTGCACCTGTCCGTTCACCTGTTGCGTTGAAACTGAGAGTGCCTCACAGCCATTGGAATTAAATCTGTGGAAGCAAGTTCATATCCCAGCTCTCCTTCATATCAAATGTAAAAGAAAAGTCTCTCTGAGCCTTAGTTTCCTCCTCGTAAAAGGAAAATAACCCCTCCTTTTATAGGGTGCTGTGATGATTCAAATCCAGGAATCTGCATTTCACACAGACAGGTGACATGATTCTGACTTGGGTCATCCACATAGATAATAATCGGAGGAGGAAATTGAACCCCAACTGGGATCAAAACACATATTTACTAGAAGAGCTTCAGTTCCTTGGAAGAAGACTTGAGTGGGTGGGGTGAACACAGAGAATGGAAGGAGGGGTGTCGGTGCAGAGCGAGCAGCAGGTCTTTTTGCTTCCTATAGATGGACCCTGTAGCCATGTCTTTGTAGAATTCACTTACCACTCCACTTACTAACCTATACTTAGGATTATTTTTTTTTATTTTATTTTATTTTATTTATTTTTAATGGGGTGACATCAGTAAATCAAGATACATATATTCAAAGATAACATGTCCAGGTTATCTTGTCATTCAATTATGTTGTATACCCATCACCCAAAGTCAGATTGTTTAGGATTATTTTTAAACAGAGTTCCATTCATCAAACTGCTAGATCACAGAATATGCATTTTTGAAGGAGTTTTGATACGTTTCCTAAAACTGACTTCTACAAGGCTCATACCAATAATGCGCTCCCACCAGCAGATAAGAGAGAAAGGGACTCCACTTTAACATCCCACCTAATAATAGCTCAGGAGAAAATAGAGTGTTACCAGGGGCTCCAGCTAGACCTACAGGCTTCTCTTCTGCGGAGTCTCCCATGAAGGTGACTTTCCAGGCTCAGCATTTTATTTTTAACATGGACTCGAGGTTGCATCTTGACTTTATAAGAGGTTGCATCCTTAATCTTGCTTCTGCTTTGGGACGAAATGAGATTGCCGGCCAAAAAGTGTGTTTCATCTGAGATGAAACCATAAAATCCTGCTCCCAGGAAAAGCAAATTAAAATTGCTGATTGGGGTCACCAGCTTTAGTCAGTTTCACCATGTGGGCCTGAACAGAGCCCAAACTCAACATGAAAGGCAATAGAAATGGAAAAAATAACCAATTCCAAAGGCTAAAGCGAATAAACCAAATATCTGGAATTTAACCATTTCCCGTATTTTTTTATTTCCATCATCTGACAAGGAGGGAGTTGTTGTGTTTATTCAGTCTGCTTGTGGTTTTTTGGCTTTTCTTTTTTTTTTTTTTTTTTTTTTTTGGTCAATATCCACCACACAAAACACAGAAACTCAGCATTTCCTTCAGCTTGCACGTATGGGAGCTTATGTAAAACCATATAAATCAGTGCTGCCCAAACTCGGAGGGAAACACAAATCAAGAGTCGTGGATCTTGTTAAAATGCAAATACGGATTAAGTAGGTCTGGACTGGGACCAGATAGTCTGCGTTTCTAACACACTCCAGCTCATTCCTGGATCACTCCTTAAGCAGCAAGAAGCAATACCAAATACACTGAGGAGACATGAAAGACATCATCTGTCTATTCCTTCAGCCAATGGTTGTCAACCCCATTTCCACGGTACACTAGTCTATCTCCATGAAAAGGAAAGTGATCGAACTAGAACCAGGAGCTGGAATTGAAACCACCCATGTGCATCAGAGCCTGTGTTATCGATGACCCAACAATTAGTTACTGACGGGGATGTGGGATGGGGTTGTGTTGCCCATAAGTATATACTTGTGAATGGGTATCTGTGTATGTTTGGCAGGGAAGGGGAAAAAAGGGTGAGAAGTATTGTTTTAAGCATGAAAAATATACTCATCTCTGTGGCCCTAGAGTCCATTCCAGAAAAGAAGCCCATCAGGTGGTGTCAACACACATCAGCAAAGTCAGTCATCATTTAAGTGAGCCGGGGGCCAGGGTAAGATTGTGGAAAATTTAGTCACACCCTTCTACATATTAAAGTCTATGTACAGAACATGGGATTTCTAGCTTTTTAAGCTCCATAACTATATCTGCTCAGAAGAAAAAGCAATTTTCTATAGTCAATACAATTAATGACTTAAACATCCAAACTGGGTTTGGTCAAATAGTTCTAGAACTATTTCCATTGATCCAAGGAGTAACATCATAGTTTCAAAATAAAAATAAATTTTAGAGTATATATATTTCAGTCAGACTTTAAACAGAGGAAGCCACAAGAAATAATTTTTAAAAGCCGTTTAGATACAGTTGTTCAGTAAGTTCTCAGAAGCCCTGGAAATTAACTGAATTCTAGATACAAACACACCAAGTGACACTAAGATCTGTACTATTTCTACATTGATCCACTGGAGGATCAGACCTGCAAAAGTGACACTAAAGTGTACCTGTACAAGTGACAAGTGCTATTTCCAAAAATCAAAAAAAAACTTGAAACAGTACATTTTACTAGGTAACTTACAAAGAATCAACTTGAGTATATTTTTAAAGGCATACCCTCCTTACTGTCATGAGAGTCACAACCACAGACAGTAGGAGTGGCTACCACCTGGGTGAACTGGAGAACAGGTCCTTCTACCAGGGTTTAATCTCAGCTAGAACCCCTTCTAAATGGCCCTTGAGAGTTTTGTGGGGGGTTTTTCTAAGTCTCTTGCACATTCTTTGTATTCTTTAATAATGAGATCCTTTGAGAATGGGTTGTGATTTTGAAAACAGCCAAAAGTCGTTTAAAACCAAAGATAATGAACAAAGCAGGACAATAAACTCTGTTTGGAGAAAACAGCAAACAGCAAGTAACTGGGACTGATTTTCTTTTGTGGCCAGTAAACAGGATTCTGAGGACATCCTGAAGCCAGAGTAGCAGAAATGTTTGGAGCCACAAAAATGTCGTTTAATAGCATCATATTGTGACAGCTTGGAAGGCTAACAAATACTTAAAGGTTATTATGTTGAAAATTGGATCATTGCTCTTAATCTGGTGTCCACACATCTCAAGGGGCCTGTAATTGGCTTTGGGGTGGGGGGGGGTGTCATGAAATTCCAGCAAATGCATTTAAATGTGATGTGTATATGGCTTTGGGCTTTTTTTTTTTTTTTAATCGCAGGAAAGAACTTTCTACTCTCAACAGATTTTCAAAGATTGTCAGAACTAGCAAAAAGGCAAGTTAAGCCCTGGCCATTTGGCTCAGTGGTAGAGTGTCGGCCTGGTATGCAGAAGTCCCTGGTTCGATACCTGGCCAGGGCACACAGGAGAGGAGCCCATCTGCTTCTTCACCCCTCCCCCTCTCCTTCCTCTCTGTCTCTCTCTTCCCCTCCTGCAGCGAGGCTCCATTGGAGCAAAGATGGCCCGGGTGCTGGGGATGGCTCCTTGGCCTCTGCCCCAGGTGCTGGAGTGGCTCTGGTCGCGACAGAGCGACTCCCCGGAGGGGCAGAGCATCGCCCCCTGGTGGGCGTGCTGGGTGGATCCCGGTTGGGCGCATGCGGGAGTCTGTCTGACTGTCTCTCCCCTTTTCCAGCTTCAGAAAAATACAAAAAAAAAAAAAAAAAAAAGGCAAGTTAAGAAGTCACACAGGTCTGTGGGCTCAAGCTCTCCACTGGGCAGCACAGCCTTAGATAAGTTACTTACACTCTCTACACCTCAGTTTCTTCTTCTATGAAATGGCAATAAGAATGCCTGCTTTGGTGACTGTCGTGAGAATTAACATGAATGTAGTGTGGGATAAATAGCAATAACTCAACCAATAGCAATCTGATTGGTACTTAATTATATAGCAATAACGTGACAATCTCTCCAATATCCTGCTCATTGCTAAATGGCCCCGACTCTCTTTGCACCGTTTCATCCTTCCCTCAAGGCTCCGAGGAAAATGGTACCCCTTTCCACACTCACCCTCAATCTCTCCACCTCGGTCCCTCATTCTTCGTCCTGGATGTTACTCCCTATTGCTTCCACCAAACATCTGCCATCTCTCTCCCTCCCTCCCTTGTTCCTTCTCTTCATACTAGCTTGCCATTTTTATAAAATCCTCCCTGATCTTCTATCTATAATTTTACACAGATTTTTTTTGTTGTTTTGGTTTTTTTGCTTCTCTCTTTTGGGCAACTGATCTGTTCCAATGCTTCTGGCTTCTTAACTCTCAAACAATGGAATATGGTTTGCACAAATGAATGAAAATGAGCTCCTGAAGGTCAGCAGTTACCTCCCCAGGAGTTGCCCTCTGTTGCAAACTGCTGGCTGAGAAAGAAGAGGGGAAACAGCTGTGATGGCCACTGTCTTATAAATGGAGACAGAGGTCTATTGTAGAATTCCCTGATAATGTTTTCTCAACTCCTAGGTTTTATTGGTAGAATGGAAACAGGCTCTACCTGACCTAGATTATGAGATTCCTCTGCCAAATAAACAGCGTACCATGCACACCCACGTTGAACAGATATCCAGAAAGAAATGACTTCAAACAGCTTAAATGACATCAAATAGCTTTTCTCAATCCCCAGGCCCTGTGATCTCTCATGGCATTTGCTGTTGCCGGCCAAGTCTTGACCTCCATAATATTACCATCACCTTGGCCTTCTGGACACAGCCACTTGGATACAATATTAACTAAAACTCAGAATTTCAGTCGCTAACTTTTCTTCACCCCCCACCCCGTCTGGTCTTCCACCCCATTGTCTTGGTTTCTTGTTTGTTTCAGCGTTACCGCCTGCCTATCCCGTTTTCTGCTATGAAAAATCTCACCATGGGAGGACTTGGGCATCATGCACGAACCCACAGCACCTCCATGTCCCCACCTCCAAATCAGCTGTCCTGAAGCTCTCCATCCAGAATCTGCCCAGAGGATGTACATTCTTAGTAGACAGATATGCAGCCTCCTTTCTTGGGGACTAGGTCATGCCTTGAAGACCCAAATTTCTTAAACTCCAGAGTATCTAAACTTGGAAAAGTTCCAATTATGGTGATGGAAATTCCCCCAAATAATTAAACAGTATATATATTCATAAACACAATAGAGCTTCAAAAGGCCTTTTTATATTTGCTATGTATGCTTCTATGTGTGTGTGCACATATATAATATGTATAACACCCATAGACAGTTATTCACTAAACCAGGGGTCCCCAAACTACGGCCCGTGGGCCGCATGCAGCCCCCTGAGGCCATTTATCCAGCCCTGCCGCACTTCCAGAAGGGTCACCTCTTTCATTGGTGGTCAGTGAGAGGAGCACAGGATGTGGATGCTGTGGAGTACTGTATGTGGTGGTGCCGCAAAACCCGGCGTCACTCGCATACAGTACTACTTCCGGTGATGCAGGACACATGCCTCACGGCTCCGGAAGCACATCATATCACTTGTTACAGCTAGCAGTGACAAATATGGAACCGGACATTGACCATCTCATTAGACAAAAGCAGGCCCATAGTTTCCATTGAAATACTGGTCAGTTTGTTGAGTTAAATTTACTTGTTCTTTATTTTAAATATTGTATTTGTTCCCATTTTGTTTTTTTACTTTAAAATAAGATATGTGCAGTGTGCATAGGAATTTCTTCATAGTTTTTTTTTTATAGTCCGGCCTTCCAACGGTCTGAGGGACAGTGAACTGGCCCCCTGTGTATAAAGTTTGGGGATCCCTGCACTAAACAAAGACTCACTGAGCAACTTCTATACTCAAATTATATTGCTAGGTAAATGGGATAACAGACATGACAAGGACACACTCTATCCTGGAAAGCTTCATTATGGGATTGACCTGTGGTAGCACAGTGGATAAAATGTCAACCTGAAATGCTGAGGTCACTGGTTGGATACCCTGGGCTTGCCCAGTCAAGGCACATATGGGAGTTGATGCTTCCTGCTCCTCCCCCCTCCTCTCTCTCTCTCTCTCTCTCTCTCTCAAACAATGAATAAATAAAATCTTAAAGAAAAATAGTTCATTGCTAACAGAGACAAACATTTAAACAAATACTTCTAACAACATTAGCTGTACTAGCTAATCCTTATTATGCAGTTTTTGTTTGCTAGACACTGTGTTGAGTACTTTTCTCAGAAATTTTTACTTAGTCACTTACAATAATACTGTAGGTAGGTACTATTACAGCTGAACAAACAGAGGCTCTAGAGAAGCTGAGTGTCTTCTCCAAGCTTATAAATGGGCAAAGGATTCACACCCAAGTCTATCTAATCTGGAATGCAAGTTCTGAACTAGCATGCTTTCTCAAATCCAAAATGCTACAAGACAAAGAGACAAGAAGAATGTTATAGGCTGGGAGGAAGGGAGGTTGTTCTTATTCCACAGCCAAACATGGGTTTACAGAGAAAAGTGGAGCTGACTGAGTCCCTAGAGTCTGTGGGGTGTAAGGAAGTAGGGATCAGGGACCCTACCACAGTCAGAGCCATGGCCCTGGGAGTTGTCCCATCAATCAGCCAAGCAGCTCAGACACTGGAGGCAGTGGGCACGTGAGGACTCCACACCCTACCCCCACCCCCACCACACTCCGTAGCTCTCAGTTAGATTCCCCAACAGCTTAGATTTTGATCTGGGTTGTCACTGCCATGTCTACAGAATGAGTCATCGTTTCCCCATTTGCTCCTTTGAAGAGGCAAAGTGCACCACACCCATTTCACTCTGGTCAGGAATTGAGGAACAAGCAAGGACAGTTATGCAACTACAGTCTGCAGGCCCATCATGGACCTGACATCCATCTGCTCTATAAAAGTATTCTAAGGGAATAAGTACTTATCAGGTGTTTTGAGCTCCTTCAGAAGGGTAGGATGTATATCTAGCAACACTTGTGTAATTCTTATAGACACTTTTTTGCTACTATATGCTTTTTTATTTAAAGGATAGTTGGCATATAGAATTATATTAGTTTCAGGTGAACAATATAATGACTCAACAGTTATTTATTTACCGTGTGATCACCACGATGTCCAGTAACCATCTGTGACCATGCAAAGTCATCACGCTCTTATCGGCTCTGTTCCCCTTCAGCTTTCTCACTCATCCCCCTCTGTTTCTATGAGTCTGTTTCTGTTCTGTTTGGTTTGTTCATTTGTTTGCTTTCTTAGGTTCCACACATAAGTGAAACTATACAGAATTTGTCTGTCTTGGACTGACTTATTTCACTTAGCATAATATGCACAAGGTCCACCCATGTTGTTGCAAATGGCAAGATTCATATGACTTCTTATAAAATGTGCTCCAGGCTCTTTATCCATTTAGTTTTTCAAAAAAATGTCTTCTGAGGGCTTCGCCTGTGCCTGGCACTACTCTAGGCACTGGGGGATACAGTCGTGATCACACAAATACAACAAAATATCTGACCTCAGAAAATGTACATACTTACAAATATAGCTGGATAAAAGCATAAAATTTGAACTTAACAAGAAATTAGTCCTGGAAATATATTACATGAGGGATAGGGGGCAAAGAGAAAAAAATACCATTTAACTTATAAATAGAGCTTTAAAGTGAATTGGTGAATGGATAAGATTATTTTAAGTTATGACTTTATATAATTTTTATTAAAATAATATTGTATTTTTTATTTTTAAAAAATAGTCAAATAGCCCTGGCCGGTTGGCTCAGTGGTAGAGCGACGGCCTGGCATGCAGAAGTCCAGGGTTCGATTCCCGGCCAGGGCACACAGGAGAGGCGCCCATCTGCTTCTCCACCCCTCCCCCTCTCCTTCCTCTCTGTCTCTCTCTTCCCCTCCCGCAGCCAAGGCTCCATTGGAGCAAAGTTTGCCCGGGCGCTGAGGATGGCTCTGTGGCCTCTGCCTGAGGCGCTAGAATGGCTTTGGTTGCAACAGAGCGACGCCCCGGATGGGCAGAGCATCGCCCCCTGGTGGGCGTGCCGGGTGGATCCCGGTCGGGCGCATGCGGGAGTCTGTCTGACTGCCTCCCTGTTTCCAGCTTCAGAAAAATACAAAAAAAAAAAAAAGTAAAATAAGGCCCTGGTCAGTTGGCTCAGCAGTAGAGTGTCAGCCTAGTGCGTGGAAGTCTCAGGTTGGATTTCCAGCCTGGGCACACAGGAGAAGCGCCCATCTGCTTCTCCACCCTTCCCTCTCTCCTTTATCTCTATCTCTCTCTTCCCCTTCCACAGCCAAGGCTCCATGGGAGCAAAGTTGGCCTGGCTGCTGAGGATGGCTCTGTGGCCTTCGCCTCAGGCACTAGAATGGCTTTGGTTGGAATGGAGTGATGCCCCAGATGGACAGAGCATCACCCACTAGTGGGCATGCTGGGTGGATTCCAGTCAGACGCATGCAGGAGTTTGTCTGTCTTCCTTCCCCCATTTTTCAATTCAGGGAAAACAAAAATAGTCAAATAATATAGAAAATAACACAGAAAGAAAGCAGTAAATTACACATATACCTCAGGTTAGCCCATGTTGTCATTGATGAACACAATTTCAGACGCCCCTGGGAATGTTTAGAGATAGGTACATATAGAAAATGTCATATGATTAGGATCACACTATATGTGTGATTTTAAAATATATATATTTTTAAAAAGTATACTTGGATTGAATGAAGAAAGAAAAATTGGAATAAAAATGAGTTGAAATTATTGAACTTCAAATAAGCATTCTCAACAGACAATAACCCTGAAAGAGTCACCAAAGAGAGGAGTGGAGACACACACACACAGGTGAGGACAGCAGAGGGAGTGGGCTGGCTGAGGAAGGGAGTGAGAACGCACATCCGTGATTAAGGGGCAGCCACCTTCCAGAACCCCAACAGCTTGAACTGGAGTCTCGCTAATTATTCAAGAGGACCCAGAAACATTCACTGGCTCTTACGTAAAACTTGTTTTTTTAAAGGATCCATCATATTACTTTTTAGAAAGATCTAATATATGACTTTTAAAAAGTCATATTTAAAAATTGCTGTTCCCTGCTGAGGTCGCCGGTTCGAAACCCTGGGCTTGCCTGGTCAAGGCACATATGGGAGTTGATGCTTCCAGCTCCTCCCCTTTCTCTCTCTGTCTCTCTCTCCTCTTTCTCTCCCTCTCTGTCTCTCTCTCCCTCTTTCTCTCCTCTCTAAAAATGAATAAGTAAAATAAAATAAAAATAAAAAAAATAAAAATTGCTGTTCCCTACCTAATACTTCTGAATCTCTCATCTCAGTCTCCAGACTAAGCATTTTTAATGTCTTGTGTTTTTCCAAGTATTTATCTCTATATTTCTAAAAACTGAGCTTATGCTAGCATTTCTTGATTTACCAATTTTAAACATAATCTATTCAATTCTTATTGTGAAAGATAATATCTTTACCTCCCCCTCCCCATTATTTTAAGTTACCATGATTGTATAAACTATTTATTCCTAAACCAAGTAAGTGGTCAGCTATAATTACTTCTTCCATGTGTAAGTTTTATATTTCCAGAAAGTAACACTTTCTTAATTTTTTTTTTTTTGCTTAATTTTTGATGGAACTATAGCTAATTCTTTCCTTACTCAATATTCCACATGGTCAGATATATCAGAGAGTCTACTGATTCTATTTTTTCTGCCTGGAGATTTCCATTCTGAAGCATTCTATCTTTTTGTTACAATGGGTACTATCTTTTCTGGATGTTTTTTTAAAAGCATCAATATTCTTGTGACATAGGAAAGGGAGAGTTATACTTTCTTAAGAATGACATACATATAGCCAATAGCCATAGGAAAAGATGCTCAATGTCATTAATCATGAGGAAAATGCAAATTAAAACCACAGTGAGATGTCACCTCACACCTGTCAGAATGGCTATCTCCAGTAAATAAACAAATAAGTGTTGGAGAGGATGTGGAGAAAAGGGAATCCTCATGCACTGTTGGTAAGAATGCAGATTGGTCCAACCACTATGAGGAGCAGAATGGGTGTTACCTAAAAAATTTAATATTGAATTGCCCTATGACCCAGCAATTCCACTTCTGGGAATGTATGTTGAGAAACCTGAAACACTAACTTGAAAGAATATGTGCACCCCTATGTTCACTGCAATGCTACTTACAATAGCCAAGACTTGGAAGCAGCCCAAGGGCCCATCAGTAGATGAGTGGATAAAAAAGCTGTGGTACATGTACACAATGGAATACTACTCAGGCGTTAAAAAATTAAAAAAAAAAAAAAAGGAAATTTTAACTTTCGCCACAGCATAGGTGAACCTGGAGAGTATTATGCTAAATGAAATAATCCAGTCAGAGAAAAACAAATACCACATGATTTCACTTATAAGTAAAATCTAATGAAAAAGAAATAAACTAACAAACAAATTAGAAACAGACTCATAGATACAGAGAACAGACTAACAGCTATCAAAGGAGAGGAGGAGTTAGACAGCCGGGTGGAAAACGTGAAAGGATTAAACAAAAAACCTCACAGACACAGACACAGACACTAGTATGGTGGTTACCAGAGGGAAGGGGGTGGGGGAGGTGGAAGAAAGTAAAGCAGGGATAAATAGGGATGGAAGGAGATTTGACCTGAGACCCAGGTGAATATACAGTACAATATATAAAGGATGTGCTATAGAATTGTACAAGTGAAACCTATGTAATTTTATTAGCCAACATCACCCCAATAAATTCAATACAAGAAAATCAGACATGCACACACACACCAGCAAAACAAAACAAACTAACAAACAAAAAACAGTAAGATACCACTACAAGCCTATTAGAATGACTGAACTCCAGAACACCGACAAGGTCAAAGCTGGTGAGGATACGGAGCAACAGGGACTCTCATTCATGGCTTGTAGGAACGCCAGCTTTGGAAGACAGTTTGTCATTTTCTTACAAAACTAAACAATCTTACCATACGATTCAGCAATCTGCTTCATGGTACTTACCCAAAGGTACTAAAAACTTATGTCCACACAAAAATCTGCACATAGATGTTTATAGCAGTTTATTCAGAATTGCCAAAACTTGGAAGCAACCAAGATGTCCTTCAGTAGGTGAATGGATAAATAAACTGTGGTACATTTAGACAATGGAATAGTATTCAGTGCTTAAAAGAAATGATCTATAAAGCTATGAAAAAACATGGAAGAAATTTAAATGCATATTACTAAAGAAGAAGAAGAGGGAGGAGAAGGAGAAGGAGGAGGTGGAGGAGGACGAGGAGGAAGAGGGAAAGAAGAAGAAGAAGAAGAGAAGAAGAAGAAGAAGAAGAAGAAGAAGAAGAAGAAGAAGAAGAAGAAGAAGAAGAAGAAGAAGAAGAAGAAGAAAAGGAAGAAGGAGGAAGAGGAGGAGGAGAAAGAGAAGGAGAAAAAGAAGGAGGAGGAGGAGGAGCAGGAGGAGGAGGAGGAGAAGCAGGAGGAGGAGGAGGAGCAGCAGAAGCTGCCAATCTGCGAAGTCAACATGGCACCTGATTACAACTATATGATGTTCCGGGAAAGCAAGACTTGTGAAGACAGTGAAATGCTCCATGGTGGCCAGGGGTTGAAGGAGGGAGGGGTGAATAGGTAGAGCACAGCACAGAGGATTTTGAGGGCAGTGGAACTACTCTATGACACTATAGTAGTATATATATACATGGCATACATTTTTTCAAACATATAGAATGTTTAGCACCGAAAGTGGATCTTGATGTAAACTGCGGACTTTGGGGGGTTACTCTATGTCACTGTCAGTTCATCAGTTGGTGCGAATGTGCCACCCTGGAGGGGGATAGTGGTAGTGTGGAGTCTGTACGCCAGGGCAGGTGGGAGGTATATGGGAACCCTCTGCACCTTTCACTCAGTGCTGTGAATCAAAAGCTGCTCTAAAAGATAAAGTCTATTTTTTAAAAATTATTTAAATAAGTCTCTTTAAATATTGGCTGTCTTTGTTTCATCAGAATTGGGTGGGATTTTGCTGAGATAGTTCTCCCTGATCTTCTTTGCTCTAGCCCACCATACCTGTGGGCCAAACTATCCTGTTCAGTTACAGGAAGGAATCATCTTTCCGGGTTAACATTTTTCTTAAAGGTGGCTCATTTTAAGGGTCCATTTTTTTAAGAGCCAGCAGCAATTTCTTAATATTTCACTTAATTTGTTTTCCAATATTAACCGGCTTCCTTTGCGCGTGTAAGTGCTTTTGATGGTCGAGATTTTTACAGCAGAGCTCAGCTCCCTGAGACAGCACTTGGACTCTCTGTAAAGGTTGCTGTGACCGTCTGTGTGTGCATCCTCTGAAGAGCCTGTCCGCGCTTTGCATCAGATTTTCAAAGCCGTTTCTTGATGCCAAGAGGTTAAAAACCGCTGCTTTGAAGAACAATGTGCTTGCGATTTGGAGAATCACAATAACAGAGTTAGAAGGGACGAGGGGAACCCATCTGGCAGTTAAGCAATTAAACCATCCAGGAGATAGAGCGAGTTCCCCTCTTGTGGAAGTGGCTCACCCATGACTAAAGCGCACAGCTTTTCACCTGTCAAAACCACTAGGCTTCAAGTCTTCCCCAGACTCCAGCGCGCAAACTCCCTGATGGAAGGGGCTCCGCTGCTCCTATCGCACTGCTTATGGAAGCCTCCCCTCAGCTCTAGGCTGTTGGAAATGATTACGGGGAAACTGAACAGGGCCTGAGAAACGTGCCCAGTACAGTGAACCAGGGACGATCTTAACAAAAGAGATCCACCACGCAGTTTCTTCTGTCAGCCATGTTGGAGAGCATCCCCCATGACTCAGGCAGGTCACACAAGTTACAACCTGTGCAGACACACGTCTGTCACCGTACTGGAAGCTGGGCTTCTGGGAAGTGTGTGGGATTGTGAAAAATGCATCGGACTAGGAGATAGAATTTTTGGATTCAGCCCTGTTCTGCTTTAAATGCACCAACTCCCTTAAGTGTGACACTAGGGAATTTAGGGGAAAGGAAGCAGAACTTTTTTCTAGACATATATACAGAGATTGAGGTAGATACAGAGATCAAGATAGAGATAGAGGTAGAGATACATTCAGTGAAACCTCTCGGGATTGGCATGGTAGCTACTGTTATCTTCATTTTCCAGAATAAAAACCGAAGACTCATAGAGAGGCTATTCAAGATCACTCAGTGAGTCACAGAGCTGAAATTCCCACCAGCCTTCTTCTTTTTCTAATTAATAAGCTTTATTATAAATATTTTGATTTTAGAGCAGTTTAGGTTCACAGCAAAAATGAATGGGAAGTAGAGACAGTTCTCATGTGCTCCAAGTTCCTACGCATGCACCTCCCCCACGCCTGACACCCACCAACCTTTTTGCTAAAAACACACAAAAAATAGGCATCATTTTCAATCATAACTCCGAGATTCTAAATCCATTCACATAGCACCTAATGTGTTAGAAGAATATCACATTTTAAAAGCCTATTTATTAATCATTTTTAAACAAAAAATACCCTGGTTTTTGTCAAGTAAATAATAACCAATTCATTATTTAATTTTGAGTAAATAAATGTACAGTGTCCCATACAGTATTTCTTCAGAGTAGAGTAAACTCTATTAAAATCTGGTTCATATGAGAAAATGACTCTCCTGATACTTAAATTCATGTACTAGATATTAAATTATATATTTTGAAGAACTTGTGATATGCTATTTCTAAACTTCATCTGCAGAAAATTCCATGAAAATCAGGAGAAAAAAGTCCCTCATCTCACTTTCTAACTGGAACCATTTAATGGCAGAGTGAGAGAGAAGCATAAATAGTAGGCAAGAGAAATATAATTTTAAAGAGTGTTTGGTAAATGTAGATTAAAAACTTCAAAAAGATAAAAAGATTGGTGGTGGTTTTAGAAGATTTTGAGCAAGTTAGTTATCGCTCAAAACTTCAGTTTCCTCATGCATAAAAATGTGGATAACAATCAGACCTGCCTCATGGGGACCTTATGAGAGCGGACCAAGACGACGTTGGTGGGCTACTGAGCTCAAGGACCCAGTACCTCCAGTGTCTGTTCGTGTGAGAGGTTACCATGGCTATAACTGAGCCTGCCGCTGCAGAGCCGAACTTCTTTTCCTCCCCTTTTTTAACTCAACATAGAAGCTGGATTTGTGGAAGGTGGTACCAGAGTGCCTATAATCCTACAGGTAAAAAAAAAGAAACATAGTGGATTCATCTTGACCTTCATTGCGGTTTGCCCTGAGAATCTGCTGCTTGTTTCTTTCTTGAAACAGAAGTACTTAAATTAAAAGGCAAGTCTGCGGAAGGCTTCCTTGGGAGGTGGAGCTGACTGGTCAAACAGCCTCACAGGGGTAGTCAAACTTTTTATAAAATCGCCCACTTTTGCAGTGCTGGTCAACGTAGTCTCTACCGCCCACTAGTGGGCGTTTCCGCTTTCATGGTGGGCGGTAGCAGAGCAACCAAATGGCGCCGCAATTGGCCCACCATGAAAGCTGGACCGCCCACTAGTGGGCGGTAGGGACCAGGTTGACCAGAACTGCAAAGGTGAGCAGTTTGTTGTTTTTTCGTTTTGTTTTTTTTCTGAAGCTGGAAACAGGGAGAGACAGTCAGACAGACTCCCGCATGCGCCCAATGGGGATCCACCTGGCACGCCCACCAGGGGCGATGCTCTGCCCACCAGGGGGCGATGCTCTGCCCCTCCCGGGCGTCGCTCTGCAGCGACCAGAGCCACTCTAGCGCCTGGGGTAGAGGCCAAGGAGCCATCCCCAGCGCCCGGGCCATCTTTGCTCTAATGGAGCCTTGGCTGCGGGAGGGGAAGAGAGAGACAGAGAGGAAGGGGGGGGGGTGGAGAAGCAGATGGGCGCTTCTCCTATGTGCCCCAGCCGGGAATCGAACCTGGGTCCCCCGCACACCAGGCCGACGCTCTACCGCTGAGCCAACCGGCCAGGGCTGGTGAGCAGTTTTTATAAAAAGTTTGACTACCCCTGGGGGGGTCTCTGCTTCATTATCCAAAACCTATCATTTTAATCACATTAAAACCACATGGCAAAAGCTCCTGCCAGTCTAAGCAGGGATCTCTTAGGAAAAGATTTTAAAATAACAGAACCAACACTGAGGCTAGGTAGGGCTCCATTATTGCCTCGATTCACGACTGTGGTCTAGAAAGTTAGCCCATCTTTGCCCCCACTTTCTCCACCAACAACCTGGACTACAAGTATGTGATCGGAATCAGAGCATCCCAAATGTGGCATGGAAACTGGATTTTAGATGTCAGTCGGCATGGCATTTCCCCCCAAAACAAGCTTCAGAAATCCTGAGAAAGAAAATGCAGCTAAGGTTTAATTTTTCTCCACAGAATTTTAAAATGCTGTTCACATTTCTAAGCCTTGAAGGAAAAACCCTCAAATTAAAATATTGGAGCCAAGATCACCCAATAGGGGCCAAACTAGGATGAGAACCCAAATCTCCTAACACCCAGCTCAGTACCCTTTCCAGTACTTGGAGCTGCCTGACTCACAATATAAAGTTTTTAGAGGCTTGGACGTTCTTTCCCACCCCGGGCTGTCTAGGGTTATTATGTTTTGAGGTTGGAACAAAGTCCAGGAACACCAACAATTCAGCTCGAGCAACTCACCCAGAAGCAGAACATGCGGGGCTCTCGGCCAAGGTTATGTAAGAAGTCACCCCCAAACCATATCCCTCTGACAGAGAAGGGCCGCCGTCAGAAACTTGGCGTGCGGCCCTCGAGCTCAAAGATCAATCCCATTTTCAGATGCGCCTGAAGTTGCTCAGGGAATTCTCCCCAGATGCTCAAATTCGGCAATGGAAAAAGTCTTTAAGTTACATGGGAGCAATTATTCTTATCCTTTCAGAAAACGTTGCCTTCTTTGAAATATGAATTATAGACACACTATAATTAAATTTATCCGACAGAGAATGAATGACAATTGGAATTTGGTTTTCCACTTGCTCTGCTTACCACAGGATATGCTTACTTCAATAAATAATTTTTTAAACTATCATTCTCAAGGTGATTATGCTGTTTTTTTCCTTTACAAGACCAAATGATTAGGGGGGGAAACAGTTTTAATGTAATACCTAAGAAGAGTTTGTATAGATCTAGACTTTCGATATGCTTACTTCAAGAAATACTTTTTCAAACCATCATTTTCAAGGTGATTATGCTGTTTTTACCTTTACAAGACCAAATGATTAGGGGGGGAAAGGTTTTGATGTAATGCCTAGGAAGAGTTTGTCTAGATCTAGACTTCAAATGATCTGCACTTATAATTCCATTTAATATAACTAGTAATGAAAATAAGTAAATGTCATCTCAGTAGAGTACAAAAGCAAACCAGTATAATAAACTGATACCGGCCCTGGCCGGTTGGGTCAGCGGTAGAGCGTCGGCCTGGTGTGCGGGGGACCCGGGTTCGATTCCCGGCCAGGGCACACAGGAGAAGCACCCATTTGCTTCTCCACCCCCTCTTCCTCTCTGTCTCTCTCTTCCCCTCCCGCAGCCAAGGCTCCATTGGAGCAAAGATGGCCGGGGCACTGGGGATGGCTCCTTGGCCTCTGCCCCAGGCGCTAGAGTGGCTCTGGTTGCAGCAGAGCGACGCCCCCGAGGAGCAGAGCATCGCCCCCTGGTGGGCAGAGCTTCGCCCCTGGTGGGCGTGCCAGATGGATCCCGGTCGGGTGCATGCGGGAGTCTGTCTGACTGTCTCTCCCTGTTTCCAGCTTCAGAAAAATACAAAAAAATAAATAAATAAATAAATAAATAAATAAATAAATAAATAAAATAAACTGATACCAAGAAGGGCTATTTCATCTTCTAGCAACTGTCTGCCTTCCTCCCTTCCTCTTCCTCGTTCCATCTTTTTTCTCCATTTCCATTGCCTTGTCCACCTTCATCTCATCAAACATCAAAAGTTTCATCCCTTTGAAATATAGGATCCTCCCACCTTCATATTGTTTTAAACATGAACAACTCTCTAAAATTAAACTGGGTGGAAGGAAAGCAAGAAAAAATATTCTTTTGTCACCACTGTCATTGCTAATGTCATAATTTTGCTAAGAAGTAAGGCCACAATTATATATAGGATTTATCTGTTGCTAATATTTGCAGTAATTTGGAAAGCTGGATTAAATTTAGTACTATATGTAATAGTGCAAATAAGTGGATCCCCTCCCATCTGAAAAACTCCATGAATTATTGTACTTTAAATCAGAAGACCAGACATATACAGAACACGCTCTCTAACAGCACAAAAAAAATACTCATTTTTCTCAAGCACACCAAAATAGAGCATATTTTAGGTCACAAAACAAGTCTTAACAAATTGAAGATTGAAATCATATCAAGTATCTTTCCTCACCATAGTGGTATGAACTAGAAGCCAATAACAGGAGAAAAGCTGGAAATTTTACATATGTGCAGAAATTAAACAACATACTCCTGAACAGCCAATAATTTGAAGAAGAAATCAAAAGAGAAATTTTAAAAACTGTCTTGAAACAGGCCCTGGCTGATTGGCTCAGTGGTAGAGCGTTGGCCTGGCATGCAGGAGTCCCGGGTTTGATTCCCGGCCAGGGCACACAGGAGAAGCGCCCATCTGCTTCTCCACTCCTCCCCCTCTCCTTCCTCTCTGTCTCTCTCTTCCCCTCCTGAAGCCAAGGCTCCATTGGAGCAAAGTTGGCCCGGGCGCTGAGGATGGCTCTAGGGCCTCTGCCTCAGGCGCTAGAATGGCTCTGGTTGCAATAGAGCGATGGCCCAGATGGGCAGAGCATCGCCCCCTGGTGGGCATGCAGGGAGGATCCCGGTCAGGCGCATGCGGGAGTCTGTCTGACTGCCTCCCCGTTTCCAACTCAGGAAAAATAAAAAAACTGTCTTGAAACAAATAAAACTGAAAACACAATTTACCAGAACTTAGGGGATGTAGCAAAAGTATTTCTGAGTGAGAAAGCTATAGTGTATAAGTAATATAACACTTACATTAAGGAAAAAAAAAGACCTCAAATAAGCAAACTTCAAGGAACTAGAAATTAAAGACCAAACTAAGCTCAAAGTTTGTAGAAGGAAGGAAATAACAAATTAGAGCAAAAATAAATGAAATAGAGACAAGAAAAACAATAAAAATGGTCAACAAAACTGTGAGTTGCTTTTTTAAAACAATAAACAAAACAAATTGACAACAATTATCTGGACTAAGGAAAAAGAATACTCGAACACATAAATTAAGAAACCAGAGACATTACAACTGATAATGCAGAAACACAAAAGATGGTAAGAGACTACTATGAACATTTTTATACCAATACATTGAACAACCTAAAAGAAATAGGTAAATGCCTAGAAAAGGCAACTTATGGAATGGGAAAGTATATTTTCAAACCATATATCCGATAAGGATTTAATATCCAAAATATATAAAGAACTTATACAACTTAATAGCAAAAAAAAATTAACAATTTTACCATGCCAAGTAAAAACAATTTAAAAATATGCAAAGGACTTGAAGAGACATTTCCCAAAGACATACAAATGGCTAACAGGTATATGAAAAGGTGCCGAACATTCCTAAGCATTAGGGAAATGCAAGTCAAAACCACAATGAGATATTACCTCACACCTATTAGACAGCTATTAGCATAAAGACAAGAAATAACAAATGCTGGTGAGAATATGGAGAAATGGGAATCCTTGTGCAATTGCTGGAGGGAATGTAAATTGGTGCAGCCACTGTGGAAAATAGTATAGAATTCCCTCAAAAAGTTAAAAACATAACTACCATCTGACTCAGCAATTCCATATTTGTATATATATCTGAAGAAAATGAAATTAGTATCTTAACCCTTTGAGTAGTACAAACATTCATGTATGTCCTCGTGCCTCCTGACCATCCAGAGTACGATCGTACAAAAACTTTTATTTTAAAAATGTGTAGGGCAACATTAAAAGAAGGCAAATGTATGTTCTTCTTGTTTCCATAATTTGATTTTTAATCGTTTTTCTATGTATATCAAATAATCATGTTATACATTTTAATATATAATCTTATTAGTCAATTATACCTCAATAAAGCAGAAAAAAATGATCGATAACTGCCTAACCGGACACAAATGAGAAGTTAGATTGACTTGCACACACATGTATAGCAAGTAAGAGAATGAGCCTGACCCTCCAAAAAACAATCTTTTCAACCTGAATTTGATATCCCTGAAATGGCAGGCAGTTCCAATTTCACTCTCTTCCTGCTTTCTATTTTTCAGATAAGGACCGATCCTGTCCTCTACTGCGCATAGTAAGGGCACATACTTTTATGCCCATATGTATTTTCCCTTCAACACGAAGGGTATGGAGTCTAGAGTCAGTGAGGCTACTTCATTCAAATCCAGCTCTTTCGCTTATGATTGATTGATGTGTCTCAGCACTGCCTCTCCAAGCTGCCCACTGCACCACTGTGAGCACAGCCATGCCTCGTGCTGGGCTGTGTCCCCCAGGAAATGCAAGGCTGCTCTCTCCTTTGTTCTCTAATTTATATTGATGGAAAACAATCCTCTCAAGTTTTGGAAAGGCGGCAAAAATCCTAGGAGTCTTTTTACATCTTCACAACAGCCCCCACCCCAATGAGAGCAGAATGAATTCAATCCAGTACCCAATACAGGCATCACTACTACAAGCAACAATTCTATTTGCTATTCTAGAAAACCTTCGCTAAACAAATCTGCCTTACAATGACATCTGCTGGGAGTTTCTGGCACTGGAAGAAAAACAAAAACAAAAAAAGGCCAAATATCTGATATTCACAGCAGTGCCCAAGGGGAAGGAAACTGACAGGGTCAAGAGTCGATGTTTCCAATGATCGTTTAAACTGGGAACTGTATTATTAAAAAGCATATATAATAAAATAAATCTCAGGTGAGCCCATAATAAATGCCAGATGAGGAGCTTTGAAACTGAACCCAAAACACAAATTAACATTCTAACACAGTGTTATCCAGCTTTTAAACCCACAACTGGGAAGACAAGTTTGAAGTATACGACATTCTTTCTGCAGGGGCTTATAGCAGAGGGTCTCGCAATGTCAAAAACTGCATTTTCTTTCCAAAATATGAAAATGTTTATTGAGCTCCATTCTTCTTTATATTTAAGGGACACCTGCTGCTATAAATTGAAGTCAGACATTCTCATGGGCTGGTAGAGAACATCTTTTAATCTCAGGCTTGAATTCCAGTTGAGGGTGTGGTCAAGGTAAAGCATGGAGGAACCACCATTGGAATGAATCTTCCAGCAAGCCACTGTCCAGTGGCTCTGCCTTCAAGGAGACAGTGATGCTTAAATTACGATGAATACTAACATGTTTGTGTCATATAAGACGGACAAGCTAGAATTCTGCTTAATTGCCCCCACCGAGACGTTTTAACATTAAACACAATCAACAGAATATTAGCTCTAAGTCCAACCTTCAGCAGCCACGTGACCAAAAGATTCTTGTAACTAGCTAGAAGTATTCAGCATTTACTAAGGAAAACTCAAACTGATGTTATTATGTTTGAAACTATGTTTGACAAATTCACTTTTCCCTATTTTGTTTGTAGTAATAATTGGGGTCATTCTTTCATATGTACAATAGTTGGAGACAAATTTATACTAAAAAATCCTGAAATTAGTAACATCACTATTTGGGGATTTTCAAAGAGGATCACAAAATCTGTATAAGACAAATTGGACAGGTCTCTGGAGGAAAAGGCCCTGGACTATGATCTGCCCTATTGCCCTTGACTTCAACTCTGAGAACTGGCCCCCGCTATCTTTGATGTTCAGGCATTTCCACTTTTCAATTTTATCTTCCCATCTAAGGGCATGAGGGAACTTGGTATTGAATCTAATAAAATCTGAAGGCCTTGCTTCTAGCAAGACTCAAGTTATTTCCACATGACTGGTACAGGGTCAAAGAATGTCATGGATTCGTATATGTTCTAAAATCCCCTTCCTTCATAAATTGAGTTCATTTTGAGGCAAGTCTCCACAAAAGCAAAGACTGTGTACAGCTTCGTTGAATGCTGTATTCCCAGTGCCTGCCCATGAGTGGTTGTAGGACTGAGCAACAAGAAGACCGTTCTCCCTAGGAAGCAGCTCCTTTCATACTTTTCAGATCTGATATGCCTGCATCTCTAAGTTCTCTCTGATTCTCATTATTTCCTCATTCTGCTCTAAGATCCACAGATGCCAGGGGTCCACCCCAGCTGGTCTTCCATCACTGTCATAGTAGGAGAAGTCCTCTGATTTTCACCTGGGCCATCTGCTGCCCTGAGTCACAGAGCCCTGCTGACTGAGTCCTTTGGCATCAGGGACTTGGGACTGAGAGACGAGGGGTGAGGAACAATTCAAATCGTCAGATTAGAAGGCATATATAAAGGAGCATCCAAGCAAAGATTCACCCAGAAGGGAATTTTTGAAATGGATCTTGAAAGGTAAGTCAGGACGTAAAAGGAGGAAGCCAGGAAAATTCCAGGCCCTTTGTCTTCTGACTTAAACATCACCCTTGTGTGTACATAATTATTCACAAACATTACATATAATATGGGAAAACAAGACAATTCAAATGGCTTTGCAGATAATTATACTCACCTATTTTACCGTTTATTCACAATATTCAGATGTCTAAATGCTTGTCTGCTTGCTATACGAACACATATTAAGTTGAAGAAGTTTTGCCATGCCTATAACCAAAAATCTTGCTGATGCTATTTCTGAACATTTTGCTAATGGTTTTTAAACAAGCAGCCAATTTGACCAAACTAATTATTTTGCAATTGTAGAGATAGTTATTTTATGCCTTCTTCTGCATTATATGATTTCTTCTTAAATAAAAAAAAATTCCAAATATCTACCAAAATATTTACCAAATCCTTACCAAAATATTTACCAATTCCGCACCCAGTACCCTAGGTCAAGTTCCATCCGCTCACTGTGTGGCTGCCCCAGCTCTGCCCCCTGAACTTCAGCACAACTACTTAAATGTTGGCATTTCACTCTTGCGTGCACACAAAAAAGGTTCCTAATATTTTGCAACTTGAGCTGATTTCCCAGACTTCAATCCCCCCTGTGCAGTGTATGTCCCACCATTTCCCACTGCATGCTGTCCCGCTAGCATGGAATTCACCTGGCCATCGCAGTGCCTTCCCTCATTTTGTCTTCCTGTCCTGGAATTCTCTGCTCCCTACTCCACTGCCAGTCCAGATTCTACCCGTATCTCAAGATTCACCCTAAGCTGTATCTGAAAGCTTTTTATATATGTTCAAGTGTTAAAGACTTCTTCTGCTCTTCTCAGTAGGACTTATGACCATTACCTCAACTGATCAAATGCAGATAATGATAAACCAGTGAAATGAATAGTTTTCACTATCGAAATAAAAGATTTCGGTATAGGCGTTTCAGCTTCCATCAGGACCCAACACTAGGCAACCGGCACTTCGACCCGTTAGTATTATCTGATTCTCCAAATTAACTGCTTTTCAAAATTAATATGAAGTCTATATAAGAATGGAGGTCGGGATACCTCCCTAAGATTATGATTTAGACGGTCTGGAGAAAACGTATGTTCAAGTAGTTCCACAGGTGTTTTTTTATATCCAGCCAGGTTCAGGACAAGAAGGATTTCAGCCAATTGCTTATCAATTGACACCTAATCTGCCATGAGGAATTAAAGAAGTCATACAAACAACAGGAGATTTGGGATTGATCTCAGACACACACATAACTGTGTGTGTCTGTGTGTGTGTGTGTGTTTGTGTGTATACTAACCCACTCAACCAGAAATTCTGGAAATGGGACCTAGGGATCTAGAATTTTCTTAATCTCTAGGTGATTATTTTTTAGCAGGGGTGGGGGTTCAGAAATGCAGTAGCATAGGCCATTCCAAATTAGCATCTATATCCCCTTTAAGCTAGACACGTCTGGCCTTAACAGAGCTGCATGGTGAATAAGTCTCATCTTAATTCCACTAGAGCTTCCCGATAGAAGTCCTTCCCAATAGCATTCCAGAAACCCATATTTGGATCACAGATGACATAAGGAAGTGATGAAGGCTTATTGCAGAAGAAGACCAAAATTTCGTTTTAGTTAACTGATGGTCTTTCATCTCTCCAATGGCCATCACAATGATTGCTCACCTAAGTCATTGTTGAGGCATGAGTATTTGTATGTTGTTCTAAAAACCCTTCCCGTAGTTACCATTCCTCTTGGGTAGAGATAACCTAATATCCTTGCTGTCCAGAAGAGACAAAAGCAGCTGACAGATGAACTTAGGGCTTCATTGAGTAAATATCTTAACTGGGTACTTACATCATGAGCCACCCTCTCTTTCAATCAAGTTGGAGACAGTTTTATTTCCACTGCAAACATTACCGTTATGAAACTTCCCTTTTTGTTTTAACACTATAGAAATTTTGATGTATACCAACTGAAAAAAAGAAAAAGAGGGTGTGTTTGCCAGCTGGTATTTTGCCCTTATTATATAAAATCTGAAATGGAAACCGCAGCCTTGATGAAAACATTGAAATTCCAGTAAGTAGGATTAGTCATCGTTTTTGTGTACCAGGGCTAGATTTCAAACAGCAAGTAAAAGTTCCCTGCGCTACTAGTGGAAGCAAACATTCTCAGATGAAAATAAAAAGGGACTACACTTGCTTACGAGAGCCAGAGTAGGGATGAGTAACATTTGACATTTGAAAGCCTGGAATCTGAACAACCAGCTCGCTCCCAGAGGGGAAACTTCTCACCAGATAGTTGGCTCGGTGTGGTCTCTAGCTTTCTTTGAAATAACGAGCCTAAAATCTTCAGGGAGAAGGCAAATAATAAAAACCTTTTTGGCTTAACTCCGCACAGCCTGGGAACTGTTGTAATCAAGTCAAGGAGCACCGACCAACTGAGTTGTGTATTATACCAGGGTCCCAGGAAGGGGGCCGACATCAGTTCTCACGGATTGCTGACAGCCCTGGGGCCCCTCACTCACTCGCTCAGGGAATGTCTTGGGACTTTTCACTTCCACTCTTAATAAGGTCTCACGATTTGGGAGGTAACATTTGGACCTCCATCTTTGCTTTGTATATTGGACAGTTACCATCTTGAGGACAGCAGAATTTTTCCTTATAGACAAATGAGCAAGTAGGTAAAAGAATGAGTCAGGAATCAAAAAATCTGCAGTGTCACCCACATAATTCAGAGAGAGATGGAGAGGCAGAGCATTAGAAATAAACAGGGCAGACCATTAGAAATCCTATACACTTAATTAAAGTAAGATTTATGCATGTTCCATTTATTTTATAATCCTTCAAAGCAGTGGAGCATAAAATAACCCTGTTGCAGTGTATTGAGCCGCTGAAATGCCAATGGCAAAATTTAGAGTTCTTAATGTGTTTTTCTTTCAAACCATCTAAGCACTCCAAATAATCTCTTTTGAAGCTGTCAAATCTCCTCACAAGTCACATAGAAAATTCAAGTCTTACTCTACGTCTTCTGCATCCCTCCCGGACGAGGACAATACAATAAGCTCTTGGGAAACCTACGGCCAATCCTCCTGCTTTGTCCTATTCCGCTCAGTCCAGGTGGCATTTGTGCACATCCACAGACAGGATAATAACACAAACTGCCTGCCCGCCCTGTCCAGCATTCTAACCGTGTCCGAGTTGTGTCATGGTGGCACATTGTTCCCTACATGTTTTTTCCTCCTACCAAGTCAGTCTATAATAAGTACTTGTGCATTAACCCTTGTATTTCTTTTGCTAGGGCTGCCATAACAAAGTACCAAAGACTGGGTGGCTTGGACAATAGAAATGAATTGCCTCACAGTTCTGGAAACTACAAGTCTGAGATCAAGGTACTGGCGAGATTGGTTCCTTCTGAGGGCTGTGAAGGATCAGTTCCAGGCTCTCTCCCTGGTTTGTAGATGGTCATCTTATCCCTATGTCTTCTCCCATCATCTTACTTCTTTTTGTCCAAATTTCCTCCTTTTTATCAGGAAAGCCATCATATTGGATCAGGGCCCACTTTAATGTCCTCACTTGAACTAGATTACCTCTGTCAAGATGCCAAATAAGATCACACGATGAGGTGCTGGGGTTAGCACTCCAACATATGAATTGTATGGGTCAGAATTCAGCTCATAACAATCCTCCCTTCAACCTTACATGGTAAGCACCAATGCCAACCTTGGAGGTTGGTTTGTGCTCTGAGAAACAAGGAAGCCAAAATCATTGTACCATGTGTCATCTCAATAATATCCTTTGAAGGAAGCTCACAGAGTATCCTTACAGGCAATTATCCTTTAAAGCTAGAGGAAATTTGTTGCAATCTGATTACCCATAAAACACCATTTCTTATAAATGTGTGTGAAGTATTCTGTATTATGCAATGTTATGAAATCAGGAAAGTAAAACCACAGCAAGTAATTATCTGTGAACACAATATTTTTGGCTTTAAAAAAAAAATCTTTCTCTGTGAATCTAATTGCCAAGCTTAATTCTCCATTTTGTACATATACCAGTGGAGAAAAACAATATGGTCTTGTCACTCCCATTATAGTTCCCCAAATTCTCTGTCCATTCTGACAGTCACACTCAACAACCAACAACATTCCTATATCCTTAGTGAGACTGTTTTCTTCACAAAGAGCTCAATTACACTCCTGCTGAAAGATCCCCAACCCAGCTCACCGTACTTGATTACTATGATCAAGGTAAGGTAGAAGCCTCCTTTTATAAGCCAGTTGTCTTGGGACATAACTCGGGGGGGCCTCTGAGGAATATGAACATAATTTTGACTAAACTACAAACACAATCAGAGTAAGAGTCCTCCTCTCCAAAGACAACCCAAGTTAACATAAAAACCCCAAAGCTCAAATAGAGAGTCCTTGAATGTTCTGCTTGAATGAGGTCAATAAAACTGTCTTAAGATTTCCAGATGCACAGTTCCCAGATGTCATTTAAAACACAAAGGATCAATCCTTGGCTGAGATCTCACACTGAAAATGGAACCGCCCCTACTTGAGTCTGCTCTCCTTGGCTAATCCAAATTAGAAATGTATAAAGTTGAACCACATGAATCATGTACGTTAAAAATGTTCAAACATTGTCTATTTCATGTGGGTCGATTTCATTCCAGGCTTCACTGATTAATTCAATGCTCTCAAAATGTTTTCATTAAATGGCATCCATTACTAGGTTCCAGTCATAGGAGTGCATAAAGTCTGTAAGAGGAGAGTTTTTAATACACTTAAGGAAACTGCTTCTGGCTATGAGGGAGTAACAGGGCCTAATATTAACCTTCCCCTGTTAACAAATAAAAGGCAGAACAAAACATAGGAAATAACTATTTTCAAATATTAGACAATAGGCAACAGAGAACTGTGCTCCCAGAGAGAAAGGAAATAAATGAAGCCCTATGATTGCTCAGACTTTCTGTCAAAAGGCAGTTTCTGAACTGCTGAGCAAGGAGAAGAAATCTCAATTGCAGTCTCACTGAGTGGAAGAGACAAAGAGTAGGGTTCAATGGGGCCAGATGGCTATAATTTGCATACCTGAATACCTAAGAAAAAGTTCCAGCAATCTGCATAGGAGAACCCTATCGTCTATGACTGAATAATAATCTTCACTCAGAGAGCATGAAACATCATGAGTCAGAGCAAAGAATAACTTCTGGGAAAGGAAAATGTACTGAGGAGTTATAAGCGAAACAATTTGTAGAGTTCACACAGGCCAGGAACAGTTTGAGTTCCCATCAGGGAAAGTACATAGATCTCAGGAAGTACATGAGGTATGCAATAGAGACCACGGAAGGGCCACACCTTACAAGTGAGTTTAAATTAGCTCAAGTATAAACACTATTCTAAATCTGCCTTTAAAAAAAAAAAACAACTAAGACTCAAACAGATAAAGCTGATCTACAAATTTGATTTAAACAAAAATTACTAGACACAAAAAGCAGGAAAATATGAACCATTATCAAAAAAAGAAAACTCAGTCAGTAGAAACAAAAATGAAAATGTAACATCTGAAATAAAAATTTTACTAAATGGAATCAATAACAGATTAGATACTGCTAAAGCAAAGATGAGTGAGTTGGAAGACAGCATTAAAAACTGTCCAATAATGGCCCTGGCTGGTTGGCTCAGTGGTAGAGTGTCGGCCTGGCGTGCAGAGGTCCCGGGGTCGATTCCTGGCCAGGGCACACAGGAGAAGCGCCCATCTGCTTCTCCACCCCTCCCCCTCTCCTTCCTCTCTGTCTCTCTCTTCCCCTCCTGCAGCGAGGCTCCATTGGAGCAAAGATGGCCCGGACGCTGGGGATGGCTCCTTGGCCACTGCCCCAGGCGCTAGAGTGGCTCTGGTCGCAATAGAGTGATGCCCCGGAGGGGCAGAGCATCACCCCCTGGTGGGCAGAGCATTGTCCCCTGGTGGCCGTGCCGGGTGGATCCTGGTCGGGCACATGCGGGAGTCTGTCTGACTGTCTCTCCTTATTTCCAGCTTCAGAGAAATACCAAAAAAACAAACAAACAAACAAACAAAAACTGTCCAATAACATGAACAGACACTTCTCCCAGGAAGAAATACAAATGGCCAACAGATATATGAAAAGATGCTCATCTTCTTTAGTTATTAGAGAAATACAAATCAAAACTGCAATGAGATACCACCTCATATCTGTTAGATTAGTTATTATTAACAAGACAGGTAATAGCAAATGTTGGAGAGGCTGTGGAGAAAAAGGAACCCTCATTCACTGTTGGTGGGAATGTAAATTAGTACAACCATTATGGAAGAAAGTATGATGGTTCCTCAAAAAACTGAAAATAGAACTACCTTATGACCCAGCAATCCCTCTACTGGGTATATACCCCAAAAACTCAGAAACACTGATAGGTGAAGACACATGCAGCCCCATGTTTATTGCAGCATTGTTCACAGTGGCCAGGACATGGAAACAACCAAAAAGCCCGTCAATAGATGACTGGATAAAGAAGATGTGGCACATATACACTATGGAATACTACTCAGCCATAAGAAATGATGACATCAGATCATTTACAGCAAAATGGTGGGATCTTGATAACATTATATGAAGTAAAATAAGTAAATCAGAAAAAAACAGGAACTGCATTATTCCATACATAGGTGGGACATAAAAGTGAGACTAAGAGACATTGATAAGAGTGTGGTGGTTACAGGGGGAGGGGGGAGAGGGAAAGGGAAAGGGGGAGGGGGAGGGGCACAAAGAAAACTAGATAAAAGGTGACAGAGGACAATCTGACTTTGGGTGATGGGTATGCAACATAATTGAACAACAAGATAACCTGGACATGTTATCTTTGAATATATGTATCCTGATTTATTGATGTCGCCCCATTAATAAAATAAAATTATTAAAAAAAAAAGTAAAAAAACACAAAAACTGTCCAATAAGAACCACAAAGAGAAAAAATACTGAAATTTACACAGCCTCGGTGATCTATGGGACAATATCAAGAGCATTAACATAAATATAATTGGAATTCCAAAAGGAGAAGAAGATGAATGGAAAAAATATTTGAAAAAAATAATGGTTGAAAATATTTTAAAATGAATGAAAATTATAAACTCATAAATTTAAGGAGTTCAACGAATCCCACCCAAGAAGGAAAATACAAAGAAACTCAAACTGAAAGAAAATATAACCAAATTGCTTAAAGTCAGTAATAAAGAAAAATTATTTAAAAAAAGAAAATAAGCAGTCTGAGGAAAAGATACAAAGTAAGAGAAGAGAAAAAAGAAAAGAATATCACAAAATTTTCACAAGAAGCTATACAAGTTAGAAGACAAAGAGCATCTTAAAGTGCTAGAAGAATAAACAGTTGTCTATAGGAAACAAAAGCCAAAATAGACTAATGGGACTACATTAAACTTAAAAGTCTTTGTTCATTAAGGGACACAATGAATAGAGTAAAAATAAGAAGGCAACCTATGAAATGGGAGAAAATATTTGCAAATCATATACCTAAAAAGGGGTTAATATTCAATTTATATGAGATCTCTAAAGTCGTCAAATGCATAGAAATGGAAAGAAAAATGGGCTTGGGTTTGGGGCTTGGGACTTGGGGCTTAGGGCCTGAGATTTGGGGAAAGGGAAAGAGGAAAGAGGGAACTGTTGTTTAACGGGTATAGAATTTCAGATTTACAAGATAAGAAAGGTCTGAATATCTGTTTCACAACCATGGACATGTTCTTAACACTACTGAACTGTACACTTAAAAATGGTAAAGAGTAAATGTTATGTTATGCATTTTTACCACAATAAAAAAAGGACTAAATGTTAATTTTGAATTCTATATCCTGTGAAAATATCTTTACAAGTGAAGGCAAGATAAAGGCTATTTTTTGAAAAGCAAAAGCTGAGAGAATCGCCCCCTAACCTGAACCATAAGCAACATTAAACAATGTTTCTCAGGCAGAAGGAAATGATACCAGAGGGAAATATGAATCCACACAAAGAAATGAAGAATTCCAGAAATAGTAAATATGTGGGTACATTTTAAAAACTCTTTTTTTTCTCATTTGTTAATTTCTTTAAAAGATAATTGACTATTTAAAGCAAAAACAACCTGAAACCTATGTGTTTCTATGGACCAATGACACCACCTTAAGCTTCACTTCTAAATACAAAAATAAAGCAAAAACAATAACAGTGCATTGCACGGTCTTTACCAAGTCTTTGCCATATATAGGAATAAAGTTCATCACAACAATAGCATCAAGAATAAGAAAGAAAAATGAATCTGTTACAAGATACATACATTGAAGTACTATAATATTATCTGAAAATCAACAGTGGTAAGTTAAAAGGTCATAGAAGTTCCATAATTTCTAAAAATATAAAAGCAATATAGATAATAAATCAATATAGAGATAAAATTAAATCCTGAAACATGCTAAATTAATCTAAAGGAAGGTAAAAAATAAATGGCGCAAAAAAAAATGATAATTTTTTTCTAATTTTCCTTCTGAAAATGTAAAGTTTTTTAATTAAAATACAGTTGACATACAATATTATATTAGTTTCAGGTGTAGAATATAGTGGCTTGATATTTAGGTATATACCTTACAAAGTTATCATCACCACAGAAGTCTAGTAACCAAGCATCTGTCACTGTACAGTTATTGTGATATTAGTGACTATGTTTCCTATGCCATACTTTCCAGCCCTGTGACTTTTTTATGTTATAGGTTTGTACTTCTTAGTCTTCTTTACCTTTTTGCCCATGCCTCTCCTGCCCAACCTTCTGGTAATTATCAGTTTGTTCTGATTGTTTTATTTTGTTTGTTCATTTGTTTAGTCTTTTAGATTACATATAGAGGTGAAATAATACAGTATTCATCTTTCTCTGACTTATTTCACTCAGCATAATACCCTCTAGGTCCATCCATGTTGTTGCAAATGGCAAGATTTCATTCTTTTTTATGGTTGAGTAATATTTCATTGTATATTACCCATTTGTGTGTCGATGGACACCTAGGTTGCTTCCATATATTGACTATTGTAAATAATGTTGCAATGAACATAGGGTGCATATATCCATATCTTTTCAAATTAATGTTCTCATTTTCTTGAAATAAACACCCCGAACTGAAATTGCTAAATTGTACGGTAGTTCTACTTTTAATTTTTTGCAGAAACTCCATACTGTTTTCCACAGTGGCTGTTCCGGCTTACAACCCCACCAACAATGCGCAAGGGTTTTCTTTTCTCCACATCTTTGCCAACACTTGAGTCTCTTCTTTTTGATGATAGCCATTCTGACAGTTGCAAGGTGATATCTCGTTGTGGTTTTCAATTGCTTTTCCCTGATGATTAGTGACTCTGAGCATTTTTCATGTGTCAGTTTGCCACTGAATATTCTTTGGAGAAATGTCTATTCAAGTCTTCTGCCCATTTTTTATTTGGGTATTTTGGAGGGTTTTAATGCTAAGTTTTGGGGGGGTTTTTTGTTTGTTTTGTTTTGTTTTTTTAACATAACAGAGAGAGAGCCAGAGAAAGGGATAGACAGGGACAGACAGACAGGAACGGAGAGATGAGAAGCATCAATTATTAGTTTTTCATTGCACATTGCGACACCTTAGTTGTTCATTGATTGCTTTCTCATATGTGCCTTGACTGTGGGCCTTCAGCAGACCGAGTAACCCCTTGCTCGAGCCAGCAACCTTGGGTCCAAGTTGGTGAGCTTTTGCTCAAACCAGATGAGCCCACGTTCAAGCTAGCGACCTCGGGGTCTCGAACCTGGGTTCTCGGCATCCCAGTCTGATGCTCTATCCACTGCGCCACTGCCTGGTCAGGCAATGCTAAATTTTATAAATTCTTTATATTTTTTGAATAATAATCCCTTATCAGTTATATAACTTGCAAATATCTTCTACCACTCAGAAGTTTCCTTCACTGTGCACAAACTTTTTGTTCAATGTATTTATATTTGTTTATTTTTTAATTTTGTTGCCTTTGCCCAGAGAAACAAATCCAAATATATATTTCTAAGACTGGGGTCAATACATTTACTGCTTGTGTTTTCTTCTATGAGTTTTATGGTTTCCAGTCTTACATTTAAGTCTATAGTCTATTTTGAGTTTATTTTTCTATATTGTGTAACAAAATGATAAATTTAAAACCAATCATTTTATAATTTACATTAACTGTAAATGATCTAAACTCTAATTCAAAGGCAGAGATTGTCAGACCAGATTTTTTTAAAAAGCAACACTCAACTATATGGTACCAAGAAATGCCCTCTAAATATAAAGATACAGATAGTATAAAATAAAAGGAGGGAAATAGGGATACCATGTAAAAACTGTTTATGAGAAGGCTGGAATTTTTATATTGATATTAGAATAGCTATTACTGGCTCTGTTACCCAAGTGACACCTAGGCTTTGCCTCATTCTGTTTTATTAATGTGACTTTGTAGACTTACCTTCTATTCACACTGCACCTATTCAGGCTGAACTTCCTCTCCCCTGGTGGATTCCACTTTAAACCAGACCTCATGCCACTGCAGGCTCCTGTGAGGCCATTCTGTCCTGTCAGGACCACATGCCTTCTCAGTTAAAAACAGAACCGGCTCCACATTATGTTAAATTCTCCATCTGTTTCCAACAATCCTTTTTTCTCTAGCCCCAATTCAATTATTGAGTGCTAGGTCAAAATTAATTGCCTTAAGTGCTGCCGTACTGTGTAGAAACAGGCGACAGCAGGAATTAGTTTCTGCTTCCACCCGCCCTGGAAACACATGAGAGACACATGCAGAGACAGAAGGTCTCCATCCTTTGCCCAGTATTGCTGAAATTTTCCACCCAGAAAAATTGACATCAGCATCATCTTTCAGAATGAGCATTCTTTAAATTCAAGCTATTTCTATTATTGTTTGTATTGGTAACCATGATTGATTTATATCTCTATATAGCACTTTGCCTTCTTTTTATTTTTATTTTTTAGATTATTTTCAGCTACTTTATCCTTTCTGGTATCTTCCTTAGATTAAAGTTGTAGAAACAGATTGCCAAGGTTTAAATACAGGCTCTAGGCCCTGGCTGGTGGGCCAGTGGCCTGGCATGTGGATGTCCCATGTTTAATTCCCATTCAGGGCACACAGGAGAAGAAACCATCTGCATCTCTCCCCCTCCCTTTCCCCTTCTCTCCCTCTTCCTCGCCCACAGCGAGTGGCTCAAATGGTTCGAGCATGGACCCGGGCACTGAGGATAGCTCATTGGAGCATGTCAGCCTCAGGTGCTAAAAATAGTTCACTACTCAGCATCAGCCCCAGATGGGGTTGCAGGGTGGATCCTAGTCAGGGTGCATGTGGGAGTCTGTATCACTATCTCCCCTCCTCTCACACACACACACACAAAAATATATATATAGGCTCTAGCATATTTAGAGATGTAAACTGTGGCTAGTTACTTAAACTCTTTATGTTTCAACTATTTGTATAGTAGTAGCAGATGAACAGACTTTCATTAAAATAGAAAAATGAATCTGAGAGATATTACACAAGGTACCTGAAGTCATAAACAGAATAATAGACCATGAATTAAAACTCCAAGATTTTCTGTGTATTTTTCACCACTTCTCACCATCTCTTCTGATACAATTCTAGCATCATCTCTTGCCAAGTTTGTTAAGCAGCTTTTGCAATGGCTGACAATGATCCTCACCTTCCTGGTATTCATGCCCTTGTATAATCTCTTCATCTTGAGTGTATGCTGGACTTAATGACTCATTTCCTAACAAACCATAGGCAAAACTAATGGGATACCACTTCAAAGATTAGATTAAATTACTGTGGTTTCTCTCTTTTCCTTTTTCGCTTTCTCTCTCTCTCTTCCTCTTCTTGTTTGCTCTCCAGAAGTAAACTGTCTTGTTTTAAGCTCCCCTATGGAGAGGATGATATAGCAAGGAACTGAAAATATTCTCTGACCAATATCTAGAGAGACACTATGGGCCATAGTCCAACAACCCACAAGGAACTGAATGCCATGTGAGTAAATTTAGATGTGAACCCTCTCCTAATCAAGCCTTGAGCTGATACCTTGATTGCATACATATGAGAGACCCTCAGCCAGTGTGCCCAGCTTAGCCACACACAAATTCTTAACCCACAGAAACAGTGAGATAATAAATGTTTTTGTTTTAAGCTACCAAGTTTGGGGGTAACTTGTTACACAGCAATAGCTAACTAAGACACCTAGGTTATGGCAATAGTCTTCATCCTTATTTTTACTCTTGAGCATCCAGAGTATATTTAGACTTCTTTTAAACAAGCCTGATCAAGTCATTCCTCAGCTCAAAAACCTTCAATCGCTTCTTCTTTTACAGCCAAAAAAGTCCTTCCGAAACCTAAACAATCCTATGACTCTCATCTGCAATGACCTTAAAACCTATTATTCACCTGCTTGCACCTCTGTCCCATAGACTTCTTAGCTGCTCTTCATGAGGCAGGATAGTAAGAAGCTAGGAAAATCCTTGGCACATGGAATGGGGAAACTGAGACAAGATACTTAAATAAAGCAAAACAAGTTGACCAACTTACACTCAGCAAGTGAATTGCAAGAACTTCTCTTCCCTAAGCAAGGACACTTGAGAGCAAATGAAGTATACCTCTCCTCCCTGACCAGAGAATAAACAGTTTAAATCTCCCTGGTCAGGAAGATAGGTAACTGAGACCCAGTGAGGTACCATTTGTGCCAGCCAAATCCAAGGACGGATGAAATCAGGGGAACAAATAACAAAAAACCTAATTAGAGCCAGACAGACCCAAGACAAAAGTAAAGCAGTGAAGCGGACCAGAGCATAATCCCCAACTCCCCTATTCTCTCATTTTGATGAATCAGCATATCAAAGAACCCACTGGAAAACTAATGAATATTCTGTTCAGATCCTCCCCTGACACCTCCCCTGGGATTCCTGCCCGCAGAAGAGAGAGGAAGACCCTCAAGACAAAGGGTGCCCATGTGGACTCTGAGCACGCCCATGCCTCTTCTCGGGCATGAAATTTCACTTACTTTCTCCTAAACTCTCAGGTTCCCTACGAGACTTGCAACCAGGTGAGCAATGGATGGCGGCAGCTCATCTCCCTGAGTCTGTCTCCAAGGCCCCCTTTTCTCTGACTTCCTAGTGAGCTGACAGCAGCCCCGTCTTGGCCCACTTCTTCCCTGTATTTCTAGAGAGCCCAAGCAGCCCCGCCCAGGCTGTCTCCTGTTGCCGCTTCTACCCTAAGCCCTTCCTCAGTTCCACTGTCCACAGCTTTAATAAACGTACTTTCAAAATCACCTGAACTCATGGTGAGAAATCTTTCTGCGTGAAGTCACGAACCCACACACTACTGGGCAGCCCGAGGGGGACCCGCTCTGGGCCGGGCCCCTTTCTGGAGACAGTCACACATGCTGGGCGTGCTCACACACTTGCCTTTGTATTGGCTATTGCCTTTCCCAGAAATGTTCTTCTAGATACCCAGATGACATACTCCCTTGCCTTCTTAATGTATTTTACCAAATGTCACCTTCCCAGTGAGGCCCAACCTCACCATCCTCTTGTAAATTGCCATATAGCTCCCTCCCCCATGCCTAATCTCGCTCCCCACACTACTTTTCCTTATCTATAGCACTCGTCACCTCCTGAGGGCATACTTTACTTATGCATCATTCCTATTGTCTGTTAGCTCTCTCCTCCAAACATGTAGACTCCAAGACAGAAAACATACCTCTTTTCTGTTCTGTTTTTTTAGCAAATGACTAATGAACTACTCTGCTCTCCATAATAACCTAGAAGGAGTTGATTTCTGTACAAAGATCATTATAACCTTCTTCTAGCACGTAAAAATAGTTAACATGAACTCAGTACAGTACTCTGTATAATCACTCTTTACTTAACATCATAGTTTTCAAGATTTTACAGTGCCAAGGTTACAGGGTTTATGTGACTGCGCCTGCTGTAACTACCTTTCCAAGAGGCTTTTTATCAACACACCAGAATGTTAGAATGAAAAGAATGAAGATAGCTTAAAAATCAAAACCACTGATATAAACAAAAAACTTGGACGGCATTTCCTTATTAGATGTTTTAAGCAAAATAAAAACTCGCCAATGCACATAGGAGAACATGAGATATGAAATAAGGGTATTTGGCTGCCAAATGAGTTTTACACTATTACATACTTCCCTTGTTTGGAAGCATGGAATACTCCCAAGGCGGTCTTTACATTTATCAGGAACTTGATTGTTAAACAGCCATTCAATTTCTTTGTTCAGTTTTTATGGGCTTACATCATAGCTTGATCCTAAAACCAGTTTCCCTGATAACAGAGGCAGGATTCAGCTTGTCAGGTACCCACAAATAAAGGCCTCTTTTATTCTGCTCATTTCCTCCTTCATTGAAAGGCTTTCCAATCTGATAGCCCAAGATAGCCTTGTGTCCAAGTAGGGGCGCTCCATGGAACCTCCAGGTTCTCCCAGAGCAACGATGTCCCACTGTGTGTGTTAATAGGCTGCAAAGCTTAATAGTCCCAACTGAAGCAACACCTTTGTGTTTTGATACTTAAGAGCTGGCTGCCATGTGGCTATATCCCCACCTTATGCCTTTTTCCTCCTACCTAGGTGCACAAGCCTACATTCACACACACACACACACACACACACACACACACACACACTGAAGTAATGTTCTTTCCTAAAGCTGTTGATGGACTCTCTTACAACTCAACAGCTGCATGGTAATAAGAGAGAACAGGAAAACTGAATGTTTTATATTATATCTAACTGGTTTTGAGATCTAATGCAAATGATTTCTGAACCGAGCCACAGTAATTTCAGACACACACTCATGCATACACACATCAAAGCATTTTTTAGTTTGACAAAAGGAGGAGAAGTTGAAGGCTTGTCCCCAAACAGAGCTCTTAATGAAGGACATCAAATGAATACAACATGAGTCAGTTGAGTCCGCACATTTCTTGGGCTAACCAACTTGTAGGGCTCTGTGATGAGATCCAGGACACCGATCTGGGGACATGCTGGCCCTGCAGACACTACCCACTCCACTGCCCATCAGAGGAACGAGTTGCCTGGATGCATGTGCAGAACTGCTGAGAGGCTTCCCTAGAACTGACCTCTTCGAACCCAGAGCATCCCTCGCCCCAGGACCCCACACGTAGATGAAGGAAGGGTGGACTGAAGATGAGGAAGAGGAAGCATCTGATGAGGGATGGGAGCAGCCCCCCTAGCAGCCCAGAGAACAACATCACACACCTGCTGCTGCAGAAGCCAGTCCCAGTGACGCCCCCGCCTCCTCTCAGTCTTTGATGGCCACTCTCCCTAATGAGGGCAGGATCATCACTCCTCACGCTGAACATTCATCTATTCAAAAAAATATTTATTAGAGCCTACTAAGTGTTGGGGGTGGAGGACTTGGCAGGACACATGGCAGTCAAGTTTCCTGCCCCCGTGAATAAAAATGCTGGAGCTGCTCAACTGTGGTTTAAATCATGGCTCACCCACTTGCCAACAGTGTTGAGTTTATTCTTCTAAGCTTCAGTTTCCTCATCTATCAAGTGCGGATTAAAATATTACTTATCTCCCCTGACCTGTGGTGGCACAGTGGATAAAGCGTTGACCTGGAAATGCTGAGGTTGCCGGTTCGAAACCCTGGGCTTGCCTGGTCAAGGCACATATGGGAGTTGATGCTTCCTGCTCCTCCCCCACTTCTCTCTCTCTGTCTCCTCTCTCTCTCTCTCTCTCTGTCTCTCCCTCCCTCTCCTCTCTAAAATGAATAAATAAATAAAATTTAAATATATATATATATATATATACTGCTCATAAAATATTACTTATCTCCAAGAGTTATTGTGTGAATCAAGTAACACAAACGTGAAGTGCTTTAGAACGCTGTCAGGCACAGCCAGTAAATATCAGCTATTATTGTCACTACAGTCACTGTGCTGGGTGCAGAAGAGTACAAAGCACATGGTCCCTGGTATCGTGAAGCTTGTATTTTGCTGGGGTGACAGACAACAGATAAACAATCAGGGAAATATAGAATAGGTCAGACGATAGCAAGTAATATGGAAAAAAATAAGGAAATAAAGAAAAATCAGAAATAATGAAATGAATCCACACTGAAAATAAAAGAAGGGAAACATGAAAGATGGAGAGCATGGCCAGGCCCCTACCCTCGGAAAGCAGAACAGAATCACCCCACTCCGCCTTCATTTTAAATGCAGAAGAATTTCCTTAGAAGTCATCTCTCTACATCCTCGAGATTTCTGAGAATCGGGAGCATTGCTCTTATTTAGTTTCTCTTAGAAGATGACCGTTATTCTGCCATTCAGCATCCCCAGCTGCAAACCTACTTGGTCTCCTGGTAATTTTAAGACACTCTGGTTTACAAAGTACTACACGAAACAATTCTTTTCATTCATGATAAAGGGTCTGAAAACACAAGCAACAATGAACGTCATATGCACCACAGAGTCACATACCCTTGAAAAGACGTAAGACCATGTCACCCTGACTTTGCAAGAAGCAGCACACATAGGGAATTCAAGCTGACAAGAATAACCAAGATACATAGTACATCTCATTACTCTTATCAACACAATCCCCAGAAAGCATCTTTAAGTGGCTTCTAAACTTGTATTCATTATTAAATGAAAGCCTCGAGGGGCCAGGAAAACCTATCAGTCAGTTTTATTCACCCTTATCACCTGCCGTTTGGGTTTATTTAAAGCCTTAACCACATCTCCTATGATGGAGGATTTGGGTTGGTCTGTGGTCACATGTGGAAAATATTATATATCCACATCAAATGCAAATGCGGTCTTCCTTAGTAGAAACTGATGTCATCTCCCTAGATTTAGACCATGCTGACCCTGTGGGCATAAGAGATATAAGTCTACAGGGAGTACACAATTTTTTTTTTAATCTTTCAAAGATTCATAAGGAAGGAAGAGTTACTTAGACCTTTAATAGCACTTTGTAATCACTGCTCAATACTACAAAAAAAGAAAAAACTACTTAAGGAGCAAAAGAACAAAATTATGTACTGACTGGTAATACTTCGGCAATATTATTTTGGTCCAAGGGGTTGTTAGTCTTTATTCATGCAAGAATGCAGAGAGAAATCCTCGACACCAGTTAAAAACGGAGAGGCACAAAGTTTACTTTGCGTCACTTAGGAAAGAAGCAAAAAGGACTCATTTCTAGACTCGGCGCAGACTTCAGGGGCCTATGACCTGTGTGCTCGCACACTGTCCCTCACTCAGAAGGACCCAGCACTGGTATTTAATGGTCTCTGGTCACAGTCTTGAATTTCTTAATAAATTTGGCTTTGAATTTGCACCGGGGACTAGGAGCCTCAGCTCAGGCAAGCGCAGTCCCGCCTCCTGCGCCCCCCAGATGGGCTCTCCGTCAGCTGTCTCCAGGCACCACGGGACCCCATCTGCTTTCTCTCGCTCACTCCGGGCTTGTGGTTGCTGCTGCCCTTGGAAGGGAGCCACTGCCGCAAGTCCATGGAGGGTGGCCGGCTTTCCACCGCTGTGCTTTGTCCTGGGAGATGCCTGGGCGCTGGGAAGGTCAGGGTCGGTGCGCCCGCCCCTCAAACCTCCTCCCCGTGCCCCACGTGGCTGGCCCCCCTCCGTGCTCAGGGCAGGTGACTGCAGGGTGAGCCCCTTGTCCTCAGGGATCCAGCTACCGTGTGTGCCCCGCCGCGGAGCTGCAGCAAGCACGGGGGTCCCCGCTCCTGACGAGGGGTGACCCCACAGAAGGATCCAACACTCAGTCTCATCCAGGGCCTCGCTGTAGCCCTTCACCAATTTCTGAATTTAAAAAGCTCCTGTTGCTATCGCAGCCCCTTGACTAGCTCCTTTAGAATCTGGTCCCTGAAAGGACTCAGGAGAGGCTGGGACTTGGGAAGCACCGAAGGGTGTGGTTACCTCCATCCAGGTCGCTGGAGCAAATTGCTGGGGCAGGCGCGTTATTGATCCGTCTCAAGCAGGGACATATTTACTGGTGTTTCAATGCGTCTGAGCCTGGGGGGGGGGGGGGGCGCAAGGCGGTCCAGCTGTGCAGCCAACCCCAAGCATTTTTCTACCCCCCACACACACACACAAACCACAGCCAGGAGAACCACGTGCTGCGTATGTCTCCCCAACTCCCACAACCTGGTTCTGGTGAAACCCAGCTGCAGAGAACTCTGAATGTTTCTCAAACACGTCTCGGTTAAATGCAAGAACATGAAATCAACAAGGGAGTGCCAGAAATTAAAACAATAAAGGGGGAAAAAATGTCAGAGAGACTAGTTTCCTATTTCTCAGACCTTGAGGTTCAGACATCGGTATCACTTTACCTGGGATGGGGGTCAGAGGTCACAGGAAGGATAACTGTGAAAAATCCAGGTACCCGCCTCCGCCCTAGACCCACTGTGTTGTTCAGTTCCCCGGGGGGGGGGGGGCGGGGTTCACTGAAGCTGCCTTTTTACAAGCTCTCTTACATGCGCTTGTCATGTGTGGCGGTCATTCTTATGTGAGCTTCCTATCATTTGGAACAGAAATTCTCAAAAATTCAGTATTTACAGCAGTCAACTGGAGTTCCTGTTAAAAAAAATCCCAATTCCCCGAGCACCAAGCTGCCCAGAGGTTCTGATTCAGTAGGTCTGGAATCTGCATTTTAACCAACAGCTGGGTCTCCCCCTCTCCTCCCCCCCTCCACTTCTCAATCAGGTGGACCTCAGACTACCATGGAAAACAGCTGTCACATAAAGACATAAGGTGCCAAATCCTTAGCTTTTAGTATTTTTAGAACAGCCACGATGAAACTTCAAACCTTTTACCATCCAACAAACGTGCATCATTCACCTACTATGTGCAAGGGGGAGGGATGAGAAGATGAATGGGACCTTTTCTAGTGGCATCAGATTTCAGGCAGGAGAAACAGCCAAGTAAGCAACAGCTGCCGCACACTTTACGTCAGGGGTCCCAAAACTTTTTACACAGGGGGCCAGTTCACTGTCCCTCAGACCGTTGGAGGGCCGGACTATAAAAAAAAAAAACTATGAACAAATCCCCATGCACACTGCACATATCTTATTTTAAAGTAAAAAACCAAAATGGGAACAAATACAATATTTAAAATAAAGAACAAGTAAATTTAAATCAACAAACTGACCAGTATTTCAATGGGAACTATGCTCCTCTCACTGACCACCAATGAAAGAGGTGCCCCTTCCGGAAGTGCTGCGAGGGCCGGATAAATGGCCTCAGGGGCCGCATGTGGCCCGCGGGCCGTAGTTTGGGGACCCCTGCTTTACATGGCTCATAGAAATGCAGAACCCCTTAAAATCCTGAATAATGCTATTGATTATATACTAGGAACCTACAACAGATACAGTAGAACAACCCAAGTTCTTACAGTACCAGCTACTACCCTGTGTTGAGTTCCTGAGATAGGGACACCTTTACAACAACTGACCAAACTGGCATCGCCAGTTTCCACAGCCGCTTTCTACATATTCTGAAATGGGCTCGGAGGTATTTCAGTAACACAGTGCAAGGTCTCAACATCAGCGAGGGCGGAGATGGACTGTGGACCTCGGGTCTATGTCCTGAAAGAACCATTTTCCTTCTAGGAGAAACTCGTCTTTACATTTATACATTTTTTTGTTTGTTTGTTCTTCTTTAATTTTTTTATTTATTTATTCATTTTAGAGAGGAGAGGGAGAGACAGAGGGAGAGAGAGAGAGGAGAGGGAGAGAGAGAAGGGGGAAGGAGCTGGAAGCATCAACTCCCATATGTGCCTTGACCAAGCAAGCCCAGGGTTTTGAACCGGCGACCTCAGCATTTCCAGGTCGACGCTTTATCCACTGCGCCACCACAGGTCAGACCCATTTATACATTTTTTGAGTTGATAATGGATTTAAGTTATAATGTGCTTGCCTCAAAATTCTAAGATGAGCAGAATATATTGTTCCTTGTGGAAAGCCCAGCAATACTTTTTAGACTAACTTCCGCGGTGTCGTATTTGCATCTGCCCTAGCATGGGACTCCTCTGCATAACAGATAACCTTAGATTTTATCAACTGCTGATACAAGCGTTAGTCCCTGACCACTTCTTAGATGTTTGAATTTTTTGAAATTCAACTGTGCCTGCCATAATGTAAATGGCATAAATACTAGGCTGTAAAAAAATTATACTTGTCTAACTGATTTTCATTGCAACAGTAAAAATACTATTTTTTTATTCCTATCTTGCTGATGGGAAAACTGAGGTTCTTAGAGAGTAAGGAACACACCCATGAAATATGAAATATCTAACTTGAAACTTAAACAATCTAAAATCGATGATATTTCCATGATCCCATATAATATAAATCAGCTTAATTCAGGGGTGGATTTAATGGCGGGTGCACCGGGCACGCGCCCTGGGCCCCGACTTCTGAAGGGCCCACAAAAACTCAACTTTACACTTTTTTTCTAATTTAAGGGGCCCAATATTTCCTTCTGCACCCGGGGCCTCAACGGACCTTACTCCACCTCTGGCTAAGTTATATGCTTTGTTGAAAACAAGCATAAACACAACCCCACCATTTTCATGGTTTATAAAAACAAAGGTTTACTTCTTGCTCATTAATGTTAGTTGCAGATGACTTGCAGTTGGACTCCGTGTTTGTGCATTCCAGGGCAGCCTTGATCTGGGACGTAAGCACTGCTCTCGGCAAAATGAGAGAAGCAATGGCCCATGCAATAGCCCTCAAAGCTCCCAACTGGAAGCGACATATATGTCACTTCTTACTATTGAAATAGACAAAACAGGTCACGTGGCCAGGCTGCTGTTCAGGTGCTACTGAGAAGCGACACTTGCTTTCAGAGAGGATGGATGTGGCGTATCTAAGCACTTCCGCAGCTGAAATTCTTTCCTTGCTCTGGGATAGTGTCATCCTCTAATGCAGGGGTCTCAAACTCAACTTAGCATGTGGGCCGCAAAGCAAGATCACAGCCGTTCGGCGGGCCACACTAGGTCTACAAAAGGCAACTGTTACGCAACACTTTTCTCACTACAGTTGAAAACCAAAAAAAATCAGTACAACAAGCACAATCGTACATGCAGTTTACTCAGTGTCACAAAACAACCAGAAACTGTAGTTCGCATCACAACTGCTGTTAACTAAGCTAATATCTAGCTAGGATGCTAGAGAAATGAAAAATACAAGTAGGCCCCTAGGCTTACTTAATTTTATCCAAAATATTTTGAACTTCGTGGATTAGTCTGTGGGCTGCACAAAATTGTTCAGCGGGCCGCGAGTTTGAGACCCCTGCTCTAATGTCAACGGGAAGGCCAACTATACATTTTCATGGTATTCAGACGCAGGATGTCAAGGTTATAGGACAAGGGGCATAAACAGACACGTTCCTCTGGAGCTTCAACCATGTTCATCACAAGAGCGTATGTTCAGGTTTGGGGCTCGCCCTCTGCCTGAGACAGAGAAACTCGCAGCCTCTTTAATAATTTTATACTTGTGGGTGCATTTTGTGGGACCAGCCTGAGAGCAGTACTATGAACCCAGGTAGCAATATTGCCTAAATCAGCACCTTTCAACTTCTAAGCCGTGTGGGAAATCAGCTGCAAAATGATTTCTCACTAGTGATAGAATGCCCGAGTTTTATAATAATTGGCCTATTAAAATAAATGCCAATAAATTTAAAGCTATCCTTTCTGATGTTTTCTGTAACAGGAGAGACAGGGGTGGGGTTATAGATACTTCCTAAAGACTTGTGATTAACCATGATTACACCCATAAGTATGGATCACATCTATGAACTTCCATTTTTGTGTGTGTTGTGGCAGAAAGATCGCTTCTCTAAACCAGAACCACATTTATCACATCGGCATCATTGTGAACGATTCCATGTGTGTTCTCACTAGCTAAACCATACATCTCAAGAACAAGAGCCATCTATGGAATACATCTCATCACATGCAGTTGGACTCCATGTTTCTGCATTCCAGGGCAGCCTTGATCTGGGACTATTAGAAAGAACTCATCATCTGGCAAAGATAGGAAACTATTTCTCCCTATTAAGGACCAGTGATACACAGAGCAGGAAAAATATCTGATGAGGAACACATAGTAATAAAAAATTTTAGGCCCTGGCCAGTTGGCTCAGTGGTAGAGTGTCTGACCTGTGTGTGGATGTCCCAGGTTTGATTCCTGGTCAGGGCACACAGGAGAAGCGACCATCTGCTTCTCCACCCCTCTGCCTCTCAATCCTTTTTTAATCTCTCTCTCTCTCTCTCTCTCTCTCTCTCTCTCTCTCCCTTCCCCTCCTGCAGCCATGGCTCAATTGGAGCGAGTTTGCCCCAGGCACCGAGGATGCTCCATGGTCTCTGCCTCAGGCACTAAGAAGAGCTCTATTGCTGAACAACAGAGCAATGCCCCAGATGGGCAGAACATTGCCCCCTAGTGGGCTTTCTGGGTGGATCCCGGTTGGGGCGCATGTGAGAGTCTGTTTATGCCTCCCCTCCTCTCACTCAATTAAAAAAAAAAGTATTAAGACATAGAGAAATACAAAAGCATTCCATCTATTAATGAAGATTTAAGCAATGCTCAATGAGAGGGCAGGAATTTCCCCTTCATCTCATTGAGATCCGCAAACAGAAGCATTTGTGAATAATTATAAAAGAGCTTACAGACTGCCCAGAAAGAACAAGCTGGAGCTAATAGGGCAGAAGAAAGTTACAGCAGCATCTAATGATTAACTTACTCCCATACCTTGATCTAGAGCTGGGGGTGAGCCGGGGGCACCCCTAAAGTGATATTTGTGATCAGGAATACTGGGGAGCAAAGGAGTAAAAGGGCTTCCACTCTCCCAAGTGCAGCCCAGAGCCGAGACTTCAAAAACGGAGAAGAGGAATGAGTTGTTCAATAACCAGAATAAATTTTACTTCCCACTTGATTTTACAAAACACTTGATTTCAATTCAAGTGTTTTGGGGTTACCTACTTTAAAACTTTAAGGAAAAGAAAAGGCACAGGGATATTTCAGAAACTGTGTTCCTAACTGAACACATCAAACTGAGGAATCTGAGCTTACATTTATGATGGGAGTTGCGAATTAGAAAGGCTTTTATTGTCTCTAAAAAGGCAGGCAAGCCCCTAAAACACTCCTCAAAACCAAAATTTGATGTACATACCATCATTTTCCCCTTTGATGTCAACAAGAATTAAATCTCAAAACTACACAAAGCAGGGAAATGTCAGTACTTCTAGCTCTTCCAGAAACAGCTTTGCCTGGGAATTTACAGCAGGTAAGTGATTCGAGTACGTTTCCCCATGACACGGTCTTCTATTTTATGTTTAAGTTTATATACATGCTGGCTGACTGCCTGCATGAAACACCTGAACCAGATAAAATGTTGCCTTCCTTTACATACAATGTAGCTCCTATGTGACGTCCTTCCTAAAGGTTCTCCCAATGGCGGCTCATTTGTTAAGTGAAAATTAAGTGTACTTGAAAAATAATTATAATCCGGAGGAAAAAATGCTACTTGATTGTCTCTAAAGAAAACAACCTTCTATAGCAGGGGTCCCCAAACTTTTTACACAGGGGGCCAGTTCACTGTCCCTCAGACCATTGGAGCGCCGGACTATAAAAAAAAACTATGAATAAATCCCTATGCACACTGCACATATCTTATTTTAAAGTAAAAAACAAAACAAAACAAAACAAAAAAAAGAGAACAAATATAACATTTAAAATAAAGAACAAGTAAATTTAAATCAACAAACTGACCAGTATTTCAATGGGAACTATGCTCCTCTCACTGACCACCAATGAAAGAGGTGTCCCTTCCGGAAGTGCGGTGGGGGCTGGATAAACGGCCTCAGGGGGCCGCATGTGGCCCACGGGCCATAGTTTGGGGGCCCCTGTTCTATAGGATATGGGAAGAGTATACTCATCACTCCACACATTCAGCTCTGTGTGCAGGACCTTCCGCAACTAACTAGACACTAAACAGTAATTGCATTTCATGATAAGCTCCCATCAGGCCATGTAGTAGGAAAGTCTAAGTCAGTCACTGAGGTTCCCTATCCAGCCAAAACCAACAAGAAAGAGTTCAGGGCATAATTCCAGGACCCTATGTACTTCCAAGATACCTTTAGGGTAAAAGGAGCCTTGGGGTCACTGGTCATCTGTCCTCAAATTTTCCCCCACCTCCAAATTACTGTTACATTTTCTGTTCTCTTCTGCTCTCCCTCCCAGCACAGGGAGAGCTTTTTGTCCTTAGGGGAAATAATTACTGTTGAGAGTTAAACAAAAGTAACTCAAAATATATAAGGTTACTTTCTGTATGATTCACATATAATTCTGCAGCTCTTTAAAAAGAATTATTTCTGCCGGGTGGATCCAGTTGGGGCGCATGCGGGAGTTCTGTCTCCCTATCTCCCCTCCTCTCACTTAAAAAAATCAAATAAAAATAATTGTTTCTAATGCTACAGAAAGGCAGTGAGACATCAGGCTATGAGTATGAACTCTGGAGCCAGTCCGCCTGGGTTTGAGGCATGACCTCGAGAAATTTCCTTAAACCTGTCAGCACCTCAGTTTCCTCATCTGTAAAATGGGGATAATGCACTTACCTCAAAGGAGCTGGTCTGAGGTTTACACAAGTTAACATACTACAGAAAGAATTCAAAACATTCTCTAACATTTAATATGTACTGAAATTATTACGTACTTCCTTTATTTCTAAAACATCAAAGATTAAATGTTACAATGTATATTACACACTTATTTGTCAGACATTCAGTAAAGGAGCTATTGTGAATCATATGCTGAAGCTTCCATGATTAATAAGCCGGGGGTGGTTGAGTTAGGTAAGTCAAGATGGCTGAGTCAATGAAGCCCTTTGAAAGAGGTAAGCACCGGATGAATGAGAGGATATGGGTCATTTACCTATCTGAGGGGGTGGGCGGGGCCATAAGAGGGACTTCCTAGATGAATGAGACTCAGTTTATCAGGCAAAGAGTAGATAAAAGCTCTTTCAAGAAGAGTTACAGCACGGAACCCCGGGAACTAAAAAAGGAATACAGCTTATTTGAAAAATTGCTCAGCGTGACTAGGAAATTGAGCAATATTGCTGCTGTAGGGAAAAATAAGGTTCAAGACAGAAGGGCCAGATCATCAAAGCCCTCATGTACCCAGGGCAGGTGTTTGAACTTCATGTTGGAAGCCAGAGGGGGCGCTGAGGAGTAACAAGTGTCGCACTAGAAGACAGGAGGTCTTGGAGGATGAAGACTGTCAGGGCCACTTCTCCAGGGGTCATCATAGCTGTCTGGGTTGGAAAAAAAGTAAAGAACTAAATTAAAGAAGTGGCAAGGGGGATAAAGAAAAGAGGACAACTCTAAGAAATACACAGAAATGACAGGTCTACTTTTCAGGAAGAAGAATAGGAGATGGCAGAGTATCTCCAGCAGTTGAAGGAGAACCAGGTGGCAGTGATGCTGTGAAAGCCGGAGAGGAGACAGTTCCAAGGAGGTTGTTAACAGGCCGGAAATGCAGACAGGTCAGAGGATGAGGACGGAACAATGCTCTGTTGTTTACATGTTCATCATTCATTCTCCCTCGCTCTCTCTCCTCTCACCCTAACCTCCCATAAATACATAATGTAAAAAGATGAGCCTGACTAGTCGGTGGTGCAGTGGATAGAGCGATGGACTGGGACGCAAAGAACCCAGGTTCAAAAACCGAAGTCATCAGCTTGAGCGCAGGCTCATCTGGATTGAGTGCAGGGTCCCTGGCTTGAGCATAGCATCATAGACATGACCCCATGGTTGCTGGCTTGAGCCCAAGGTCGCTGGCTTGAGCAAGGGGTCACTCGCTCTGCTGTAGCCCCCCAACAAGGCGCATATGAGAAAGCAATCAACGAATAACTAAGGTGCCACAACGAAGAACTGATGCTTCTCATCTTTCTCCCTTCCTGTCTGTCTGTCCCTATCTGTCCCTCTCTCCGTCTCTCTCTCTCTCTATCTCTGTGAAAGAAAGAAAGAAAGAAAGAAAGAAAGAAAGAAAGAAAGAAAGAAAGAAAGAAAGAGAAAGAAGAGAGAGAGAGAGAGAGAGAGGAAGGAAGGAAGGAAGGAAGGAAGGAAGGAAGGAAGGAAGGAAGGAAGGAAGGAAGGAAGGAAGGAAGGAGGGAGGGAAGGAAGGAGGGAGGGAAGGAGGGAAGGAGGGAAGGAGGGAGGGAGGGAGGAAGAAAAAAGAAAGGAAAGGAAAAGAAAAGAAAAGGATGAGATTAACAAACAGGGCACTTTTCTTTTGATCTTTAACCATAATTCTACAGAACCAATCATTTCTTGCCTGGAAATCTGTATTACTACTCATTGAAGTTTCCAGCCTATATTTACTTTCTTCTACAAATATACATCCATCCATCTAAGGGAGAGCTCGTGGTGTGCCACGAGAAGGTAAGACGAGCTCACCAAGCCCCAGGGGTGTTGGGGACGGTTCAGACTTGCCTGTCCGTGTCTGGGGAGCAGGGAGGGTGTCCAGGCCTGAGAGGATGAACCTCAGACCTGAATCCCCTCCCCAGCAGGAGATAAGGAGAAAGGAGAGGAAGGACCAGCTGGTGGCCCCCAGGCCTCTTACACTCCTTTCGGTTCACAGTGGTTCTCAGGTGTGCTGCACACTAGACTCACCTGGGAGAACTCGAAACCCTGGCCTCCAGGGATAGGACCCAAACATCAGGCTGTGCTTACACTTCCTAGGTGATTCCAATGTGCAACCGAACTTAGCATGTTAATGGGACTGTCTAGCTACAGATCACTGCTGGGAGGCCATCTGCCAGATTCAGGTCTCCACAGAGGTCAGTGGCCATTGCAGAGTGCGGGGAATGACCCGGATCTTGTCTCGTTAGTGCCAGCAGTAGCCGTTTCACGTGGCTGCATCACCTCGATCCCATCAGCCAAAAAGGGAATTAGCCAACTCTTATGAGACGCTGCTCAGGACAAAACAGTTTTCCTCACGTTCCTCATTCACTACCTGATCCATCCTGAAGACAGACTTGGAGTTGCCGAGAATATAGTCATTGCTCCAGGGAGCCTAGTAGCACTCTATCTATGGGAAACTTGGTGCAAATGCAGAATCTCAGGCCCCACCACAAACCTGCCCCCAAACAGAAATCTGGCTGGATGGCACAGAATGTACTAAAATATTTTCACTCAGTCGGAACATACACAGGAGGGACTGGGGGTAAGAGACACAAAACCAGCCTGTCGGAGAGGGGAATGTTGTATGACCTCGATCCACTTGAAATTGATTTTTGTTATTTGTTTGGGTTTTGCTTTGTTTTATGATGTCCACCACAAAGTGGTTATCTCAGATAGGGATTTACTAAAATTTTAGGGATAAAAACTGAGGGAGCAACCAAAATCTTGAGAGCAAATAATGAAGAATTTCTGCACTTAGCCCAAGAATTAACTTAGTGAATCCAAAGGACCCTGCTTACCATATGATTTTCACTGTCTCTGTTTTCTCAGGTTCAAAGTTCTATATTTAATTTGAATCATAATAAAGGCGTCCTCTTGCTCAAAACTGCATCATTTGAAGATTCCTGAAATCAAGTATCTAGTCACAATAGTTTTAAGTCACACAGTTAAGGATTATTATTTTACCACTAGGTGGCAATGTTGACTCAAAAATGCTAGAAACCACTGTAAACATCCTCTCACTATAATTTGTGGGTAATTTAAATTTGTTTCTAGAAGGTCAGGACATCCGGAAAGGCTAGAGATTTCACTGCTCTGCAGAGAAGACTGGGAATCGGTACATGTGAACTTAGAAAACCAGCAGTAAAGGGACAATGAAGAGGAAAGAAAAGACACGGCATGGAATAAGAGAAACCCGCCCAAAGAGCAGACCAGGAGGAGGAGTTCAGGGATTGGTGGACTAGGTAGGAAGTTCAGTGAATCTGGACAACCACAGGGTACCCGATTCCAGCAATGCCCCCAAGGAGACTGCTGGCCCTGGAGTGCTCAATGCTAGTATATAACCCAGCCTGGTACCCTGCGAGGCACCCGATGATTCATTAGAATTTCTCTGGCTTGTCCTATACCTGATTCCTAGCTTCCATCTTCAGTGTCTGGCCTTTGCTGTGGACTCCCGGCTTTGCCGCGCTCTGGGACTAAGGACTTGAGCCATCCCTAGGAACTCATGCGGCTGAGCGCACTTCTTCACTTTGATGCTTTATCCTGCGCTGCAGACCAATGTGACGCTAATTCAGAGGACCCCTGCACCACTCTCCAGATCCCACTCCTGCTAAATCCTGTTTCACCTGGGAACCCCACACAAAGATGCTTTGAGCAAAAAGCATCAATTATTAAAGCTGGAAGTGATGTAAAGATGTCATTACATCAATCCCTTTCAGATTTCAAAAGAAAGTAAGGGGCTAGTATCCAAATACTTAGTATTTAAAGTGTTAGGCAGGAGCGGCCTGACCACTTCCTGCAGCGAAGGTCCCGATGTGGGCTCTCCAGGGTGGTTGGTTCAGTGGCTCAGCAACACCATCGGAGGCCGGTTCCTGCCTCCTGCTGTCCCCAGCGTGTGGGCTCAGATGCCTTTATGATGCCAAGAAACCTGTCTCAGCCCCACCCACCGCATCGCCACACACAAGTCCAAGGCCTGGGCTGTCTTCCCGTTGTGCATCTCTTACTGCAAATGCAGAAACATTTACAGAGAACTCCCAGCAGACTTGCCTTCATAGTTTGTTGGCCAGAACTGGGTCACCTGCCAATCCTCCGTGAGTCATTGTGGAGGGAATGGAGCCGCCATAATTGGCTCTAACAAATCAGAAACCATCTGTCACGGAAGAGCGGTGGACGCTGGAAAACCACCCGAGGCACAACCAGCAGACAGAGAGGGAAGATGTCGGCTGGCACGGACTGCTGCCTCAGGACAGTGGAACCAGGTGCTAGGACACGAATGTGTGGGAGGAGTAGGAGGGATCAGAACACAGGGACATCCAGGCAACTCAGGGTTAAAGATAAATCCTTGAACATAGGACAGCAGTCCCACCAGGACCTTCACTAGCCAGCAGATGGAAAACTGCGAATCCCTGCTACTTGTCACATCAACTTCTTCCCCCCACCAGCAGGTGGCGCCCAGATCTGCATGTCACCGCTTAGCTCCTACAGCTGCTATGAGCAGCAGCTTCTCACAATAAAGCCAAGGAGGGGTCGGGGGTCAAAGTGGGCTCCAAACACGTCATCGTGGATTCACACACTGAGAGTGAGCAAGCATTCTCGCTTACAAAATTCACACTCCAGGGGACAGGAGGCTGTAATGGGGGGCACGTGGTTGGGGGGGCGAGGGTATTATATTGAGTGGGACACTTGAATCTATGTTAACACGATAAATTAAAATTAATTTAAAAATTCACACTCCATTATAAAATAATTACAAAAGCCCTAAATTATTTATTTATTTTTTTAGCTGAACCAAAATGTGTCCATACTGAGCAAAACCCCTCCCAGAACTTCCTCTAAGCCAGGGGTCCTCAGGCTTGGACAGGCACCGGAAGCCTCAACAGGGCTGGTTAAAACAGGTTGCTGGCGGCCCTGACCGGTTGGCTCAGTGGTAGAGCGTCAGCCCAGGTCTGAGTCCCGGGTTCAATTCCCCACCAGGGCACACAGGAGACACGCCCATCTGCTTCTCCACCCCTCCCCCCTCCTTCCTCTCTGTCTCTTTCTTCCCCTCCCGCAGCCAAGGCTCCATGGGAGCAAAGTTGGCCCAGGCACTGAGGATGGCTCCATGGCCTCACCTCAGGTGCTAGACTGCACTGGCTCTGGTCACGACAGAGCGACCCCCTGGATGGGCAGAGCATCGCCCCCTGGTGGGCCTGCCGGGAGAATCCCGGTCGGGAGCATGCAGGAGTCTGTCTGTCTGACTGCCTCCCCATTTCCAGCTTCAGAAAAATACAAAAAAAAAAAAACAAAAACAAAAAAAAACAGGTTGCTGGCCTCCACGCCCAGTTTCTGATGTAGCAGACTCCGGGTGGGGTACAAGAATTTGCATTTCTAACAAGCTCCAGGAGCCTCTGCTGCTGCCCACCCAGGGACCACACTTTGAGGAATATGGCTCTAGACCAGCCTGAGAGACCCCGAAACTGTCCATGGAGCCCAGAATTGCTCCAGCCTGTGCTGTAACCATCTTTGTGGTTGAAACGTTCGAAGTCCCAAAGGCTGCCGTAAGACCTACCTCAATTGCACAAAGTTGACTTAATTTCTACGTATTTCCAAGGTGGAGCCTAAACATTTGTGTCTTCATAGGGTAACCTTGGGTACTCTTCTAATAAACACTCACGCTCACACACGTATACACACAGAAACACACACACTCACATTCACATACAATCACAAGCAAGCTGGCTTTGGGCGCTTAGGTATTCATTTACTTATTAATTAAAGGAAATATTTACCAAATGCTGCGCCACACACTATGCAAAGGTTTCCCAGAGAAAATTAATGTGCATATAGGCCCTTCCCAACGGCCCCATGGGACACTAGAGAAGCCCAAGGACATTCACACACGGAACCATAGGCCAGCTTGCAATGAGAGCAGTAAAGGACGCAAAAAACGAGAGGCTGTTGGGGGAGGGGAATCAACGTTTCAAACTCCTGAGAACAAAAGATTTCAAGAAAGGACAGGAGAGCTAAGCTGGACAGAGTGGGTAGAATGGGGACACAGGGGCGGGCCAAAGGCCATTTCACATGTAAACATGAGTCCAAGAGCATTAAACAGCATTATGTGTATAAACAAAATGAGCAGCTCAGTCTTTTAGGGCAGATGGCTGAAGATAAACTAACCAGGGGAAGTGTGGCAAAGGCGTTTTAACACCAGGGTAAGGGGTGATGGAAAGATTTAAAGAGGGGACTGCCGCCTTGAGGAATGTCCACCCAGCTGTGTTCTGGGAGGATGCACTGCACAGGGAAGGACGTGGGGCTAGGTGGGAGCTAGCTACTTCTGAGAAATAATCGGGGTGTACGTTTAAATCAAAACTTCAGCTGAGAACTTCTTTGGGATTACTTAGGAAGTCATTCGATATATTGTTATCTATTTTTAGATAAAACAAATGCAAAAACTCCTGTAACTCAGTGGTCCCCAACCCCCGGGCCACAGACCGGTACTGGTCTGTGGGCCATTTGGTACCAGTCCGCAGAGAAAGAATAAATAACTTACATTATTTCCGGTTTATTTATATTTAAGTCTGAACAATGTTTTATTTTTTAAAAATGACCAGATTCCCTCTGTTGCATCCGTCTAAGACTTACTCTTGACGCTTGTCTCGGTCACGTGATACATTTATCCGTCCCACCCTAAAGGCCGGTCCGTGAAAATATTTTCTGACATTAAACCGGTCTGCGGCCCAAAAAAGGTTGGGGACCACTGCTATAACTGACCCATACAAGCAAACAAACCCTAGCCTGACATTTCCCTTACCAAAAAAAAAGGCCGTTAGTCAGAGCCACCTAATATAAAAAGACAACATATCAGTAGTGAAAACCTCCTCGAATTTTAGAGAAAATCACATACTTAATGTTTTTTTTTTCTCTTCAGAATAAGGTCAAATGAACTAGTTGAGACTTTCTCTTGGTGACAGCCAACCAGAAATGTCATCTGTTAACAGGAGTTTTACATATATGGGTTGTCAGCTAAAACTCCCCAGAGCTTTGATAGTATTTCCCCAAGTAGCTCCGGTAGAATGTGAAATAAGTTTTGGTGACAGGGTTAACTATATTTTTATTTTAATAGTTACACATTTATAATATTAACATAATATATAAATATATAAATAAGATATAAATAACATATATGTTCTATAATATATATATATAACTAGTACACCAGACCCACTAATTCACAGAAAATATCGTTTTAAAATACATAGAAGTTTGAAAGATGAGCCCATTTGAAAAAATATACTACTCACAAAAATTAGGGGGCCAGGGAGCGTGTGGATACCCCAGAACTTTCAGCCTTTCGTGTAGTGCATTTTCACCAATGAAATAAAAGTTGGTTTTGCATCTCATTTGCATAATCAAACTTTCTTTGACTTGTCATTTGCTTTTCTGATGTTCTTATTTAATGAAAAAAAATCAAATGCTTCTTTTTATTTGTCACTTCATATTCATTTTGAAATATCCCCTAATTTCTTTGAACAGTGTATACTGAGTATTTAATTGTGTTCCAGTCTGCGTTATCAGATCTTTGACGCCTGTGGGAAAGTCTCCCTAAAGCAAGAGTTGGAGGTGGTTGTTTTATCTCATGCCAACATTGCAGACCACTGAACACAGCTGCGGTGGGGGAAACGCCCTTCAAGTTAGTACAGTGTTTTCTTTTTGAGCCTGATTTCATGAATAAAAAGATTGCAAAGACACACACCCAAATATCCACCACCTGCCCCATCCAAATCCGAGAGGACATTTTCTAGTTTGCTTTTCACCCACTTTGATAAAATGAATTTTAAATGGCGAGAACTACTGTGCTTGGAACCATGGGTCTCTAAACGATCCCCGAAGAGCTATGAATGGGCAGGAATTCTAGACGGTTCACAGATGTGAACTAATTGGCAATGTTTCCCAACCCTTCTATGTCAGAGGCAGCCACGGGTATCCGTGGAACACAGTGAGATTCTCTACTTTCATCTGGGTTACAAACAAAACACTCAAACTCAGAAGAGACAACCTTGTTGAAAAGGGCAGTCACCCCAGCCAGTTCTCAGAGACACACCCTGCTTTGCCCCCACAGACTTTGATAAATTGAAATCGTTTTCCCATGAAAACGGGAGCAAGCCACATTTTTCCATTGTAGCCATGCTCTGCTCAGGTGTGGTGCTGTGCTTGGGACTCACCCTTTCTCCAGTAATATCTTAAGACCTCCTCGATTTATTCTCCAGCCTTTTTGAAAATATGGATATTCTCTGCTTCCTTATAAGTGGTTCGGTACTGCTGAAGGTTTAGGCACTTAATTGTGCTATTTGTGTGGTCTGCTGGCTTTCAGAGTCAAATAGCTCTGCCTTTTATTTCAATGACCTTGGGAAGCATATCAGGAAAACAGTGGACTGCTTCTAGTACTAAGTCACATAATACCCAATAAATAATGCCTTAAGCAAAACATAACAAATTCTCTCATATAACCCAAGGCTGGAGGCAGCGCCTGGCACTCATTCAACAGACTTTACATGTGTTAAGACGAGTGCCTAAGCTTCTCCTGGCCTCTCCCTTGTTGCCTCTCCCCCCACCACCAATCAAATCTGGCTTGAGATTCTCTTTTATTTATTAAAAAAATATTGATTTAATGACACTATATTCTAGGCCATTCCAGGGGAAACCACTGTCCCACTACTACCCTAACTCACACCTACCAGCCTCGGACATTTATCTATGGGACACTTATCTTATTCAGGAGAATTATGCCAGATAATCCAAAAAGTAGAGGGTTTGAAAGTGTGGGAAGATGCAGGCATATCAGAAGGAGGCGTAAGACTTTGATGGTTTCATCTGAAGACAGGAAGAGGGTAAAGGCTTTGCTAGTCTCCCATTCACAGTTTAGTCAAGTTTCTAGTCTTGTCAAAGCCCATGTTCAGGTTGGCACACTACTTGCCTTCCAAAGGTATGAGACCATAGGGCCTTCTTTAAACGCTCTGGACAACAAATGGACATGGAAACTTCTTATGACCCTGAGGTCAAGGTAAAAAAAAAAAGTAATCCAAATGACAGAGATTGGAATTCCCGCCCACTTTACAGAAGTAAGAACATAGGTTAAATCTGATTTAAGCAAATAAAAAGAATCATGACATTTCTTACACCTTGTTTGGTAGAGTAAAATGCACTCCCTCCTCCCTCTGTTTTACACATGTGGGAATTATATATAGTATGGTGTTCCTTCAGCCTGTGAGAACTCCATGAACACCAATAAATGAACTCATACCTGGCACAACCAGACACCAAGGTCATCTATCAGGAAAGGGAGGAAATTCTAACAAGACCTGAGTCCACATAGGACAGTTTTAATTTATTGTTCACACCGATTCGAGCAATGTTCAAGGTTGTTGGTGTCTGAATTACAGTATGTTGGCCCACACACTTCTTACCTACTGTGTAGTAGCATTTACATGTATTACAAAATTTCTGTCTATCATTAAAATTCCAAACGATAAATCTCGATTCAATTACTCAGACTATCATTGTCTGTTTTATCTTGATGAAATGGTGATTACAGACTCAGCTCCTGGCTAATTGGAAACAATGGCAACGTATAAAAAGAATTTCCTCCTTTGAAGAAATATGTGTCAGTTAGAATAACTCTTTCAGGTTTTAAGGCGTATTGGCGCATTTAAGATGATCTCTGTTGGCATGTGATTCCAAATCTTAACCTAGAATATTTATATTATGGAAAACTCACATTTGGCTCCATTGAGAGCTATTTCCTAGCTCCCATCCCTGTCTCCCTTGAGATTACTGTAAGTTTCCAGACTTGAGGAAAGCACCCATAGGGCAGAAAGAACAGCATAGGGAATGTGGTTTAGATAGTCATTTCTAGCATTATTCTTGGCACAGCTCCAGCGGTGTGGTGGGTGTGCGTGTCTGAGTGTGGCTGGTTCTCCTCCCGCGATGCACACACCCAAGTCTGGGACGGGGAACCGAAGGCCAGTAACACGGCATCATGATAACATCCCTCCCCATCACAGCAGCTGTCCTGCTCACGTAGTCTTCAAACAAGGGAACCATTTTGAAGTATAAAAACAAGATCCTTGTCTTCTAAAAATACTTCTCTCCTCTGGGTACAGTGAGTGAAAGTTTTGATGTCCCTTGGAAGGGCAAGTCTCTCCTACTCCCCCCCCCCCAACTCTGGCCCACCACCCTTCTTACCTAACCTCTAGTCACACCCCCAAGTATTTTCATTCCAGACCAATCTGATGAATAATTTTGAAAAGGAGGAAAATTTTATAAGTCACCTCATGTGAAAAAACAACAGGAAAGCATCCACGCATACATAGGGCTTGATTGTACAAAGTGCTCCCACACATATAACCACATTCAATACTTACAATAACCCTATAATGCTTTTCCTAAATGATTGTCTATCACAAAATTCTTGTATGGATTTGTCCTCATAGGCCAAAGCTTCCTAGCTATTTGGCTTGTGGTAATTCTCCCTTTGTGAGGGCAAAGCATACACTTAACATCACCAGGATGCATAATCCCCAGGGCTTGGGCCATTCACTGCCCAAAGATAATTTATATGGAATAAAAAAGGGAAGGGTGGCAAGTATATGATTGCTGTAGTCTCTGTTTTGCATTGTGTCATGAGAGTCTTTTCAAGGTCAAGTCTCAGGGACCCAAATGAGAAAGGAAAGCACTTATAATAACAGGATCTCATCACTGGACATCAACTCGAGTACAAAGGCAGGAAGCAGCCGCCTTCCCTTAGAAGAAGCACTGAGTGGACCACGTCCTGGGAGCAGGACTGTGCTGGCTGGCTCTCTCTGTGCCTGCCCCCCAGGATTGCTGGGTGGAGCAAAAACCTCACTCTTCCGACATATGAAACAAGGTGAACACTTCACCAAGAGAAGGCTGAGAAAACAGTATGGGCAGTGTCTGATATCAATGAATGTTTTGAGTATAAAATAATAGAGACTTTGTTATGAAAAAATAAATCTTCTACCTGATGTCTGTCCCTGGGAATTTTGAACTTTTTATCCGTGTCTTATAAAAAGAACTTACTAATTAATTTAAGGCATGGCAAGAAAAAAGTCATGCTTGCACTTTAGCCTAAATTAGTGTTGAGCTATTATATATATTTATTATGCAGATGAGAAAATTGAGGCTCTGAGAGTTGAGAACTTCCTCTTTCCTCACATCTCTATCCACATTGGGGCGCACACAGAAATTGATCATTTGGTAAAGTTCTTTCTTTCCTTCATTGACAGAGTAATGTTAACTTTCTCCATATCCATGCAAACAGATAGTTTTCTATCATGTATTTCAAGATAAAGCTCTAATTTGCAAAAGGTACATGCATTGTTAAAAGAGTCATCCCAGAGTGAATTTGAATGCTATTAAAATAGCCCATCAGCCAAAATGGCACAGAAGTATCGTACACATGAACAGAGTAATTAGGGACTGTCATGTGGATCAGTGCCCTCAGCAGGCCTACCCAGAATGCCAACCCTAGCCCCATAATCCCTGCTGACCAGCCACACCCTGGAATTGAGTTCTGCATATACTGTATTTGGAGACTTGGAACACAATCTATCCCCCTCCCACAGGCCATGGGCCACTTGCCTATAATAGACTTGGTTCTGCCTGTCCCTCTCTGCTAGAGATGACCTAATGGCCAAGCCGCTATTTGCTGTAACTAGTGTTGACAGAGGAGCCATGAATGCTGACGCAGCTGACTAAGCTGTGACCCTCACCCTGCCGGTTTGGCCCTCTGAGGCCACCTGGACAAGCCTAATAACAGCCCAAGGTGCTTGCCTGGGGGCTTCAGCCATGTTTTCACTAAGATAAATAGTGCTCCTGTGAACATTCATGTACAAGTTTTTGGTGTAAATATATGCTTTCTGGTTGGTTCTTGTTTATATATACAATTTTTCTAAAAATACACTCAACTAGCTCTTTCAAATAGAAAGTTTTAACAGTTATTGTCCCTGGGATTTATGTTGGTCCTATTGTGTGGTGGCTGAGCATGGATTCTTTCTTATCCTGATCTTCCCATGGCAATGGGGCACCTGGTCGAATTGAGGAAGGTTTTCTACCTCTGTACGCACAAGAGAAAGCATATCAATCTATTTCAAAGTAGTGTTAGACTACGCATGGGTATTGAATGGTCACTCAAAGTGTCACATTTCTATTGAGCCAACTTGCAGTTCTCTAATTGGAGAAAATGAGCTAACAAGTTCCCATGCCTTAAATAGGCTTCTTAAGAAAAACCAAAGGAAGAAAAATTGCTTTAAATCTGCTCTACAACATTCATTATACAGGCCAGTACTGTGCCAAACGTAAGTTCAAAATATATACTTACCAAAGAAAAACATTAATGAGTGCGTGAGTAAATGTATATTTCATAGCTGCTTTATTGTAAGGGGTAATTAAGACCTCTTCAGACATAATCTCTTTAGAAAAATGCCATTCAAACACTGGAGATTTAAAAACTATATAAAATGTCATACTCTGGAGTAGTAGTTCTAGAAATACAAAATGTTTTCGGATTAAAGAATGTTGTTTTCAAGATCACTTTTGCTAATAATATCTTATTGCTCATAGGAATAACAACAAACTGAACAAGCTTGTATTGAGGTCCTTACGCTAGAGGTCCTTTGCCTCCTGGACCAACACGGACTTTCTAATGGAAAAGCCAACAGTTGTGTTGTACCCAACTCACAGCAGGAGCTAAGACTCAAAGGACAACAAAGAGGAAAGAAAGCAGAAGATAATAAAAGAAAAAGAAGGGAACTAGTCCTGATGTCAGGAGGTGGTGTTCCTGTGTCACAGAAGCATTCAGTCCCAGCTTGTTCTGTTCTTGGCTTCACCTCTAAGTGATCTGGTGGCACTGGACAAACCACTTCAGTTTCTATTGCCTCAGTTGCTCTGTATAGAAGTTCCGGCTAAGATCACTCCGCCTTACCAAGTTCAATAGCATTTGAGGTAGAAGGTTGCAAAGGGTCAACCTGTGCCTGTCAAGTATATTAACAGCTCCCTGGAGCAGGTTGGAGCTGAAAGTATCATTATTTTTGTAGTTAGAAAGTCAGCATCCATCCTCCGTCATGTTTTGAGCCTTTGAAAGAGCTCTTTGTTTTTCTGCCTAAGCTTTGGCCCACAGGGAAAAATATTCTGTCTTTCAAAAGGTTTCTTTCATAAACAGGTCATTCTTTTTAAGTGGGGTTCACTGACTATGTTTATTAACATGTAGTAACACTTAAGGAAGGTTTCATTTGGTACTGGGAAGAAAGCCCTGTGGGCAGCTTGCCACCCCTTAGCCCAAAAAGAAATACTGTTTAGAACAGGGCTCTAGGCATTTGGGGAGGCCAGCGCTGTGGCAGGTTGCTGCTTTGGGTCTTGCATCATGCAAACCAAGCCACACAAACAATGGCGGGTGTCCCCAAGGGCCCTCGGCCTAGACACAGCCAGTGGATGAGGCCTTGCTCAGTCACCGAGATGATTTCACCAGAGAGAAATCTCCTGTCAATAAAAGGGAAGGCGGAGCTATTCAAGTTGATAAACAGTAGAAAATGTAATTTAATAAGCTGTCTTTCCATGTGTACTTTCTGTCCGGGAGGTTGAATTCTGCCTCTGTTCTCAGAGTTCAACATCTCCATCTTTGAGTTATGTCTTGATTGAGCCTGGTAACTCGCCCTGTTGTTCTCCTCTGATCTCACATTGCACTATTTGTCTAAATTTGGGCCTTTTTTTTTTCCTTTAGAAAACAGAAATTCTTTCAATGAAGGGCATCTTTAGAGATTTCTGGCCTTAAAAAAAAAACAACTTATGGCAGGATCACTCATTAAATTATTTACAAAGGCAAAATTAGGGGAGAAGGTTTCTTTAGAGCAGTCTTGAATCAAGATAGTAAGTCATGCCTGATGCAGTGGATAGAGTGTGAGCCTGAGGTGCGGAGGACCCAGGTTTGAAATACTGAGGTCACCAGCTTGAGTGCAGGCTCATTCGGCTTGAGCCAGCTTGAGCATGGGGTATCCAGCTTGAGCATGGGATCATAGACATGACCCCATGGTCGCTGGCTTGAGCCCAAAGGTTACTGGCTTGAAGCCTAAGATCACTGGCTTAAGCCCAACCAAGGTCATTGGCTTGCCCAAGAGGTCACTGGCTCAGCTGAAGCCCCCCGGTCAAGGCACATATGAGAAAGCTATCAATGAACAACTAAGGTGCCGCAACAAAGAATTGATGCTTCTCATTTATCTCTCTCCCTTCCTGTCTGTCTCTGATTATCTCTCTCTCTCTAAAAAAATAAAAATAAAAAAGACAGTAAGTCAGGAAGGACAACCTGACAATGCTAGGGGCAATGTTGCATGTGGACAAGACCTTGAGAGACGAGAAGCGAGCTAAGTGAACAAGACGTATGACTCTTCAAGTTGCAGGGAGACGCACCTGGAGGGGACTCTCTTAGTCTCCTTGGGCCGCTATCACAAAGGGTGGCTTCAACAACGATTTCTTTCTCACAGACTGGTAAGCGTAAGATGAAAGCAAAAGCGACTTCAGTTTCTGGTGACACCTCCTCTCGGCTTGCAGATGGCTGTCTCCTCAGCATATGCTCACACGGTGGAGAGAGAGAAATCTCAGGTCTCTTCTTCTAAGGAGAGTGATCCCATCATAGGACTTCAATCCTCATGGCCTCCTCTCAACCTAACCACCTCCCAAAGGCCACATCTCCTAATACCGTCACACTGGGGGATGGGACGTCAACATAGGTGGGGACACAAACACCCACCCATACAGGGACAGAGGCAAAGACAATGTGGAGCCCCGAGGGACTGAGAGGAGAGCCCCGGGGTAGAGAGCAGAGTGTAGACTGGAACTCTAGTGGCAGCGGGGCTGGCGTCACCTGATCAACTGTCTCCTTTAGTGAGTTTTCTTTTATTCTGAGGGCAATGGGATGGGAAAGAAGGATTCGGGGCAGGGCACACCACAGTCACCTTTGAATCTGATAAAACTCATTCTGACCAACTGCATGTGAGGGTGGATTGGAAGAGAGAAGTAAGAAAGGACAAGAGTCAGAATGTAATTGAGCTAACCCAATAGAGAGAGCTTTGTACCAATTAGAAAAAGTCACCAATTCACCCTCTCGGGATGGAAGAATTAAAGAAAGGGCCTCCTCTGAGCAACACTGTCCTACAGGCAGACAGCTTGAAAAAAATCTCCTTGGAAAAGATTGTGCTTCCTCCCAGCAGGCTCAAGGCTGACCTGTGGCTTTAAGTCCCGTTCACCCTCCATCCGGGTGCCCTTGCACAGAGCACCACTCTGCGCAGGTCCGTGGACAGTGGCAGTGGTCACCGAGAGGGGGTGGGTTCCCACAGAACTGACCGGGTATAGTAACTAATTAGATGGTGGGAGAACAGAGATGCCTGGGATGACTGCCAAGTCCCTGGCTTAGATTTCTGGGTGCAGGCTAGTGAGTCTAAACTTGAACCCATTGACCTGAAGGTGCCTGAGACATCAAGATAGGCCCTCAGATACAATCTCCTCCAACCAGACTGCAAGCTCTACCAGAACAACAGCAGTGTTTCATTCTGCGCTGCCAAGTAGAGCTGTGCAGTACACAATCCACGCAGCTATGAGCAGCGGCCCGAGAAACGAGTCTTAACACCCACCAGTGCGTGAAGAAATAAATAAAATGAAGCTCAGGAGAATTTGGTATCAAGACCTTCAGCTCTTCCTGTAGAAAACCACCGAACTAACCCCAATTTCTGATCCCGTCGTGTGTTCACTTCACCCCGGGCCTATGAAGTCGCTTTTGCCCCAGACTCAGCCGCGGTTGGCAGAGGGAAAACGGGGTAAAGCGAACAAATGCAGTCCATGTGGAGAAAAGGGGATGCAGTGGGGTCATGGATGATGTGATTATGTCAAATGCTCGTTTTAAAACGACATTTCGGTCAGCTACTTATAAAGAGATAAAGAGGGGGAGAGAGGGAAAGAGACAGGGCAGGAAAATGAGCGAGCTAAACAGGGAGAAACGCTTCTCCCCGTTCTGGAGTTCCGATCCCCCTTTCCAGCGCGGAGTAAGCTACAGACCGCTGCAGAGCCCTCTCACAGGCCCCTTGATTAATTCTTCCTACCTTCTTAGGTCTTCTTTCTTTAAAAAAATCAGTGTTTTCAAGGTATGGAGGGATCGAGGTCAATAATTAGACATTAGCCTGACCTGTGGTGGTGCAGTGGGATAAAGCGTCGACCTGGATCACTGAGGTCGCCGGTTCAAAACCTTGGGCTTGCCTGGTCAAGGCACATATGGGAGTTGATGCTTCTTGCTCCTCCCCCTTCTCTCTCTCTCTCTCTCTAAAAATCAATAAATAAAATATTTTAAAAAAAAGAATTAGACATTAAAAAATGAGAGTCAAATGTGATGAGTAAGAGAATCTCCACACCCAATGTCTGTCCCACTGTTAGTGTCAGTGTAGCCGGTTGACAGAAGTGTCACATAAACAGCCGCTGCCTTAAGTAATTACATCCTGTCACGTCCTGTAGCAATGTCGTGGGGCTGGGCCGGGACACACCAGACCCAGGGTTCCCAGTCACGTGCTTTGATAACTCCCACCTTTCTCTGGCCCTCTGGTTTCTCATTCACACACAAAAGAAGGAAACTGTCCACACTGATTTTCCTGCGTTCATCCATATGGTCAATTTTCTACTGTTGTGACTTCAGAAAAACTGTCCTTGGTGTTGTCTAATTACATTCATTCGGTGAAACACGTTGAGGTTTTTGAAATCTAAGAAACACTACGTAAGTTGGAGGTGGGGTAGGTGGGATGAGGGGGACCACGATTATAAGAGCACTGGAAAAGTTCTATTTGGATGGAAATTGAATATGGAATATGGGGGGCGGGGCTCTGTGAACCGCTGGTAGAAATCTATGGGACAAATCGGTGGTTCACAAAATTTAGGTCCCGGTGACACTACAGTTTATCATAAACAGGCAGGAAGCAGTTGCCCTGAGGTGACTTTTTCAAGCCAGTCATTTTTCAAGTTTCCTCACAAGAGGGCAGTGCTGCTTAACCGTTGTAGCCTTAGAGTGGGAGGCCGGAAAGGCAGGCTGTGAGCCCAAACTGTTATCTCAACAGAGGTAAAGCTGAGGGATTGGTTTTGTAGCAAAAGTTACCTTCTGCTTTCTCAGAAGTTGACTGAGGGGCCCTGGAAATGAAGAAATTGGAAGAGTTTGGTTAGTGACAGGAAAAATGGATTTGTGATATAGCCTTTTTGGTGATCTAATGTACTTCGTAGCCACTTTTGGAGGCTGTAAAAATTAATGAGAGACGTATAAGTGCTCAGTATTGTACCTGTGACATGACCCTATCCTCAGGGGACCCTAAGCTGTATTTTACAGAAGCGTATCTTACAGAAACTATAAAAATCTTATAGCATTCTGACTATGTGAACAAAAGGAAATGTACTAATCAAACTGCAGAATTACGGTGACTGAAGTCTGAAGAATAAAATATTTCTCAAAATGCTCCTTTTAGAAACATGTGATTTTGTGTATCACTCATACCAGGGACCATTGATGAGTATGTCACTGATCAGTTACTACAAAGGTGTATGTATAAGCTCTTACCTCCTCTAAAGAGAATCATCTCAGTTTTAGAAGTATGAATTCAAACTTTGAGCAGTTACAAAAATTGCCTAGATGGCTTTATTGTTACCTCTAAATTCTTCATGTCACAATAATCATCTTTTTTGTTAATTTATATTTGAGAGTAAATTCTTGAGGACTGTTTCAATCAAACTGTAAGTCCATTCTTGGACAAATTACAATGTGTTAATTAGCAATGAACAATTCCAAAACTAAATTAAAAACAACTTTATTTGTAATAGAATCAAAACAGTAACATACTGGCCCTGGCCAGTTGGCTCAGCGGTAGAGCGTCGGCCTGGAGTGTGGGGGACCCGGGTTCGATTCCCGGCCAGGGCACATAGGAGAAGCACCCATTTGCTTCTCCACCCCCTCCCCCTCCTTCCTCTCTGTCTCTCTCTTCCCCTCCAGCAGCCAAGGCTCCATTGGAGCAAAGATGGCCCAGGCGCTGGGGATGGCTCCTTGGCATCTGCCCCAGGCTCTAGAGTGGCTCTGGTCATGGCAGAGCGACGCCCCGGAGGGGCAGAGCATTGCCCCCTGGTGGGCAGAGTGTCGCCCCTGGTGGGCGTGCCGGGTGGATCCCGGTCGGGCGCATGCAGGAGTCTGTCTGACTGTCTCTCCCCGTTTCCAGCTTCAGAAAAATACAAAACAAAAAAAACAGTAACATACTGATGAATAAATTTAACAAATGAATTTCTAGCTTATATACTGAAAACTACAAAATATCACTGGAAATTAAAGAAGACCTAACTGAATAGAAATGTATTCCAAATTCACAGATCAAAAGTTATTGAAAGATCTTCCAAACTTGTTAATATGGTAATTAACTTCACAAATTAATTGTTAATCTACAGATTCAACATAATTCTTATATAAATCTCAGCTGGCTTTTTTTGCAGAAATTGACACGCTAATGCCAAAAATTCATACAGATATGTAAGTGGTTTCTAAGATATAGCATCAAAGTGCAAGCCACAAAAGGCTTGTGGGGTGAACACAGTGCAATACACAAATGGTGTATTATAGAATTGTGACCAAAAACCAAAACCTGTATAATTTAACCAATGGCACGAGCCTCAAAATGAAAAATATATATAAATTGACTTCAACAAAATTTCAAAATTTTGTACTTCAAAGGGCAATATCAAGAAAGTGAGAAGACAACCCATAGAATTAGAGAAAATATTCACAAATTACATATCTGATAAGAATCTAGTATTCAGAATATATAAAGCACTCTTAGAACTCAACAATTAAAAGACAGACAACATATTTTTTAAATAGGCAAAGATTTAGAACAGAGATTTCTCCAAAAAAGATATACAACTAACCAACAAGTACATGAAAATATAGCCAATATCATTAGTCATTAGGAAAATAAAAATCAAAACCACAGTGAAATTCTAATTCACACCCATTAGGATGGCTATAATAATAATTTCTAAAAGGACAGTCACGAGTGTTGATGATGACGTGGCGAGTCTGGAACCCTCAGACATTGCTATTTAGAATGTAAAATGGTACAGTCACTTTAGAAAATATTTTGCTCACAAAAATTAGGGGATATTTTATCGCTTCATATTTATTTTGAAATATTCCCTAGTTTTTGTAAGCAGTATAGTTTAGAAGTTCCTCAAAAAAGTGAAGTCAACAATTCCATTCCTAGGTGTTTACCCAAGATAACTAAAAACATATGTTCAAGCAAAAATCTGTAAACAAGTGTTCATAGCAGCATTATTTATAATAGTCAAAATGAGAAAACAACCCAACTATCCATCAACTAACAAACTGCTAAATATAGTATGGTATATTGCTACAATGGGATAGTATTTATCCACAATAAGAAATAAAGTATAGATATTTGTTACAATCTAAATGAAAGAAAGCATTGAGAAAAGGCCATAGATTGCCTTCCTTTTCGATGAAATTTCTAGAATAGGCAAATCTATGGAGACAGAAACTATATATTAGTAGTTTTCAAGGGCTGGTAGTAGGTGTGAATTGGAAGTGACTGCTAATGGATATGGGCTGGGTCTCCTTTGGAGTGATGAAATGTTATGGAATTCAACACTGGTGATGGTTGTATAACTTTGCAAATATACTAAAAACCATTGACTTTATGCTCCAAAGAGTGAATTTTATAGTATGTAAATTATATGCCAATGAAAAGAAAAAGAACGACTTTGGCATAATGTTCCCAACCAGGAAGGAGATGGGAGTGGAATTGAAGGCAATAAAATGCTAAAATTTTTTTTAAAGTACCATAAATTTACTCTCAACTAACGTTCCAATAACATTGTTTACCGAAGACATTTTTCAATATATACTGATTAGAAAACAATTGCTTAGTCACTAACCAAACAGACAAACAAAAATGATGACATGGTTTCTCTTTTTTTCTGCAAATATTTATCTTACCAGTTAAGATAAACTAATACTTATAAACAGGTAAATTGATTAATGGTAATACATTAGTCCAATGGAGTATTACACAGCAGTGAAAACAAATGAATCTGTCTTACACCAAAATAAACTTGACCGAAGAGCAAATGATGAAAGAATATATACATGTGTATAAAAATTTTTAAATGAAAAGCAACACTGTGCACACTCAAACATATACCACCTATTATATCCCTAAGTATATATTGTATATGCGAAGTATTAAAGGATTAAGTATTACAAATATATGTAGTATAATATATATTAAAAGTATTAAAGGATTAAGCATTAAGTATTAAGAAGTTCACGCTGTGATAAATATTTGTTTGAAAAAATAGGTGCCCCTTGAGGAGAGAGGAGGGTTATGAAGAATAGAAGGCGTATCCACAGGACTATTTCAACTACATTAATAATGTGTTTTTTTAATCTGGGAAGTAGGCTCATGATTTTATATACTTTTATTCCTTATATGTTTGGTCTGTCACAAACTTTCTATAATACAATTTAAAAAATAAAAAAATCTATTTTAAAAAACATCATAAAGGTCCTTATTGTTAGCCCTAAAACCACAGCAAGGTACCAGCTCTTGGTACTAGGACTGAAGCACTAAGACTTCCTCCAAAAACTTCTCTATTGTCCAGTGGCAAAAATCAAAGCTGCTTAAAATTTTCTTTTTTCTTAAAATGTATTTTTCAGCTTTAGTTGACATACAATATTATATTAGTTTCAGGTGTCAACATAGTGATTCGATATTTCTATAGCTTATGAAGTGATCACCCTCATACAAACAGTACCCACCTGACTTTAGTTATTATATTATTGACTTTATTACCTATGCTCTGCTTTACATCCCTAAGACTATTTTCAAAAATGAAAACAAGAAACCAAGAGTTGGTCCATCTAGGGTTTCATTTCCATCGTCATCTGCAGGAAGTATTCCTTAGTGTTTGAAAACTAATAAAGAGCTGGTACTGTTGAGTACCTCGGCAGTTTTCAGATCCGTGAATGGACCCTCGGCTGCCCCCTGGTGCTGTGTTCTCTTCCTCTGACCCACCTCGCAGCCCACACCCATGGGCAGCTTCTTAGAGGACTGAGCCAGAGAGTGGTCGAACCTCTGATCGACTGATGAGAAGACGGGTGTTAATTTGTGTTTTTGCAAGTGTATGAAAGACACTGGTGTTCAAACTGTCTATGGGAAACTAGCTCACACAACTGAAAAGTTAAGAAATCAGTCAACTACCATTTTAGCTACTGTGACAACTTATCTAACTGCTCATATTAATTTTTGTCCCCCGAATTGACCAAATATAACGATATCTGGAGACTTTGAGAGAAATGTTAATGTTCTATGCTTGTGTATGGGTCTGTGTGGGTCTCTTATGAACGCTAATGGGTTTCTTAGGATTTTTACATGGATAGCTACCCTGTAATATCTGCTTTTTCAGTTCAGTCCATTAGAGCTACTTCTACGTAGGTAACATCTACAAGCAAGTAGCCATGGAAAAGCAAACAGCGAAAGCAGTGTAGCAGCAAGCAGACAGCCTGGACTCTCAGAGCTCTTGCTGGGGTGTATCGTTAGAGGGAGACTAGAAACCCACCACAGCAGGAGGGCCGCCTGGCTGGTGCCCAGCCCAGAGCACTCTCTTTCCCTGTCTAAAGCTAGAGAGAGATGTGTAAAATGTCCACCTGTTCAGCATTTGGAACCAGCAACGTTGCATAAGGTCTTCGCTGAGTTCTTCGACATTGAGAAAGAGTCCCTCTTCCCGCGTTTAACTCACTTATTGACAACCTTGCACAAGAGAGAGAGAGGGGAGGGGAAGGAAGAAGAGGGTAACGGGAGGAGTAACAGTGACAGAAGGAGTCTTGACTTGGGGTGAACATTGCAGTGAACACACACTGCAATGTACAGATGATGCATTATAGAATTGTACACCTGAGACCTAGGTGATTTTATTAACCAGTGTCACCCCAATAAATTAAAAAGTAAAAACAAAATTTAATTTCTGAAGAGTAATGGGAAACCTTACAAAGAAACAATGATCAGAGCCAGTACAGACGAAACCCAGCCGATACCGTCTTCCTAATGAAAACCGAAAGGTGTTTCTGTATTTCAACATCGCCAGTCACTGCAAAGCAAAGCTCAAGTCTCTCCTGATTAAAGAGGTTGCCGACCTGGTTGAAAGGGAAGCAGGGAAGCAAAGTAGAGGACAATGCAAGGTCAAGTAAGAATAGGAAGGAAAGGAGACTAAAGCAAGATAGACTCCCTCTTAGTCACTATCCCAACTGAATTTGTAATGTATATATCTTTATTAAAGTATACTACGTACATAGAAAAGTACATATATTATAAGAGTACAGCTTGATGAATTTTCTCAAATCAAATGACCGCCCGTGGATTCGGCACCCAGGAGCCTCTGCCACACCTCGTCCCCGTCACTGGTCCTCAAGGGCAACAGCAATTCTGGTTTCTACCATCATCAGTTTCACCTTCCTTTGAATTTAAACAGTCAGACACAATGTGAATTTCTGTCTGCCTTTTTTTGCTCAAGGTTACGTTAGCAAGACTTATCCACGTTCTTCTATGTGACAAGTTTGGTCACTACGATTAAACCACAATGAATGTCTTCCTAGTCCTGTTAATGAGCCTTTGTTTGTCTCGGAAGAACCCCAGATGCTACAGCTGACTAGATTTTCTAAAGCAGGGGGTTCCTTCTGGGATGACAGAGAGCCCTGACTTAACAAGCTTCCGCTTCCAAGGCTATTCCATCAAAGGAGCATTTCCTCTTTTTACTACCAAGGGATTTCAAATACATTGGACCTGGTTTTTCTTAATATCCGATTTCTCTCTTCAATGCTATTAGAATATTTAGTAATGTTCTTTCTTCGGTCAAGATACTGGTGAATTTTGCTGAGTTCTCTCTTTTATTCATGATCAGTCTTACTAAATGCATCAATTTTGCTATTTAAAAAAAGAAAACATTTGGCTTGGTTGGTGTTCTCTATTATACATTGATTTTCAATTTCATTAATTACCACTCTTTAATATTGTCTTATTCTTTTTATAAAAAAATGTTGGTGTCTTTTCTTAAAGGTGTCGATCTTAAGATGTATATCTGCCTGACCAGGTGGTGGCGCAGTGGATAGAGCGTCGGACTGGGATGCGGAAGGACCCAGGTTCGAGACCCCAAGGTCGCCAGCTTGAGCGTGGGCTCATCTGGCTTGAGCAAAGAGCTCACCAGCTTGGACCCAAGGTCGCTGGCTCCAGCAGGGGGTTACTCGGTCTGCTGAAGGCCCATGGTCAAGGCACATGTGAGAAAGCAATCAATGAACAACTAAGAAGTCGCAACGCACAATGAGAAACTGATGATTGATGCTTCTCATCTCTCTCCGTTCCTGTCTGTCTGTCCCTGTCTATCTCTGCCTCTGTAAAAAAAAAAAAAAAAAAAAAAGATGTATATCTTCATCGCTGATTTTTCTCCTTTCTTCTTCCTAATGCTAAGTTTTCTAGATTAAGTTATTTTTTTCATCTTCAAACCCATCCTCTGTACTCTGAACTCTGTGAGGCTGGGGAACTTTTACTATGTGAACTACATTTCCCTCCATCAGCCGGTTAGTAGCTGCAAACGGGGGCGGGGGGGTGGGGGCGTCTGAGAGGAACAGCGGGGCTGGAGGAGGGAGAAGGGAGTGGCTCTTCCCTGTCCCCTTCCTGTCCTGGCAGCATCGCCCAGCTGTGTGGCCTTTCATCCCAGCAACACCCGTTGGTTCTAGTCAACAACTTCTTTTCAGTGCTTCAGCCTGGTCACCAGATTTGTCTTCAGCTCTTTCCTTTGTCCACCGAGCACGTCTTCCAAACTTCTTGATCTAAAACCCTGAATTTCATCCCTTTGTTCTCTCCGCTGTTTCCTGCACCTCCCAGCCTCTGTGTTACCCAAGTGTCCCTCATCAGCTTTTCCTTGCTTAATGCATCCTTTGTATTAATTTCCTTCTGCTAAAATAATTGGTTTTGGTTTCTGTTTTCTTACCGGACTCTGGTGGCATTTGTCCCAAAGCCACATGAAACAAAGAAGTGAAATGTATTTAAAAACAGACTTCAAAATCTCATTTTCACATCCCCCCCCCCAATTGCTTTTTTCCCCTCTATTCTTATCTTTGTTGGAAAGCAACCAAGCCAGAAATCTGAGAGTCTTTTTCAACATTTTTCTTCTCCCTAAAGCTCTATAGCTCATCTGTCATGAAAGTCCATTGATTTCTGTATTTTGCTGGAAACTTCTTCCTCCATCCTATTTTGCTACCTTTTTAATTCAGGTTCAATCATTCCTCAGCAGGCCTGCTTAATTCATCCCTTGGCCCTAGACCAAGTTACACACGAATCCCGATCTTGCTACTGAAATAATCTCTAAACTGCTCCCTGTGCACACACTGCAGGGGCTCTTTTGCTACAAAATGAAGCCCAAATGCCTCAGTCACACATTCATCGTCCAGTCCTTCGTGAGCTGCTCTTTGTCCATCTGTTGGGTGCACTTGTTACTAATCCCCACCTGCAGCCAGCACAGCCTTCCCTAACACCGTCTCCCAGGACGCCTGTCTCCCTGGGATGTCCACGTGGAAGATGAGGCGCTGTGGCTTGCCCGTCCGCACACACACAGCTGGGCCATCAGGGCATTCAGTGCGCTCCCATGAACTGAGATGATACACTTCCCAAGTTCCTATACACTTTCCTAGTCACAATTGTGAACGACTCTACAGTAGTTCACTAAGTTAACTGCCATAATTTGATAAACCGTTTCTCATTTTTTTTAATATATTTAATAAACCACATTGTGATGATTAGTTTTATGTGTTGACTTGGCAAGGCCGTGCTTCCCAGATATTTGGTCAAATTTAATTATAGATATTTCTCTGAAGGTGTTTTTAGATGAGATTAACATTTAAGTCAGTAGACTTTTTTTTTTTTTTTTTTTTTTTTTACAGAGACAGAGAGTCAGAGAGAGGGATAGACAGGGACAGACAGACAGGAACGGAGAGATGAGAAGCATCAATCATTAGTTTTTCGTTGCAACACCTTAGTTGTTCATTGATTGCTTTCTCACATGTGCCTTGACTGCGGGCCTTCAGCAGACTGAGTAACCCCTTGCTCGAGCTAGCAACATTGGGTTGAAGCTGGTGAGCTTTTTGCTCAAACCAGATGAGCCCGCGCTCAAGCTGGTGACCTCGGGGTCTCGAACCTGGGTCCTCTGCATCCCAGTCTGACGCTCTATCCACTGTGCCACCGCCTGGTCAGGCAAGCCAGTAGACTTTGAGTGACACATATTACTCTCCACATACGGATGGGCCTCATCCAATCAGTTGAAGATGTAATATAAAATGATCAATCTCCCAAGAAAAAAAAAAAGGAATTCTGCCAACAGACTGCTACGGGACTCAAATTGCCACTCCTCCCTGGATCACACCCCCCCCCCCCCCCCCCCCCGTTGGTTCTGTTTCTCCAGAGAATATTGTCTAGTACATTGTTTTTTTTTTAATCCGGATTGGTTGGTTGGTTTGCTATCATAAACACAACTCTTTACCAATGATTTTTATCCCAAATAAAATTTTAGGATTCATATCAAGGACTAGGTTTCAATTCAGAAAGGAACTTTTATAATGCCTCTTAATAACCATTGCGTGAGTGCTCTCCAAAAAATGATTAGACCAATATGTAAAGCCTCAGTGTTGTGTTTGTCCCCACAATCTAGCCAACAGAGCTCACACTTTAATTTATAACTCTTTACTTTCTAGCTGACATACAGCTCTGCACATTTACTAAGGAGTATTTCTCCTGTTACACTGTTTATGTGTCATTTGGTCATTTGTCCCTGAAGGTTTAGAGGTGTTAGATGATTTCTTCACGTGTGCATTAGTTATGACAGGATTATCGAGGTCAGCAATCCTGGTCTAAGTGTGTCACGATGTCACGACATGAGGAATTGGTTCTTTGCTTATACACGTCAAGTTCTGGACAGTTACTGGCCCCTGACGCTGTGGAAACTCTGGCATCTTTAGCCCATCAGCTCCACCTCTCCGTTCCAGTCATCACAAAGAGGGAAAGGAAAGAGAGGAGGATTCTTAGGCCAGGCCTGGAAGTGGAACGTGTATTCCACTGTCAGTTTGTCCAGTAAACTCAGCCATACGGCAGACTCAATGCAGACATCCCAGGAAATGCAGTCCAGCTGCGTGTTCAGGGAGAAGACGATTAGGTGAGCAGCTGTAAGACACCCGCTGTGCTCACTGGTAAGAGTCAGAAACTCATCTGACTATCACATCAAGCAAATTACCTAAGTTTTCATTTTTATAATCTGGCCATAGATATAAGAGACTTATGGGATGGTTGTAAGGATTAAATTAGCTAAACACGTGTAAGTTCCTGTCCTCAAGTAGGGTTACAATATATATTAGATCCCTCTCAATTTTTCCTTCATAGTTTTGGGGGGTGTGTGTATGTGTGTGTGTGTGTATGTGTGTGTGTGTTGGCATTTGCCTTCATGATCTTCTGTTTGGGGATGTAAAATGTTATGTTGTTATGATACTTTAAGTCATCTTTCAATTTGTGATTTCTTGTATTGTTTCCAAGAGTTTCAAGCTATCATTTTTTAAATTATTTTTACTTATTGATTTTAGAGAGAGAGGAAGAAAGGGAGGAAAAAAGAAAGAGAGAGAGAGAGATTGATTTATTGTCCCACTTACTTATGCATCACTGCTTGATTGTGCCCTCACCAGGGATCAAACCTGCAACCTTGGTGTATCAGGACCACACTCCATCCAACTGAACTGCCCGGCCAGGGCTCTATCATTTCTCCATTGTTGAGTAGGGTATCTACTCTGTTCCTTGAAGTTTTTCTGTGGTGTGAACCTGCATTTTCTTCTTTAATTCTTCTGTGCTGCTAGTTCTGAAGCTCCCTCAAGAGCCTTCCAAATGTCTAATTCCAAGGGTCAAACTGTGAAATAGAGCCAATAGCTCCCCTACCAGCCCCTCTATATCCAGTCAGTCTTTCTCTCTTTTGTTACTTCTTTTGAATGTCCTCATCCTCCCTCTTCCCTCTACTTCAGAGTGAATGCTTTCTAAATCTCCTCTCTACCAACAAGTGCCCTAGTGCAATGGCGCATTTATGTCAAGATGACTAATAACATTAAAATGATGAAATCAGTCTTTGGTAGGAAAAGAATAACAAAGGGGATTGTTAAAATGTAGATCCCTAAATTTCTGGATCAGAGAGTTTTGGTACCAAATCTCCATTTTGACAAATACCTTAGGAGATTATTTTAAAACAGCTCGTCCCACATTTAGAAAACATTGCTTAACTCCATCCAAAGACATTTGTGCATAAGGTGTGAAAGTATACAAGAGAAAAAGTAACAACGTTATTTTGGGCTCCTGAAAATAGATAAGAAAGCTATTCTGGAGGGAGTGTGGATTCCTTTATCCCCTCAAAATTGTATATATTTTTCTCCATAGTTACCAGTACTGTAACCACATTTTTTGAATGAATAATCACTGGTCTGCGGCCTTATCCCAATCAAACCAAGTGTTTTCTAATCAATTGCTGTATTGACTGTATGATTTAGTGTCTAAAAATCAGGAAGGGGGGAATCAAGTAGAAATAACAAGTTATATTCCTAAATGTGCGTTTCTCTGAATGCTAAAACCATTTTAATCTTATTTTTGAACCCTTCAACATTTCTCGTTCTAAAGAAAAGATGCTCTTTTATTATCTTTCTTTGAAAAGAAAGCACAGGTTTAAAAGTAATATGTAGTCATTTTATCTCTTACTACACAAGAATTACATTTCCCAAACCTCCTGCCTGCATTGAGTAAGTAAAACAGAAAACCTTCCATAACATCACAGTGAGTGTTACAATAGAACACTTGACAAGGTCAAATTACATAAGTGGCTTGGGGTAGTTCCTGAGACATGTCTCCCCAAGTGACTGCCATATCAAACGTCACCCCATAGAGGCC